>NC_053418.1:18439328-19099328 GCF_016859285.1 Xiphias gladius | reverse complement strand
GGCTATTTATAGGGCGTCAAAATATGTTGGAGAAGATGAGAGGCATAGGCCTAACAGTCTGCTCAAGAAATCACTGTAAGAGATTTAAAACAAAACCAAAAAAAACGCTCTTATAAAGATGTCAGTACGAAGTCAGGATTTGATACTTAGGAGTAGGATACTTAATGTTATAGACCCGGCCTACAGCCCGTGTCGTGTGTGGGAAATGTGACACGAGCAGTCTAAGTGAGAGACCACATGTTCTTACAAATGAATAACAGATTATAGGAAAGGTGGTCCCATGAATCTGTCCCTGCTGGGGGCGGGGGGGTGTGTGTGACTGACCTGCCCGTACCGGCCACAGGCTGGCTCACAGAGAGGAGGGGCCGTGTGTGTGTGTGTGTGTGAGATGGAGGGGGGGGGGGGGCTATTTTAATGTGCTATTGACACGCACCGTGACCGCGAGCTGGGAACACCGCTTGCCGCCGCCCATGTTTGTGATCCATGGCAGATCGGTCATTTGTGATAAGACGTCCTGGACCGCCTTCGGACGACGTGCCTCAAAAGATTGTTTTTAATGGCGGGCTATCGTATGGGACACGCATCGGTTTTCGTGTTAATGTAGCCTCTAGCATATGAGGTGTACTAACAGCGAGTGACTCTATCGTAAACATCGACATTTAAGGGCTTATGATTCACATGCAGGTCACTGCGACACTGTTGTCCCCACATGTTCTTGTCCTGAGGTAACACTCCGTGTACCGCTATTTCCTCATACGTCACCCCCCCCCCCCTCCACTCCCCTCACGCCGTGTTGTAAACAAGAGCGGACATGTGGTTCAATGGAGCACGTGGAGGAGGAGGAGGGGGTGGGGGTTGTTTTTTTGTTTTTTTTTTTTAAATTCACGAGGATCTTATCATGACTCACCATTTCTAAATCAGTGATATTGTTCCCAGAAAATACTGTTTATGCAGGCATTCCCAAAATTGTGATTAGCCACAGACACACACACAAAACAAACAACAGCACAAAAACTCACAATCTTCTCCTGAAGCTTGTGCTCTGTACTTTCTCCTCCTGTTTTCACGTGGTTCATTTTCTGTCTACGTGTAGTTTCTATTTATTGCCAGCCCTCCCTATTTTCGAGGGATAAGAATTGAAATGAAAGTTGGAATGAAAATGTTCATAAGGATTAGTTTAGAGTGAAGGATATAGCTTAGGTCGGCACTGATGGTCAACCCTAATTTTGTGTTTGGGGTCCTGCCATATCCGGGCCCTTTTTAACACCTCAAAAAACATATTGAACAGTGTTTTATCATCTTGCCACTTTTGACCTGATGACCTGATTCAGACACATAAATTATAAATTTTATTTCTGTTTGGGGCTCCAGTGACCCTGCTATAACACATGGTTAAAATACAGTGGATTTTCATCTGCTCTGTATCTGTAATTGGTGATGACTGCACATTTTACACAGCACTATCCCACCCAAATCTCAAATAAGTGTATTTGTATTTCTGTCACTGGACTTTTATAAGAGTTTGTTCAGAAGAACATGGGGCTAACTGACCCAAGCCTTATGTAAAATCACTAAATAACATACAATACATTCCTTTGTCTGTGAATGATGTTTTGGAAAACAAAATGAATACATTTGTTCATACAAAGCACATGTAACATATTAGAAATTTAATATTTCTTTATTTGGTGTAATAACAATGTGTTATCTTATTGTATAAATACAGTCAGACTGTGGTAATATAAAATGTGTATGTGTTTCCTCAGGTGAGCGCCCCTTCGAGTGTACCTGGCCAGACTGTGGCAAGAAGTTCTCCCGATCAGACGAGCTGACACGGCACTATCGCACACACACGGGCGAGAAACGCTTCAACTGTCCAATGTGTGACAAGTGCTTCATGAGGAGCGACCACCTGACTAAACATGCCCGGCGACATGCAGGTTTCCATCCCAGCATGCTCCAGGGCTCCAGTGCGGCTAAGAGACGCCGCTGCTCCGTTTCTGTGTCCTCTGATTCTGGAGACCAAAGCCCTGCAGGGGTGTGAGACACACCCACATACTGTAAATATATACATAAAGGTACATGTAGTAGATACAGAGCCATACACATACGTGGACACACCCAAACATGTGGTGTGTGCACCTACACACAAATCCCTTCAAGTCAGACAACCCAACCAGCCAGGCCACAATTCAGAGAGTTTTTCTGCTATGCATATAACGTTGTCCAAAAGCAAACAGAAACTTTTTAAACCCGACTGTAATCAAACTAGAGCTTCCCCCTCTTACTCCTTAAGGTGACTGGTATTCATTGAGGGTTATTCTGGGCCTGTCAGACAGGTCTAGTTGTTTTGCCAATTATTTTAATTTGTGTTAGTCTGTGTGACTTCTTTTTCTGAAAGAATCTGCCATCCAAGTGGTATTCATGTACATATATATAGTTTTCATAAACACTATATGTTTTCACTTTGCACCACGGACTTCTTTTACAAGCGAAGACGACAAGAGTCAGCAAAATCTTAGATAAAGATACGCCTGAGATAACTGAGATATTCCCAGTGTATAAAAAAAGTTTTGGGAATAGTCCTTCAATTTATGTTATTGTTGCACACATAAACGCATACTTTTACTTGTACAGTTATTCTTCAGTCCAGAACAAGGCAAATGTACAGCAGTATTATCATGTAAATAGATTAAACAGACTACCTTTCAGGTGGATGATATACTCAAAATACTGTTGTTAAGTGTTGTTAGAGAGTAATAAGACAAAGCTATACTATAGAGAATGACAGAACTTGGGTTTTTAATTTCGTACATTTGGCCATGGACTTAGTAAATCAGGTATACTGTAAGCTTGTAGGTATAGGCAGTGTGTTTCCTGTGTTGAATCATGCATATTGTCACATCATGATAAATGTGCAAATAATCACACCAAAATACCTTTTCAGTACTTTGGCAAGGCCATAATACATCATAGGCAAATAAATGTCATCTTTCGTGTTGCTTTTTCAGGCTTGAATTGCATCAGTAGCGCAGGAAAACATAACAGGGTAAAGCCTTTAAAAGGTAAAGTGGTAACTTTTTCACTTCTCTGTGTTATGACTACAGTTATTAATGTTTAGTAAAAGCGTGCAAACAATAATGTCTGTGCCTTTTAAGAGTTTTGTAGCAGAGGGGAATTTCTACATTTTCAATGTTTTTGGATATACTACCTGAATGAACATTGTCAGATTATTTATGTTGATATTCAATACTTTGAATATCAATGACTGTCTATTATATATACCAACAGTGCCAGTTGCTGTACATTGAAACTAACTTTTGTTTACTCTGTATCTGGACTGCATTTTATCAGGGAATAATGTGATGCATGGTCATTTCAATTAATACACCCCCTGGTGGTGACATGGAAGCACAACATTTCGCACAAGTGAAAGTCATAAAACCCTTTTTTTTTCTGTCCTAGCGTTTTAACGCTAGGACACGGTACACTCTCTTGATTAGTTTGTTTGTGAGTCAATGATTTCCATAATGTAGCATGATTGTATGTATTTGTTTGGTACAATGTATTTTTTATTTGTCTGGTATTCTTTTTATAATAATACTAATGGGATGAGAGGTCTTATTCGTCCACTACAGGAGCCAGAAACATGGTTGATGTCATTAGTGTTCTTTTTATAATTGCCACATAATGCATTAAAACATTAAACCAGATAGAGTGTAAAGTTAGGTGTAGTTAACCTCTTAGAACACAAACTACATGCATTTGTAAAGTGAAATGCTGTTTTTCTTTTCTGGCATTATGACAACTGTGATTAGATGTTGGTGCCTTTCAGGTCAGAGCCCTAACTTCTGATGCTACTGTACTGTAATCAGGGACTGTCAATACAGACCCCATGTTATCGCAATATCTATAGAGACGGGTGAAAAAGAAAAAAACCTGAATAAATGAGTGGAGAAACACAGCGCATGCAGATGCTTCCACACAGGTTCACTGCATGGTACAATTAAGTAATTACCATCCAATCCTGCTCTGTGGCATGTATAAAAATAATTAGCAAGCCCAGTTGATTCTGATTTTGTATCAAGATGGCAAGAGGAAAAGATCTAAGTGACTTTGAAAGAGGGTTCGTTGTTGGGGAACGGGTGGCAGGACCTTCAATCACAAAGACTGCTAAACTGACTGGTGTTTCAATAGGAACATTGACTAAAATGACAGCTGCATTTAGATCTATTGGAAAGACGTCAGTAAATAGGGTTGGAAATTGTGGTCGACTGCGCACATTTGAGGACCGTGATGCTCTTCTGAAACTGAAGAGCAACTCTTCTGCAGGTGACTGAGAATGTCAATGCAGGACTTGATCCGACTGTGTGCAAAAACATTCCCTCGAAAATTGCTTAGAGAGGGATATGGTAGGGTTGCAGTGCCCCCTCATTACAAAGATGAATTCACATTTGAGAGTTCAGTGGTGCAAAAACCACAGGCACTGGTCCACAGAGATGTGGAAAAAAGTGATATGGTCAGATGAATCATCCTCCATTGTGTTCTCGACAAGTGGGCAACTGCATATCTGGCGTACACCAAGAGAACGGTACAGGCCTGAATGCTTGACCCCTACAGTGAGGGAATCCGGTAGCTCTGTTATGCTGTGGGGGGCATTTTGCTGGGATGGTTTGAGTCCACTTGTCCCCTTAGAGGGAAGGGTCACTGCAAATCAATACAAAGTTTTTCTGAGTGATCACCTTTATCCTATGATGAAACATTTCTACCCTGGTGGGAGTGGTCTCTTCCAGGATGACAGTGCCCCCATCCACAGGGCACGAGGGGTCACTGAATGATTTGATGAGAATGAAAATTATGTGAATCAAATGCTATGACCTTCGCATTCACCAAATCTCGATTCAGTTGAACTCCTATGGGAGATTTTGGACCGATGTGTTAATACAGCGCTCTCCACCACCATCATCAAAACAGGAAATGAGGGAATATCTTTTGGAAGAATGGTGTCCGTCCCTCAAGTAGAGTTCCAGAGACTCGCAGAATCAATGCCGAGGAGCATTGCAGCTGTTCTGGCAGCTCGTGGTGGCCCAACACCTTACTAAGACAATTTATGTTGTTTTTTAATTTAGTTATGTGACCCGTCTGTAGCTGTGTAATAATCACTGCTCAAAAGTTTTAACATTAAAATGATTTTTTTCTTCCTAAACATGTGATCATCACTTCTTTCCCACATAAAACACCCATATCTGACACTATGAACATAGAGCTTACTGTATCTCATAAATAAAGAAATCTTTTAATACCATAATTGATAATATAGTGCAAATGAGGTGTAACAAAAACACTAAGGTAGAACAAGTGCTCCATTAGCTTTGTGTTTATTTGTTTTCATACACTGCACATAACAATAACATTGTTAAATACTGTAATGGAAGTGTTTACAATACAAGAAAATCCTTTAAAAAAGGAAAACAAAAGAAAATCAATTATCACCCGTGTCTAAATGTAAAAAAAAAAGAAACACAACTTCATAGACAGCAAATGCCCTTCAAATAAACTAAATTATCAAAATGGGAATAAATACACATCTTTTAAAATGCTCTGTAGTTAAGGCAAACTCTAATTGCAAGTAATCAGCTGATTTAAGGAAGGGTTTTAAATGAAGCATATTAGTGTTCAAAGTCAATGATCCTTGATGCTGCAGTTAAAAAACAATGTCCAACCTATAAGTCAAAAGAGACAAATAGATGTCATCTCACTATTTATTTTGGCATTGGATGTCTGTATGCATGCATATGCATGTGTGTGTGTGTGTGTGTGTGTGTGTGTGTGTGTGTGTGTGTGTGTGTGTGTGTGTGTGTGTGTGTGTGTGTGTGTGTGAGAAAGAGAGGGAGAGAGAAGAGAGGGTAAATCTTTCTGTCTGAACATGTGTGCTCTCTAAATGATCTGTGGAGTGAAGATAGAAATGGGGAGGACGGAATGTCCAACGATCGTCAGGTTCTGTGACACTGAGAAAATATACAGCGCGGGGTAACACAACAGACTGTGCTGAAAAATGTATGTAAAGCCCCCCATTCATTCCCTTTGGCCTTGAGGACATGGGAATCATGTGAGCATCATTTGTTAGAGGGTGGGTGCAACGATATGTAATCTTCCCTTTTAACACAGTTCATTTCAGATATGACACTGTCACTGTTATGCAGGAAAGAGTACACAGATATGGGCCTCTAAAAATAAAAACCAAAAATATGCAAATTCAAAACAATACCAGTCAAGCTAGTGCCACAACAGTAGCATGTGATTGCACGACAGAAATGGGGCAAAAATCAAATGTGCAACAAGCTACTTGATTATCATTTTCAACTCAATTATTCAGTCTGGTGCTCTTCATGCACTTTGTTCCTCAGCCATTCATGTCTACACATTCATCCCTAAACTCTGTAATGAAACACCTCAAGCCAGTAGGGCAAAGGAAGCAAAAGTGTTGAGGGTGGTGTGAATGAGTGCAATGACCTGGCCTGTGCTACATAACAACCCTGTACAGTAAAATTAATACAGTACCAAATATCCTCAATTTGGGGTACCAAGACTGCAGTCCACACTTCTCAAATATCTCCACTTCAACACATACAATCATACTGATCCCTCAGGTTTAAAAAAGTAAACATTTAAATAAAAACTTAAAAAAAAAAAAAAAAAAAACTACAAAAATGCAAAAATCTAAACCAGAAATCAGGTAAGCAGAACTGTTGAGTCGGCAGTTATGATAATGTTACTTATTCTTCAGGGAAATTGAAATCACTTTACAGCATCAATTTACCCTTTGTTTTCTGTCTACTAACATCAGTGTGTTAAGTTACATCATGTTCACTAGGAGAAAGGCTCTCAAACACAAGTGCACTTCCTACCATAGGAGGAAACCACCAGTTTTAATCATATTTTAAATACATATTCAATATTTTCACATGTTCCTTCTCCTAGATTTTAAACCAAAGTTTCTATATGTTAATCTGATTATTTGTCATTGTCATTATCATCATAGCACTTGACTGTCATTACAATATTCTACCAATGTTTCACTGTCGCCGCTCTGGCGGAGAAGTAAACTCACAGCGGATGTGAGCGGATGTGTTATGTTGTGTGGAATGGGGTAGGGTGTGGAAGGTCAGAGGGGCAGCGTTACTGTATTTGACAGGTGGTAGAGGAGGTTGCCTGGCAGCACATGCAGGTAGGGTTGACTGATTTGGGTGGGATCAGATCCAGGTCCTCGTCATCTGGGATCTCATCTAAGCGGTAACCATCTTTCAGCAGCTGGATGTTCAGATCCTGATTGATTTGCTGGAGAAGGGATGATAGACAGAAGAGGTTGATGGATAACAACAGTGTCTCCCAACCCCAGGCCAGGGACCAGTACCAGGCTAAAGAGCACTTGCTCCTGGGCCACAAGAAAAAGTTAAGATTGTGCAATAAAATCTGCATACTAATTATATAAGCTTACATGGTATTTGAGTCCCAGGTCGGGTTCAGGCTTGGTTATTAACAAATGTCTCTCTGTGTCTGTGCCAATTTGTTTCATGTCTGTGCCAATTTGTGTCATGTGTTCAAAGTAGATACACAATTATCGGTGGGAAGAGTCAAAGAGACAGTACATACTGTAGCTAATTTGCTGTGTTAGCCTGGTGAGATGAGAAGATCCATACCACTCTCACGTCTGTAGCTGGAGCCAGCTACATGTTAGCTTAGCTTAAAGACCGGAAACTGGGAGAAACAGCTACCTTGGCTCTGTCCAAAGGTAATAAAATCCAGCCACCAACACCTCTAAAATTCAAAAATTAACATGATTATATGTTGTTTGTTTAACCTTTACAAAAATTGAAGTGTATAAACTGTATTACGGAGGTTTAAGTGTGGCACTATTGCTTGGCTGGTGCTAGTAACTTCCTTGACTCTCCTATGGTTGCCTGGCAACTGGTCCAATAATTCCCAAACTGATAAACTATTAATTTAAGAGTCTCTTCGGAGATGGTATTGGAGGAAAAAAGTGCTTTTGTATGTGTTTTAATATCATATTAGGTGCAAGATTGATGTTTATTTGGGTCATAACAGATCCCCCACCTCATCAGCTGCGCCACAACAACAATGACAACAACAGCGATGGTTCGTGGCACAAAAAAAAGGTTGGGAACTCATGGGTTAGAGGGAGGTAAAATAAAGATGGAAACACAAGGACAGGTAGCCATTTAAAGGCAGAGGAAAGAAAACAAGCATTCTGATTGTAATGAGATGCAAAATTTGTGATTAGATCTTCTGTGGATTTGAAAGGCCTCATTTACCGAGCCCTCCATGACTTGTGTCACTGTTTCATGACAAAAAACACATTCATGACTTTATCAGATTTAGACAATGTACTACGTATAAATATTAAGACTGTCTATGCTCATGACTGAGACTAGCTAGATGTCAGAGTGGTAACCATCGCAGATGGATGTAAGGATCCTCAATTGGAACTTTGTCATGAATGTGATGACTACTCTGTCCTAGAGTGATTTTTTTTTTAGCAAAACAATTCTTTTGTTTGCCTGCAAAACAGAAGCAATATCTTCATTTAAAATCCCCACATTTACCATTTTATGCACTAACTGTCTAGTTTACTTTGGATAAACTGTGTACTATAATGTATTGTGTAAACCACAATTCCCTTCTTTGGTAAACTACAGCACATCAACTCACTACATGCCGTTGTTAGCTTGTTCTACGAAAGAGGAGAGAAATGCTTAAGTGGTTTACATTTGCTGTGTATTAGATGGTTATTCCTAACAACATGCTGGCATTAACATTCTGGGATCTGAACACTTGTGGGCTTGTAAATATAACCTACAATATATCCTTGAGCCTGGACTTGTCAGCAGCAGAAAACTGATGTAGAGGGTGGGAATGACAAATCCTCTGGGGAATAACTATGACCACGTGTCAGTGGTTTGCACTTCTGCAGCGGTGGTGAAAACAGGATTTGCAGGAGCAGACACCCAGAGATGACATTTCATTTGTTTGCCTGCTTTGTGTCTCATATATATTTGTGTGCAGGTGCATCTGCAGTGTAATCATGCACTTGCAGGGACAGCACACGCCTACAGAATTAACATGGCTGAGCAAGATGGATAAAAATGGACTTGCTTCAAAACTGCCTTATAAAATCCTGACTCTTGGCCTCTTGACAGTCGAGGAAAATGGAAGGAAGAAGGCGAAGGAGGGAGCAAATGAGAGAGTAAATGTGAGGTAGAGAAGCAGAGTGCTCTTGCAAACAACTCACCTCAGCAGAGGAGTATCCTGACGATGAGTATCTAGACATGTCAAAATCATCATCGCTAAAAAAGACAAACATAAGTTAATGTATCATTCGTATGTTTATGTGCTTCTCTAGCAAAAATAAAAATAAAAAATGGAGGCAAGAAATATACTTATATTTGTGTTTGTGTTTGGGCGTTTACCTGTCTGTGTCTAGGGCCACCAAGGGCTTCTCATCTGGGCTCTGGTCTAAAGAGGAATAGCCTTTATTGGGCACTACCAACCTGTGGGTAGGGAAGAGAGAGAGAGAGAGAGAGAAGACAGAGGAGAAATGATCAGAGGAGATAGGGTGTAACAGGGGACGAGGTGGAGGAGAATATACTGAAGATTCACAAACAAGAAGAGGTGATTACGGACTGGTAGAGGTGTTGAAAGAAAAGCAAGGCGAGCCTGGGGACAGCATCACAGCTGAACTAGGTAACAACAGAAGCGTGAAAGAGGTGTAATCACTTGGACATCTTACCCTGAATCAGTTAAACATTTTTTTCTTTAGAGCCCTACCGACAGAGAAAAGCAATGGACATGAGAATTAAATCTATCTATTCAAGCCCATTAAATCATGTTTTGGAATTTTCTCATGAATATTTATGAACACAAAAACTTCATTTTGCATTTAAAAAAAAATAAAATTAGCCTGTTTGTGGAGAGCTATCGGTGGCTAACCAAATCATTTAGATGAATAAGAACTTGAAATTGAATTTACCACATAAAACAAAATCTCCACTAACCAAAGACCACAGCGCTCACTTCTTACCGTGTTCTGGCCATGACGTTGTTCTTCTTGGGCTGCTGGTTGACTGGACTACCGACAGTGTTGCCGTTCTTCAACGAGCCCTTCCTAGCAAGCTCTCTCTGTTTCTCTGCACAATATGCAAGCAGACACAGGAACAAACACATCAGTTCAGCTTGAAATGACACACAAACTGCACAGTCGGTGATAGAATAAGGTTTAACTAATGCCTGTGTCATCTACTTAACTGTTGCAATTAAGTAACCAGGGATCCTTTATAATTAGCTGATGTAAAGCATGGCATTGCTTAGAGACAAACACTATAAGATAAGACAAACATATTCTCAAATTTCTGCTGCATGACATTTTGTTACACTGCAAACTCCGTGGCAGTCTGATCAGGTCGTAAAGAAAATTAAAAAAAAAAAAAAAAAGAATTTAAACACACACCCATAAGGTACTGTGATGATCAGGGAATGGAACTGGGCTTATTTCTGGTTGAAGTCAATTTTCATTTTAAGAGGACTGTAACCTTTCTTTCTGAAAATGACATCAGGGCAGATCAGTTATTGTTTACGCAATACAGAGTGCAGTGTTTGAGGTGATTAAAATCCTAAAAGCATGAGAGTATATATTCAGAAACAACAGAATCCTAATGTGACATCAAACGCTCTCATCTCCCCTTTCTCATTTGTTTGATTCTCAACGGTGACCAGATCACAAATGACTAAACTAATACTGTTATTCTAGTCTGAGCCAGTGATGAACTTAAATATAATGCATAAGGGACTGTTGTGAAGAGCAGAAATGGCAATAGAAAACGTTGTATTTAATTTATATTGTGCCACCAATTAATGGCATTACAGTTTTAACCCAAAAAAGGGTTTTAAAAGGACATAAAATGTGCATTTCCATCTCAAGGTCACAAAGGCAAAGTGACTACTATAATAAGCATGTATAATTAAAAGAATATGCTCAGACTGTGTTTTAAAGATAGGAAATGTTATGACAGTGTTTATATGTCATAAAAACACAATGAACAACCAGTAAGATTAAACTGAATTATATGAAGTACTACTGTAGTCAACATTATGGTCTCACTTTCAACATGCAGGATGGATGAAGAATGAAAAGAAATTATACAGTGGCTGACGTTGTACTGCACATGTGGGCGCTGGAGTTACATCTTAGGCATTTCTGTCACTGAATACATTACTTGTTTTGAATAGTTTTGGTTCTTAAAGGGGCAATATGTAGGAATTGGCCAATTGCAATTCATACTCCAAACAAATAGGGGGCAGCATATTACTAGAAAGTTGGGGTGTCCACCCCATCGTAAGATACACTGAAATGCCACAGTCGGACATAGTAGTTACGTAGTTACTACTTCTTCATCCTCTCATGTTGGACTGAGGGCAGACTGGACCCTACAGTGACTCGCTACCGCCTCTTGAGGTACTAGCCCCTTTAAAGGCTAGCTATTACAGCTGGAGTGAAAAAATAGAGAAGTGCTGCTGCTAACCACTGGAATCTGTCCACCGTGCTGATATGAGACTTTAAGGACTGTGGCTTTTCATAAAAACAAGAGACTCATTTTCCCAAACATAAAACAGGCCAGAGTGGCTAATGTATTTTTCCATGGATATCCAGTAGCCAAACAATAAGATGAAACCATCAGTCTATCAGTCGATTAGTTGATTAAGTGATCGACAACAACTTTGGTAATCAAGTCATTTTGTTTAAGTCACTTAAGATGCAAAACTGTTAAACCTTTGGTTGTTCAAGCTTCTAAAATATGAGGATTTATTCCATTTCTATTCCATTTCCATTATTTAATTTCAGCGTAAACTGAATAGTTTTTGTTTTATAGGATTGTTGTTGAGGGGAAAAAAGCAATTTGACGGCATCACATTGGTAACACCTTACTCTGGAAACTTGCGATTTTAGTTTTTCACCATTCTGTGACATATAATATACTTAATAATTAGTGGATTAATTAAAAAAAACAACCAAAATTATCAGATAAACTGATAATGAAAATAATATTTTATCCGATAATTTAGGAGCATAAGAAGGATTATATATCAACATATCACCACATTCATGGTTTGCCTTGTGATAGGAAAGTTCTCTGAAAACTGATTGCCCTAGTACCTCTGTCTTGTCTAGAATTTATGCCACATCCACACATGACAGTTGTTTACTCTTTTCAGGACTCTAAATTTACAGCCACTTACAGGATACACTGATTCCCTCTGGCAGACACTTGGCCTACAGATAGGGTAGCTCTTCCTTACCTATTTTCATCTGCAGGGGTGAGGGCTTGTAGTTGATGGTGACAGGTTCCCCTTCTCTGGTGTCTGAGTCTGCCTCTGAGGCCGTGGACGAGGCCGGGTCCTGGAGACAAATGAGAAGACCACATGGAGCAGAGATGTGCATTACTGAGGGAATCAATGAATAATTAATCTCTTTTTGTGATGCATAATAGACCCTTCTATGCCCAGACAATGTGAATAAACAGTTCATAAATAGATAAAACGTGTGCGGAAGAGTCTCTCTCTCTATCTCATGAATGCCGGTGTATGAAGCATAATGTGGATAGCTTGTTTCAAAAATGTTTAGACCTACATACACATACTTCCCCAGAACTGGATTACCTTAACCATTTTAAACAAACTAGGTCTTGTCATTGGTACCTCCAACCGATAAGGTTGAAACTGAAAACGTGAATCAAAATAGCTCTTACACTTTCTCATTTGAACACATTTTAAGGGAACGCAAAACTTTGAACTTGATTTGTTCGGGCTGCTCTGTAGTCCTTCGGTTCCTGGATCCCAGTTTAGAAAACACTCCTAATAATGCACATCCTCTATCCACAGGGTAAACGTAAGGACGGTAAAAAAAAAAACAAACAAAAACCTTATCAATCAGGAGGGACGGGGACGCCTGGAGATAGCAGGTCAGGCTGCTTTGGGTCTGGTCTGGCTCTCTACTGTCCCCGGCCGTGGGCAGCAGAGGACGCCCTGCAGGCTGCAGTAACCCAGGGCCCCGCTACAGGCCACGGAGCGCAAATCCTTCCCACTGATTTTTTTTTTTTTTTTTTTTAAATTATTATTCAAAAGACAGTGGTTCAACGGCCCGTACAAGCACTTACTCGAGATTAAGAGCCGCTCACTCATCACGTTAAGGCCGCGCAAGTGGCGTCGAGGCCGGAGCAACTTGCTGCATGGATGCTGAGGATGTAGCAGCGGCGCTGGGATGGGATGCTTGTTTTTCGCCAGACATGACGGATGCTGCTCACTACGCAGCAGACCGGACGCTGCTCGCATTACACAGAGGAACAACAACGCCGGGTTACGGGCAAATCAATCATCCTCTGGCTCGTTACACTGTCGTTTGAACGTTTGGCTGTCTGTTGGTAGCCGGGAAAAAAAAAAAAAAAAACTTGCTGAAAAGGCTCTATTGGTACATCAGCCAGTATCACGCATGGCAGGCGATGGGGTTTGTTGGGATCCCAAAGCGTAACATGATGAATGGCAGACCCGATACACCAGGCATCCTGGACTAATAAGGTCATTTTAAATAAGAAAACAAGACCCAAACACCGACCGATCATCTCCAACGGACAACAGCCAACACATCGGACCTACCAGCGGCTGCATCTCAGCCTGCATCTCAGCCTCCTGCACGGCACTCGGAACTTGGAATCTGTCTATTTCTTCCATCATGTTGGCAACGCGCCTCCTTCCTCCCTTCTCCTCCAGAAACCAGATGATGGGGACTGCTCGTTCCGACGAGTTATCGCCGAGGCTGCGAGAGCTCTCAGATTTTTAGCAGTCTCCGTGGTGCTCCGGCGGCGAGCCTCATCCCAGCAGGCAGTATGTCGACGGTGGTGTGACCAGTTGGGTGACGGTGACTCTGCCACCCACTTCCGGGTGGGGTATCCCAAGCTAGGGTCCGAGGACCCAGAAGGGGCCTGAAGAGGATCAAGGTGGTCCCCGGCAAAGTGAGTAATACAGGAATGCCAATATAATTTAGTTTTGAGGGAATCACCATAATATCGATAGAACTCTTTATGTGAGGACGTTTGTTCTTTTTGTTTCTCTAATGCACAGCTAGAATAACTAAGGACCTTCAAATCACATGAATGAAGTCAGAGGATCAGAAGATGGACCATCTCCATTGATAAATCTTCTGTAATAGGAGGTTCCATTCTGGGGCTCTCTGAAGTACAGCTTTTAATGTTTCAATTGAAACCTCGCAGACAAGTGAATGCTCACGACAAAACACTACAAAAGACAAGGAACAGACCTCCTAAATACTCATCACTCGGGAAAGTCAATTAACAATCGTCTCCCCGGTGGGATTTCAGCTCAAACTGATTAAATTACTCAGTCAAATGAACAACTTGGAACCCATTAATTACAGCGCCAGAAATTCTCAGTTGATCTGGGACAAAACATAAGTATGACGAAGAAAAAAAAAGAGACGTGTGTAATGAATCCCTGATTTGCAACCTGTGGTCTGTGGTAGTGAATGATTCAATTATCACCGTCTTATAGACTTTAGTATTAATTTTAAATTCCAGTAGAGTTTTACTGAGGTCTAATATGTTTCGTTTCCACATTACATTAGCAATTACACTTGCACTTGCTTATGACTACAATCAACTTAAATCCAATCAAGATCAAGAAATCAAAAAACGACACTACAGACGTGATAGCTTTCTGCCACATGGGATCACTCTCCATCCTGCTTGCTCTAAGTACAAGTACAAGTACATGTAACTAAGTACATTAACTCAAGTACTGAGCTTAAGTACAATTTGAGATACCTTTTACTTGAGTGGGTCTGTTTCCCCTTTTTGATCCTTAACAATTCAACTCAACAACAGAACTGTGCTTTTTAATCCACTGTCTTTATCTGACGTCTAGTTACTTTTATAGATTCAAATTTTTCATAAAACCATATGATCAGCTCATAAAATGTGATGCAATGATACAGATTAAACTATACATGTATGTAGCATTCTGAAATTGGTCATTGTGTTATGAGTACTTTTATTTTTTAGGTAGGCCACATTTTGCAGATAATACTTCTGTAGTTTTCCTTAAGTACATTTTGAATGCACTTGTGGAATAAAAAGTACAATAGTTGCCTCACACAGTATTTTCACATTGTGGTATTTCTTCTATTACATATGAGAGCCTCAGTCTTCTTCCACCAAGGGCTATGAACAAGCTATAAGACTCTTGCTGGGACATTTAAGTTGGTTTAAAAAACAGTAAATAAATGATAGATACAACAAAAAACAAAGAGGGACAGTATGAATGTTTAAATCAACATTTGAAACCTTGTAATTGATACCTCTAAATGATACGTTTTGGTGCAAAATCTTTTAAAATGACACTTACAATATACAGCAACACAATCCAAATTAACTAGTGGTGGATGTAACTTTGTACATTTACTCAAGTAAAGTACATACCATTACTAGAGTAAATGTACCTCAGTACAGTTTTGAGGTATTGCACTTTACTTGAGTACATCCATTTTATATTACTTTATACTTCTACTCCACTACATTTCAGAGGGAAATATCTTTTTGCTCCACTACTTTGCAGATGCAGATTTAGAAAACATAAACATATGATCATCTTATAGAATATAAAACCTTTTTATAGAATAAACAATCAAGTGAGTTTCCGAATGCAAGACTTTGATTTTTAATTGGGAGTATTTTTACACTGTAGTGTTACTTGTAATATTTCTTCCACCTCTGAACTACAGCAACTATGACTTGGAAAATGACCACACAGTTGATTCGCACCTCTCTGAAAGTGTCAACAAAAGAAAACATTATAAACTTCATAAAATTCGATTTATTGCTGGAGTATTGCACTATTCCACCCATTCCCTGTATGTACCTGTGGGGTTTCCACCCCACAAAACAATTACTCTCTATATTATAGTTCTGTAAATTAATTATAAAACTAATTAAATCTTCTTTCTATTTTAAATTACAGCTGTGCAGAGTATGTCTCTAACAATTTTTGGGATGACCACACATTTGACAAGAAGAATGAACAGTTGCTCTCATCATACAACTCTAAACAAACACTAAGTTAAACATAATAATTAATGTGCTCCACGACGTTCATTAAAATGAACATCATTATAAACTCGTGAGAAAAATAACATAGCCCCTGGCTAATGATGACCAACCGGAAGAACATCTGCAACGGTGTAACTTGTTGTCATTGAAAGTCACTGACACGTTTGACTGCACAATGTCCTTACCTGGGAATACCAGCAGAGAGCAGCAATGGCATGCTCTGCTGCACAATAATAGAGTGGGGTTTTGGCAGCAATGGGCCTCTGCTGCAGCCAACACCAGGTGGTTACAACTTGTGGCAGCACATGTTTAAGGTGGAGCCAGCAGGTGGCAGTCTAATTCTACACAACAAGAGGGACATAGGCTAGATGGAGGATGAATGACAATGAGATGTGTGCACGGTCACGTAGGTCATAGTGTTTCAGTTTTCTAAATGCAAGCAGCTTGAGGTCCATACTTCTGGTCATACATATGCATTCGATATGACTATAGCAGCATTTCTGGAGGTGAAGCTCTCTAAGTTTGGGAAATGTGAGATACTAGTCTTTTGTGAGGCACTGGATTTGTGCAAGAGAGAAAGACAGAAACGAGAATTTACAGATTAAAGGACTTGATTTCTTCAATTTTTTCACTCTCCTATTCTTTTGTATCTGACACACACTCACAATGTTTTATTGTTTTTTTTTCATGCACGCTGATGGCTTTCCTGTCACCATCATTATTCCTGCTATCATGCTGTGATAAGACCTCTGTTAACAGAATAAATATTCATACTCACTAAATTATACTGAATTATAATAATGATTTCAATATCAGAGCTGCACTGTTGTCAAAATCGATTTCATGACTGTGTGTCGGTCTGTGTGTAATTGTGATGATAGCTTGTGACTATAAGGGGTTCTGGTATGAACATCTAGTCAAGTGTGATTAGAATTTTTTCATTAGTAATTCATACACAAGAGTAGTAAGACATCAACAGACTCATATTTAAAATACCAGCTCATTTTTGCATTACTCTTGAGCAAAGACACCTGCACAGTAAAACTGCATGAATTCATACTTAATCACTGACAGCCTCAAAATAGCACTTGTGTGAATTGATTCTCTCTCTCTGTTTCAAACACACTCACACGCACACTCTTGAAATGCTTTATTTGGAGCAACTAAATGAAATTATAGATTACATAAGATTCAAATATTTAAAAAAAAAAATCTACACACACACACACACAAACACACACACACACACACACATATATATACACACACATGCAGACACAAATGCCCATGACTCAGTCTGGGCTGATGTGGGTTATGTAACCCCTAAAGCGGTGCAGATAGAGCTGCAGATTACTGGCCCTTCATATGTTTATTAGTAATCTCTCTGTAATATTTGTACTGATCATTATATAACACCCTACTGAGTTCAGTGACCCTGTTCCATCTCAGTTAGCATTGGAAGACCAGTGATAATGCTTTGCTGCTGTGTAATGCACTCCCTGAAGTGGAAGGTTGGAGTAACTGACACTGAGTTCAGCAGCCATGTCTAATCTCAACTGGATGAAGTCACAGTAAACATCATCCAAACAGTCTCCTAAAATGTAGGGATCAATGTAAGAGTGATGAGCCTCTGGTCAACAGTTTGTTAAACTACATTGATCCTTATTAAGTGTTTTCTTCCATTAGTATCATGCTGGATCATTTAATAAACTAATCTAGCTGTCTTGAATAGAAGATCAGGAAGATGGGTTTTCATAAATTTTGTGAGTCAGAACATACTGACCTTCACATCCAAACAGCTCATTGCAGAGTAGATCACTGGATCTGTGCTGGCCAGTTTGTATGGCTTTGGCAGTGGTCTGGCTTGATGGGAGTAGAGAAACAAGTAAGAGGAAGACAGCCAAATAGATCGAGAGAGAGAGAGAGAGAGAGAGAAACTGGCAGGCAGATAAATAGAAGGGAACCAGATAAATACTCAACAGCTGTAGAGTCGCCTTTCTGATGAGTATTTTCGACTCAACAGCCCATCAAAGGCCCGAACCATCTGTCTGCTATAAACCACTGTTTTACACATGTGCATACATGTATTTGTACTGTTTCTGTCACACACACTCACTGGAAATGTAGCTGGTAGACTGTATCTCTACAATAAACAAATAACATTACACAGTTCTTTAGTATAAGATCTGTGATAAATCCATGACTCTTACACTCCTGTTAGTAGTTCACATCTATAGGACCCTAAAACAAATGAAATCACTGAAAACCAATCTCCTGCCTTTAAGAAGTGGTGAAAGAACTATTTAGATGCTTTACATAAGTAAAAGTACAAATACTCTATTACATATCAAAATTCTGCATTCAAAATGTTATGGTATGTAACTAGAATGGCACTCAGTCGAGTCTATACCTCTGCCAAAATCAATGTCAAACAACATTCACCAGACTTCAATGAAAAAAAATTGAAATTCCTTGTAAATGATCCGGATTTGCCCCTCCACCAAGTTCTTTGCAAATTGGTTCAATATTTATTGCATAATCCTGCAGACAAATAAATCAAAACAAACCAACAAACAGACATGGGTGGAAACATAAACTCCTTGGCGGAAGTAAATACCACCAATCAGCAAAATGTACTTAAAGAATCAAGACTAAAAGTACTCATTATGCAGGCAGAGTCGCCCCTTCTTATCATTTTTATTGTAAATTGAATGCAGTGTATTAATATCTAAGCTGCGTTTTTTTATGTTGCAGCTGGTCAAGGTGGAATTACTCTTATTTATTCTGTATACTGTTGGGTAATTTAATCTACCAGAGTTCCCTGTATTTTATAAAATAATCTCATGTTTTTTTTATATATATGTTGAAATCTGTATAGTATAGTATCTATAGTCACTATAGGTATCAAATAAATTTCTCTGAAATGTAGTGGAGCAGAAGTATAGCATAAAATGGAAATACTGAAGTACAAGTACCTAAAAATTGAGTAATAGAACAGAGATTCATTCTGCCTTTAAGTGTGCTCAAGAAAGAAAGAGATACTGAATGAAATCAATTAAACTCTGTATAATGAAGATGCTGCTTGTCAGTCAGAGAAAACAATACCAGCAGTTAACACTCTGCAGTCCCTCCCTCCCCTCTTTTTAATGATGGTGGCTCATGGTTAGCAGATAAGGATTATATGGCTGTAGTTTGCTAAAAACAGGATGTGGGTCACCGATTGGGTCAATATGTTTCACATTGATTACTTCAGTGCAGGAAGCTGGCGTCAACTGCTATTTTAATTCAAGCTGTTATGTGTAAAGACTTTGGAAGCCTATTAATGCTAATACTCACCGAAGGGGCCTGGCAACATTGATTGTGGACCAAATTAGTCCAAAACAACAGTGAATAATTTTATTAAATCAGTAAAAAAAATCAACCGTCATCAGGATCGCAAAGCACAGAGCTCAATACCAATTACCACAGTGCCATGCAGGTAAGTTATTTTGTTAATTGTTGTATTCAAATTTGTGAGTAAAAAATATTGATAAACCACTGCCTCCAGTTGCCAAAGTCCCAAGATATGCTTTCAAAGTTCTTGTTTTGTTCCATTAGTAGTAAAAAAAAAAAAAAAAAAACCAGATATTCAATTTGCAATGAAATGAAAGGGACAAAAGAGGCAAATCTTCACACTTCAGAAGCTGTACCTTAACTATGACTTAAATTATTACGGAAATATCAAACTTGTTATCAATAATTTTTTTATTTTGACAGATTAATCAATAAATGACTCCACATATTTGCATTAGGTTTGTGAGCATCATTACGCGCTAATTTTCCCAGAAGTATCACATAAATGAAGCAGAGCATAAAGTGCTGCAAGGAAAATAAAATCAGCATATTCTTATCTTATCGGACTAAAGGCAAGTTAACAAATACCTGAGATCAAATTTAAACTGATGTTTCTCCAACACAAAAGTAAGAAAAATTTCCTAAGCCCTTTCATTAAAATCAAACTGTATATGAGACAAAAACATATATGGAGCTCTTTTTATTCCAATGATGTGGAGATGAAGTTATGATTGGCTCATGAATTTGTAAGTCTTGTGTTTCTCATCTCTCTTCCACCGGTACAATAATCTTGATATCTAGCAGGTAGTAGCTGCAGTACATTCACCACAATAAATACAATATTCACTCGTTACTATGAGACCGTGAGTCTTCAGTCAGTCATTTCTGGTTAAGGCTGTCTATAAATATCTTATTCAGTCTTTAAAGGAGCTGACAAAATGAAAGAGAGGCACCGCGGGAAACGAGTAACATTTATGTTGTTAACTTTTAACCCTGTGGGAGTTCGATCAGTGGAAGCAGAGACACGGGAGCCTGCCAAATAAGAGCCGCAAGCTCCCTTTTCTGTAAAGAACACATCAAAGCAATTCTTCCCCTGCGCTTTATCATCCCCAACACATATATGCCCTTTATCTCCATCTGTCTTGACTCACACACTTTCTCAGCTGCATCGCTCTCCTTCCTGACTCTGTCAGGCTGTTGGTTTCTACCTGTTGTCTGTTTGCTGCAGCTGGCAAACACTTCTGCAGAGGTACATTTTCTCTTTTCTAACGTGTTATTTTAACTTTCAGCCAACTACGTGACCCCAAACTCTTCTATTCCAATTCACTGTTTTTTGCTCTTTCCCCTCCATATCCTTTCAGTTGTCTCATATGAATGGATGAAAAAGAAACGAGTAGAGGAGGAGAGCACGTTCTGCCTGTGTAGAGCAAAGCAAAGAGACTGACAGATGGACAGTCCCAGAGACGCACAGCAGAGATAAGAGGATTGGAACCACTTGTTGTTGTTGTTGTTGGTCTTGCCGCAACTCTTAATGCAGATAGCTTACTCTGAGCTCCACTCACTTGCATAGATGAGATGGGGCTGACGGTGGAGAGATGTAAGACAAAGTAAGATGTAAGACAAAAGGTGAGTGACTGAGCAAAAATAATGACAAGAGCGGTTGAAGAGAAAAAGTCCAGCTGGTCTTCTGACATTCTGAAGGTCATCATTTGACCCGCGGATCCAGGAAGTTGAATTTTGTTTCCATCAGAAGTCTGTGTCTCCAAGTCATGATTAGGCTGCAGTCAGCAGGTACCTCTGTTCCTTCCTCTGCTGCGGCTCCGCTGTGAAAACTGGCACTTTCTCTTGGTGTGAAGGCACTTTGCAGGCCTTGTAGAGGATAACAAAGAGGATGAGGATGAGGACGCCCACCACAGAGTTACAAACGATGGCCATGATAGCCCATACAGATAGGCCCATTCTTAGATCATGCTCCATGGCAGACTGGATGGCTGCCTCCAGACTCACATCAGACTTCAGAGGGGTTGTCTGAGATCTGCACCTGGTGCGATGCCGGTCACTTCAATTCCACCATATGTCCCTGAAAGAAAAGAAAATGTCTCTCTTGAGCATAGAATTTCCAGGCACTTGCTCACAAACCCCCTGCACACACACACAGTTTGGTATACTTGGCCACAGTTAACCTGCCTGTCACATGGGCCTGCTGAGTCCACTGGTGAGGTCAGCTCAGTAAAGATTACTTTCCCTCTGACAAGCTATTCACTGGGCCAAGATAGCTTTATCCCTGCTGATGCTATATATGGAGGAACCTATGTACAGTATGTCCAGTACAGCACCTGCATGAGTAGGTTTTATATACAGAGCATTACAAGGGTCTCTAATAAAGCTACACAATGGAGTAATAATATAATATTTCAGTACTAGTAATGCACAAGAAAACCATCAGATGCAGAGAAAAATTAATTCCACGGACTTCATTGTGTCTCATAATCTGTGCATGATAGGAGAGTATTACGGAACAAGAAAGTACTTTCTGGCTGCAGTTGCATGTTGAAGCATCTTTTTTTAAATTCTTGGTTCCTTTATACTGGCAGAGAGCTATGAAGTTATTAAACTGATAAAGAAAGTGCCAGTAAGCACTTTTGTCACTGAATTATGTTGAATGAGTTCCAGCAGTAATGTGTTTACAGGAGGGCCATTTTTGTAGCTGATATTAAATGGGTCACTGACGTGTACTGGTGTGTGTGTGTGCGAGAGAGAGAGTGAGAGAGAGACGTCACTTCAAGCATGAGATATAGAGTGTGAATATATTCCCTCTCAGAGTTTAACAGATAAAAACTCCAGCTCATCTCCTTTCTTCTGTACCTGTCTCCCTTACCTCTAATGCACTTCTAATGAGACCACATATTTCCTCCTCTGTCCCACTGAAGGATATACTGCAACAGTCCAAACCTGCCGTTGAGAACTCATTTCAAACTTATGCTTCCCTTTATAGGCATTTTATCACCAAGCCACATAAAGATGGATAGGTACTAGTCAGAGTAGGTGGCAGTGATGCATTTGATCTGCTCTCCAGCTTATGCTGTCGGTCTCTGTTTGTACCAGATGGGTCCCTCTCAAAATGCTGGTGGCATCACTGTGGGGAAAATTCAGCTCATAATCACTAACTGGGATTACTGTCAATAAAACTGCCCTCACAGTTTTGCTGAACATTTCCAAACCATCCTGAGGAACTTGCAGAAGTCAGGTGACACTAAATCTAGCATATTCAGTTTGCAATTTCAATTAGAGCAAAAGCGAGGAATGTGTAAGCTATTAGATGACAGAGAGATGTGACGGGGAGAGTCTCCGTGTGTGTGTGTGTGTGTGTGTGTGTGTGTGTGTGTGTGTGTGTGTGTGTGTGTGCGCGCGTTTGCTAGAGAGAGAAATAAATCAAATTAGTGTGAGTAATGTATTGGAACAGAGGAATGTTTGCATACTTATATTGATTTCAGACAATCTTTGACGCATATAACAAGAAAAAACACAACCATCACACTAACTATTCATTAACACCAATTATAAAACATTTGAATAATTTATACTTCCCAGAGAAGATGATTGTTATTCATGTCTTATTAACTCCAACAATAATTTGTGCTCATTTGCAATATATATGCATTTTCTCTTAACACTGCAATAGCTATGTTTCAATTATTGGCCACACTAGAGGGGACCAAATGTATTCCAAAGTCAAACAGAACATGCACAACCTAAATTAGAATAAAAGTTTTAACTGGGATTATGTTACTTTTGCACAGTCAGGGTACCTACATGTTTGTGCATCCCAGCATTACATATAAAGAAAATCCTTTTCCTTTGTGCATTTGAACTCTAGCAAAGTTGATAATGCACCACTGCTATTGCTATTGTGCGATTGCTCTGAGTTCAGTTAACTGAATCACTGAATATTTGTCTTTGTAGATTCAGAGGTTCAAAGATCAGGATGAGAAGAGCACATGACTGACCCACCACACAAACACACGCACTCTCTGATGCCACGGTCAATACAAAGATAACTTCAGTGTATCTATTACGTAATGAGTCTGTGCTCTGTGGTTGTAGCAGGATATAGTTAAGCTTTAGGCCCGAAAACTGGAGTCGTACAACAGCAAACTGCAGCATGCTCGTGTACTTGAGCTTGCATGTGTGTATTTGTGAATGGTGTCATTTACCGACGAAAGGCCTTTTGTGTAAGCATGAAAACAATCCAATGTAAATTTATGCAAATACTACATGTGCCAAAGACTGCTTTATTACAGGGGCAGGCATATGGGCACTGCATGCCAGCACACAAACACACTCACAGACCCGAACCTGCGGTGACCACATGGAAAGCAGGCAGAGACTTGTGCATAATGCATCACTTTGCAGTGGACTATCAGAATGAGTGGCCTCCATCTCATGTGACTGAACTCCCTCCCTTCCTCATTTGAAAACACCAGCTGCATGGCCACAACTTCACCATGAGTTGGAGACTGCTGACACTACCTAATACACTTGACTGTTGGTTTTTCTGTCAACCTGGGCATAATCAAATGGTGAATTATAGGTTGTCCTTACAGGGGTTACACCCCAGTAGCCTAGTGCTGCTTTCATTTTGGATACTGTACATAGAACCCATACAAGCACATTTAGTTCGATATGAATAAGATCGATGTATTATGTTGTAAATACGTAACAAATATAAAAACATCTAGTCACGCAAACACAAACTAAAGTCCTTTTCGAAATTATAAACATCAAAAAATGATGGTGGCCGTTGCCCTACATTCAAATGTGTTGTTTACTTTTTGCACTTGTACTTCAAGCGCATGAACACCTCCTACAGCAGCCTACCTAATGCTTCCCTCCGGTGTCCTGTGTCCATGCGATTGTAGCCCCGTATCCTCCGCGCCTCAGCTGCAAGGCGGGCTGAGATACATTTTTTCCAGAACGAACCCCAGTCTCCAGAGAACTTCGCCGAGCCGTTTCTGAAGCGCGATCTGGTGCCGCACGACGAGCGACCGTTTGGCGGAAGGGGCCCAGCAGCGCTCGGGGGGCGTCGGCGCCGGACTGTTGACGAAGTCGCGCCGGCAGCTGGCGGTGTCCCGGCCGGCTCCCAGTGACTGCTGACAGGCGCAGGGCGACAGAGCGGGGATACTGCCGTCAGTGTCGCTGCTCATCATCCCCCGGTCCTTCCCCCACCCATCCCAGTCTGTTACTGCTGTGCTGTTTATATAAAGACGCTCCTGGAACATCCCATTAAGGGCGTTTCCTCTCACCTCTGCGAAGATCCCGCTGTGAAGACTTTTGCACAGCGCAAAAGGTCGCCGCAAAACTGTGAGCAAAAGTACAGACCGGCAGAATAAAAGATACGTTAGCCTACACCATACATCAAGGCATTATTCAACCTGGAAAAGAAAGAGACGTTAAACAAGAAAAGGGTCAAATAAAGGGGGTTGAAGAGATACAGGGCGCATCTATAAATGCTAACAAAAATGTGATTTTCCTTGATCCTGAAGGAACATGTTGGATTCAGCTGAAGGCATTTTCCATATACTTACTTATATACTCCAGATACAGCTTCTCTTCTCACCTGTCCACCCTGTCATACCACATTGAGTAAAACCCCTTTATGCAGTCAGAATATACAGTGTGTATGAGGTATGTTTCAAAATATGCGAAAAAATGTGAAAATACATGTCAGATGCAGTAATTGGTTAAACTTTATGCCTTTGAATTAAATACAGAGTTTTATGAAACAATGTGAATTTTTTCAAATTAAATGCAAAAAGACTCATTTGAAAACTACACAGCATTGAGAGTATGTTAGTCTTGAAGGTGCAGTGAATTACAAACACCTTCTTTCCTGCTACTACACTTAATCCGAGTTGCACAAAGCTGAATAGCAGCTGCACAAACTTCAAACTTGTTGCCCCCTTTTTCCCTCATTTGCATTCAGCAACACAGAAGGGTGTCCCTTCGGGGACTATGCTCAGCTCTCTCTCGCTCCCTCTCTTTGTGTATGTGTGTGAGAGTGTGTGATGCGAGTGGGGTACCCTGACCCACAGAGTTCAGACAGAGACAAAGCAGCATTCTTTCGAGGCCTCACACTCACCCTCTCCACTGGATTGAGACAAAAGTTTTGCGGGGGATCAGATCTAAGGAACAGCAGTTTATGAAAGTGCTGCAGACACTCTTGCACATGTTTGCAGTAATTCAAAGGCTGAATTATTGAATTAAATTTAATTATAGTGACTGACAATGTAATAACTGCCAAATTATGTATTAACTCGATAAATGTAATTGAATGCAGCAAAACTGAGCCAAAAATGTAATTAAACTTGAAACATCAGATTGCCATACAGTTGGAATGGTGTCAAGACCTAGCCAGTAACATCAGGAGGTTTAACTATATTTTTAACCTAGTTGTCTTTATTATATTTTAATGAATTATTGCACTCAATAATAAATTATTAAATATTCATTCAGCTTTATGTTATCAGTACTGTGCACTGTAACAAAGCAAAGTGCTGTATAGGCTTATTTTTTATGGATGCAGTTCAAAGTCGATAGTCGGTTCTCATGGATTCCTTGACTTTTTGTCACAATCAGAGAGAATTAGTTGGGGAGCATCACTTGCGCCGTAGCCTACATGACAGCTTAGATGGGACGGTTATCACTGATCACAGGCCGATACTCCTAAGAAAGCTGCTTCAAAGGTGTGATTCATCATATCAGAGAAATGCGCTCAAATATAGCCTGAGAGAATCGTGGAGATACAGTGAAACTCGCTGTGTCTCTCTGCCTCTCCTTCTGTCTGCTCTTGATATATACAAATACGCACACACACAGACACACGTGCATGCTGGCACACACAAACAGTCACTATTACTTACTCTTGCAGGACGATACATGTCTGATCAATGCTTCTCATGTCAAAAAACACCCTTGCACACCTCCATTACCCTGTCAAAACTTCTCAGCTATTGTGTCTTCCTGTGAGACACACAAATTGCAACTTGCAAATGTGACACAGAGAAAGGAGAAAGAGTGCGATAGAAAGGAAAAAAGTCAATGTCAATTTAAGTTCTTTCTTAACTTTTTCCCCTCTACTCTCTCATCCTAATCTCATCACAGTGTGGGAAAAAAAAAAACTGACAGTAATGTTAATCTCAAATTTGTCATTCTAGCCTACTTCTGAGTGCTGTTATCATAAGGAAAGATAGACTTCCCCCCTGAGTATTATGGTTTTCATAAAGCCCTCCTGTTGAGAGGGCACGGAGACAAACCAGGTCAGTTTCAAGCAGGGATATTACATTCAAATTTTATGCGAAGGAGCTGTTTCATAATGACACACACACACACACACACACACACACACACACACACACACACACATACACATGCACCATTCACTCTAATCATCCAATATGCAGCTCGGTGTTATTACACATAGGGATGGACAGTTTTGTTGGGATCACATGTTTGTTTTATGTCGCCTATCTGTAGTGAATCACATCTATTTATTGTTGCTGTTTTCCAGGCAGAAACATTGCACAGTATCCTGTTCTGGAAAGCTGTCAGAACCAATTCCCTATCATGAGTGTATGAGGACACCTGCTGGAAATTTGCTGACATTGTTCCATTTCTGGCACACTTCAAAGTACAGGGCAGAATCAGATTCTGTACCGTGGCTAAATACGGCCCATGATTCATTTACTGGTCATCTGGATGTAGTTTATCAGATGTGAGGTTTGATATAATCTCGTGGGTAATGAAACACACACATCACACAGAAGACAAATGCGGTTTCATGAGTCTTTTTTATTGAAACTTCGTCTTCTTTAGTTGTTCATCATAACCTGAGAAGACAATGATTTAGTCATTATTTGAAAAATTAAATAAGGAAACAGCTTTAAGATGTTAATTCAAAATAGAGCTTAATTCTGTTTGTAGGTCTTTTTTACCTTGTCGATCCATTCGTTGAAAGCGGAGACACGGGTGAAGACTGTGGGTTTCTTCTCATAGTTGCAGCCAAGGCCAGAGACGAAGCTGGCAATGCCATGGACCTCCCAGACACCCTCGGTGTTCTTACAGTTAAGGGGGCCACCGGAATCGCCCTGGACACAGAAAGAGAGGAGGAGGGCTTATGTTTTATTCATTCGGTGGATGCATGGGAGACTGGCAAGGCACAACTGTGAGAATCACAATCAGAATCCTTGTCTCTCCAAGTATAATGGGAACACAAGAGACATTGTTTCTTGGCAGCTAGATAACACTTGAGTGTGATGAAAAAAATCCCCCTCTGATTCCTCGGACATGTCTTCATTTGAAGAGACTAACTGCATTTACGTATATTGAAATCTACTTTGGCGGCATAATTGAGTGCATTATTGCCAAAACAGATGGTATAAGCTTTGCAATGTAAGTAATAATTCAGTTTATTTTTTAGAAAAACAAAAAGAAATAGCTAAAAACACATAACTGAGAATACTTTTCTTTTTACTCACACACACAAACACACACAGAGAGTAAACTTACGTTGCATCCGGCCACAAGTCCATCCCCACCGGCACAGACCATGGTGGTCCTGACAGCAATACCCCACCAGTCAGGCTGGGAGCAGATGGCATGGTCAACCACAGGCATCAAAGCCTGCTGCAGCTTATCAGCTATGGGGCCTCCGGCTAAAACAAACAGGCACGGTCTATTACCATCATCCACATACACTACCCGTCTGTCAAATCTGCTTTACAGCATTTCCCCAAGCGCCAAATTCACAGTCTGACCCAAATTTTCAATTTATGAGTAATCCCCCCCCCCCAAAAAAAAAGTTTCAGCTAAAATCTCATGCATGTGATTTTCATACCAACTTTTCCCTGGGTACCCCGATCACACACGCTCACATACAGCTGGTTATAAATCCAAACCTCAAACTTGCACACAAGTTGAACACCCTAAAGGACAGTAACACGAAGACATTTCGGAGATGCTAAGCTTAAAAAAAAAAATACAATGACAGGCACATTAACACAGCCAAGCCTTCCACAAACAGTGACTTACTGTAAAGCCTGCCCCATCCGGTGATGTAGCAGGGGTAGCCGTTGGGCAGCACATTGCCAGCAGGAGGGATACATGCCAACTGCACCTGGTTGCTCAAAGTCACAGACTCTGACAGCTTAATGAGGGCAATGTCATTACTGCAAGAAAGACAGGAAGAGAGAGAGAAGGACTGAGTGCAATCTGTATTTCTGCATTCTTTCATAGGGTTTTCATGTTGCAATATAGAAATAAATCAACTTAATGGCTAGTCTAATCACTCACATCTTTTCACTGTGGAAAAAGCCCAGCCGCTTATTTGAGGATGAACAATATACAGTAGTAGTATGATTAAAAAAGGATCCACTCTTACTTTTGTTGCCTTTATTTATGCTGAAGATGCAGAACTAGGGCTGGACCGAAGTGGATAAATAGAATTTTTTTATAAATCTATGACTTTGCCACCCTGACACAGAACAGCTGAGATAATGGTGGACTGTGTGTCACAGCAGGAGACTGAGCCCGCTCTTTGTACGGTGGTGCTGGTCTTACCCGAGGGCCACGAAGATGGGGTTCCATTTCTCATTGACGATGATCTTCTCGGGCAGGATGGCCTGGGAGCCAGCCTCTTCCTCAACCAGGTTGTATTTGCCCACAAACACTCTGTAGGAGAGCTTGGTGCTGTGGGACAGAGCAGACCGTTGAGGCCCAAGTTAAACCAGACAGACGATTTGGTGCAGAGATGAAGGGTTTGATGAGTTCAAATTGATGATTAGTTGTGGCAAGATGAGAAATTTGAACTGTGCAGCAGTCCAGATGACCTTGAGTGTACTTTTTTTTTTTTGAATGTGACCCTTGGTTTTTAAGCCTTTAGACTTCATGACGTGTCCAATCTCCATTTTTACCAGGGTTAATAAGGGTTTAGGGTCTGGAATAAGGCAAGTAGTGCAGTACAGAGTAAGTACAGTACAGCTAACAAGAGAGCTGTTTGGGCGCGATTTGCAGATGTGTGTAGTGGTTGTGTTTTTGTGTTTGTGTGCTTATGTTCATCTGCTGCTCATACTTGATGCAGTGGGCAGCAGTCATGACCCAGTTGGCAGCAATCAGAGATCCTCCACAAGTGTGCCTCCATACACCACCCCTCTCGTACTGCAGAGAGATCTGGAGACGAAAAAGGACAAGGTAAAGGATACAGTGAGAAGCAGGTCGTGGATGTGTAGATGGAGGGCATAATCTGCTGATTTGATTCAAAAACAACTAAAACACAGAAGCTTTAAACACAGAATTTTCAAACGCCACTGGGTCTGGCATCTAATGACCAGATGCTGGACCTAAAAGGTTTGCCAGTAAATATAAAAACATTGACAGACGTGTACATATCAGCATACCTGCCAGGGCCAGCTGTAGGGCTTGGCATCTACTCCATTGACCACACGGGAAGTCAGGGGCTCAATGGGTGGGGTGCCGCACCCAAGGGCTGGACAAAGAGGAGACAGTTATGAGTGTGATGGACATGAGAGATTGGAAATAGTTTGATTCCCACATCAGGCACAAACTGCATAATTTTCTCTCTTCAACAAAGAATTGCAGAGGATTGAGTGCCAGGTACTGGTAATGGGCGAGCATGCACAATCACTCACAGAAACTTGAAAACACTCAGAAACATTGCACACAGAGTTAGAGAACGCCTGATGTTCTTACCACTAGCAATGAGGACTGAGGCCAGCACAATGGGGATCATGTTGATTGATGCTTCCGCTGAGGGACAGCACGACACAGTCTCTTTTAAACTTTCCACCACAGGCAACGCCCGCTCTGAATGTGGGAACACACACTCCTATTGGTTTGTCAAGGCCTCCAGGGGATGAAGATGGACCAATGGCAATGAGGGTCAGTACCACCGGGCGGCTGACGAATCACACAGGTGTGTTTTCAGGAACATTTCCCATGACCTTAATGTAGAGCGACAATCTATGCTCCACTACCATGCATCCGATATGTGTCTTCAACAGCTTTCAGATGTATATATGCAGAGCGAATGTATGTTTGTGATTGCAGAGGGCACATTCCAGAAAACCTCCACATCATGATCTGCATTTTAACTTACCTTTACTCCTTTCCATGACAAAGTCTCTTCCCTGAAACCTGGAATTAAATGCTTGCATAACAGCATGGGAAGCTAGCATCTGGATTACTGGCAGTGACCCATTTTCTCCGAAATGTAAAACAGAAAATCAAACTAAGAGGCATGACTATGATAAATAACCAGGACAATGAGTAACAGATGGTGTCATTGGTGCAGAAAATACTGTCAGCTACACCGCAATCTTTTTGGCATCTTACAATGTGCACAGTTCTGGAGTGAATTCTGCGGTGTGAGACATATTGTATGACCGTATATATAAACAAACGTTTCAGTCAATATATTTCATATTCAAACATTCTTGGTATTTTTCTATGCAGTATATCTGTGAGGTCAAATGTACTGCTTGAAACTCTGGCCCAGTGTGTCATGAGGTTGTTAGTAACAACTTGAATGAACAGAACTTGAATAAGTTATGAGACTTGGAGGACACAGACAAAACTCCTGAGTATGAAAATGTCAGTGTGTGCAGGCCTGAGGTGACTCAGCATGTAGACATTGTAAATCTGTCAAAGCCTGAGTAATATTCACTGACACAATAAAGGTGTAACGGTGCGATAAACATGTTGAGTCAGTAGAAAAGATGTTGAGGAAATGTCAGTATTTGATGAAAAAAAGGCTGATGAGAGAACCTGACATTAGTTTATACAAAAATCAGGTCGTTTAGGCCAGAAATTTTTTTCAGCTGTTATAAGAGCTTCATCACTGGTCTGTGACCACTTTAAACAAACATTGTGCTGTAATACAAAGTATTTCAGAGATAAAAAGAACATTTTCATCAGACTAATTCCGATGACAGACTGGACTTCTTCTTCATGAATCATTTAGTTTCCCAGTTCACCACTAGATGGGACAATTTATCTATTAGGACACAGAACTGAGTTACATTCTTTTACAAAAGATAAAAATTAAGGTTTATATTTTGTGTCTGTTTGCTTAAAAGAAACTACATCCAAACTTTGTAAAGTGAGTCATTTAGGAAATCAATTTTCAATCTAACTGGGCTGCAGCACCTCAAAATGAGGTCAGACAAAACTTTGACATTGAAAATGATAGTAGGAGCCCTTCATACACCACAGAGAATTCTTTACAACTTATAATAGCTGAATCTACAAAACTGTGCTGTTTTTAAAGTTTTGTTCCAAAGTTTGGTTAGAGCTACCCATCTATAGTTTACAGACAGGAAAAAATACTTGATAGGATGGAAAAACACTTGAAAGGCAAGTACAACAAAACAAGCTAGACACACTCAGCTTGTGTGTGTGTGTGTGTGTGTGTGTGTGTGTGTGTGTGTGTGTGTGTGTGTGTGTGTGTATGTGTGTGTCTAAATGTACTAATGTGTGCGTGTGCCTCTATCCCTGCCCTGCGTATGTGAGCTTCTCTACAGCTGCGGTATGCAATTAATTGAATGCTAATCAAAAGTACTCTTCAACTCTGTAAAACATTCTTAAGCTTATTACAGGGCAGTGTCCAAAATAGATGCTTCCCTTTCCCATTTTCTAGCTAATCCTATTCATTAAATTTATAGTGGCCAGATGACACAAGATAATGAACTGAGGTATGCACTGAAGTGTATATAACTACATTAAACAGGAAAAAAAGATGAAAATAGAATAAGTAAATTATCTCAGCGAATGCAGTTTTTTGTAGCAAAGCATATCAGCCTGACCTGAAATATCACCAACCATTCATATTGAGTTCAAAACCTCTGATCTCCAAAATTTGCTCCTTACCACTGAAATACGTATATATTTATAAGCAGTCAGATGTAGTCTGTCATATTCTGAGATGAGTTTACTAGATTCATGGCTGAGCAATGACTGAAACCCCCCAGGGGTTTGTAACAGGTAGCTTACACGTAAACCTGTTTTCCCTGTCAGAACAGCAGCTGAACTCTGAATGACACTCTGTGTGAGGTTTATGGTTGGTTTATGTCTCTTTCGGCCAGTAAACACTGTACCGGCCATTGCCATTCCCCATGTGGAGCAAAGGAGAGCGATTTTGCAATAATGTATAAATATTATTTTGACAGGTCAGTGCTTTTGGCTGCCCTCAGCTGTGTGGTTTTTAACTTTTTTTCCTTGCATACCTCTTTGTATCCAACATGACCACCACTGGTATGTAGTACGCCTCTGGAAAGTGGGCTGGATCTTGCGGTTTGTAGAAACAGTCTAATGTTTAGCCCATTCTGAGGCCACTAATGTCCATATTGTTAAGCTTTTTTGCCTTTAAAAAATATACTGCTGTATTTCCCAGTGGCTGCTTTATTTGCCACAGGCAGTGTGTTGTGAGCCGGAGGGCTGAAGTAAATCCAAACATCGGCTGTCTGCTGCTGATTTGCTTTTATCATTATCCCTCCTACTGATGTTAACAGAAGGCTTTCCCTGCCTTCGCTTTCCAACTGTCAATGGATATATTTATTTCATTTTGATATCTTTGTTTACAGCAGTTTTAATTTTCTGCTTCTCAACAATTTTTGGTTTGTCATCCCTTAGAAACTCCCAGGTTGGGAACTACTGATTTCATTAAATCTCATTAGCACATCATGACCCAACTGGTCTTCCTACAGGTCTTGTATGTACTTGCCAGGTTTCTATTCTTTCATGTTGAGTGGGAGAGAGTAGCAGGGGAGTAGTGGGACTAGGTGCAGCCTGTCTCACCACATACAGGGCTACAGTGCATTAATAACCGCTTACTGCTTGAACATGTTATATATCTGATTTGGTGTTTGTGCCTTGTATATTCACGTGCCAGTAATTTACAGTCACTCAGTGTGTCTGTTTTCACCAGAAAATATCCTTTGTCATTTATTTCTGTAGCAAATAAATGAACTATAAAGTAACTCAATTTAGCAACCACAATAAGATATTTGTATATATATATTATCCTTATTTCTCTGTTATGCCTCAGCTTTACTCTATTTTAAATGTTAATACCTCAAACAAAAACAAAAATATTTATAAAACACTTGGTAGATATTTGAGACCTACACCTCATTTTTTGTCTACTCTTTATGCTGTCTTGTCCACAATTGTCAGTTTTTATTACTTTTTTCATACAAAAAAGTGTTGCTACCTTAGTCTTTATTATTCTGTCATTTTCTACATATGAGTGTTTTCCCTTTGAGTATTGTTCTTCTGCACTGAAACATGTCTCACAGTTATACACAAATCTCTGCAGAGTTATTTATAGTAACTTGGTTTTGGAGCTACAACAGCTATTTAAGACTTATGGGGCCTGTTTTTTTTTTTTTTTTCTATATGCAGGGTTACTTGGGGGCTTGGACAGCACGCAGTGTCATGGAACTTGAAAGAAATGCTTATCAGAATTGGACACATTGACAGAATGTTGCACAGCAAATTAACACTGAGTGTTCTCTGAAAAAAAATCTACATTACCATTGTTTATTTATACGTATACTGTATTTTAACAGCAGTTAAGTCTATCTTTCTTTTGATCACTCAACATAAATGATGAATTTTCAGGCCGCATAGGGCTAAAGATATTGCAGTTTGGTACAGAAATTGTGCCGCTAACTTTGACAATAATTAAGGACATTTTATGTAATTTGACTCACCAATAATGTGTAGGAACCATGATTACAGTGTGACACAAACAAACTGCAGAAGCCAGACAATATGTAGTGAGATTAGATTAAATCAGCCATTGTGCACAGACTAAAGGCTGTATACTGTAGAATCTAAAAGTCGTTTGTATGCATGCGTAGTATATAACAATAGGAACAATAGTAACAAAAACTAGCACAACTACTACCACTGATAAAAAATAACGACATAATATAATAGCTTTGGCCTGTACTGTATGGCTCTGATTTGAGATTGGGGCATCTGTGTATGGCTGAGTGACTCAACTAATTCATATTCTTCCAGAATAGATATTGGAGAACTGTACAAAATTTCTTTTTTGTTTTCTAACATCAAGAAATGTGTACTAATGTATTATGTCACAGTATGAAAACAGTGACCTGCATCACAAAGCAATGGGGAGTCTTTTTTTTGTCACTTTTATTATTGGTTTAATGACATAGTCAAAAATGTACTGTCGTGTTTAGTGCCTGACACCATGTCCTCATCTTGGCAAGGGTCCAAGGGTTCAAAGGTTTTCCTCAGGGCTTGTTTTATAAATCCTCTGCATTTGTCTGACCAAATCCACAGAACCACCAGCCATGTCCAAGACCCCACAACCCCAGACACACAGCAGTGAGTAGACACCGCTTTCAGACGTTTTTTTTTTAAATATTAATATTGATTTTGGGGAAAGGGCTGAACTATCTGAATCATCATTTCACTTCTAACTAAAAAAAACTTTAAGTGTTGTTTAGCATTTGCGTTATCTTGGTGTATCCCCTTAAAAAAAAGGGGGGACTATTCAATAGCACCTAAAACCCTTCTGAAGAGTTCCACACAGACACACACCTGTACAAACAGATGTGCATTTAGATATCATAATGATATTTTGTTGCATTTCAAAATTAGAGCTGCAGTTACGATAAGACATGCTGGCGTTTCCTATTGGTCCTGCTCCAAGGTCTCCTGTTGAACCAGAGCTGGTGAGAGAATGTGCACAATGTCTCATTAACAGCTTTTAGTCATTCTCAACTCAAACTCAACTAAAAGAAGAAAAGTGGCTGACAGGTCCCTGGGGAGTAAAAAATGAAAAGAATAGAAATTAAAAAGATGTGCAGGAATATAACAGCTAATTCTAACAAGGTCATTTACTTGTACACTGACAAACTGTTGGTGCCACAAAGAGAACAAGTTGTTAAAGCAATAGCTGTTACAAATAAACTACTGTTGCAATTGTTATTATCCGAAAATGAAAGATAAAAAAAGCAATACCTGAAGCCATTATCCGCAACAGTTCTGGGCTCGTCAGTGTCGCTGTTTTGTTTTCAAGAGCCTCGATTTTGAATGTAGCAGAAGGAAACTACATGAAATACCCCCCTAAAAATGACAGCACACATTCAGGCATCATTTGCAATGTAGCAGTAATCACAATCAAAACTCACAAAGTCAACATTGTAAGAGATTGTTAAAGCCTACAGCCGTTATCTCTCTATTGCACATGTTCATTTTTATTGCCTGTTGTACTAGTGTCATGGGAATGAACAAGATTCTGGCTCTGCTGATTGGTTGCAGTAACAATTCACATAGTCAGAAAAACTCTGATATTGTAGCCTAAGCTCAGCATGGGGTTCTGTATTGCTAATCTCATAACTCTCATATAGATTTCACAATCTCCATTATGTATGAGATATGAGGTAATGAAAGAGAATTGGTGGGTGGATAACAGATAAGACAGTAGATAGTGAAGGTATCATTCAGAGTGCATGACCCCAGAGAGCCATGGTTTCACACAAACAGGAACTGTTAGAACATTAAAAGCAGTTTCAAGGTTGTATATATATGAAAGGTATATAATCGTTTATATATCTATCTATATCTATCTATCTATCTATCTATCTATATATATATATATATATATATATATATATATAGATACATATTTATACACCATTATACATACATACCTTACAGAATCTTACAGCACATCCTCACTCATCCAAAGTGCCAGAGCTATAAATGGCTCACACACCTAGTGTATACATGTCATACCTGTGTGTATGTGCATGTGTGCGTGTGTGTGTGTGTGTGTGTGTGTGTGTGTGTGTGTGTGTGTGTGTGTGTGTGTGTGTGTGTGTGTGTGTGTGTGTGTGTGTGTGTCACACAGACAAAGGGAGAAATAGAGAAATGGTGGGAAAGGTGGAGAAGGTGTGGAGTTGTGGGGCCTTGAGTTGAACTGCTGCTCAAGGATCACTTGCTATCATGGTTTTCTTTCTGCTTTTTCTTAATAGATTTTGCAGTATTCTTAAATCAAAATTCAACTTTGATCCTCCTTTTCTCCCTTCTCTTCTCTCAGTATCCAGCAGACAAAGATGTCCACAAGCCAATGGACTGGAGAGCCTGGCGTCTCTGGTGCGTTCTGTGGAAGAAACACCTGATCCCATCCCCACCATCATCAAGGGAAGTATTCCGGTCTGGATCAATGGGAGCTTCTTGAGAAATGGTCCTGGGAAGTTTGAATTTGGGAAAGACAGGTATTTGAGGAACACTATGAACAGAATCCCATACCGTTAACAAGTTCACTGAGCTATATCGGCATGATAGTTTACAAAAAGGTAAAATTTCCTTTTTTTAAAAGGAACTACAAGATAGAAACATTAATCAGCAAAGCAAATTATTCAAAGAACAGGACTGAAACTTGCTGTCACTACTGAACTGAATTCACAAGACAACAGCTAAAACAGTGGTGATAGAAATGCTTTTAAACACAGTTAAATAAAAGCCATATACAAACTTTTATAAGTCATGACCACTTGAAAAAGAAAAAAAGACATCATTTTGATGTATTAGAAAACTTGTCTGGTCAAACAGTACAGACTGTAAATATAACAGGAATAACAGGAATAATATGTAGTAAAAAATTGCACTTGAACTTTTTAGTACATTAACACCACAGGGAACAGTAGAATAACAGAAGAAACAATATGACTCAGCAGACTGAATGCCACCACTATACAACAACTTTGATATGGCCTGTGATCTGTATATTTAAATTTACAGTAACAGGATTGCTCAGAATATACAGTTTGGAGAAAATTCAGCAGATTATCTGAAGACTTACGTATTCAAACCATGTAGTTTAAGCTGTTTATTGAGCCACACAAGGGGTTGTTTTCCTTTGCCCATTTAGATTTAAAATTGTTTTTCCTCATGATGATGACGAAATAAATATTTTCTCTCTCCGTGTTTAACAAAGGATTTATTCCCTCCAAAATGATTATTTCTCAATTTCTTCAATGCCTCACAGTGCTCACACAACACCAATTCTGTGCAATGTAATTGGCTTTTTTTCCCTTAGATACATCCACTGGTTTGATGGCATGGCTATGATGCACCGGTTCCATATCTGTGAGGGCAGTGTGACATACAGCAGCCGCTTCCTGCAAAGTGATTCATATGTACGCAACTCAGAGAAGAACCGCATTGTGGTGTCAGAGTTTGGGACAGTAGCGATGCCTGATCCCTGCAAGAACATCTTTGCACGCTTCCTTTCACGTTTTCAGATTCCTAGTATGTATAGTATATTGCATATTCCCATGTGTAATCCACTTCAGTGCAGCATAATGAAGCCCCAGCAGTGCCAAATTTTCAATTCAGTTGTGCATATAGGTAACAAGGCATGTATATATGTATATATATATACATAATATGACTATATGTGCGGTATTGTGTATTGCTTTTGTAGCCTAATGAAAGCTGGTGTTTCATTATATTGTGTTGTTTTATTGAGGTAAAAGAAACAATATATTTATCTGTGTGTATGTGTGTGTGTGTGTGTGTGTGTGTGTGTGTGTGTGTGTGTGTGTGTGTGTGTGTGTGTGTGTGTGTGTGTGTGTGTGTGTGTGCAAGTGTGTGTGCTTGTCTGTGAGGGAAAAATTAATCTGAATGATGAAATAAAGCTTCGGAAAAATTATGGAGGAAGAAACTGATTTAGAAAGTAGTTTTCAGTGAAAGCTGTGAAAATTACGAGTTTTGCTAAAGTGCTATATTTCATATGTTCCTGACATCTGTATGTATGAATAGAGGCCACAGATAATGCCAGTGTGAACTTTGTCAAGTACAAGCGAGACTATTATGTCAGCACAGAAACCAACTACATGAGACGGGTAGATCCACAAAGTCTGGAGACAAAGGAAAAGGTGAGTCAGTGTATCAAATATAGAAGTTTCTTATTAATGCTGATGCTGAGTCAGAGGGTAAAGACGAAGATGACTGTGGTGACTGTTGATGATGATGAAGAAAACGAAGCTGATGATGCTGTCCATTTAAGGTGGACTGGAGTCAATACGTTGCTGTCAACTCAGCTACAGCTCACCCACACTATGACCGTGAGGGGGCCACATACAACATGGGTAACTCCTATGGCAAAAACGGTAACCTTCTTCACTCCTTGCTTGCTTGCTTCCCACCTGACAACATCCTAACAATAGTACTACTGTATACGTCTCCACTATATTCATATAAATATCCTCATGTTATCCATCCTAACACATACTGTACAACATCATCGTTTTTGGGCCTCCTCAGGTTTCTTCTACAACATCATCCGTGTGCCTCCTCCCGAGAACAAGGCGTCAACGGAGGACTCAGCAGACCTGACTGGAGCCAAAGTGATCTGCTCCATCCCTGCAGCTGAACCCAGGAAACCTTCCTATTATCACAGCTTTGGTGAGATACACACTGAGGCATAACAAACAGGCTACACCGTCCTTAGGTTGCCTGCATGCTGGATGTATACCGTAGTGGAATTAATGAATTCTATGACATTTTGTTTTTGCCTGCACTGACAGGACAAGTCTACCTCATTTAAATAGAGCACCATTGTTTTCTGTACTCCTATTAATAACTAATTTGAATTCAAGTCTTCTCCTGCTTATTTTTCTCAATCACAGTTCCTTCTGTTTAGCTCTCACTATCTTTCTCTGTCTATACCTCTGCCTCTTACTCACACACAGAAGTACACTCTTTCTCTTAAACTCAGTGTCTCTCATGAAAAAAAAATCTGTTAAAAAGACACACAATCGACTTTTTTACTGTAGTTTCTTCCATGGCTTAAGTCGGCACTGTCAACCTGATACACATCATTTGTGTAATAGTGTTCTGATGTTTCGTTTGTTTATAAATCCGTTTTTTTACTTGTATATGTCTATAATTAAGTCAGAGACGTTCCAGTCAATAACTTATCATTTATAGCAAATCTGGAGGGTTAAAAAATTAGATTTGGAAGAGTCAGGTTATGATGGTCGCACAGTGCACTTGTAAGAATATGATTGGATGTTACTGCTCAGCTGATAGCCAAGCGGTTGATGAAGAAGCCATTGATAATGAAACATTACGATGATGCCAATCAGCTAATGCAAGCACAACTTCACCGCTCTGCCTGATCTGAGGCTGCGTGGCTCCATTTGCTTTTTGTACTGCACCAGCTGCCTGATTACATCTCAGTCTATATTTCCGGCAGACCACCCTTGCTCCGCCCGACTGTCTGGCACTAAGAAAACTCACAAGTGAAGTGAAGTTATACAAGGCACTGCATGATCACTACTATACAGAATCAGCATTGCACAGACGATTTACACACCTCTCAAATTTACAGGTGTTATCCCACAGTGACACAGCAGGTCTGTTGGGTTGATGATGAAATATGATGGAAATATGATGGATAACATGAGTCAATTGTGTGTGTTTTTTCTCGCATGCATTTTCTCCTGTGCGTGCCCTCCTTTTGCAGTCATGTCGGAGAACTACATTGTGTTCATCGAGCAGCCGATCAAGCTCGACCTGCTGAAGTTCATGCTGTACAGAATCCAGGGAAAGAGCTTTCATAAAGTCATGTCCTGGGAGCCTCAGTATGAAACCATCTTCCACCTGGTCAACAGGCACACTGGCAAGGTGGGTTAAAATTAGTTTACTGCACAGCCATACACATACTTTATACAAGAAAGTGTAAAGTAGGAAACAAACACATCCAGCTGCCGAATAGTCAGAACAAAGTAGGAAAGCTGCAAACAAATCTCTTCATGCATGACGAAGTTTTTTCCTTATTTATTTTGATGAAATCACACTCTGATGGTGTAGCTTTTTCTCATACATTGTTACTCTCAATTTTCTCATCTCATTACACAGCATACCCATTAAGCAAACGATAACAAACTTTCAAAACGTGAATGCACAACACAATAACTGCCGTGCCAAGGAGGGAGCTTGTCTTCAAATGTTAACAAAAACACACCAGTTCCTTCCTGTTTTGTCCAAAAGCCTTTGTAAACATTTTTTCTTTTTTAATATGTTTTGTTTCCGAGTACTGATTGGTTGATGTGACTGGCACAACAGGAGAGTGAAGTGAAGTACCGTGCAGCACCCATGTTCACACTGCATCAGATCAATGCTTTTGAGGACAAAGGGTTCTTGGTTATGGACATGTGCTGTGGGGACGATGGTGCGGTCATCGGAGACTTCACACTGGAGAACATCCGCAGAGAGTCCGGAGAGGAGATGGACAAGGTAAATGCATACAGTTTGACTCAAAATTATATGCAAACACACACACACACACACACACACACACACACACACACACACACACACACACACACACACACACACACACACACAAACAAACACACAAACACACACACAGTTTGTAATCAGTTAGCAGCTCAGACTGAAGTGCTGGCTCTTACACAACTATATCAACCATCCATCCCTCCACCCAGTTTTTACTTACTTTAAACAATGTCTGCAAAACATGAGAACTTGAAAAATGAACCAGCAAGGATTTGTAAAGCTATTTGTGATTCTATTTGAGAGGGGCATCTTCTTCCACCAAGGTCATCTCCCTTTCGCTCTCTTTCATTTAAATTTTTTAGCAAAGTCCATCTCTTGGGCAGAGATAGTCCGATTGCATCTGATAGTCTCTTATTTCTGAGTTTGAACTTATTTGAACTGGTAAGTTTCTGATGCAATAAGATTTTGAGATCTCACATTTTTAAAAATGTTGAAGGGCGTTACGTTAATCAAAACCTACTCACTCAAAAATAATATAAAAATGCCTCCAAACAATACCTCCGTGTAAGAACATGATTTTGCGTCAGTATTTTATATCTGTTTTGGTCTGATTGTTCCTCAGGTTGCATTGCACCTTTCAGCAAAGGAGCCACACTGACAAATGTTCATGTCTGTCTGATTTCTTTTGGCAGTTTTACAACTCATTGTGCAGAAACCTTCCAAGGAGATACGTTCTACCCCTGACTGTGGATGAACAAACTCCTTTAGACCAAAACCTTGTCACTCTGCATAACTGTAAAGCCACAGCGACGAAGACAAAACCAGGAGAGGTGGGAATAAACGGAGTGCAGCATTGTCATTGTACATATTACGAATTGTGTTAAACTGTACATTACACTTGATCTGGTTTTACTAGAATCAAGTCAAGACTGATGCCTATTACCATAATGAATACAGCGAATTCACTCCCATGCACTCACACACACTGCCATTCCAGCATGATGAGACACTGAGGGTACTTTCTGCAAAATAGTAATTTCATGATTTACAGCAGATAAAAATGTCAAAATGAGAAAAATATGGGTTCGTCATTGCAATTGAAGGTACATATATTTATATATGTACCTTCAATTCTTCAATATGTACTATTTGAAGGAAAATTTAAAAAATTGATTTATTCTAACTAAAGCTTGAAATGAATGCCCAGACTCAGGTGCAGGTATCCATTTACCTGTTTTAGAGAGTAATGCAGTATTGATTCTAGCCCTCACATTATAACAGTTCACAGTAAATCAGGTCTGTTTGTGTGCATTAACTGCCCACATTTTTTGGCTAAAATCTAAAAGTTGCACAGATCTGTGTAAAATCCTCTGTATAAAAACCCTACAGGTTTACATGACCCATGAAGAGCTTCATGATGATGAGCTGCTGCAATACGGTGGCCTTGAGTTCCCTCAGATCAACTATGACCACTACAATGGCAGACCTTACCGCTACTTCTACTCCTGTGGCTTTGGACATGTCTTCAGTGACTCCCTGCTCAAGATGGATGTCCACACCAAGGAGCTTAAGGTTCTCTATCAATCAAAGACTACTTAGAGAGACCTCATTGTTAACCGGGCCGGGTATTATCACATCAAAGTTATTTCCACTGCTGTTTCTCTATCATTGAGTGGGAGCAGTAGGTTGGGAGTTGGTTTTATAACCTGAAACAGCTCAGAATAAAGGGGATGTTTATGTAATCTTCCCTGTCCAGGTGTGGCGTTACCCCGGCTTGTACCCGTCTGAGCCTGTCTTTGTTGCTTCGCCCGAAGCTACTGAGGAAGATGATGGAGTGGTTCTGTCAGTCATCATCACAACCAGAGAAGTAATTTAAAAACTAAAAAAAAAAAAAAAAACAAGCCACAAGAAAAGCAGCAGACTTTGTTAACTTCAATAGTGACAACATTGCTTTAACAAATACTGACATTATGTTGTATCTGTGCACTTTGACACTATACTGTGAGAGTTATATAGAAAAGAGATACATAACCACAGACAGTCATAAAGCTTGCAAAGCACACTTTGTATATATTTTTTGTGCAACCTAACCATACATACTGTATATTTTTTACAATGCAAGTAGAGGACAAATGGTTTAGTACCATCATTATTGCAAGAAGAGTGTTCTGTGACCTTTTTCTTTACCTAACATATTTGATCTACTTTCTGTTTCCAGGAGAAAAGTACTTTCCTACTCGTTCTGGATGCCAAGACCTTCACTGAGCTGGGCAGAGCTGAGGTCCCTGTCAATATCCCATTCGGGACCCATGGTGTGTTTAACGAGATGGGCTAGATGTGCCTCTGTTTGCAACTCTGTGGCAAATTGATGAAGTTGAACCAGCAACCAACCACTTAATACACAGAATAGTATATTTCTGTTGATGTCATTGCTTGCAAAAACTCCTCAACTGTAAAAGAAAGAAGAAAACAAATAAAGGGAAAAAACTGCAGACTCATGCTATTTGTTTGCGTCTCCTTGGCAGGAATTGGTTCATGTCCTCACTGTGTGTTGCCATTACAGTCAGAAAGATGGCAATCTTTTGGAGACTAACAAGCCAGAAAGCTCCCCATGACATCAGCACACTGATAAAGTTTGTCCTCTATATGTTCTTATGTGCTCTTGAAATTTTGAAACAGCCTTTAAACAATGGCCAAATTACCATGCACATGGTGCTTACTTGGAAGGACCAAATCTTTATGTGGAAAACATTTAGAAACAAATACATGAAAGTCAATACACATATTAAAATAAAATCCATTTCTCTTTTTTTGTTTAAACCCAAAGTGTTTTTGCATCATCACACCACTGGAAACGCTATACTCCCAATGAGGACAGAACAGCACTTAGGATACATAAAAATGCATCAGAGGAAATTCAATTTCTGTCAAAGTAATGTGATAGAAATGGACAATGTCTAAAATGCCTGGAAAACAAATGGATCTAACTGGTCGATAGCCACCAGAGAGTCTAGCAGGGGTCACATCAGGAATGTAGAGCTTTTTAAACGCTCAAAACAACTCAAAACAAAGTTGACACACACATAAACATACACATAAACACTGACATCTAGGACCATGTGTACAAACAAGAGCAGCATGTTGTTTCATTGTTTCAAACTATGAACTAAACAGAACTGTGTGGAATACAACACACACAGGCCCTACCCTGGATGTGCAGTAGCCTACAGCTGCACTTGTCACTCTGCCGTCTCCACAATTGACTTTACTGATGCTTATTTCATTGGCTTTCACTTTCATTGGTTTTCCCTCTCACATTGATTTGAGCGGACTGATTTGAACTGACTCCGGGGCTCTGCACCTTCCACAGGCACTATGGCTGCGTGAAAGCTGAGAGGTTTAGAAATATATTATGACCCATATATTTTTTTTACCTTTTTTAATTTTTCAAAATTGACTTTTAGTCAAGAGTTACAGTGGGGAAGTTTTACAGATATTTTGCAACAGCAAGTCCCAACCTTCAATAATTTATGTCTTCACAATACACACAGGCAGAGGTTTTATCTTTAGCTTCTCCTTTTACACTGAACTGAATAAAACAGGAAGGAATAGAGTTACAGTGTACTGTTTAAATGAATTTAATACTGGGAATTAACAACACTTATGTTTTTGTCATGTTCTCTCCTCAACCCAGATTGTGTCTCCTAATAAGCATGCTGTATAGGTCTCTCAAGATACACATTAATTAGCCCATAATTCCTAATTCCTAATCTAATCAGTCATGCTAAACCTCTGTGTGTGCTTGTATGTGTGTGTGTGTGTGTGTGTGTGTGTGTGTGTGTGTGTGTGTGTGTGTGTGTGTGTGTGTGTGTGTGTGTGTGTGTGTGTGTGTGTGTTTGTTTGTTTGTGTGTGTGTGCACATACTGTATGCGGAGGTTCATTAGTACTCTCTCCAACGGGCATGACCAGCAGAGAAAGCTACAGCAACCTTTGCCATCAAATAAATCTCGAGCAGAATTTTGTGTTTGCTTTGAGTTGAAGCAAAACCTTATCTACGTTGCCCAGTAACCTTTTAATTTAAAGTATTATTGGATGAGACATAAAGCGTGACGATCAATGGCTCATTCAAGGTCTTATCCTGCATAGTTAACACTTTGATGGCTAAATGTATTGGATTCATCTGGGTTGAGTTTGAATGATGGCCAAACACACTAACTACAGGCATTCTGAAAACACACTCGTTCACGCAGGCATCTGTACACACTGTAACACAAATAAACTTGCATACACTAAATTTTTTGGATGCCAGTTTGCCCGTCCTGCTTTCAAGGTGACAGTTTCAGACTGTCTAAGCTCTTATTTGACCCGTGAGAGTAAGCGTGAGCTCACTCTCAAACCCCCCTGCAGTCTCACTAAGCACAAGTTATTGTGCAGGGTCTTAACTTTGACTGTTATCTGTATCATTATTTCATATCCCATGAATTCATAATGATATCATCTATATTCACCATATTAAACACACTTCTCAGAGGCAGGGACTGATTTCCTCAATAGTGAGAACAATCGCTTCTATATCCAGATTTTTCATCCCCAGTCTTGAGCCATCTTGTGCAGCACGGTTGTCTGACATATAGATTATGTGCATCTGTGTGCATCTGTGTGTGTACACAAGCGCTTTCTCCTGTGCACATAAGTATTTGTTCACTTATGAAAGAGTGTACAAGTATGGAGCCATGCACGTGTGTGTGTGTGTTTCTCTGTGGGCTCTCTCTACGCGTACGCGCAAAAAAAAATGCAGATGCTTTATGAAGTCAGAATAGAGCAATTATAGACCCACTGAAGGGGGTGAATCGTGCAATCTCAACAAGAATAAACTGCCACTCTGGAACTGAAAGCCTGGCTCAAGAAAAAACAAGGTGGAGAGGATTTGTTCATATTGCCCTATCATGGAAGGAAATAATGTAATGCCTGAAAAAGAATTCAGAATTTAAATTTAGCTGTTTTATTCACTGTGTTTACAGCTACAATTTCTCTCTTGATTTCCTGCATTTTGGTATTATTACAAATTTCTTCCTCCTCCCGAGCCTAATGCTCAGGCAATTGTAAACTTTATAAAGTTAATTGGCTGCTCTTCAGTGAGAAATCACTTGAATTACTTAATGTCTTCTTTGCTATCTCCTAAAATAAAGGAGAAAATTAGTCTAGTATTGAAAATCATTGCTTGAAAGGCAAAAGGTTGCTATTCTGTGTTGAAATATGCCCTTCTGTGTTGAATGGGCTTGAATGGGTTTGAATACTAGGATGTATCAGTCACTGCCACACTAATGCAGGATAGATACCTTCATTGTGGTGGATGATGCTTTACAATGTCCTAATAATGACAGAGACTTCAAACTCTGGGGGGAGACGAGAATAAGCCAATATAGGCAGAATGAGCCTGATTTTGCCATTATAACGACAAGCTCTTTTCCCTCTTGGATGGAAGCCTGGGCTGACAGTCAAACATCATTATGAGCAAGTGGCCTTGCAGTTTGTCACTGTCAGCGCCTCTAAATAGAGACTTTGTTTTCAAGATTTGTAAAGATTTATGACATTCCGGGCACTATTTAAGCAGTGATGCACAACAAAGTCATTTTGTTTAATGTGAAGCCACTTTGAAAAATGGCAGATTCTGTTGGTTGTGGGCTTATTTCCTGTGAGCACAAATATAATGCCAGACATTGTGCTCGTTTATTAAATCGTTCTTTCAATCAGAGGAAACAGATGTAATGTGAAATGCTGGGATATTGCTGAAATGAATAATGACATTTTCGTCATCATTGTTGGGTCCACCTTTGAACCCTCGCCCTAAAAATCATTTGCAAATTTCTGTGGGTTGTGGGAATGAAGCCCTGATGTCAGCCAAAAATTAACTGGCCCAGTGGTCTTGCTAAATGAAGAAAAGATTCACTGTTTGCCGGCTGACCTGAGATTCTTGCTACGAGCTCAAGTAGCCAACACACGTATTATTCCTTCTCTTCCTGTGTTGCAGGTGTGGCATCCTCAGTCCCACAGCTGCATTCTGAACAGAGCTGTAAAGACCCCCTCGTGAAAGAGATAGCGATCATGGAAGGAGGATATTGTACATGAATCATAGAAATTGTTTGACAAAATGTATAGGCTTTCACAGAAAATCCTAAAGCAATACTACAGGAAACCAAAGAAATACCACACAGGCCAAGTGGGGTCACTATAATTTCACTGCTGAGGACCACAGGTGCATCTTTCCCCGGCTCCTTGCAGGAAGATTACAGGAATATCGTGGTGGTTTTTCTATAGGGTAACATTTATTATTGGGCCTCGGTGTGACCGAGTGCCACGTTTTCCAATGAGAGCACCCACTGGCAGCGCCCTCTGCCGGCTCACAGAAACTCCTCTTTATATAGTGCTGGGGTGCCTCGACACGCATGTAGTCGGTGCAAAAGAAGCGTTCGCTCCCTCCAGAGGAGCGCGCCAGCTTTTTGAGGGAAACAGTGGTGGGGGAGAAAATCCAGTCAGCGTTTTGTAGCACTTTCCGATGAGTTCTTCTACCTCTTTAGAGATTCTGGCGTAGCCAGCAGACCATTTTACGCCAGTTTAAGGGATGTTTTAGGGGCAAATTGGCTCCAGAGGGCAATTGGAGCGGGCAGCCTGAGCCCTTAGAATGCGGAGTGGTCAAGTCTCAGTAGTTTGTCGTTATGAACGCAGCGGAGACGGATCCTGAGAAACTGCTTTCATGGATTGACTGATTGATTGATAAATTGATTGGCATTTGATTTTTTTTTTTTGATTTTTTTCAATATCAGGATTTTTTTGTATCGTGTTTAGTCTATTATTCAAAAAAAAAAAATTGTGGATGATTATTGGGAGACAAGGATATATTCTGAGGCGGGTCTTTATATTGAAATTGAATGAGGATACTGACTTTTTACAGCTAGCCTACGACTGGGGAAAGGATCTGAAGAGTGGAATTAACCTCTCACAAGGTGGAAATATTAGTCTAATTGGACCTCAACTCATCTTTTTTGCCGCTGTGTCCAACATGAAGTCTGTCAGTGTGTGGATGTGCGTTTACATCTTGCTTCTGCTCTTAGGTAAGGAGGGAAATGTGGAAATAACAATACAACTGTGAGCCAATCGTGAAATCTTGTGGGTCCTAAAGATACATTCTGACATCACTAGTTATGTGTGCAGTTTTCACAAGCCAGAGTAGTTTGAAGCCACAAGGTTATCCAGTTTTTTCTTTTCTTAAATTATGTGCAGGGAAATGATGATGGGCGTTCTTGTTACGGTCAGGTCTTTTAATTAGATTATGTGCAATTGTCACCCATAGCTACACCCGAACTTGGTCTACGTGGTTGAATCACTTATACTGGATCCATTAGACAGTCACAGCTTCCATAGCAGAGCTAGAGTTCATTATTATAACAGCACAATACAGCTATGAGTCGGTGAAGGGAAAATCTCTTTGGTCTTTTCAGTTGCACACTTGCGTTTGGTTGAATATGAGAAAAAAAAACATCATCGTCATCATCATCATCATCATCATCGCCGTCGTCGTCGTCTTTATCATTATCATCATCAGCAGCACGATTATCACTGTCAGTGTCTGCCACAAGCACCGGTACTGCCGTTAAAAATCATCTGACTGATTTACAGTTAACTTCATGTTGCTCCTTTCTCACCCGTTGCTATCTGATGCCGATGCAGTATCAGCTCCTCTACTCCGAGCTCCATGCTCAAGACCACCACAAGGGGTCTCTCTTGTCATTTCACCAGAGCCGTCCTATCTTTGGTTTGTGGGAAGGTGCGTTTGAATCTGAACTCCTGTCAAAACGGCAACACCTGTGTCTCTGCTCTGGGAATGACTGTTTCCTCAGTATAAGCGCATGTTCTGGCTACCTAGGGGTGAATTGTAGTTTAGTTCTTAATTAGTTGCTCGTTTGATATGAGATAATTAGATATTCTCCAATGATTGTGTCCATCTTTTGATTTAATAAGAATCTGTAAGGCGCAGCCTATTTTGTTTTTGGAGGCTTTAGGTGCACTAAAGTGAGTGCAAGTAATCACAAGTATGGCTCTAAATATAATGTAAATGAGACATACCAAGACCTCACCTAGAGATGTATAAGACTATTGTGGACCATGAAGAATGTATAAGGTGCTTTGGCATGCATGGGCATGTCGTAGGCCATCAAACCTCTTTATAGGTGCCTCGTCCAACCTGTTTCACGAACCAAACAAAAATGAGAGCAGGTTTATCATATATGTTTGCACCTGGACACACACTCAAACACCCACATGGACAAACATAAAATCCCTCTCACATTAATTTACCATTTCTGAGCCCCATGTCTCTTGTCACCCCCACCTCTGTCTCTATGTCTCCACCTAGATGAGGCAACGAGTTCCTGGGATGGCACCTCAGCTTTGTCCGTGTCCTTGGCCACCAGTGCTCCAGGATCTCCAGGCACCGGGTCTGGGCCCGGAGCTCAACCAGAATTGGTGGACTGCATCCAGGCGAGCGACATGTGCAACCAGAACCCTTACTGTAGCTCTCGGTACCGGGTGATGCGCCAGTGCCTTGTGGGCAAGGAGAAGGAAGCCATGCTGGACAACAACAGGGAGTGCCAGGCTGCTTTGGAAGTGCTGCTGGTTAGTCCTCTGTACGACTGCCGCTGCAAAAGGGGCATGAAGAAGGAGCTGCAGTGTCTGCAGAACTACTGGACCATCCACATGGGACTAAATGAAGGTAGGAGGCAGATGGTTTTACTATTCCCTGTCTCAAAAAATTCATATCACATCATGGTTACCTTGTGGCAATTTCAGAATCTGTAATATGATAACATATCTCTTTAAGTGATGCGGATTCTTTGTAAAACTGGAAATGTATTCATGTGAAATTAGCACTTGCTCTTTCAAGTTTTCACCAGTCAGCTTCTTATGAACGATTTTGGTCTTCAATGTCATTTCTTTCCTTGTTTATTCCTTTTGTGTGAATTCAGCTCACATCATGATCCGTGGTGTTATAACTGAATATGCAGGGCTCTGTCTGAGCCTCATTGTTATGTACAACTTGACACGTGGACAACAAGATGCATGTTCATTACTGCCGTAAATATTTTGTGGTTGTAGAAGTGCAACATACCTCTATTGTTATAATGGTTATGACTTAGCACATTCTTCAGCATTATAAAATCTATTTTAAAAGGATCTTCTAATCTGAAGTACTGTACAACTTCATTTTCCGAGCAACGACAAGAAGGATGTACACAACATCCATTGCGGATGCCCTATTCCCTGATGCCCTCTTGTAGTGATACCCAGAAGCCTCTGATGAAAAATATATGCTTTCCTACTTTCCTCACCCTCTTGAAGTAATGGAGCTATAATGGGATTACATTAGGTAGACCTGTTATGGTAGACTTATTGGTTTTCACCTAGAGTGTTCCATATTACCATGTAATTAGGTTATAATCGTATAGCTCAGTGCCCGTTATGTGTCCACTTACGCCATACATAAAATAGCACTCTTGTTGTAACATTGAAGCCTTCTGGTTTTTAAACTGCAATACATTTAGAGGACATGAAACAGCCTCCTGGACTGACATTACTCTTAGTCCATCCTTAAGGGTAAAAAGCACACAGCGTTTCATGTTAAGACTGAATCAGAGCTGCTGGAGATGCTGTGCCCTGGGGATCAGGCTAAAGGGGGACCTTAACCCAACAGTGACATTTCTCCATGCCGGCCCAAGTCTATGTGACTTCAGTGTCACGCCATTTTAACATGGAGGACATAATGTACTCAGCTGTTTTGACACGTGGGGCAATGGTGGAAGCGTAGCAAAGTCTCTGAGCTTTGAGCATTCTGGGCTTTTGTGTTGTGATCCGTGAAGTGATTCGTCAAGCTGACTGCTCATAGCACCAGCTACACTTCATCAGACTGATGGCAGCAGAGGGTCCCTGACATGAGTTCAAGGGAAATGTAATGGTATGGATGCTCCCCAGGCCCTGCGTCTCCCATCCTGTCTTTCTCTCATTTACTAACTCTTTCTCCTTTGTACTGATATGTCTGTTTTTGTTCTCCCTCTATGCCTCTTTCTCACGCTCTTTCTCCTTTCCCTAACAAATACCTAAGTTGGTCAAAGTGTTTGTGTTTAAATGCGTCATGGAAGTTGTCTGGCTATCAAGGATAGAGACCTCCTGTGCCTGCAGTAAGCCCTTCATAGAGCTTGTGTTTCGAAGAATGCTTCTCAGCAGTGTCCCGTTTTGGCCCTGTCACCCTTGGAGATAAAACTCGCTTTAACACAAACAAAAAGCTCTTACAGTTCAGCTTTAATCTAATCACGATCCGTTGTGCAGTCAAGCAGGCTTTTGTTAACTGGAAACAATCTATGTACAACATCCATCTCTGGAAACAAACACAAAGGGCTGAATCCCAGCAGACTGTCTTGAAATGATGCTAAACCACTTTAAAAATCGTTTGTTGACAAAACAGGAAGGTTTCAATGTAGCTGTTGGGTTAGATAACGCATAATGTTGCCTTGAAAGTTTTATTTTCCACATGTTGATGAGGAGAGATGACGAGCACAAGAGTATGAGAAATATAAGAAAATATAGGAACTCCGGTTAAAGGACATGGAATTACTAAGGAACAGATAGAGGATGGCTGAGATTGTTAAAGGCCTATGTAATTTTATTGGTTGGATAAGTTATGCATAAAGAGTTGGCTGGAGGACAAAAATATTTAGTCACTATGCACATATGGCCACTTTGTTGCAATCTAAGGCCAATGTAAGTATAAAAAGCCATATAGAAATCTCACCCTAGCTGGAACTTGGTATGTTTCTTGTGACCCATGTTGAGCAGGGGCAGGATGTTGGGCTGCAAGCTTGAGGGCTAAACTATTGCGTCTGTGAAGAGAAAGCTGATGTTGATCAGAGATGGACTGGGATTGAAACAATGCCTTGCTCCAAGACCAGCCCCACACAAACAGCACCATGATGCTCCACTGCCTTTGGCAAGGTTATTACAATACCTTAGTTCTTTACTATGCTTGATTTCAAATATAGAACTAAGCGTATGTTGCAAGGAGTTCAATACGAAGTGTACCTTTAAACATGAATGATCAAATAGGCCTAGAGTAGATAAACACAGTAAATAGAAAAAAAAAAAACAAATTTCTTAAATTTTAAAAACCTCAGAAATAGAAAGGGCTTTATGTTCTTTTTTTCGTCAGAGCAAATGAATTTAAGATTTTACTGTTTTCATGTGAAATGTAAAAATATACAATTGAGCTTTTTGGGAACCACATCCACTATTCGGCTGCATATTAAAGACCAGTTTTTCCTTAATGTAGACGATTATGTAGTTTCATTCTTGAGTACAAACGTAACATCAAAGCATCAAAGAACTGCATGATAATTTTTCTTCATTGGCTCTCCAAAATGTGCAAAATAGAGAGATATAGGAAATTAAATACCGGGCAAATATGCATAATAAATTATTAAGCAGGCTCATGGTTAGTTGGTTGGAATGAAGACATTGTAATAATCAGACCACACATTTTTCATGTGTGAGTGAGGGAAAGATCACTTCCAGATCATTACGCAGAGTACAAGCCTGAGACGCTCACTCAAATCAGAAATGGTTGTATTTTAAATTTGCCCATTATTGTATGTTTAATCTTTAAGGTCTTTATTTTCTAGATCAAAAAGACTTTGTCAACTAAAAGACCATAAGACAGACGTATTCACCATGTGAATCAGTCTAGGGGCTGCACTTTAAGTCATACGAGGAAATGAGTCATTCAAATTGACCTTGGCAAAGTCTAAGTCTTCAAGTTTGTAATGGATAATTATAATACACTGTAATAATAATAGTCCATATACACTTAGACAACAGAATCAACATAAAATGCTGAAATGTATAGAAAAAATAGTTTTGATAGATACTAAGAGATGACAACCCTTAGAGTCTTGTAAGAGTATTTTACATCAGGTGAGTGGCCTCCAAGTAAATGCAGAAAGTAACCTGAGTGTGTTTAGTCAAAAAAAAAAAAAAAAAACCTTACAGTTGCTCTTCCCTCACCAAGACAGACAGGCCTAAAGTTATGATTATTAGGTTAATTTTGCATTTCAAAAAAGAAAATAGAAAAATCAGAAAGTAGTGCTAAACTTTTAAATCCAATTTGGAAAATTGTTGTGTTTTATTTATTTATTTATTTTTTTATTCTTTTACTGAAAAATTCATTAGAATTGCTCTCCAACACTGTGGTCGCTTAGGCTTGATTACAATAAGGACATAAAACAATGGTTCCAAATGATGAAGGATAAAAGGGAATATGTGATCTGTATGTCAGCTGTATGCCACATTGCTGCAACAGAACACCAACAGTCAGCTATCATCACCTGTTCTCAGAACAGTGATTAAGTAAATATTTTTCATGTATAGGCTTTAAACCTCTGTGTTAAACTGTGCTACATGGAGATGTCTTAGCCGTCTTTCTCGTGGACGTTCACTGCTCTGACAGACTGATAACTGTTTGACAGCAAACTGAGGAGTCTACCTTGAGACTAAAAAGTTAATCATTCAAACTTTAGCCAAGTCAAACCAGACTCACCATAAAATGCCCCTGGTGCCCTTTTTCCGTGAGCTTTAACTGTAAATTACATTGGTAATAGCAAACAAGGTCAAGACACTTAGGAGCAGGATGAGAAACTCCAGTTATACAAGTCAGTAGAGAGCATTTTCACACATTTCAGTAGGTGGTGGCAGCTACACTTCTGCAGTCTTTTAATTTAAAAACACAACATTCTTTACCAGTGTGAATCTGTTCAAATAACAAGGCCTTGCAGGTATGATGTGTGGTCAGATTTCCTTCTTGATCTCTATACCGTTGTTGCCTGCCTTTAGGCTACTGTACTGCCCTGTTTAGCTTAGAAACCCCAGATAAAGGGTGTTATAATGCCAGTCTTTGCACCATCAGTAACCGCGCTAATGGTGACCTGTTAATTGTGTTTTCTAACGGAAAATGGCAGCTGAATTCAATGTGTCAATGCAGCCGCTCTCGATGAATAAAGGGTGGTTTCTGCTCTGAATGCGCCTGTGTCGGCGTGAGGCAATAAGGTCTAGCAGTCTGAATCTATAAAAGAAGTAATTGCTACGAAAGAAACTTTGGCTGCTCCACACAGGGTTCTCTTTCACTTGTGCCCTGTGCCTCATGTGGATTTAGCCTTGCAGTTATGCAGTAGAATTGGTAATTTAAAGGATAAGTTCCACACCTCCAACATACACTATTTCATAGCCTCAGCTTTGAAACCACAGCAGGGGTCTCAAAGTAGGAATCGAAGATCTTTTGCGAGGAGCTTTCAGAGCAGTTTAATTAGCCAAGCCAACTTTCAGTGCAGAGAAAGAAAGGAGAGCTCCACCAGTGGACCACACCGGCTTATTGTGAGAGAAGACTGTATCTTTACTTGAAACGACAAGTTTACCAGACAATTTTGGGGAATGATGTATTTTTTTTTTCCATTTTCATGAGTGACAGCATTACAAAGGTCATCCTCTCAGTCATGCTACTACATCATGCTAATACCACAAGCTGGCCCTCAATTCTGTGGGAAGTTACATGAAACAGACAGTGTAAGAATGCTGTTCACATCGTGATAGACTTAGGCGGGGAAGAGGAGAAATGGAGAGAGCGAGAGAGGAGACGGGAGGTGAGGACATGATGGTAGATAAATGATGAGGGGGAGGAAGAAAATTTAAGAGAGAGACAGAGGAACCATAGATTGAAAGAGCGAGAGGAAGAAAGAGAGAGTCATGGGGGGGAAACTAGAGAGGAAGGGGGGGTTACAAAGGTACACAGTATTCCTGGGTGAAACCATCATTACTATGAGCAATGGTAGCAGTCACCGGCCATTACCTTAGCCATCCACTGTCATAAGCAGAACATTTTTCCAGCCTGCCCTGCATGTCAGGGGATTGGGGAAACAGGCTCCTGCATGCTGAATACGTCCTCTTTGCTTTCTCCCCACCTGTGCTGGAGACCCAGCCAGCACTCGCTAGGTGGCTACTTCATCATCAGAGGAAGGGAGCTGTCAATAGCTTCTGGACGTGATCAATAAGGTCTTTCAGAGCTTTCCCCTCATCATCCTTTTCATCCCTCCTTCTCCCCTTTCATCCTTCATCCCAAAATGTGAAAAGGATCAGTGAAATATGATGACAAAACAGGAGCTGTTTGTCCTCGTAAATCTGCCTAATGATTTTCTATACTGTAAAGTGAACTGCCCGAGGAGACTCCCATTCACGCTGAGGCTGGTATAGAGTGTGACAGTGTGGCTGAAATGGGGGCCAGGTAGTGGGGTTTAGATTAGCCTTTTATAGCAGAGTGAGGCTCTCTATCAGAGTGGAGAGTGAGTGGCGGGCCATTCTGCTCAGTGAATACCGTCATGATGTGGGCATTAAGAGTCACTCCTGGCAGAAAGGTTCACATCAATGCTGAATGAATGTGCATCGCAGAAGTCAACTACCAGGCCCGGCGGCTGTCATCACAGCATGGCTACCTCTCTTTTTCTCTCCCTGTCTTTCACTCTCTTTCACTCTGTGCATCATTAAACTAAATAGCTGCTTGTTGAAATAAGATAGCTAAATTTCTTTCTTCCATATGGAGGAATTCAAAGCACAATTAGGAGTCAAACACATTTTATACAGTTAGATTAGTTATTTAGGTTGCCATCTCTCAGTTACCAAATTATTTATACAGCAGCACTGATCATGTTTACAGGAAATATTTAAATTACTTAATATTGACTATTTAAGCTGTTATGAACTAGTCACTCATACTGATCTAAGAAAAAAAAATAGTAAGGACAGGCTGATATATTGGTCTGCACCAATGCTGCCTGTTTTTAATGTTCTTTCCAATATCCTGCGATGCCATAAAGATGATAGCAGTTTTTAGTTAAAGTTTTTTAGAATTTACACCATATTCAACATTTAGTACCTGACACCAGGTATTAAAATGCTGATTTAGGCAAGCGAGTATGTAACTATTTCATATTAACATTGGATTCGCATAGCCAAAGGGAAGGCTGAAAATTTCAGCACTCATTTTCTCAGCTGTGTTTGCCCACCACACCACACTGGATTGGAATTGTGACTTGAAATATTATTCTGAGCTAATCCAATATTCTATTTGTATGGTTTGAAATTGAGTTTAAAATGTCAATATCACTTCAAAAGCCGAGCCGTTAACTGAATTAATGGTTCAACATGTGTTCTGTTAAACACAATTTGAAAAAAGATGCATTCGTGGTATCACTTTACTTTATTTTTTCTTTGTTGAAGTGAGAACATTATGGGAGGAAGTTGAGAGGAAAGTTTAATGCATTTTATCCCAATCTAATAAAAATCTGAATTCCCATGTTCCAGTGTTTCCTCTGATATGGGTCTATTGAATAGAAGCGTTCTTTGAAAGGTGATTTGAAGAGGAGACTGGTCTGGCTGGCCTTAATTCGACTGACAGCTGATTTGCAAAGTTTGGGAGCACTGAGAGCAAAGGCCCGATCGCCTTGTGTTACCAGCCGAGTTCATGCAACAACCAGCAGGGCTGTACAGGGGACCTCTGGCTGTGCTCCAGGCATTGCTAAGCTTTCTTTGTATGTCATTAATATAAAAACAGAAGTAATGTTTTAATATATTGTTATTATTTGAATAAGAAGTTATATGTAACAGGATTATTTGGTCTTTTTCCAACACTGCCTGCAGCAAAAATAGGAAACAATATAAAATCAATATTAAACAGGAACACAATCAGTATAGGGCAGCTTTAAAAACACAACAAGGTGAATGACAGTTATTAAAATTGACTTTGCTTCCAGCCATAAATGGTTTGCCAAGAATGTCACTAAAAGAATCCATAGGACAGTTTCCATCACCTCAGGAGTTTAGCTCATTGATAATGTATATGAAAAGGATGAGTGATGGTGTCTAATGACTTCATAAAACCTCTTATGGCAAAGGAGAGGACAGTGAATCGACTTAAAAGCAGTATTCCTCTCATGCTTTAACTAGCGAAAGGCCTGATTGTCTGTCTGAGCCGTGCCGGTCATGCTCCATGCTGTCAAAGCAAATGAAGTCAAACGGAGGCTTAATTACAGCGATAAGTTGTTGCCCTGCGGCTAAAAACATCTTATCACTAAACAGCTGGGAAGAATTTTCTATTACTTGATGGATGCATAATTGGGTCCAGGGTGACTGTCAAAGAGCAGTTTTTTTTTTAAGTACAACAAGGGCTCCTGCTGTGGTGTTTTTTACATCCTAAGGGTGGGTGTGATTATAGTGTGTTTTGCAATTTTATGATTCAGCACGCCTTGTAACATCCATGTAAGGAAGCTTTTAAAATTCATTAACTACAGCTACTGTTAGGGTTTGACATTACTGTTTTATAGGATCACCACAGTACACATTGTACAGTTGGACTTGTGAAATTTAATGTGCCTTAACACCGTTTGATTCCCAGCTGATTGTGCAGTAAAGCGTCCCTACACTGTAAGAAGCTGCCTGAACATAATGGTAAGCGACCTCGTAACAAGATGTTTTGCTTTTGGCAAAAAAATAGGGCATCCCTTATTCCATTTTGCTCTGTACCGTACAAAGTCTTCTTGGTGTACTGGAAAAAGCGGTGCACTTTTCTGTGGAATATTTGCTTCTTCTTTGAAATACACAGTTGCGGTGGTTGCTGCTGAAAAAAGACATTTTAGGAGGGTTAAGGTGATTGTTTGCTGACTAAGTCGTAGTCTCGAACTCTTGAAAGGCTTCTAAAGTCTTTAGAGGGTAATTGCTGTAATTAGATGTCGAGTCCGGCAGCCTCTCAAGTCCCTCTCTCTTGACAGAAACGTAAGGACCGACATGACCAGAGATGTGGGTGATTCAAAGGAACCAGGAAAAACAGATAGAAATGCACTTTCAAAAAAATGAATGTTCAGGCATTTCTTTCAACACACAACCAAAAAAGAACATACACTTAAAACTTGGAGGATTTAGGTAATTTTCTCTCGGTGACTTCTTTATGTTATCCTCTCTTCTTCTCTGGTTTGTCTGTCTTTGTCTGTCTTTTCTCTCCTTTGTGTGTCTGAACTGTCTCTCCTCTGCTCATTTTCTCTCTCTCAAACACACAATCGTCAATTATGCCAGATGTCAATAGCTATATGTGCTCAGAGAATGGCCAGCTGAGCTGCTCCATCTTATAATGATTGTCAGTATGGATGGAGACGGGAGATGTAGAACCACACATAAAGCAATGACACTGCAGATGTACACAAGTCTGAGGGTGGGTTTCTTTACTGTGTGAACAAATTATGATAGAAAATTCCCTTTAGTTATTCCCTTTTTCCTAAATCTCTGAGTTTAGTCATTCCTTTTCACTGTATGCCAGTATGCATGTAGATATCTTCGCTTGCTTTTGATTAGTTTTAATGGATAAATTGAACTTGACTTGCATTCCACGTGTAGTGAAGTATCAATAATTAGCTGTTATCATGCCTTTTATTTCTGAATTCTGACTCTTATTTGGTGATTAAATACTATATTTTCACAGGAGACATGAAAAACACTGTACTCTATGTACCAGTAAACAGAGGCACACACACACAAAAATACACCTGCCACACTAGCTTTACATATTATCACCGCAGCTAGAAGACAGCATTTTATCAGCTTGCATCATCTTTTCAAAAGAATCCACGGAGTAGGTTGATAAACTAAATGCACTGTATCTATTGACTGGATCTACTGATTGGTTGCCCAGACAGCACAGTCTTGTACCAACAGGTTTCAGATTTTCTCATTTGTAGCAGCAGGCCTCCAAGCCTGCCTCACAACACCCTCACTGTGTTTCTGTTAGGATCAGAATGCAAAGCTATTACACACTGGAGGGTTTGTCTCAATCACACTGAATGGCTATGAATTTTAAATGCAGGATTAGGGCCTACAGAGAAGCAGGCACATGGGAGGGACTTAGTCAGTTGAGTGTTAATTTAATTTTTTAATTTTTTATTTTTTCTTACAAACTGCCCCGGCAACACGTTGTTAGCAGGGAAGATGCATTGCTCATGCTTTAGTCCTTCAGCTGCTCCCCCAAATCAAGCCAGGGCAGGAGCAAATACTCTCTCCAAAACAAATTATTTGACCTTGATGAGCATCCTGTTTTACATTTGAAAAAAATAACTAACCACTCATAGTGGGAGTCAGTTGTTGGTCAGCCAGTCTGATACTGTGAAAAGATATCAATACTGTATAATGTTACATGTAAGTCCAAAACATGCATTCAGTCGATCTAGTAAATGAAAGATAAAAAAACGCTTGCTTTTTGCAGTGATTACATTAGATGTGCGTTATGAAAATTCACGGCCAAAAACGGAATCATGAACTGAATTTCACTTCTGTTTTTGTTGAGTGATAATGAATCTCTGTCACCCTTTGTATTGTTTCAGGTGGAGACATGGATGATTCATCTCCGTATGAGCCTGTAGCACCAAACCGACACCCTGACGCATTCCGCTTGGCCTCCATCTCCTCAGGTATCACAGGGTTGACCTTAACCGATCATTTTGGGCTTTGGGATAAAAAATCAGCGCAGTGGTCTATAGAGTCTGTTTTGATCTTTCTTCACCGGCATTCCATCAGTCAGCTGTCCCTGGCCTTTGAATGAATTGTGTGGTTATTGTTTGATCTGTCTTGCAACATGTAACGGTTGTTGTGGGCTTATGAGGTAAACCATATAGTCCCACATTTTTTACAGCTATTGATTTTGCTTTCAGTTTGATTTCCTCTTTGGTTTACCAATTAAAAAGCCTGGCACTCAGCTGGGGAGCTATAGCCTGCTATTTCGTTTATTGGTTATTACCGCCATGGTATCACTAATCAATGCAGATCTTATTATAAGACACAGCTACAATGGTTAATGCAGTGCAGAGAAGCGAGTTGTACAATAGGTGTAATTGGACGCAGGGTCGACGCCTGTCCATTGCCAGAGCTACAGGCTACAGTTACTTGAAAATTTAATCGTTTTCTTTCAACCAGTTCTGACAGAAATTTCCGGAGGATGTTCTCTTCTATTTTTTTTTCTTTTTAGGCAAAAGTCATCCACAAACACTGAAGACAGCAAATTTTCCTTTTCTCTTGGCTGAGGTATCTTTCTTTGTTTTACAACTGGGAGATTCAAGAAAGACACGCTTTTTGCATAATCCCCTTAGCTTGATATCAGCAGTGTATCACTCTTTTTGAAAATGCGCTTGTTTAATATATTGAAAGAAGGAAACACTACCAGAATAAATATAAAATAGTTCAGGCTTTGATTACTTTGGAGTTTTTAGCGATGATGGCAAACTACCTTCTCTGTTTTAAGTGCATGTTCATCTAGAAAGCATTCAAAAAGTGCATACCTCCAAGGCTGCACAATCCTCAAAATTTGTCTTTTTGATGTTTAAAAGTTGCATCTGAATATGAGATCTGCACCAATGTATATATCAAAAAGGCCTTAACTAGTTAAAAGAAAAACATATGAAATATCAAAAACAAGAAACATCCTAAAATGTTATGTTCAAAAGTTGGTAATATGGATGATATATCCAGGAGGAGTAATGAAAAAAGTTCAAACATTTTAAAATGTTGGAAAATCTGTGAAGGCAAAAATTTGTGTGCTATAAAATCAACTTCAAAAGTTATGAGCAAAAATGTAAACATTTTTATAAATGAGGCACATGTTGGCAATACCTGCACTAGAGACAGCTCTTCCATGGCACATGGGCAAAATTTACAAAAATGTATTGATATATGTTTGGTAGTTTTGAGATGTAATGCAAACTAACGAGATAGTCAAAAAGTACAGCTACAGCTGCCTGTCAGTGTATGAGTACAAGTGCCCAGATAAAAGAGTGCAGGAGTGCAGGACAGTGAACCCAGACATATTAATATACCACAGGGGACTCATTACTATATCCATTTTGCTTCAGCTGTTTCCTTCATTCTCTCCAAGGTGAAATATTGGATTTGCTCTCAGAATCTGTTTAGCCACAAGCTTTCCTCATTATTTATCATTTCTGAGGAGAGAGTAATTGATTTTAGTGCTGAGAGGAAACCATTGGCAAACAGATAAGTAATTACACACTTGTTTTGTGGAAATACTTTTCACTTCAATTACTAAACCACACAGAAGTATTCTCAATAATGTCTATAAATTTTACACTGTATAGAGACCCCGGGAATATAGGATATCTGGTTGGTTGATGAGGACAGGGGAATGTGCACTCTCCAAGAGGAAAGGTAGGAAATTGAAAAATAATCTCTTGCAATTTAAAAGTTTTTGTCTGGGCGGAAGATAAGGGACAGAAGTTGAGATACAAATGAAAAAGAATTCTATATTACTATATGCACTCAATCTAAAGTTACAATGAAACAGAACATATGGAGAATGCTTCTGCATTGCCCCAGCTGATACCTGCTAAACTATTTCACACAGGCTTCTCCTAATGGCTGCTGAGTAGTGTTAGCCGCTCAGTGTTGGATACCTTCAAACTGAATACTTGCATGTATTTATACAGCTATTGTACATTGTCCAAACACAGACAAAAAGCAGATTAAATCCTCTGCACCAGCACCTGCAACAGCAGTGTTTCATCACCTCAGTGCTCAGCAGAGTTGCATCTAGGGCTTACTAGAGTGTCCTGGATGACAGCAGGGGACCCTTTTTCCAGCAATTTCTTTGCTGTGATGGCAGCAGGGTGGCACTCTCTTGAGCCCTGTTCCTCCTCTTCTGTGTGCCACGCCTCTTACCATTAAAGAGTGAGGGTGATAGTAGGTTAGTTTGTATTGTGACAGGGTGGACAGTCACAAAAGCAGCATATTCTTACTGTCATTTTCTTACTTTGAGAAGCTATTGGAAGTAGCAAGATGACCAGCTTACATTAAAAAAAGGTTACTTTCGTGTCTCTCTGGTTCTTTTCCAGTGAGTGGCCCTATGAGGACTGCAGGTTAGCCTTTAGTTTCTCCCCGGACCATGTCATGTTATTGCTTTAAATGGACAACCAGTCCAGTTGACACAGCACCAGGCATTTGACATTGTTAAGGTCCTCTGTCAGCTGTAATTATTTTGTTCCCCATCCCATCCAAAAAGTTCTGTGTCAGAGTCAGCCACATTTTGTCCCACAGGCAGGATCTGTCCAGTTTGCCACAATCTGGTTTCTGTCATGAGGTGTGATGCTAAACTCCTGCCCAACTTCCTGTCTTCTGCTCAAGCAGTCAGATTGTTGTTGGGTATTGTTCACTCCTGTAAGCTGTGACACTTTATTGCCATGTTACGCTGTCAGTATCAGGGCAGAGGGTATAGTTATGTGATAGATAATTGACATGATAGATGGAAAGAGAGTAGAGGTTTTTTAGGGTAGCAAACTTATGAATAGGACAATACTGACAGCTGACTGAAAGTGGAAGTGACGCCGGGTTTTCAGCAAAAATGCTGTGTAAATGCTGTGAGCACTTGCGTTCTCTTGTGCTCGTGACAGCTCTAGTGAATGCAGTCTGTTCAGCACCCAAGACGGGTGACACTAAATCTGTATCTGAAATATTATGATGGTTATATGTCTTAGACCTAGTTTTCTTAACATAGGTGCCCAGTTTGTAGGAAGTCATCCTTATAAAAACTGCAACAAAAACAAGCTGCAATAATCAAATATTGTGCCCAGCAATATCCTGAAAACACAATGTGCTGTCTCAAGATTTATTGTCACTACAAACACACATGTAACATACATCAGACACAAAGTGAGACACAGACATAGAGAAACACAGAGAAAAGAAAGAGATAAATCGAGTGACTTTATAATAAACATTTTAGCGAGAGATATCTTACTATGATTATGAAAACAACTAAGTGCCATCTATGCCCCACAAAAACACAGACAGCACTGAATGGAATCTTAAGTACAGAAATTAAAAGATACAATAATACCGCAAAATATGCCTTTCAGCCACCATAGAGACCGAGTTAGCCAGTGGCTCAGTGTAATAGAAAGAGATTTGAAACTTTGGCCGTTATTATCAATATCTGAGCTCTAGTAGTAGCCTACTGTCATAAACTGGGGCGGTGCCGGGAATTTGGGCCCCATGAGAAGATATTACATTGGGCCCCACCACCACAGGCCCTGCCAACCCTGAAAATATAGCACTGTGCAGACATGCATGCAACAATCTGCATACAGTGGAATTCACTATTTGATCCAAGACTCTATGAGAAATGTGCTATCTTTGTGCTAAGGCCATCGTTTACAGTTTAAATGTAATTTTAATGGTAACATTTTTGAATGGAAAACTCTCTTAACATTAATGAATAACTTAAAATTCATTCAGAATTTAAATATAAATTAACATCTTCAATTAAAATAAATGTACATTATCATCTATAGAATGATATAACAAACAAATAATATCAGCAGATATCTGAACTGAGTATACATACCAACTAGAAAATAAGCAGCTGTAAGAGTGGAAATGGAAAATGGAAAAAACAATGGAAATGGAAATGAAAAGCGCCTGATGGTGGTGCTAGAGGAAAGGTCAAAAGGTCACCAAAAGCGCTTCCATTTGGGATCTGCATCATGCACAAGATGTTTTATGTGATCTAGCCGTTACTTTAAGATATATCTTGTTCTCAGTCTGACGGCCATGTTACTTGAAGGTATTATTTTAACATTGGCCGTCACTTTGATACAGATTGAGTCACTCAGTGCTTCAAACTATCCAGCATCCAGTACAGACTATAGGAATTTTTTGTTTCATATAATGATCGTTATGTGGAAAAATAATTACAGTGTTTGAATTCTTATGAAACAGGAAAAGGACTTAATCCTTTTTCTTTTCCCCCTGCAATTATGCCAATTGACGTCATGCAACACAATGCTGCTCACCTCCTTTTTCAGTGGGCCTAGGGCTGGTTCATTGTTAGGAGAATGGGGAGACAGGGCGGCTGATATTGATGTTAAAAGCAGTTCTTTTCTGTGTCCTGACTCACTAGAATCATTTCATTAAAAAGATTCATTTAGAAGATTTGTTCAGTGCTTGACCGGAGCTTCGACTGCATAGTCCCACTCGCTGAATTGAAACATGGCCAAACGGTGTATATTCCTCGTGATGATGATTCCCGGTATCCGGAACTGGATTTGCTATTGCTTTGACAAACACGCCAAACTCTGTTTATGGTTCTTGATATTTTAAAAGTTTTCAAACTGAATATCAGAGAAGAACGCTGGTTTTTAATGACTTTTAATTCTTTTTAACTGATCTACAGTTCGGCATTACTCTAGAACTTGCTGGGCCTCATCCCGGCAGTTTGAGCCGCTGACTATCACTCAGGGCTCGTGTTCGCTGTGTAGTATGTTCTTGGAACGAATCACTGAACATGCACCATTCCCTCACGATGAAAGGATCTGAGACAGTCTCGGGAGTCACTGACTATCACTCAGGGCTTACGTACACTGTGTAGTATGTTCAGTGAACGAATCACTGAATATGCACTGTTGAATCACTCACTCAGTGAGGCTTTTTCTCTCATCGCAGCTGTAGCAGCGGTGGTGAGTCTCTTGGGCAATACAGAGGCTCTCTGGATGTTTTCTTATGCCAAAAACAAGAATAGAAAAAGAAACTGTTAGTTTTATTAGTGTATTGTGAATAAAATATTATTTAATGATGATAGGTTAATAATTTAATATTGAAAAAAAATTAACTAATGTTCTAATAATTATTTATGGCCCCTGGCAGTCCCAGGCCCCAGTTGATATATATTATGTATTTCTTTTTCATTTACAGCAGTAATTTGGTCAAAGGAAGGATACAAAAATATATTTTTGCCTGCTCCCACATCTTTATAAAAAAATTTACTAGGAGCTCCCTTAAGTTGACTGTCCAGCCTAAAACTTGTCTTGCACCGCTAATAGCGCCTCACTTGTCATTGTGGGACATGTACATAAAGTGCGTTGTCTTTAGTGGAAAGCTCAGGTACAAGGGGTATATTTGGGCTTGTGAAAAGAAACCTGCATGTAACGTTTTGTCACTGGAAAAATCTTAATCATCAAGTGATGCTGAAGTCCTGAGTGAATCTTTCCCAGGGGAAATCTGTTGATAATCAAATAAGTTCTCTACCTAAGACCCCTTTAGTTGCTGTAAAAACTGCGCACAATAAGCAATATGAATCCATAGTTTCCCTGTTCTAATCAAATTGGACTGAACACCGGTGGGAATCTAACAAAGTGAAACAAAAAGATGAAGCATGGACGTGCTATAGGAAGGCACAATTGTCTCTGGCTACATTCCCACACCTGCCAGTGGCAGACGTCTCCGCGCCCTACTGAGTTTGGTTGGCTCAGAACATTAATCACCTTTGGTGCTCGATGTGGTCCTACTAGTTCGTTTGACGCATGCAGAAACTTTTTGTTGATGCAGAGTAGGGCTGCAACTAAAAATTATTTTAATCACGTATTAACCTGACTATTATTTTCTCACTTAATCGATTAATCATGGTACATAAGATATCTGATAATAGTATAAAATGTCCATTACTATTTACCCGAGAGCACGTTGACACCTTCAAATTGCTTGTTTTGCATGACCAACACTCTAATTATAAAAGATATTTAGTTTACTACTATTGAAAATGAGAAAGCAGAAAAACTTTACATTTGAGAAGCTGGAAAAGAAAATGTTTTGCATTTTTCCTTACATGCTTTGTAACGCTATAGTTCGTGGAACTAGAGTTTACCATTATTTTCTCAGTTTCAAGACAGAGATGCTGTACAAGTCAATAGCATTCTACTCAAATCAATAAGACATCATGTATGAAGGATCTGGGAGAGAATCTTTCCTCCACAATGCATCAGAACCCTTATCAAAGCCCAAATGACCACCATATTACGTACAGCATGCAAAGATATCATTGACTGTAATTGTTAATATGCTCCACGTGAAATGTATTCTGTTCTCTTGACCCAGCGCTGAGCTAATTAACCTATTAGGAGCAGAGGGCAGCATAGAATCCTGCATTCAGGGGTCCCTCCAGGAATAAAGTTTAACATCCCTTAGTTAGACCTTCTAACTCTACGTACTAAGCCTCTCACCTCTCAGCTCAGTGTGCCCACCATCCAATTAAATCCAGAAAGCTGTTTCCACAGCTGGGAAAAAGGACTAGTGCAACAGCCGTGCTCAGCATGCTGTTGAAATGTTTGACACTTTCACATTGTTCTCATAATAATGACTATTACTTAGGCAAACACTAAGATTTTTGCATGTGTACAGTGGGGTTTTTTTGCTTATTAGGGGTCTGACTGTATCCGTGCGTTTGTTGGTTTTGTTTATGCCTGTGATTGTACCTGCGTGTATTTATATTACTTTGTTTGTATGCTTCATTATTCCGTGTGAATTTTCTAATCAGTTTACCTGTAGTCCAGCCATAGTTTGTCACTCTGTGGGTCAGTAATGAGAGTTGTTGTTTGCAGCTCACTTATCAGACGGTCTTATCAACAAGTTTGGATTAAACAACAGTGAATAATCCACAGAAGATTTTCTTGTTTAAGTTTGTCAGTACTTTTAGTCATTCCCTACTTGCATGCTGGTAATGAACGAGGCAGCAGATTACTGATGCAACATTGTGTAGGTTCACCTGATACACACATCTTGTTAGATTATTTCCGTATGTTAAGCATTATTGCCAGTGACGGCTGAAAGAGCTTAACAGCATGCATATTAAGACTGAGGGAGCCGCTGAGGACGCTCAAGCTTTGAAATTCACTAGAGGAAGCTCAACTTGAAGGCAGATGCTCATAAACAGCTCAAGTATTTAGAAGCTTGTTTACAATGATTTCCAATTCCTTTGGACACTTCTTACCCACCTTCCTTCTCACATACAAATATTTGGTCTCCTTTCATCATTTCCATCTCCCCTCACTCTCTCTCATCTGCATGCTGGTTCATTTTGCAGCGATAATTTCATGCTCAGAGGTAAAATTCAGTTGATCCCTGAGAACAGAGGATTCCATGAACTCCACTGGTCTTCCTCTGATGACGTGTACACGTCTAACTTTTTCTCAGCAAGGCTTAGGGAGATGATGTTGTAGATCCCCTGAACCCTCTTCTTCCCCTGTGGAAACCTGCTGTGACGCAGAGTACAGAGCTAATGACTGATGAGCCCTTTCACACGGAAATGCTTGACATGCTCCTCGAGGTCCAGACTAAAGACTTCCCTAACAAGCTCTCGCACGCTCACCCAGGGCCATATTAAATCCAAACTTTGGCACCTTTCCTAATTACCGAGAACATACCAGTAGCCAAGAACCTCTTCCTAACCTGGGCTGAACTGCTCTCTACAGCGCAGTGTCCCTTGAGTATGGGATGACATATGAAATGCAGAATTCAAATTAGGCCGACGGAGGGCAATTACTGGAGAAGGAAGATCCCTTACTCTCTGGGAAAAAAAGCATCAAAATCCAGATACAGTGTATGTGAATGTTTTACCCACTTCCTGTCTCCATACGTGCTGCTGTCTCCCTCACCTCTCTCTTTCTGTCTCTGTTATTCCATTCTATTATTCCTCGTTTTTCTCACTGGAACACAGGTCTTAGTTAATTTTCATTTTCTCTCCATCTGTCTCACTATGGGTGTCTCTTATCTCACATTTTACCCCTCTGCTTCTTTCTCATTTCTTTCTCTTTATTCCTTTCCCTCTCTTTCTTTCTGTCCCTGTGTGTGCTATATGCGCGGAAAAAATAGATGGTTATTTCCACTTCATTGCCATCAGCGGGGTCTAATTTATGATTCCCATCGAGTAGAGAGCCATATTAAAAGCCTATTTACAGTCAAATGGCAGGATCACTGAAAGCAATGACAGTGCTTTAACTGTTGTTGACATCAACTAAGTGTTATGAGACTACATTCTCTGTAAACATGAAGCAATTGTGAATAAGCAACATGAGACAATTTGATACTCTTATTGTGAATTCACGTCTTGTATTCCACAAATTAATTTAATGTCACATTGCGTGACATGTACTCGTAAAACATCACTGCATGCATTCAAAAATTAGTTTATGCTGCCGCCAACAGGTACCGAGATACAATGGGAAAAAACATTATTTATGACCTTTCCTGCATTCAGTGACTCTGATTGTTCTGTGTTTATAGCATCCATTAATCAATCAGTGCACCGACTCACCCATCTATCTGTTCATTCATTCAGTCAATTCCGCGCTTGCTCATTAATGTATAGTACAACAGCCAGCAAGGTAAGTTAATAGATGTGTGTAGCCTATTGTGATGCTGAGAGCTGTTGATTGCACTGCTGATGGGCTGGGTTAATTATTCTGAGTCGTACATCTTTCCTGAATTTGTCTGGATTAACTGAAAGCTCTCCAGCATGTCTCCATAAGCATCTGTCCAATCTTTTAGTCTCTGTCCGCTCATTTCATCTCTCTATCTGTCATGATCAGCTGCTGCAATCAACTGCTCAAGTCTCCTCTCCGGTCTTAAAACTTTTTCCATTTTTATACGTCTCGTATCATTAGCTCATCAACCCCTTTCTCTTCACATTATAGGAGAATATGTTTACTAAAAACCTTCATTGTAATGCACTTGGAAAATCAATTATAACGCTGTAACACAATACAGCACATTTCCCCTTCCATCTCCACTTTGCCTTCTTCCTCTTCTCCTCCTGCTCTTGCTAGTATCCTGTTTGTGTGTAAGCACGTCGGAGCCATCAAGTGGGCTTTGTGTCTTATGTTTGCCCCAGGACATCTTTTTGGGTTGAGCACCAAATTCAATCTCAGCTCCCCAATCAGAGGCAGTAAAAACCTGTCCATTGCTGCGGCCTCAAAAACAGCTTCAGTCCTGCTTGTTCAGATAAATCTTAGTAGTTCATCCTTCTCCTATTTTCTTTTCATCCTGGGTCCCCCCCAGTGGCCCACATTAGAGCCTGCAGATGGCCAGGGGAGATTTAGGAGCTGCAATCCATCATTGTAATGTAGCCTGAACCACTGGACAACCAGCCTGCAAACCTCTCCTCCAGCTGAACTGGACCGCTCCGCTTCAGGCCCGCTTCGGCCAAGCTTGGCCCACTTTGGTAAAACTTTGGCTCTGCTTCAGCCTCTTCATGCCCAGTGCCAAAGTCAGCTCTCTTTCCGATTCTCATTGTAATTACAGATCAACCAAGTAATGCCTCCTTGACAAGGTTGCTGACTAATTGTCTCACGTCCCGCCTGGAAGGTTTGATGTTTGTTGATGTTGCATAAGTGCATGATGTGAGCACAATTCTGTCTGCCTTTTCAGTCACTTACACTACCAAGACTGAGTATGCTATGCTACCAGACATCTGTTGTGGAGTATTTATACTGTCCTCTCAGAGAGCACAAGGATAAACAAGTTTTCATTTGATGACACAATGATGTCTTATTCCAATAAGAGTCATAAAAGTTAATGCTCTTATCATTTGAATGAAAAAGATGGAAAGGTTCTCCCTAGTGGCCTGCGCACCTACATCTGTTGAACTCAGGACATCTCTCTTAACACCCTGCCTGTTTATCAGAGCGCCTGCTACATTTAACCTTGATACATCTAAATGAAAGCCCTGGTTAATGGAAAGCTAGATTAAGTGTGCTTCCTTCCTTCTGTGATTAGCTCCTGATATTCTACTTCTCCTATCCTTCAATGGCAGTGAGTTTTGTTTTATCTGACGTGATCTGAAACCACAAAATCATAAATTTTGGGGGTTTGCTTTTTTTTTTTCCACCCTGTTGCAATGTGATGCGTTCTATGTATCCCCATTGCTAGGATTGATAACATGCGATGCACCACTTGGAAACAGTATTGCATCTCTAGCAGATCCTCTCCTTCTAAAATAAATGGTGTTCTTCTTGCTCCAGGCTGTCTGATAGACACAGAGTGAGATTGGTTCTGTTGAATAAGCGATGAATCTTTCTGGTTGTCACCGTGCCACCACGAACTCTGAAATATCATTATCTACAGGGGAGGGAGGTTAACTTCTCTAATATAGCCTGAATACAAGAGAGGGGTGCCGCAAGTGAACATGATCCTGCTTCATTATATCTCAGGAAAAGGTGTGTCTTTTTACTGCCACTGTGGTAAATGCAGTATCTCAGACCCCCCACCCCACACACCTAATGACATAATCTTCCCACAAATATATGGAGCCTGAGGTGTAATTGCAATATTTCAGTTTGTGATTACACTGACAGAACTGTCCAATAAGTGGATCATACAGCACAGCGTGGAGTCCTTGCCAAGTCTTTACCAAGTTTTGGGCTGTGGATACAGTATTCAGTGTTTCCCACTGACCAGTATTTACATTTATAATTTATGATTTTATTCGGATTCCCATTAGCTGATGCCCTGCATCAGCTACTCTTCCTCAGATTCACATAAAACATAAAAACATGACAACGGATAAGACACTTAATGACAAAACAACCACATGGAATAAAAATAGGAAAGGTATAACTAACAATATTCTTTCTCCCAAACATATTACTATACATATTCCTATTCATATACATTTATTTATCTAGTAATATATAAATTCATAAGCACTAAATATACATAAAAAGTGAAATCTTGCAAAATACAGCTTTCACATACATATTGATACTCTATTTAAAATGTACAAATCATGGTTACAGGCATAGGGCCATTAGGTTTTCTTCACTTGTTTTTTAAAGCTTCCTTTATTGTGTGCTTCAGCAATCTGAGCCGGAACTGAGTTCAATGCAACCATGGCTCGATACAACACTGTGCGTTGCTTTGTGTTCTAGATGTAAGAACTTTGTAGAGACTTCTGTTGGCATGTCTGGTGGGGTAGTTATGTTTTTTAGAGCTGGATGTGAGTTGACTAAACAAACAATTAGGAATTTTAATGATATTAACGTTTCTGACAAAAACAAGGAGTAGTAAGGATCAGTCTCTCCTCAACTTTCAGCCAGGAGAGTTTAACATGCATGTTGTTTAACTTTCCACCTTAGTGGGCATAGAAGAGCAAGAGAAGCTGCTCTGTTCTGAGCCAGCTGCAGTTTTCCCTAGATCCATTTTTGCAGCACTTGACCATATCATTGGGCAATAGTCTAGATGTGATAAAAACTAGCCCTTTCAAGAGTTTTTTTTTTTTTTCATTAGACATGAAAAAATATTGTGAATTTTATTTTTAGTTTATATGTATTTTTCATAAGGTTTTTAACATGTCCGCTCTCTTAGACAGCATGCGTTTAACTATTCAATGTAAAGTAATATGTAATAACTTTAGTTAGTAGTAGTAATAGTAACTTTATTTCTGTAAAACAAATATTTGTACCGTATTTTAACATACCGTGTACTACTCTTGGCTATGGAAAAACAGTCCAAACTACAATGTTTCGAATTGTGAGGATACTCTTACTTTGTAGATTTTGTAGGTTACTTTGGTAATGTTTTGTGAACATTACATTTTTTACCTTTAACAGTCTTCTTTAATAGAAGGACTAGACAGATATTCCCGAGGTACTTGGCATACCTGACATTTTGCATACCATCTTGCGTGTTGGGGTTTTTAGCTGCACTTCCATTTGTTTGCAACTAGGTGGCTGCCTGTGGTCTTTTCAAGGACTGTCCACTGTAGGTAGACTGATATGCAGCTACACCGTCCAAACCCCAGACATAAACAAGCAATTGGTTTTTGAATGGCTGTCCAATATAGTGACCACTATACTTGAAAGGGCTAGAGTCTGCAGGACTTGTTTGGACAAGTTTGGTGTTAGAAAATCAAAGCATCTCACCACAGACATATTGCTCCCCATCTTTACAGCAAGATAATCTATATGCCTTGTCCACGACAGTTTACAATCTAGAATAACACCAAGAAGCTTCGTTTCCCCTATTTGCTCAACAGCTACATTGTTCAACACCAGATTCAGCTGAGGTCTAGAGCGCCATGGGGGGGTAGTATCAACCCATTCTAGTACTGCCTGCAGTCGATTCTTTTGAACAATTTCTTTCAGCCAATCATCTGTCATTTCTGTAAGCGCTGTGTATGTTGAGTGACCTTCCCTCGTGCTCGTATTCACTTGTCAAATTGTTAACGGAGAAATAGCATTCTGTTTGGTCAAACACAATTTTTTCCAAGAGTTGGCTAAGCACAGGTAACAAACCGATTAGTTGGCTGTTAGAGCCCGTAAAGGCAATCCTAGCATTCGTGGGTAGTGGAATGGCTCAAGCTTCTCTCCAGGTTTGGGGACAAACATTACAGACAAGGCTCAGATTGAAGATATGGCAACATGAAGATGTGGCAAAAAGGTCTGCCACCATCCTCAATGGCTTTCCATCAAAGTTGTCAATACCAGGTAGTTTCTCATTATTGGTAGATAGCAATAATTTTTTTCACCTCTTTTTTTCACCTCTTTACTCACTTTACACAGTTCAAAACTACAATTCTTGTCTTTCATTATTCTGTCTTTTATACATAAATGTGATGGCTCACAACTTTTTGGCATTTTCTGCCTTAGTTTACACACTTTGCCGATAAAATGATAATTAAAATAATTGGCAATGTCTAAAGGTTTAGTAATGAAAGAACCATCTGATTCAATGAAAGATGGAGTTGAGTTACTCTTTCTGCACATTATATCATTTAAGTACTCCAGAGCTTTTTTCTATCGTGCTTTATATTATTTATCTTAGTTTGTTAATACAAATTCTTCTTCTTTTTATTCAGTTTAGTCACATAACTCCTTATTTTACAGTATGTCTGCCATTCAGATGTGCAGGTGGATTTTTTTGCCACTCTTTTTGCTTTATCCCTTTTAAGCATACATTTTTTTTAGTTTCGTGATCGGTACATGATTATCAATAACTGAAAGCAACAATTTCATAAATATATCAATTGCAGTATCTGAGTTCCTCTCTTTACTCATATCAGACCAACAATATTTTAACATCATACGAGTCTCAGCAACACTATTTTTAGCCAATGCTTTGGAATTTTGGCTTTCCTGGATATAGCTACTAGATTATGTTTGCTAAATCCAGTGGGAGCAGATACAGCTTTGAAACAAAGTTTTACAACATAAGTGTAAATGTGATCAATGCACAATGATTCCTTTACAGTTTGTAAACACCCTGGTAGGTTGATTAATGACCTGAATCAGATTACAAGCACTGGTTACAGCGAGAGGTTTCTTTTTCAGCGGACAGCTTGATGAAAGAAAATTAATGTTCAGGTCCCCCAGGAAATAAATCTCTCTATTCACATCATATACTCTAAGCCTTTCACAAAAATTATCTAGATACTGACTTTTAGAACTTGGTGGCCCTTTAAAAGCATCCCAACAGCAGAGGCCTTATATGAGGAAGATGAACCTGCAACCACAACACCTCAAGAGCACTTGGCGTTAAGTCCTCTCTGACCCTGACAGGAATGTGGCTCTGTATGTATATTGCAACTCCTCCCCCATAAGTATCCCTGTCCCTTCTATGGATGTTATATCCCTGTAATGCCACTGTGGCATCATCAAATGAGTCATCTAAGTGGGCATCAGAGATGGCCAGAATATAAATCTTGTTTGATGATAACAAGTTATTGATATCCTACACCTTATTACTAAGGCTACATACAGTATATTAACATGGGATATTTTTAGCCCTTTCCTGTGAAGCTTATCAGATGCAGACATGATATAAAGAGGAAAAAATTAAGCAAAACACAACACTATTCAACATTCAGTCAGTTGTACATGTGTGTGTGTGTGTGTGTGTGTGTGTGTGTGTGTGTGTGTGTGTGTGTGTGTGTGTGTGTGTGTGCCAAGTTACGAACCCATACACTTGGCTCTTTCCACTCTCTCAGTCTTTTTGGAGGGAGGGTGGACACTGAGTCTGTCGTAGCAGGTGTACCCAATGTTCCCTTTACCTCTTTGAGCTTTCATGGCCGGGATGAGTTCTTTTCACTTCTGGCGTATGGCCTCAGTATAGGTGTCGTTGAGGAAGATGTTAGTTCCCTTCAGTTTATGGCGTCTTTCCAGAACGGCCATCTTGTCCTTAAATCGTAGGAATTTCACCACAATTGGCCTGGGTCTATCACCTGGGTTAGTTCCCATCCTGGGGGGACGCTCCACCTCAATCCTCTTTTCATCCATCTTTAGCTTGACAGAGAGCATTTCACAGACCCTGCCCTTGAATTCCTTCCAGCTCTCACATGGGGACTCAGGAATCCCTTCTACAATTCTGTTGTTCCGTCTTGATTGACCCTCAAGGTAATCTGTTTTCCCTGTTATTCATAAGCCGGATTCACACACAGTATTGATGTCTGTATGTGCGTCTTTGCACTTTACAGTCAACTCCTCACAAGTCACTTTTAGGTCTTCTACTTCTTTTTGGGAGAACTGCAAGCTGATAGTTAGGTCTTGGACCTCTTCAATGATATTGTCCGTTCTTTTGTTAGTAGAATCAACCAAGATTCAGTTTGGGTGTCACAGTTGAGGTGTGGGTTAACACTGCTCCATGTAGTTTAAACTGGGAAAGGTAGCAGGGCGAAACAGTATTTTCCTAAGGACTCCTGTTTGCTTTCCATTGTTTCCAGTAGACTAATTAACATTTTTAACGTTTTCTTCATTATAAATCAAATTACAAAAACATCAGAATAAATATAATTTTTTATTAAATCGATGTAAATTTTAATACATTAGATAACAACTTGAGAATGTACTAATATTATGGTAGTCACATCATTATAATACCTGAAAATGAATAATTTATTAACATCCAATTTACAATCATAGCTTAATTCATTCATATTTCACTCAAGTTCTGAAAAAGGCTGAATCAATAATTCAGTCACAGTGGATTTGGGCTAGCTTCAGGCATCTCTCCAGTGGCTTAATGTTGGTTAGAGACACAGAGAAGCAGAGATGATACTAAAGACTCTCCCTCAGTGTTCAAGTCTAACATTTGCAATGAACTCCCAGCTGGGTGGAGATGCGACGATTGTTGTTTTATTTGTTGATCATGCTGCAGCTGAGCCCACTCTAAACTATATAAGATTAGTGATGTTGAATCAGAGTATCAAGTTTTTACCCTTCTGTTGTGATTGTATTTGATCCAGGTTGTGTTTGCTTAAATACTAACAGTCCTTTCTTGGAAATACGTGTAAATAACACTGAAATCCACAGGATGATTTCAAATTTATCTATTTCAAGTGTACGTATCTGCTATGACAGTGATGTCTAACATCGTGTTTTCAAGTGATTGTGAGACTAAAGTGTTTTAACCATAGGAATATGAACTCTCTTTCCCTTTAGGCGCACTAAAGTCACTGAGTTGTCCTCTTTGTATCCACTGTCAGGGATGCACACAGTAGCACCAAAAGGTTTCCACTGTCCTGACGCCGAGAGAAACTGCAACCCCTGTCTTGATGCGGCCAAAGCCTGCAACCTCAACAACAGCTGCAAGAAGCAACGCTCCACCTACATCGCCACCTGCAGCAAGGAGGACCCCAACAAGGGTGAAACCTGTAGCAAGAAGCGCTGCCACAAAGCGCTGAGGATGTTCCTTGACCGTGTGCCCACTGAGTACAGCCACCGTCTGCTCTTCTGCCCCTGCCAGACTGAGGGCTGCGCTGAACGACGCAGGCAGACAATCGTGCCCGACTGCTCCTATAAAGAGAAGGAGAAACCCAACTGTCTGGAGCTACGGAGGGTCTGCCGCCAGGACTCTCTCTGCAGGTAAAGTAAGGGGAAAGTTTGGAGGGTGGGATGTTTTGGGATGTAAAGGGCAGAGGAAAAGTTTCCTGTACTGTATGTGTGTAGTTGGAGGGGTGGAAGGACAGACATTCATTTATGTGTATGCATGTCAGTTTTGTTGGCTTGATCAACAGATTTTGTTCTGTGTGTGTATAAGACGAGCTACCACTAAACACATCTGAAGATTCATTAGCATCTTCTTATATTCATGGAAAATGAGAAAAAAGAAAATTGAATCTGTGCATTAGAGATATGTCCTGGTTTGATGGCAATTTCCCTGCTCCTGCAACATCCTAAAGTTTTATATTTCTCTGCTGTAACTTTGCCAGCAAAGTAATTAGACTCTCAGCGAAGCCTTGGCTATTAGACACAGGAAAAAGATGTGAGGCTAAGTTGAAGGGACAACGCTCAATTAAGCTGAACAAAACATTAGTCGATCACTTTGGCTGCATGGGGCCTCTATTGGATTCAAGCGGCCAGATTCAATTCACACCTACCCAGCCGTGACATGTTTCCTTGTGTTAGTGTCACTGAGAGCAGGTGAAACACACCAGTAGTACTATCATCCTGATCAGCTGTCAAGATCTTTTTATCCCCCAGCACCATGTGCTATGTCTAGCAATCAGTAAGGTAAACATCCAACCAGTTGAAAGAGGTATGCTCTGCGTTCGTTAGTCTCATAGCATAAACAAATGTGGGAAATTTGAGTAATTCTAAGCATTTAAAAGCTCATTAATGAGCCTAATGGTGTAAGACCAAGTGTTAGACCCTTGAAAGCTCTCTGCTAAAAATAATACTCATGATGTGAGACTTATCAGAAGGGTACATTTTTGGCTACTTTTTCATTCCCCAGTGTGACAGATGATTAGGCAGCTGATACATCTCAGTTACAATCAGTGTCTTGACAGAATTTGTCGGTTTAATACACCAAGTAGCTGGCCAACCTCAGTTGCCATGGAAGACGATAGCACCTTCCCTGGTTCGTTACTTGCGGTAACTGCCTGAGAGTTATAGTCAATGTTTGCTTTAGTGTGACTTGGTTGGAATACATTTGGTTAGCTTTTTGTAGCAGACACGACAACCAATGCAACAACTTATCAACTCATATCCTGTACACTAAAATGATTAGTTGTGCTTTTGATAACTAGCCGATATCATTTGTTTTTTGTAAGAATTCAGAGTGATTTACAGTCACGGAACTTCAAATTAGACTAACGATGCACAACAGTTCCTTGTGACTAGTATTTCTGTGGTACTTCACATTTATCCTGTTTCCATGGAGGTAAGCAGCCTTTGAGGCATAGCGTTAATGGTTAAAACCCAATTCCTCTCCACCAACACTAAATCCAACCACTACGCTGCTAAAGTGGGGAAACTCTATTGCCTCTCCGATTTATGATTGTCTTGATAATTACCTGCTTGCCTGCATTGTGTAATCTGTTTTCAGCCTGAGTTGCTTTCATTGACCCTTAGGCCCTCAGGTGTCTGCTGTGCTCCTCCTTATTGAGAAAGATGAAATGGAACGTTAAAGCTCATTATCTGCGGCTGCGTAATGCCCCACTGAGGTCGATGAGCGCGTATACACTCCGACAGTACGAACACACGCTGGCCTCCAAAAACCATTTAGCAGCCACACAAACACACACATTTACACACAATCACTTTGAGCTTGAATGTGACTATGATAATCCACTGTTTGAGTGCTGCATTCTCCTGCAGTGAATAAGTGCCTCCACGCAAGAGAATGTCACAATTAAAGTGAGATGCCACTGGTCAGTGCCGGACTGACAGTGCTCTCTGATTGGTGATTTTATCCTGCCCTGAAGTGTACAATCACCAACATCACCAAGACCAGGTGAGATATTCTTAATGTGTCCTCTATCTGTCTCAATGTCCTCTCTCTATTACATGATGTCAGGCATCATAATTTATGAGATATTCCGTTTACCACCATGTTAGTTTTTTAATTTACTTTGTACCTTCAGTGTGTTGTACAGGCAAATTAAATGAGAACTCATTTGTCATGCTAATAGAGACACAGCCCACAGATTAGGGTATGTTTTGGGCAACCTTGATGATAAACGGAATTGAATAACTCTAGAAAGAGCCCTCCCTAAACTTTTAAATCACAGAAGTCACGGCACACTCACGTACAACAAGAGGGGAAACTTTCCTTGGCTCTGTTCTCCCCTCTCAAAGATATGTTGATAAAAGCAAGGGGGGAACATTCAACGACAGGTCTGTCTCCCCAGGGGATTCCTGTTTGACCCCAAACAGGGGATACACAGTTAGCACAAGCCTGTTTCATTTTAACATAAGGGACAGATCAAGAGAGTAGGAGGAAATAGGAGGAGGAAGAGAAGGAGGGAGAGATAATGAGACAGAGAGAGAGGGAGGAGAGGGAGGGAGGGTCACAGAATTGATCTGGGCCATAAAGCTACTGCAGTGGGTTGGAGGTCAGTAGTTTGGTCACAGCTATGGATCTCTGCAGCAAACTCTGCTGAAAATCTCAAAGACAAGCTTAGCTCCCTGCAACACATTCTGATAAAGAAAGGGTAACGGCTCAAAACTCGCCAAACACGTCAAAATTTAAAAACTTACACTCACCTATTTTATTATTTATTTTAGACTTCAAAAGGCCAGCAGTTCCTTGCTTTCGCACTGTTAAAAATGCCCTCCAATATGTTTTTTTTTACTTTGAGAGCACATCGGATGCCAGATTGGCTGGGATTTCACCTTTGGAGACTGTTCAGATTGTTCCAGGTGGAGCCCAGAGCTCAATCCAACACAAAATAAATTTTTGTACGGATTTCAAATATATAATTTTGGCTTGGGCTTAGATGGCATATTGTACTGGAAGATTTCATTCTCTTCCTGGTCCCTGTGGAGGCAATTGTTGACATACTCTGGATATCTAGGGACTATAGATGGACAGAGAACAAGCATTAAATGGAGCATCTTTTATTCCTTATACCTAGTTGTACTTCTGCTGCAGTTATTGTGTTATTTCCTTCCATAATCCTGCACGGACAAAAACAGACATTCCTGTGTTACTGACATTACTATTTTCCTCACTTCCTCTCCTCTCCTATCTTCTCCTCTGTGCTTCTCCACCCTGTGTTCTCAGCATCCTTCCAATGGATCCAACATTTGTTCGTTTGGGATTGCTGGGTCCACGGAGTAACAATAGGCTATATTTGGATGTGCGGTTTTGGGTAGTGTAGTGTGAGCATGTCTATGTTTTCATGTATGTATGCAAGCAGAGAAAATCCCTATCCATATTCATGTCAGACACAACAGAGCCCAATGAAGCCTAACCCAAAGAGCATTGAGTTATATATGTGTACAGTATTGATTGTCTCAAGGATCGATGCAACACTTCTATCTCTGATTTATATCCCTTGGTCTCCATGCTCACTGGGTGCTCTTTGATTGAGTTCTTTGGCCACTGGTTTTCAAAATGTGGAGCTGACAGACAGTCGATCACTGTACAGGTAACCTGACCCACTTTAGGAGATGTACTGTACCAGGCTTCCTTTGCTTACAGAAAACTCGCAGGGTACTTCACTATCTCTCCTTCAAAAAACAGACAGACGCGTGCGCACACACACTGCCCTAAATCAGCAGTCGGCTCTGTTGTATCTGACAACTCAAGCCTCCACTGAAAGGGAACATTGTAGGGAGAATGACTGGCCCAGATGGTTATTACCCTGTAGCTTCTGAGAAAAAGCTCAGAGAAATCAGGATGCTGTTGCACTTTTATCATCAGTTTTTCTCACTTTCTCTCTCTCTCTCTCTCTCTCTCTCTCATTTTTACTCACACACACATGCACTTTTGTGTTCTTGTACTGGTGAAGACCCCCAATGTATTCCCTGGCCGCTAACCCTTCCCTAACCTCCTGTTTACACATAATGCCAGTTCTCGATGATATACTGTAACTTTAATGAGAAACCAGGACTTAAATAAGAAATAACAAAAAGGTTTCTGCAAATAGATTCCTCAAGAAATTAACTACTTTGTTGAGTGTGGGCAAAGCAGAACGTCAGAAAATAAGTTCATAATGTGTATGTAAAAATGCAAATACAAACAAAACCACATACTCATGGGGGACAACAAGCAGCCTGCTATTTAAAATCTGTTTGTGTGAACAAGGCATTAATCACCACAACTACACAACTACAACCCTCATACTATGGTCAACCCTTAACTTTAACATGGAGTAAAATGTTTTCCTTCCTTTTTTTTCCCTTTTTGTTATTTGCTGCAGCAGAAAATCTAAAAATTTTTAGCTGTCTCTCAGTTGAGAGAGTTGAGAGTGAACCAGCATAGTAAAGTTGCGGCTGTAAAACCAAAACAATTAGCTGAGAAACACTAAAACGTTCGGTAGAACTGAGCAGTTACTGTCATTACATGCTTAAAACCAAGGAAAACAGACTTTAAACGGAGAAAAAAAACTACAGCAGGTCACTGTTACATGTGTATAGTGCAAGTGAAACATAAGCCATTACACAGCCTGCGTAGACAACTGTATTGATTAAAGTAGAAGTGCATCTGTTTAGACGCGTGAAATGTACGACTGAAAAATGCAGCTGAAACACCTCCTATGTAGAAATGCGTTTACCCATTGTCATTTAATCCTTTGTTAATATAAAATTATTTACTCATTGGCTTTAAACCTAAATCTAATTCTGTTCTTAAATGTAAAACCAAGTCTTAACCCTCAAACAGCCTGTTAAAGAAGCATGACTGATCAAAATGTCCTCACTTTCCACAAATGTCCTCTCGTGGTCTCAAAGTCTAAATGGTCCTCACAATCACAGAAGTATAAAAGCATACAACAGACATAACAAATTACCTTTAAAAGTTTGTGCTCAACATAATACCTGCACTGTTTCTACCGCGCTGGTTACAGTACAAACTGTATCACAGTGTAGTGTCTTTTCTGATGTGTAAAGCTCTGGTTTTGCAAGCAAAGCATGTATCAAATGGTGACCTTTTCCTCATGCATAGTACAGTTTTCTGCAGTGTGCAGCTTTAATCAGTCCTCAGCTTTGGTGGAGACGTGCTCAGCTTGCTGGCTACACATGAGAGCGACAAACAGGGCGAGAGGAGAGCGAGACAGAGTGAGAGGAAGAGAAGTTGTGAGAGGGATGGGGCAGGAACTGGAAATAAAGAGTTGTGCATTTAATTCCAATACATGGATTAGTATATGCCAATTTACTTTCCTAACCATAATCTCTAAGAGAACATAGTATGGCGGAAAACTGCAGTCATTACCGACTAGGTCTCATCCTTTCGTCCGGTGGTACTGTATCTATTTATTAATGCACACATTATCAACAGGGCTTCAGACTTATCTTCATGGTTGATGTGTGGTTTTGAATGTGTCAATTAGGGCCTGCTCTTTCACTCGTCATCATTCTTACTCAGAACTTCTCTTTGTACTTAAGGAGTCTGACTGAGAGCTTGCAGCATGTACCTTTCTTTAAACTTTTCCCATAGAATTGTTCCCATAGAAATGTGACTAATAGCTATATAATTACTGGTAACAGCTGTTTTGCGCCGTACTGCTAACTCTTTCATTTTTGCAGGGACAGTTCATACATTTGTTTGATGTGTACACTTTGTCTGGGGGATGGCTATTTGCCTTATTCAGAGAGTATTTAGGGAGTTCAGATAACCTTGAATAATCTACTCACCCCTTACCAAACAGTACTGGGTTATATGTGTGGCACGCTTGATTTAGCATTCATCCCAGTAACATAATATTCAGTAGGGGGTTGTAAGACATCTGCAGCAGGTGGCATAGACAGAAGCAGGGACACAAAAGTGAGAAAGTAAAAGAAACAATGAATTGCAATTGCATTTTCTGGTCACCCATCAAGGAACATTGCAATTATGCATAAGTTATTTTTTCAAGATAAAACAAAAATTGTTTGATTAAATGAAACGGGAGGTTCGGATTGTTGCTTGTTTTTTACTTTGGATTTTCTTCTTAATAATGCAGGGGAGGTTGTGTCACCACACACTTTTTGTGGGTTTCAATTCTCTGCCGAGAAAGGGGGTGAAAGGTTGGGTCATGTGACAGCAAAGCTAAACTGCCTTGTGTTTTGACTGAATGCCATCGGTCCACATTGCCCTTTTAGAGTATTGACTAGGAATCCCAACGAGTATAGTGCTGCCAAAAAAGGCAAGCCTCTGTCCAGGCACATTCAGGAGAAACACAGAGTCTGTCTCAGGGTCACCAGCAGAAATTTAGGTGGGAAAGCAGAGCAGAATGCCGCTGTAGCCTACCAAATTATAAGATACTGAAGTGTGTCTTGTGGTGGAAAGAAAAAAAAACTTCAAAATATATCAAATCAAAATATATTCATAGCACTCCACTTACAAGTTAAGTGCTGTATTGTTGGGCTTTTCATGAAAAATGTTATGACGTAATGAGCCGTGCTGCACAATGCAGAAAATTACGATTGTCAAAAAAAGAGTAATACTAAAAATATCAGCTTTGCCAAGCCCCGTTATTTGCTTTGCTATTCAACATCAAGTGACAAAAGGACACTTTAGGCTATTGAGTCCTATAGATTGAACCAGGGTCAAATTCCCTCACTGTGACTTTGCACGTGAGCACTTGAAGCTGCAATGACAATCAGTTTGTACAACAGTGACAACAGGACATTAATGAGAGAGGAGAAGAGAGGAGCAGAGAGATAAGGTCAGAAGAACACAACAAACAGGAAAAGAAAGGCGAGGGGGGGTAGGCAATGTGGTGAAAGCAGAGACAAACATCTTTTGTTTTTTTTTTCACTTTCTTCATGTAACTACCATTATGTAACTGCTATTGTGTCATGTTTATTGTAATGCTTTCTGTAGATGAGTGAGCGATATGGTTTCTAAAGCCTCTCTAGGCTGAAGACTGGGGGAAATGATAAGAGTAAAGAGCTGTAATTTTACATTTAAAGGAAATTACCATCCGTAAAATATCTCATATTTGTGGACAGAGCACAGAGGGAAGTTTCTAAACCAGATACTACTCTCAGTAGACTGTTGTTTTAATGTAGGGAGGAAGCTATTAGGGGACTTTGGAGACTAATAACTGTTTTTTCCCCTGCCTCTCCTCCTTCAACAGGAAATGGTTTCCAAGACTGACACTCATCTGATTTGAGTCACATTGTTTGTCATGGGCATCAAGTGATAGGAATAAGAATCCATATAAAAAGCCATTAGTTTTCTATTACTGCCAAGCTGGATGGACAGGCACTCAGCGCTCAGCCGAATCACTGTGTTTAAAGTGTCAGGTTGGTTGAAAGAAGTCTACCTCTGTGGGGGCTCCCCTGCCACTTCCCTGGGGGCTGAGTGGCTGAAATGACCATAAAACTCTGTTGAGCTAGACAGCCTGTAATTTCAGCAGCGAGTGGCGCTTCGCCGAGGTAAAATGGAAAGCCCTTGGAAGCCATGAAATGTGCTGCATCCCGGTGTTGGAACACCATTGTCTGAACACTCAGGACACCTCTCTAAACTTTAAATTACTGTTTTTAGGCCATCATTGTGTGAAAGCACTCCACTTCTAAAAAGAAACACAATGCTTGTTCAGTTTCTTTAATCTTCCGTGGTCTTTGCCTTTCCTCTAGAAATCTGACATTCGCATTTTTGTTATCACGAAAGTAAGAGACCCTTTGCCCATAAGAAATAGAAAAACGGAAAATGTGGTTCTAAAGGTTGCTTTGTATAGGTACAATAGAGTCTTTCTCTCTCCCCTGTCTGTTGTATCTTTTTTATCATCTATGGCATGATTGTGGGTACAAGTGCCTTTTTTCACTGTTCCTGTTCACAGGATGAGAGAGGATGAGAGAGGTCTTTGAGTGAGGAGGACAGGTGTGGAAATGGTGTGGAAATGGGTAGGTTTGTATTTGTGTGTGTGTGTGTGTGTGTGTGTGTGTGTGTGTGTGTGTGTGTGTGTGTGTGTGTGTGTGTGTGTGTGTGTGTGTGTGTGTGTGTGTGTGTGTGTGCGTTCTTTTTTTTTTTAATGTGAATTAACATTAGGCTTGATGGCGTGTGTTTACTTCTGTATCAGTCGTTGAAGCCATGGTAGAGCAAGCATATGTCCCGTTTTCTAAAGCGAGGCTTTTGATGTGTTAGCAGCATGTCACGTCGAAAGGCTCTCCGGATGATTCGATAGGAGAGCGGATGGAGATGGAGTTGGAGTAATGAAGTGAGTCTGAGTGGGGTTTTCTGCTGGAGGCCCAAGCTCATCACACCACACTGGCTGCTATAGTGAAAGACAGAGAGAGATAGACACAAGCAGAAAGACAGGGAGATTGTTACTTCATCACCCTATATTCCCCCACAGCCAAATCTTCTTGTCTTCTTATTCGCAAAGTTGGGATGCAGCATAACAGTAAGCACATTTGTCTCTAACTCATTACAACAACAGGCTCTCTCTGATAGACAGTATTATGGTCGCATGTGCCCTTCTCGCTGAGTTTCCTGAATGACAATGTCAGTCCTGTCGAAAGCAATAGATTCTGTTTTTGCAGATATACATGCAGTTAGAGGATCGGTATCATTACAATGCATCTCATCTAATCCAATTACTTTAGAGCCTTATGAAAAAGCAAAAATGATGAATAAGTGATCAAGTATCGCCACTGTAGAACGTATAATAAGTGATACAGCTGCAATGCATATTTAAAGACAAGGCAGTATGTAAATTTCAGTAACATTAACATTCCACCTGTTTAGGCTATTGTGGAATGCAGCTATCAGCACTTTGTTGTCTTTTTAATATGAAACTTTCTCAATAAATGCCACATAATTCATTGACTAGATAAACAGACAGTGGGTCATAATGATCACCTACAGTTTTGCTATTCACTCACATGTATGTGAATGTAAAAATATATGCAGAAGCTTAATTTACATATTGTGTCAAGTGTTGTTATTCTGTGAAAAGTTGGTATTTAAAGGTGCTATATTTGTAGCCTTTTAAGATGAGGTGGTCATTCTGAAGGAGACCATCACCAGGTAAAGACTTCACACGTTTTCCTTGTGTGAATTGCATTTTGTGAGACTGCTTCATGGAACACATCAGCAAAGAGGAAACTGTTCCTGCAGCACAAATGAAGCAGCAAAAAAAAAAAAAAGTTAAAAAAGTAGCCACGGTAACATTGTTGACTGCTGGATTGGTTAGAAGTGTAAAGGCGTGTGGAAGTGAATCTGTTCCATCAGACGTATGAAAAACCTGGTACAGTAAAACATGTTTCACTCCACTGTAGACATGGTCTTACACTTTGTTAGAATAACATTGAAAAATACTCTTGAAAAACCACTCACCCTCTTCAGCAAAGTGAAAGAGAAAACGATGACTTGAACACCAACAGAAAGAAGTGGCTATCATAAATGCTGTCTTAAAGGACATTTGGGAAAATATGTTTATTCGCTTTCTTGCTGAAAGTTAGGTGAGAAGATTGATACCAGTGTCATGTCTGTCTGTTACATATGACGCTAAAGCCAAGCCATAGTTTTCTTAGCTTAGCATGAAGACTGAAAATAAGGGTAAACAACTTGTCTGACTCTGTCCAAAGTTGAAAAGCAATCTGCCAGGCAAGCTGCTTCCCAATATTTCCAGTCTTTATGCTAAGATAAATAAACTATGTACTGTACAGACATGAGGGTATTTTATTAAAATGTCAGACTATTCCTTCAATTGCGAGAAACAAGCAGTACCAGCATCACTGGCATGAGATAAAGCCTGGCACTCTGGCCGGCATCTGGTTGGCAATTCATTCAATTTCTTTATGGTAATTAAAATGTGTCACCATTAATCTTACAATGATGTATTGCTATTAAAAGTCACCCTTTTAGCACCTTTTAAAAACACCATAACAATTACTATATAACAGACTGAGAAAAGAGGAGAAGGCTATCAGAGCAGATATCATAAATGAGTCAGCTCAACTGCTGTTTAGTCAGGTAATAAGTTACCCCAAAATTAGGAACTGGCTACCAGCTAGAAAACACATTCAGTCAACTGCACTTACTGTGTGTGTGTGTGTGTGTGTGTGTGTGTGTGTGTGTGTGTGTGTGTGTGTGCATGCCTGTTTGTGTACGCAAAGGACAAGACAGTCTGAGGTAGGTTAGAGTACCCTTGAATTTAAGGCTGCAAAATAGTGGTCAGACCAGGTCAGAATGACTGAGTCATGGCAGGGGGGGGTGTGCAATGGATTGTGATTCACTTAGTGGGCAGCTGTGATGTAAACAGTACAGACAGAGCAACTTTGTGCACGCTACTCCCAATAAACCTACTTAAGTGGATTAGCAATGCCACCCTGGGGGCCTCCACAGACTTAAAGCTCTTATCACAAACACACCGAAACAAAACATACTATTTTTATCAGTTCCCTCGGTTTGTGGGGAAAGAAAGTTTGGGTGACAGTCAAGATGTCCATGATAAACATGAAAGCTACGGCCAGAAGAGGCATATGATATCATTCTCACCCTTACACAAACGCTCGACCTTTGGGTTTATGTTGCATGCTGTGAAGATAGTAGATAGCTTGTTAGTGCTGAGGCGTGGGTGAGACCCGGTTGCAATTCAGGACACCTGTTGTAGCGGCCCCGAAACAGATGTTGCACATACTTTCCCAGTTTGATGTTGGTCACAATTGGCAGCTGCTCTCGAGCGCAAATTGTGCCAAAAAATTAGGCTCAGTGCTTTGAATTTGTGTATGCGTGTGTTCATCTGTCATGTGTGTTCACGACTGAGCCCCAGCTTCTCTCTCTCTGCCTCTTTCTTTCTGTCTGTGCTGTGCTTCATGTTTGCTGTGCAGGTCTAGGCTGGCCGATTACCTGGTAAACTGCTGGATGACTCCGCACACGGCAAGCACCTGTCCCAACCAAGACAATCACCAAGCCTGCTTGGCCTCCTATGCAAGGCTCATCGGTCAGTACAGCCAGGGCTGTGGGTGACGCTGTGATGGAGTGAGAGTTTGTTTGTGAGAGAGAAAAAGAGGGAGTGAAATGGCAGGAGAGATAGAGAAATACACGTTTACCTCCACATCTCACAATAATTTTCTGAAATGTCAAATGCATGATGAGATAAAGAGTGATGGTTATAGGGGGCTTGAAGAAGAGACAGTGTGACAGCAGTCTGCTGTGCCTTCATTTCTATCATGACGCGCAGGCAGAACAGTGAGACTCAGATTTTTCCCTCCTGGCCTGATATCTCCCCACACAGATTGGCACACTGGACATCAGTTCACTACTAGAAGTAATTAGGGAGTAGAGGCACAGAGAGTGTTTACTTAATTAAAACACTTGATGACCATCTGTTTGCTCATAGTAAATGTTTCTCAAACAATGTGGACAGACCAGACTACTGCATATTTTTCAGTCCCAGTCAATGTTTGATAACAGCACCTCGACAGTGTTGCAGCAGCATCAGAGAGATTGCAAAGTACCAAATGCTAATGTACATGAAATAATTTTTTTTTTAGCATAGTGGTCGCTGAAGTGTCCATATTTCAGTATCAGTCATTGCTTCTCCACCATGTGTCATTAATTGTGCAGTATGAAGTGATAAGATGCCATTGTGCTTCCTGCATTTCTGTGAAAAATATTATACAAAGTGCATCTAACACCCCTGACTCCACCTGAAAGCATCAACACAGAAAAGTGAAATGTTATAGCACAATAGTGCTATATTCAAACAGCTCACACACTTCCTAAAGCCCCTACTTTGCAAAATATTCATAACATAATGGCCTCTTTACATCTAAAATTATGCATTACAGAATGCTTCATCTTCCCATAAACTCAAACAGCACAAACCCATCCCTATGACTAACATGTTGTCCATTTTATATACATTTTACAATAAATGTAGTCCATTATTGTCCATTACTGACCCACAACTGTTTGTCCTAACATATATGTGTGTGTTTGTGTCTGTGTTTGTGTGTGCCCTCACAGGGACCGAAATGACTCCCAACTATGTCGACAGCAGCTTTTCCAACTGGACCATATCCCCGTGGTGCACCTGTAAGGGCAGTGGGAACCAAGAAGAAGAATGTATGAACTTCCTGCGGTACTTCACCGATAACACATGCCTAAGTGAGCCACCCTGACACACGGATCCTCTGCATGCATCTGAAATGTGCTTTGTAACTGATAGGGGTCCAACAGTCATGCAATATTGATAAGAGCACAAGCATCTGTTGCGGTAGTTACTCTCGCTACCACGCAAGAGTAGAGTGAGCCATGAATTTTGATCTAATCCAACTTTAATACTTTCATGTCAGATTCTGTTTTTCATAGTTGTTGAGCTCTCCTGTGAGATAACTGTAGATGTGATGTTGTTGAAGGGTGGATGATGGTTGGTGGAGACTGAATTTGGAAATAATGAGGGGTGGGGCTGGAGGTGGGGGGTCGCCAGCTACTTTAGACATACAAGTATTAAAATGTTAAAAGAAAATCAGCTTAATTTAAATTTTGATTAACTTATTTCATTTAAATTAAACTGAAAATAATTTACATTTTCTTTTATTTGGTTATTACAAAGGAATAAAAAAAAACAGAGGGATTAAGAGAAAATATTTATGGATGGATGGATGGATGGATGGATGGATGGATGGATGGATGGATGATGGATGGATGGAAGGAAGTTCTTGAAGTTCTAATGAAAATTTGACTGCTACATAGTTTGATGCAGCTTATCCACAGACACCCCTTTGCCCACTGATTAAGTTGAAATTAAATGTTCTTAGTTCCTCAGAAACTAGTAATTTCTTATCACTTCTCATCCCCCCTTTGGGTAAGATCTGCCCAGACTTTAATACAAAAGAAACCATTTGCATGTCATTTTCACATTCAATCTGAGAGAGTTAAAGGGCTTATTCCTTATGGGAGAAAAATGTCATGAGAAGGAACAGATCAAGCACAAATGAAATAATAGGGTAAGCTAAAATACATATCATCTGTACATCCAATGCATAACACACAGGGTGTAGCATGACAGAGTGGTTACATCAAACATCCTTATGCTTTTTTCCACTGAGAAGTAAAATACAGAGAGCTCCTTCCTTGCTATGCCGGAGCAAGCAGTGTCATCAGCGCTACAAGACACCATTGCCTTTAACATGTTCCATTGTGTGGATAATGCTTTCAGACCATTTCAATAGATTGCTGGGTTACCATTTTAGCTGAGTGTGCAGGATGAGGGATGAGGCTGGGGGCTGAGGAGGCGTCTTGAAAAATAACACAAAATGCAGCATCTCCTCTCTGCAGTCAAGGGGAACAGGCGATAAACTTCTTCGACATACCAGGGAGAATATACACAAAAACACACTCATACAGTACTATACTTACACACACACACACACACACACACACACACACTACAGTATATATATATATATCTATATATATATATATAAAGATATAAAGATACATACATATATATGTATATAGATAGATAGATATACACACACAAATACGTATATATGTTCCAGTTGTATATCTACACCGATCACCTGATCGTATTTCGAAATCCATGAAATTAACTTTCAGCCTCCAATGACCCCCATTTTTCACTTTCAGTCTCTGCAGAGTAAAAAATTTCTTACATTGATCAACAAACCACTAATTATTTGTTAGACAAATAATTTACTATCTACACCTCTTCCCCACTTTGCCTTACAAGTTCAAGCAAAAGGATAGTCCAACAGAAGAGCACTTAGAATGTTTGACTAAAATATGTGGAGAACAAGCTGCTACATTCCAGCTTTAAGGATATTTTAGTGACAGTCCAAACATAGTGTGAACCCTGAGTCTCTCCGCTTTCTATCTCTCTTCCTCCGTCCTCCCTTATTTTTTACTCCATCTGTCCCTCCAGGTATGGCAATGCAGGCTATGCCCAGGGGTTAAAGGAAAACTTATCCAGAGTCATTAAAACATTGAATTGCTATTGGCAATGAGCTTAATCACTCAGTGGAGCATTTGGGTGCGGTAAAACATCCTGTGTGGATGCCCTCCAGCCAACTAGTTTGATTTATGACTTTATTCCCCCATCTTACAGCATCTGTAGGGCGATAGCTAGCTATAGCCGACCCTGTCAAACAGATGCATAACATCACGTCTCAGCAGTACTTCATAGGCTCTTCACTAGGAGGATTAAAGTTGTTAGGCTTCACTCTGTTTCTCTCTGTTTTTTTGTTTTCCAGCAGCAGCCCAAACACCAGTGTTGAACAGAATGAGAAACATGAAGGGTGCTTTTGTGTATGTGTTAAGTGTGCAGGTGTGTGTGTGTGTGTGTGTGTGTGTGTGTGTGTGTGTGTGTGTGTGTGTGTGTGTGTGTGTGTGCCTTTGTGTGTGATTTGCTGTACAGTATGTACACTTCGTGTGTGTGCAACACTGTGTAGGTGGACAGAGGATGTGACAGACAAAGCTATGTGGCCATGCATTGGGATTACTAAGGACTCTGTGTGTGTCCATCCGATTATGCATGTGTGTTCCACAACTATCCTATCTGTCCTTTGTGTGGTGGAAGGGAAATGCCATTGCTCCTTTGTTTGGGATTCTTTTGAATTTGATCAGTAACATAAATCTATTCAAAGTCATCTCTGCATGCTGACCTTATAATGGAGGTTGTTGCCAGGCAATTACATGCCTTGCCTTCTCTCTGTCTGAACAAAGAGAAACAAGCCTCATGTTTTAAACGGATGAGCAGTGAAAAGGTACTCAGCCCCTATTTTACCATATCTAGCTGAAAAGCTGACTGAACATGGATTTATCACATTTTTGCAGAGACTCACACATGCACTTAGACACAAAATTACATATATGCATAAAGTACATCTGCAGGCAGATACACAAGGACTCGTATGCATTCACAGACTGCAGTCCTCTGTTTTAGCTGATTGATTTGTGACTTTTAAACGATTCAATTTCCAAGTGTACATCTGTCTGCAAACAAATTGGGGTTCATCATCTTAAGTGCAGACAATATGCCACTGTTTGGTCAACTTGTTGCAATTTTACAACGGCTGTTGCAACATAAAAGGGTTTTTGTAATGAGCCAAGGACATGAACCAAAGTTGTTTGTATTTGATAAATGTGTCCACTCTGTCACCACAGGAATCACTTATAGAAGGATAATTAGTAGCTAAACTGATAGCATAAAAATGCTAGTCATTCAAAAGGAAGGCACAGCTTAAAATATTAAACATAAGATGTATTGGTATTTTGCAAGACAGTAAAATCTTGAGAGGCCTCCCCAGTGACAGATTTCACAAACAAACCTCAGATTTTTGTTATTGATTAGTTTGGCATACAACTCTCAAGCTTACTGACAAAGCAAAAAGAGTGCCTTTCCACACTCTTTTTACTCTTTCCTTCCTCAGTCCCTCTCTGCCTTCCTTCCTTCATTCTCTCGGGTGCCAAAGATTGGGAAGGGGACCAAGAAGCTGACTTAGAGCTGTCTGTCTGCTACCTGGCTTCTTGCTGGGATCGCAGTCACAAACAAATGACTTTATATCTCTGTCCCTGCAGGAAATGCCATTCAGGCCTTCGGATATGGCCTAGACAACATGCAGAACAAAAGTATGTCTGTCCCAGGTCCCTCGGTGATGACAAAGATGGGATGGGATTGGTCAACAAGCACCTCAGAACCTCCATTTGTCGCCATCCCGAAGGTATTATGTTTGCACTGATCGTTGCATTGCATGGCATATAACAAATGTTAAATTTATAAGCAAAATGTAATGCAGAATCATTATTTCCTACCTGCTTGTCGATCAGATAGGCTTATTGAATTAAGGGTGTTAATCCTGGAGTCTATCAAATTATATATAGGTCAACCCATTGTGTAAAATTTAAACAGATATGATTTGTTGCAGCACAAATATATCCATACATTTTCAGTAGTTTCCAGCAACTTCTTTGCATAAATTTGTCAAAATGGACCTATTACAACAAGAACCACAAAAACACTCCTCCACTCTGCTTCCATGAAAGGAGGATTTTGTACAGTGGGAAAATCATAAAGCTCAACTCGCTACACCATTCACGTTCACATCACATTCAATCTCTATGCTTGTTAAAGCAACTGGCACATCAGAAAAGACGCTTTATGATAAGACAGTTTATGCTACACCCAAGATGATGACATTTGGTTGAAATATTATATTTCTCGCACACACAATGAAATAGTGAAAGGAATGTGGGGTGGGGGTTTTAATCTGGATTAGAGGTTCTAAAATACTGGCCCAGAGCCTGTTCTCCGCTGAAAACTGTCTACTCTGAAGACTGTAGTCAACTGTGCTATAACTGGGTTCACCGTCTGGAGTAGAAAAACATCACTCTTTGCTGTGCTGCAAGAATGCATGTGTGTTTGTCTTTTAATAGAACTGTACTTCATTTTCTCTTCAAATAAAATGTGAAAATGACAGAACTGTATTGTCCGCCAGAGACTACCTCTCTCTCTCTGTCTCTCTTGAACAGGACAGAAATATTTCACACTGCACTTTGGGCCAAGGAGGGGTTTTTCTTTTTCCTTCTCCTTTTTTTATCTAGCTGTTGAGTTTGATTAGTTTTCACAATGAAATATTGTTCTGTTTTACAGATTTATTTTAGATGTGCTATGCAGCCTTCTGGTGTAAGACTAATGATGTTTTTCACCTTTGCAAGAGACCCAGTTACCAAGCTTGGCTGAATTTGGAACTGTGGTATGAAACGGTACTTTGTAAAACCTTCAGCTGTTGATGCCACTGCTACTCTCGATGTTATTGTTCATGTAATTTTTCCGTAAATATTACAGATGCACACAAAATCAAAGCAACTTGCAGTGTTTATGAAAGCAAATTTGCATGTTAAATGCATGGCTTCTATTAAGACATCTATTTTGAGTAATTCCAGTGGCTTTCACAGCCATTTAAATGGTCACACTGCACCCAAGTCATGCAGTATTGTCCTTTACGCAGAAACCCTCATTGTTGCGAAGACAACAGATTAAAAACTTAAAAATGTTGCAAGGAGGAGAATTAATGAACAAGCGCCACTGATAAAAATTACAGTGCGTATGTTTGGAAAAGGTATTGGAGAAAGAGAGAGAGAGAGGATGTGGGGAGGGAATTGATGGTGGAAGGGCTTTCTCCAAGGGCTCTGTGTGTTTATGTCAGTATTGATGCACCGCTCTGTGCCTGTCTCACTGCAGCGTGGTGTTTAATTTATTGTAAAAATGGTAATTAGGAAACAATAAGACGTGTGATTACTCAAGCAGGAAGTTTATAATTAGAGAGGGAGCTAGTAGGGACATTTTGGGCGGCCCTGCGTTCTCAGACAACTATGCCTGGCAATTAAAACTTGTCAAACTTCCATGGCAGATAAATTGGGGGAGTGTTGTCATGGTATGAGTCCTCTTGGCAGAAGACTGACTGTCCAAAGCTGTAAATCTCAAGGCAGCCAGCGTGGCCCCCAAAGTAACACACACACACACACACACACATGTGTAGGCACACGTGTACAAATAGTCTGGGTAACAGAACATATTAGGTATGTGATGGATGGATGCCAAATGACCATGACATCAAAGGATAACCTATAATATTAAGCACAATTATGTGCTTAATAGTATAGGGGTATCTACAGTCTGTGACTAAGCTTGTTCATGTCAGTCGTACTGCTCTCTTATAGGCTAGAGTATTTTCGGTTCATTTAGACGCTTTATCCCATGCTCAGTAAGTAATCATATGGGCTGAAGCTCGGTCTTTTGAGCATTGTAAGTCAGAGGAGGAGCCATCACAAGTCCTGCTTTGTTTTTATGGAGAAAAACAATTGTTATTCCCATATACTAATGTGTTTCTGTGGAGTTTGATGAAGTAAACTGTGATTCTTGAACAAGGAGTTGTTTAAATTGAAGTGTTCATATTTGTTACATTTAGAGTTTCATTTACAGTGAAATATAAACCAACTTGTGTGTGTGTAAAAATCCCCCTTCTAACCTCTTAACCATTGGGAAGCTGGTGTTGTCTGTGTTCCCATGTAACACGGTCATGTGTTGATTTTCACCTCAGTTGAATGAAATTGATTGCGAACAGAAACAACGTAATGGGGTTATTCAATAACTAGCCTTGGGAAATGCAGCTACTGCACTGTAAATTTGACAGTGCTGATCGATGATAAAAACACATGCTGTCTACATGTGTAGTTACCTGAGTTACCTCTGTTACAAGTGTGATACACTCTTATCAACAGTTTAGATAAATAGTTGTGAATATTTTCCATCCTTTCTCTCTTCCTGTGCGTGTGTTAAAGTGTGGGTAAATTACTTTTTCTGTATTCCATCATGGTGCACGTGTTTGCGCTTTTAGCCACTTGTTTATGTGTATGTGTACCTTCTCACAAGCCTGAGTGTATGTGTGGATATTGGCTGCAGCCAGAGATCTGGACTCATGTCAACAGGCTGCTGCCACACATCACTGCCCTTGCTAATTAATTGGCTTTTAGTCGCGGATGTGTTTGGTGCATTGTCAAGCTACCCATAGCTTTTTTCCCCCTTTTTTGGCAACTGTCACTTAACCATTTCTTTGCAGTGTACAGTGTGAGTGTACAAGCCCAGGTAATTTGATAACTGTGGCTATATTGGATACACCTTCTTTCTCTCCCTCACTCTTCCTTCCTCCTCTCCACTATAGGTAAAAATATGCCTTGTTAATATAATTCAGCACTATTTTCTTGTTTCATTTTTTTTTTTTTTTCTTATTTATGTGTTGCCTTGTTCTGTTGGAAGATGAGGTGCTGGTAGATAACATGTGAGTAGATGTTTTTTTTACTGTGTACTGGGAAATGGACCAAAGTGCAATCTCTCCAGAGGTTGCATTGGTGAAAATAAGGTGAGGGGATGGTGGTGGAGGAGGAGGAGGAGGAGGAGGAGGAGAAGAAGAAAATGTTTCATGTTCGTTATGATGTGTCTCTGTGTGTAGTGTCTCTGTATTGCTGTGCTGGACTGAAAATGGTGCCTCTGCAAATTGAGGGAGACTACTTTAACTTGGAGGCAAATGGTCATGCTTTGTGTTACAAGAATCTGAGAAAATTGAAAAAGTATTCAAGATGCTAACAATTTCATGGGAAAGCACATTATACATCCATTGTTGTGTGAATATCACAATGGAACTCTGGAGGCCATAGAGTCTAATATCTGGTATGATGTGTTCCCATTTTTCTCTGCCGTAATGTGTACAGTGTGGTAAACTACATGGCTGTCTCTCAGTTTGGACACTGTCCTTTCTCTTGCGTAGAAAAAACGTTGTAGTGTTTTGTTTGTGTGCAGTCAAACTGCATACAAGGGGTCTTACAGATGTTTTGTTGGGCCACCACTTGCTGTAATTTATGCCTTATGAAATATTGAGAGAAACCCATAGCCGCTGCTGGCTTCTCTAGTGTGTGTTTGGCTTCGTAGCATGTTTTTCTTGTAAATAAAGTCTGTAATGATAGCTTTAAAAACTGTTTAAAGACTTGCTGGCACAACCTAAAAGAGGTTATGAAAAAAGAAAAAGTCCTCACAAGAAGCTTTCCTTTGTTGCCAACTTGTTTAAGAAGCACAGAGCATACTAAGCAGCAGGGGCTTGAAATATTCTTCACATATCAAAACATTTGGTGGATCAAACACCTAATGTTCATGCCAAAGTGGGCCTGCCATGGATTCATGTAATTTCCCACTCTTACTCTGACTTTCTGACTTGTGTTTTATTTTTTTCTCCTCAGCTCTGACCCTATCCTGTCTCCCCTCCCTCCTGTCTCCTCCTCCTCCTCTCCCTCCTCAAATGCCAGAACAGGAAAGCAGCATGCGTGTCTGAGTCATGCCTAACCTTTACACATTTCTCTCCCTCTGTGTGTCCCTCTATCTGCCCAGTATCCTGAACCAAGAGACGGTGGCCTGGGCAAAACCCGGGGCCTGCCAGAGGATCACTCCACCTGTCTGTGTGCCACCGTCTGGGTTCTGCTTCCCAGCTTGGCTTTGGCTCTGGTCCTGGCCCAGCATACCTTATAGAAGCGCCAGGAGGAGAGAAAAGAGGTCATCCACCCACAAGCTGATCCCAAAAGCAGAAGGTGTTATTTCTGAGACTGATATTAAGAAGGCTGAAGCTCTGGGCAATCGACATAAATGGCATTTATGAAAGAGGAAAAACAAAAGGAGTAAAGAGATGGAAAATGTTGAAATTTTACAACTGTGAATTTGTTGTTCAATTAAATGTATTGTTAGGGCGGACCACAACTGTGATGGAGTACATGGCTTTAAAAAGGACCCTTAGTAGGAGAGGCCATGAAGGCCATTCACAACCCTGCCTCTGACTGAGACACCAAAACCTGGAGGACTGAAACTGATCATGTCAAAGACCTCTGTACTTTTCTCACCAAAGGAGGGAGAGAGTGAATGAATAACATCATTAAAAGAAGACAGGACCGACAGAAAAAGAAGTTGTTGCAGAGAGAAAAGTAATGAGCATGAGGTAAATGGGGTAAAGTGAGACCGAAAAGCAAAAGAGAGACATATTTCTGCTATCAGTTTGACTTTTTTTGTCTTGAATTGGTTCTTGACTTAATATTCTCTTGGAACAACAGACCACAAATTTAGGGGCGGGGAAGCGGGATGATTACAATCTGTCTCTTCAACACTAGTGTAAACTCTAAACTGTAAAGCCTACTCAGTGTTCTAAGTGTTGGTATAGTATCTGTGACCATAATCAATCTACCGTACAGCTCTTTCATTTGGGTGCTACAGTATTCTTTTTCAGCAGGCGGTGAAAAGAACTAAAGACAGCGAAGTTAACAGTTAATGGTTCCTTGGTCATTTGAGATGTTGTTGTTGATGAATGTGGATGTTTGTCATACGTCCACCTACACGTGTATATTTCTGTCTCTATGTATATAAACAACAATTTTCTTTCATTCAACTAATGATATCTACAGTACCTTGAGTGGATATTACTGTACGCTAAGATGGCTCTGTATTGAGTATTGATACTAATGGAAGGCCTTCATTATCTACGTTTATATTTGTCTATAAAGGTTCGATCACAAAGAATGTATACGGGGATGAGATTAAACGAGCTCAAACTGCTTGGAAAGCCATAACCTGTGTCTAAGTATCATAGTGTTTTACTGAGTATGTATGGATAATTGTTACAATGTGTGTGCGTCTATGTTTACATGTAAGAGAAAAGACGCTTATAAGGAGCAGTTTAAATTGCCAGCATGGGTGTTCATATTCCCCCTCAGAGAGCAGAGGTTCGGAGGCCTTGTTTCAGTTGCAGGGCTTTTGAGAGTAAGGATAGCCACAAGTTCTTTAGAGTGCATGAATGTGTACCCCTGCCAAGATATCTTCCAGCTCTATTGTTCATCATTTAACAGATTATTTTAAAGGTCCCATACAGTAGGAATTCAGAGATGTTCTTAATTCACGAACATTTACTGTTTGACAAAATTTATTTATTGCAAAAAATACTGTTGATAAAATGTGAACCTGTCCTTTAAAAAGTCCATTTTAGTCCAAAGTTTCAACAGTTTGTGGTTGAAAATGGGAAATAGGCTTATTTTATTGCTGGGAGTAAAATGAGACACACTCCGGAGTGTACTCTAAATGTGAAGCTACTGCCTATAGCCAGTGATCTTAGCTTAGCATAAAAACTGAAAACAAGGGGAAACGGCTAGCGTTGCTCTGTGCAAAGGTAACAAAATCTTCTTACCACCACCTCCAAAATGCACTAATTAACACGTAATATCTTGTTTTTTTTAGTTTGTACAAAAACTGACGTGTAAAAATGATACATTGTGATTTTAGGGGGAGTTATGTGTCAGAATATTTACATCTGGACAGAGCTTCTGTTTCCAGTCTTGGTGCCAACTTAAGCTAATCCTCTGCTGGTGGCAGTTTGATATTTACCGTACAGATGTCTTCTCATCTAATTCTCAGCAAGAAAGAGAAGAAGTGTTTTTCACAAAGTGTTGAACTATACCTTTAAGCGATATTGCATTTTCACAATTACAATATTTTAAAGTCAGTTTCATACTAACTTTGGGCACAATTTGACTTCTTAAAGAGTAGGTTCGAATTTTCTCAAGTCAAGATGTCATGTATGAATACAGTACTCAAAGGCCTGTATGTACAGTACATTGAAAAAGTTATTGATAGCTGTAATCATTCCCTCTTTCCACTGATACTGATTCTATGGTGTGAACCTAACAAACGGGGGACCAAATAGTCCTTGTTCAATTCCTCTTTACAAAGTTCAGCTGAAGTTAACGTGAGGCTTCAGCAGTCTGAATTTGCCGAATCAAGTAGGCATCTTCTAATTCCAGTTATTCCCAATATGTGTTACTGTCCCTCCTCTGCAGCTCAGCAAGTACAATAAATGTAGTCACCACACAGAGACACAGAAGGGGAATTTCATATTTCAAAGACTTGTCCCCTGTCTTGGAGCAGCACTAGAGAGATATCTCTTCATGGACAGTTTGGATAACAACCAATGATCTTTTCAATGTGCTACAGAGCATGTGTGAGTGTCATGTTAAAAATCTCAACCTATCCTTTAGAAAAAATCAAACCCTCTGACTGGAAATTGTTCCATAATGGCAAATTTTAGAATATGAACTGAAAAGTCTCAAATGGGCAGATTTCATTATTTTGAATTGGAGGAGCTGGTGACTTCAGCAAATCATTGTCCTCTATTGAGTCATTCAGTGTAACTGATGCAATTCAACATTCACCTGAACCATATTTATTTGCAAAATTTTAATGAAGAGTATCATATTTAGTCCTCAATATGGTATACTTGCAAAAAAAGAACAGGCAGAGTGAATGATAGTGTACCTTTACTTTAGACAATATATCACTGTACTTATACACTAAGAATAACATTTCTCCCATGATGTATTGCTTCTCTTTTCAAAATATAAACTCTCTGACGTGCTGAAAAAATATTGAAACTTTCATTGGCATTGTGGATGAAAGATGTACTTTGGTGCATACATCATTTTTTCCATGCAATGAATGAACTGCTTGCTCAGAGTCAGTATTTCCACTGAAATGTTTGTGTCTTCATGCCGCACATCAAGTTTAGTGTTGTGCCGCCTAAATGCATGCTACCGAACCAAACAGCTTTATGTTACCGGCTGATTTAGAAAAACGTTTACAAACTGTCAGCAGGGAGAGATGTAAAATTAAACCCTGCTCACTATGTTATTGTTAACTGCGGTTGCAGCGTATACAGTGTGGTCAGTGCTGGCAGAAATTACAATGATCTCCTAAACTGGTGGGTTTACTACTCTGTTAAACACTTGTATATAATACATATGATTTTTCCTCATGAGCTTTACATTCAACACATTTGAGCAGTGACACTGTGTTTGATATTTTTGCTCAGTCTTGTTATTGTTTTGGATGTCAAACAATATGGTGACTATACGAGGTAAAAAGTAAAGACAGTTTCATTTTAGGCTTTTTTTTTAACCAGGCTCATCACAAACAACCACACAACTGTAACATCAGTCAACATCTCAAACTAACAAAGTATTTTAAAAATATTAAATTATACAGAAGATCAGTAATTTGTGCTTGTTGTCAGACGTAAGTCAACAACCCACACATATTGTAAGATTGGCAATGCTCCAGTCCTTTTGAATTATAATGTACCACTGGAAAGTTCATAAGCTGTTGTAAAAAACTCTGAAGGCATGGTTACATGGTTTAGAGACATGGTTGTCTAAGTTTAAAAAAAATAGAAAAAGAGGTTGTGTGCAAAACAGTTCAATTGAAACAAATCTATCTAATCATCTATTTTAAACAATCTACAACATCAACAGTAAATGTCAGACTCGGTGTTTGAGAATCAAAAAGCAATAGTTTCTTATCCTACAGCACTATTAAACAATTTCAGAGGGAGAAATCCATCAAAGATGAAGCAGAGCTGCCAGCTCTCCAGCAAGAACAGTCCCAGTAGTCCATAATGCAATACAGGCATAATATAGTGCAGACCCTACCACAGACACAACCCAGCACTCAAGATTTTTTTCTCCAGCCCAGACAGTGATGCTTTTTATATCATGAAAATCTTATTATTTTTATGTGCTTACATTTTCATATTACATCACAGATATATAGTATATTATGACAAGATGTGTTTGTCCAGTTTGACACTTTGTCCCTCCTTTACCTGTAGTCACTTACACCTCTGTATTTTACATCAAGCCTGAATAATTTAGAGCTCCATAGAGTCTACAGGAGGATTATTACTGGAAGAAGATAAAATGCAAACCGACTCCAACACTTCTACCTGGATGACAACAAGAATCTGGTGATGTTTGTGGATTTTGTACTGTGAGACTTCACTGACTGACACTTCATGTTCAACCCTTTAGACAACATAAAATGTTTTTTGGCTTTCATTCTATGTGTGGAACCAAATAGAGTTCTTCATGCCTCCACAGCGTGCCATAAATATAAATCATAGCATTTAATGTTAGTGAAATATTGGGTTTCATAAATGCAACATGAAAGTGAACTTCTGCCCTGCTGCTTATATTTTACAACTTGCTCAGTCAGATAATTTACAGCTAAAAGCTCTCCGGCCTTCCTGTTCATGCAGCTGTCACCAGAACAATGCTGTCTATACTTCCCTGCCTATTAATCAAACTTTGATTTGGTCAGTTTGTTGCTTACTTTTCAGAAAAATGGATGACGCACTGTGAGGGATTATATAGTCAGCTTCCCATAAAGGCGATCAAAACTGGCAGATAAATTAAGGTTTTTGACATGTACAAAATGCAAATACACTGATCAAAATTCAAACCTGCCCTCTCCCCATATCCCCCTCCTTGGAGAGGGTCTGAGTTAGGGGTGAAAAAGACAGCAGATCAGCAGTTCTTATAAAGCCTAAGAGAATGTATATGAAGAAGACTTCAACTGTACAACTTTAAATCGCAAACCATTTGCAGAGTAGTGGGTGCTCCTTTTGTACCAATGTCCTTGCATCCGTGAGTTTAAACACAGAGTGTGTGTTCATGCTTATCCCTGTGCATGAAAGCATGTGTACACAAGGCTGTGTGCATGTGGATATGATTGGGGAGTAAAAAATCCTGAAACAGAAAACTTGCTAGGAGAGCAATTTTCTTTCTTTCTTTTTTCTCAAAAGGAGTCCTTGTGGAGTCCAGTTTGTTTCTTCTTTACAGACGGGTAGAAGAGGAGAAGCGGAGGAGGCAGGTAGCTTGGGGTTTTGGGGGCACGGGAATAAGAAAGCGGCAGGTAGCTGTACATTTCACAGTTGATTAATGAGTCAGTGGGATGATGTCTCTTATCAACACTCTGCACATGGCGGGGAGAGAAGAAAGGATTACTGGGGCTAGGAATGCTCCAATCACAGACGGCTCCCATTGCCGTCCCATCATTCCTCTCCGTGCTCACCCACCTGTTTTTGTGGGGCTCTCTTCTTCTCTTCTCCCCAGCAGTTTGTAGCTGGTGCAACTGGACCCTTCACCCTGTGTTAGGTAATGTGCCAGTGAGTTTCGTCTGAGAACTACATGTTGCATTTGCTACTGTGCAGTTCACAGTGTGTATCACAGTCTTTGTCTGAAGATTACCACAGGAACTGATGTAAAACCTAAGTAATGAGTTGTTAATGTGGCTTTTTCATCATGCAGGAAAAAAAGTACAGCAGGCCCCCTGCTGACAGCTGAAAAAGATCTACCAGTAAAATATTTGGTAATGGATACAGATGTGCCTGAAAATATAACACTTTCATGCTTGACAGAACTGGATGTATATAAACTCCTGTTTATCAAGTTTGATACATAACTTGGACGTGTTGATTCCTGATAAATATGTATGGCATGCACTAACGGTTCTGAAAACCACTGCGATATTAGCTGAGAATGATACTCCTCCTTTGATGCCTGGACAGAAAAATACCAGCCACAGCATGTATCCTCGGCAATGCAATGCACAATGAATAGAATAATATAAATTGCTGGGGGGGGGGGGTTGAGAAAAGAAAAAACAGCAAACAAATAAATTCAGGGTAATGGAGTGTTCACATTCCTGTGTGTAGTATATGTCCTTGTAAGATTAAATATTACTTTAATGCCAACAAAAGGCTAACAGATGATTTTGTCACCAGCAGTAAGCCAAATTATTTTGCGTTTTCATTTGTTCAACTAAAGGTGCTAATATTTTACTATAATGTGAGAAATCCTTTCTGGTGGATTGATTTGCAGTACGATATTAATGGCAGCTGTAGTGAAATAAAGTGATTACAGAAAGACAGATACAACACCAGTGAGTCTGGCTTTCTCAGAATGGACTGCAGAGCTCGCCTTGCTGTCAAGAAGATGTTTTGCGTTTCTTAGATAAATCAGAGAAGACAGAGATAGGAAACATAAGATGGATGTGAAAGCAGATCTGTTGAGTTCAAACCCAGCAGATCACAGTAGCATGGGATTGGTTAAGCCACCAGTTTCTTTTCTCTGAAGTTTGCACATTATTTCGCTTTGTGCTTTGTAGGAAAAAGGAAGATAATACCCGACACTAAAAATCAAAAAGAGGAAATCTGCTGAGTCTTATTCAGGCAACATGGGGTGTTCTTGTTAGGTCCACTTTGTGATTTTAGGTGGTACTACAGGCGTTTTTAAATTACAAAATTTGGCTTATTGGAACATTCATGATGCATTTTGGAATTTCAGCATGTGTTTCTATTAAATGTATTTTTTCAAACGCACATTTAATAAAACAAAGGTTGGCCACAGCAGTACCCAAGTGGTCGCGGTTCCAGATGGCAGCAAGAGGTAATTGAAAAATATGAACTTTGATACCATTGATACGCTCATGCAACCCAAGCGGTGGCAGTACACAAATATTTCTGCCTCTCCAGTGGATTTCCTGCATGACAAGAAAAATTTGATCAATATAAATGACCCATCTGTGGTGTGACCTTTTAATTTTTTTTTAACATTACATAATAACAAACATTAAAAAACCTTTTATATGTGAAATATTTCTGTCTAATTTACACTAGTCTACGTCATACCTGAGAAACATTCTAATCAATATCTAATAAATTGTATCTAGTTGGAGGTCAGTCAGGATATAATGACAACAGTGTAATCTAATGAATAGTAACCCTTCACTTTGTGAGATCTGTGTTTGAAGGCCAAATCGACAGCACAGCCATGCTAGATGTTCAGAAGGCCTATGAATTCCTCAAAACAAAAAGTCTCTTAACATCGGACTGTTTTGAGAAAAAGCTGGAATCCTTCATATACTTCAGTCTGAAAAAGCAAATGTCTGATGCATGTGAAAAAAAGAAATAGTTTGAGAAATTGTAAGAGTTCTTCAGACTTTACAATTACTCATCTGACTGTTGAAACAGAAACTTTCGATTGGGATGACAACTCTGCCAGGCACTGCTGTCCTCTTACTTGATGAATGAAGTTGGTTTAACCTTTGCACACATGACCTCACGTACCTCCAATGGATTTCAGTGTTACGTTAGCACAGTTTATTTTCATTGAGCTTCAGAAAATGCTATAACAAAATGACTCTTGTATACAGCATATATGTTATTGGATAAGGGCTGCATCTCCTTTTATGTTGACACACAAGAAATAAAAAGTAAACATCCATATTGATTTTTCTTTAAATGAACAAAAAAGGAGATTCTTTTTCCAGTAATGACGTTGTTCTTCTGATTAATCATTAAACTGTTTCTTTAGTTTCAACATAAGAAACGATGGTACTTATGACACTCTATTTGAAAAGTGAAAATTGTTTCAGTGAAGAGGAGAGACGCACAGAGACAAAGAGAGAGACTGTAATTGAAAATCAAAACAAAGGCCATATTTTTTTTAGGAAAACATCTTCATTGTCTGGTGAGGAGAATGGACAGCAGTATTGAACCAGACCACTTGAGATGTAATTCCTTGCTCCACTGAAGAAAGACTGGACATTTCTATTGTCAAGACAGCAAAAGTGAAGGTGAAAGAAAGAGAGGGGGACAGATAGAATAAAAGAGACGCATCAGCAAGAACAAAGAGGCGTTTGAGAGAACGCAGGAGGGAGGGAGAAAGGGACTCAAGCTAGTGGAACTGTGAAACAATCCGATATAGATTCTGCCATGGCTGTACGACTTTGACTGCGTCATGCTCGCCCCTCTGCCTCGCACATGTGGGGTGGTTATTGATGGAGCCGTCATATCCAGGCTGAAGATCTGTAATGAAATTCAACTCCGCTTATTGGATTTGGTGAGGGGATCTCTGTCTCTCTCACAGCTGTAGATACATACACACACAATACACAGCACTGTAGGGAGTCCTGTGGCATGAAAAAGTTTGGGCACCACTGTTCAAAATTTTATGTTACTGTGAATAGCTAAGTGATTAGAAGAAGATTAACTGATCTCCAGAGGCATGAAGTTAAAGCTTAAATATTCTGAAACAACATTTGTCGCAAGATTAGTGTATAATTTTTGTTTTGGTCAAGTTTAGAGTGAAAAAGGAAAAAGGAAAGAAGAACCATCCAAGAGTTTGGGCACGCCAAGAGATTTCACAGATTTATCTCAAATAACTTTTACCAAGGTCTCAGACCTTAATTAGCTCGTTAGGGTTATGGCTTGTCCACAGTCATCGTTAGGGAAGTCCAAGTGATGGAAAGCTTTATAAATACTCTGACTCCCCAAATCTTGTCCAAACAATCAGCAGCCATGGGCTCCTCCAAGCAGCTGTCTAGCACTTTGAAAAAATAATTGATGCCCACAAACGAGGAGAAGGCTATAAAATTCAGCATCGGAAGTTTGCAAATGAACATTTAAACAAGCCTGATGCATTTTGGAAAAAAATCGTTCGGACTGACGAAGTTAAAATAGAACTTTTTGGCTGCAAAGAGCAAAGGTATGTTTGGTGAAAAAAGGGCGCAGAATTTAATGAAAAGAACCCCTATCCAACTGTTAAGCACGGGGTTGGATTGATCATGCTTTGGGCTTGTGGCACGGGCAATATTTTACTGGTAGAGGGAAGAATTGATACAGTTAAATACCAGCAAATTCTAGAGGAAAACATCACACCATCTGTAAAAAAGCTGAGGATGAAAAAAGGATGGCTTCTACAACAGAATAATGATCGTAAACACACCTCAAAATCCACAATGGACTACCTTAAGAGACACAAGCTGAAGGTCTCGCAGTCCCCCGACCTAAACATCATCGAAAATCTGTGGATAGACCTCAGAAAAGCAGGGCATACAAGATGGCCCAAGAGTCTCACAGAACTGGAAGCCTTTTGCAGGAAGAATGGGTAAAGAAATCCCCCAAACTAGAACTGAAAGACTCTTAGCTGCTACAACAAGTGTTTACAAGCTGTGATACTTGCCACAGGGGGTGTTACTAAGTACCGACCATGCAGTTTGCCCAAACTTTGGTTTCGGGCCCCCTTCCTTTTACTTTATTTTGAAACTGTAAAAGATAGAAATAAAAAAGTAATCGTGCTTAAATTATTAAAGAAAGGTGTCATCTTTAACTTAATACCTTTCTGAAGACATATTATTCTTGCAAGAAGAGAAAGGCACAATGCCGACATAATGGACACAGGCTCCCAAAGAAAAAGCCAGGAGTGGAAAGTAGAACCAGAGTTGGTATCAGCACCGACTGCAGACAGCATGCAACAATAGGTGGTTGGTGGGAAAAGTTCTCAAGGTGGCATTATGGGGGAGAGCAGGAAAGTAGCTTAATAGAATAGAATAGAGTAGGAAAAAAAAAAGAATAGAAGATATAGTATAACGCAAATAATTTAACAGTAATATATAGAATGGAATCTAAATATTACAGGGTCCATGAAGAGCCACTGTGGCCACGGAAGGAGCTTTCACCTGAATTTCCAAGGAAAGCAAAAACGAAAGGCAAGAGAGCGAGAAAGAGGGACAGCACCAACAGAGTGAGGAGACAGAGTATAAAATTCACATGACAGGTCTGGTTATCTTGAATGCAAATGCCGGCTGTGTGTTGCTGGAGTGACACATTGGTTCTTTTATTGATAAATTGAGGACCGCTACGCTATAATGCTACCAATATACTTTGCAGGGGCCTGAGTACAGGACCCACTCTAAAGGCATAGATGATGAGAGACGGTTTAGACTGCCTCTCATTACTCTTGCAACTCCCGGCCCAGCGCGTTTACATGTTTATGATGTACACATAGTGAAAGATTCATTATTCCTGCTGCCTGGGGTGATTTAAATTGGTAAGGGTGGATTTTTGGATTACAGGAGCTCTCAAAAAATAAGCCTTGTTTTTTCTTACTACTGGAATATTCGAATTTAGAGCAAATGACCCATCAAGACACCTCCTGCAGATAAAACAAAACACTAGCAAAACACCAAGGATTTCTGTCAATTTCATTTGGCTTTTGCAATTTGTTTTTTTAGGAGTTTGATTACATGATTTCAGTATCTCCTAGATGAGGTGGGAGGAAAGAATTGTACAACAGCAACCCTTTTGAAACTGTACTCATTATATTGTCTACACAGCTTTGGTGAAAGAAATTTATCTTGTGCCAACATTTTCCATGATATGGCATTTGTACATATTCTTCATCAAATCTCACAAATTCAACCATCGAAAACATCAGACTAAATTCATACAAGATACTGTAAGATGTGAAAATCCATTATGCAAATGTATTCAATCCATACCATCCATACGTGTCGAAGGGGCCAATATACAGTAGGAGCTTCTGTGTGCATTCTCTCTGTGGACCTGCCAACATTGCATATAACCTGATGTGAGTGTTATCCAGACTTGTAATCATATTTACATGGACTGTACATATTCCAGCAGGAGTATGAGACCCAATCACTAGGGAAAGATTCTGAAGGCCAACCTCAGTAAAACATCAGTTATAAAGCAAAAAAAAAAAAAGGCAGAGCGAGCAGTCCAGTAGTGTGTATCTGTCGACAAGTATTCATTAAAAAATTATTTTCATTAAAAATTCAGACAGTTCATGCTGCATATCTTAAGGAAATTCACCATGCATTACACTTCTTTCCCACTTTTCTGTCTCTGATGAGCAAGTGTTTCCCCTCAGTGAGGGCGCCGCAGGGCTGCACAACAACCTGCTACCCCTCAACCAATTAGAAAATTACTCAGCGTATGAAATACTGTACACTAGTGCTTCATCAATTACCCTAAAACAGAGTATTTAGCTGCTCCAGCAAATCTGCCGCAACTGTGGCGGTGGTCTTATTTATTTCTCGGTGTGAACAGTCATACCATAACCAACTGCAAATAATATTAATGAATTATAAATATTTAAGTGTGTTGCACAACCAAAAGCAGAGGGAAAATGTATAGATGTTGACTACTTGAAATGAAGTGGCCATTACTGGGGATAACTCATCATGACTGAGATGACATCAATATATCAGACAATATTGATAAAAATTCATTATCATAATGAAGGGTACATTTGTCAGTATCAGCAGTTAATAAATTAGAAACTCTGAATAGTGATGCAGTGTTTCAACATTGCATTAATTAAATTAAAAAGGGGAGAAAAAAGAGTGATTTTGACATCTGAAACACCTTCATGTCTGATTTGTAATCCAGCTAAAATACAGTGAAGTTAAGTTCAGATCAAGAACTAAAGTGTTAATGTGGATTTATTTGGTGGAAAGAAAGTCTGAGGAAAGGTGAACATCATACAGAGCTCAGTGCCCTGGTAGAGAGAAGCTCTGGGAATTTCAGTGTGATATTGCGATATTGTGATATTGTATGTGGGCGTGTGTGTGTATGTTTGTGTGTGTGTTTGTGTGTGTTTGTGTGTGTGTGTGTGTGTGTGTGTGTGTGTGTGTGTGTGTGTGTGTGTGTGTGTGTGTGTGTGTGTGTGTGTGTGTGTGTGTGTGTGTGTGTGTGTGTGTGTGTGTGTAGGCTCACGTAAGGATGCGTTGAACCTTGTATTTTTAGGTCTTTGCCCAGGGCCATTGTACTACCCTTAGTCTGTGTACTTTATGTATGCATTGAGGCATAGAGAGAGGGAAACATAGAAGGGGGGGGGTGGGACAGAGAGAGAGAGAGAGCGAGGACCTGAAGGGGGGATGAGTGAATGGAGGAAAGAAGAGGTGCTGTTGAATCCCACTCTCCCCCCTGTCGCTGTCCCCCTACCCCACACCTCTAACACCCCCCTTCAGAGGTGAGGTCCAGGTTTGTATTCGGAATAAGCGTATTGGTTGCAGAACAGAATTCCACAACTGACAAATCCCGATCCCAGAGGACCCCAAAGGGCCTCCAGTAGCTGTGGACGGACGTGCTGAACAAATCCAATGTAAGGTCAAGACACCTCCTCTTACAACCGCACATGAGGCAGGGATGCAATAGAGAGAAGGAGAGCGAGCGAGAGAGAGAGAAATGAGGGGGAAATGTGGAAGTACAGGGAGGAAAGAGATGCAGACAGTGAGAAAAAAAAAAAAGTTGGGTATAATGGAGGAAAAATGAAAGGGGGTGGATGTGTGATTTTTTACAGATAATAACGAGAAGAGGGAGACCTATATACACTGTGTGGGCGTGAGTGATGCATCTGTGTGGTGCATGTATGTGTGTATGTAGTGGAGTACCAGAGAGAGGGAGCAAAAGGGAGATAGGTATGGTGAGGGGAGCAAAGACCAAGAGAAAAAAAAGATGCAAAAAAGTGAGAAATCACAAACCCGGCTGAAGATTTTCTTTCACACCTAGTCAGATTTTTGGTCTCTTTTTGGTCTCTTTCTCCCACTACAGCAGTTTCTTGTACTGATCCAGCACATCCATATATACCAAGAACTGCACTTTGTAGTTACAACTGGCAATAAAATTCTGAAGATGGAGCTAAATAATATCTCTTGATTACTCCTTCTGCAGAAAAATGCTGCATACTGGAAAGATGGATGGATAGAAGAAGAGAATATCCTTAATAAACACCATCCTCTTTAAATCTTACATGTAATATTTAAGTACAAACAGCAATTCATCTCTGTTTTAAAATTTTTGAACTCATTAACTGGGCATTGTTAAGAAATAATTCACCATTTTGGGAAATACGCTTATTTACTTTCTGACAGAGAGTGAGATTATTAGATCAGTACCACTCTCACTTAGCTTAGCACAAAGACTGGAAACAGCAGGAACAGCTAGCCCTGGCTCTGTCCAGTGGTTATAAAATCCGTCTACAAGTACCTCCAAAGCTGACTGATTAACATGTTGTATCTAGTTTGTTTAATCCATACCCAAAACATATGTATCAGTAACATGATATAACATATTAATATGTGACCTTTAGAAGTGTTGGTCAACAGATTTTGTAACCACTGGTTTCAGTCTTTGTGCTTAGCTACAGGCTTACTGGTTGTAGTTTCATATTTAATGAGCAGATAGACAGTGGTACTAACCTTCTCATCTAACTCTCTGCAAGAAAGCAAGTAAGTGTACTTCCCAAAATGCTGAGCTAATTCCTCAAATGAAAACAGCACAACTGAGAGGCTAGATTCATAATAAGAACAGATCAATGTATCCAAGAAATCTGCATCCCTTTAAATGAATACTGGTTCCATCAATGACATGATGACTGCTCCGTCTTTAACAGAGACATCACTGGAGACTCAATGAGATGGAAAAAAACGTTAGAGAGATGTAGAGCTGTACAGAAAGGAAGAGGGTAAACATTTCATGGAAAAAAAGGGGAGGAGGGGTGATTAACTGAGGAGGTCAAGTACGCTGAAAGAGAAGACGTCTGCTTGTTGATGGTTTCAGCTAATGGGGAAAGACAATAAGACAATAATGGACATACACAAAGCCGATGATTCATTTTCGCTCCTCCAAGTGCTTCCTGTCAACAGAACTGCTGTTGTGCTCATGTTTAACTCTGATTTTAAATGGAGATTTTTGGCCAGACTCCCTCTGCTCAACACCCAGGCATTTTCACAGCTAATACTCTGCACACCACAACATCGAGGGCCAGGGCATTCAAAAACCTTGCATCCTCTTTGTTAGCCTTCTGATCTAAAAGATTCATTTAAGTGACTAAATAGCCTTTAGAAATGCAGGTACATTTTAATATATTGCAAATTGCAAATGAGAACTCTAGCATGGAGACTGTAAATGTTATAATATAAACTATATGTTGTTTAATGAGATTGCAAAATTGTTGGCTGGAATTACCTGTCTTGTGGGTATCCTTGCTTTAATCTTCAGCCAACTGGGACAGTCAGTCCACTGACATGGGAATAATGATGCGTCTTTGGGAAAGGGATTGAAACGGCGAGGAGGTAAGGAGGGGAAAAATCCCAGCATCCCAAATTACAGTATCCAAATGACAGTGGCAGGCTTAGCGTGACAGAGCCTAAAATTTATCATGATATTTATTCTCACTCACCGTCTCTTCTCATATTTCACTCTCCCAGCGATTACATCTGCAAGTTACAATAACAAGTGAGTATAGTTAAGTCCACTGAATTTTTACTCTGTTTGCATTTTAGAAATTATAGATCTAGACTTCGGAGGCTGTTTTAGAGTTGCAGTTCTACGGTTCCCAGCCACATCCCCCTACAGCACTCAGGTCGAACGAGTTGAAACGAAAAGAGACCAACTGCTGACGTTAGTGGCTGAGCATTAGCTTGAACCAGGCCCCATGCAGACCCACTTATCTGTAAATCACCTGTGTTCTGCAGTCTATATGGCCAATTATATTGAGCTAAACCAGCACACCAGAAACAAATCAGAGCACAGTGTTGTCATCTGCTTATTCCCGATCCAGATAGAATTTGTGTTATTTTATTTATCCTTTACCTGCTTATAGGGGATAACCTTATTAGGTTATAATATATTTTTCAAGATCTGGTTCTTCCTCACTTGCCCACTGGGGTCAATCACCACTCTAACAGGGAAGAGGGAGCAGTGTGCAGTGTGTATGTCTGTGTGTGTGTGTACGTGTGAAGCTGCTCCAAGTCATTAAGAATTATTTTTGGTCTGATATCATAGAATTTATTTGAGTTTATTTGAGTTTACCACACAGAACAACTGTGTATTGATGCCATCTCTGCAGGAATTATATGAGGTCGACTGTGGAATAAAACAGGACTTTTTATTCAAATTCATACGGCATATGAGGGTACTGAACTTCTCCCAGCACTGTAGGGTCAAACTGCTTCTGATCCGGGGTCTGTTTAAACTTTTGGCAGGCAGCCTTAGCTTTAACCATTACAATGGAGTCTCCTCAGACACAGAGAAACTGACTGCAGTATTGATCTGCCTCTGTAAAAGGTAGAGATAACATTGACTTGACATTATGTCGAGTAATTTATCCTTTGACTTGTGATCCAATGATTGACATCAGAAGGGGATTCTTATCAGGGTGGAGTAGCCTTCCTATTTATCAAAATTAGAAGTCACTGCATTAAAGTGAGAGTGTCTGTGATGATAAATGGACTCTAAGAGAGTGTTTGATGTTGGACTTAACATGCTTTCTCAAAATGGATGAGAACATTTAAAACACCCCAAAAAAAAGCTGCCTTTGAAACAAAAGAAAGTAATTATTGACATAATCTCAACAGTGAGAGAAACAGCTTCAACTTTTATTTTCTTTCTGTGTATGTCTATCTTTGTCTGCATGCACCTGTGTTCACTGGTGTGCGCGTATTTGTGTCTGTGTCCACTCTCCTCTTCTGCCTAGTGGTCCACTCAAATTACACACTCTATTATCTGGTCTGTCCAGCCAGCAAGCTCATTTGGGAATGAGATTTAAAACAGCAATAAATATAGAATTATGTGGGGAAAAAAAGGGAAGAGGGAGTGATTTTAAAATTGTTTTGTCAGGGCTTGGTCCAAATCACAACTGGGCATTTGGAAAAAGGCAGATAAAAAAGCCAGTATTTTTTTTGCATCCGGGCCCCCTTGCTGAAAGCAGTACTTTCTCCACAGTTTGAAATCCTTTTCCCAGGATAATTATCCATTGTAGATGCCCATCCTCAGATAATGACTGCCTCTCCACTGAGCTAGGAAATTAACAGGGACCCTGTGTGCTACAAGCACAATTGAGGGTCTGCCCCCTGTATTAGCACTCAGCAAATTTTAACCAAGGACAGACATTTGAGAGCTGTTGTTAATACTCCCCTCCTGCTTATAAGGAATAACATAATTTCATTTCATGTATGATATCATCCAGAAGGAAAAGAAAATGAAAAATAGTGTATGAGGAAACCTGGGTTTATGAAGTGAATGGCAACAGTGCCCCCTTGTGAAGCTGATAAGCAACATCTCTGCATTCAATAACACTTCAGCTGAAGATCTGCAATAGCTCCAAACTTTTCTTTACTTTCACAAATTAAGAGGCTGATTTGTGCGGGTTCAGCTTTATACTGTTAACACACCTTAGTTACTTTAGCCATGCTAAAAGTGATCAGGAAAGATCAGGGATGAAAAAAATGGTTTTGGAAAATTGGCTGTGTGAAGTGAGTTTAACTGAAGGTACCAGCTCATGAGCAGTTTTGTGGCACAGAATAAAAGATGGCTAAAATAGCAGTATGAATAAAGTGCAATCCCTCGCTGGTTTTATGTCTACAGCAGGGTTTTTCTAAGTGCATTAGTGCAGCAGGGTCTCAGTTTTAATTAGTTTAGCAAGTATTAATACATTTGTTTAGTGCTCTGCTAGTGTTCACAGAGGCTTAATTATATGATAGTGAAGGCCATTTTTCACCACCGTGGCCTGTCTGTAAAGTAATAACTACTGGCTTGCAGACCGCTATTTTCATGATTCAATTGAGACATTTTTTGAGAGCGGGCATGAGGCCAAAAAGTCAGCCACAGGTTAGCCATTATTGCAATTTACATATATTACACCATCAATCTTTAGAAGAAACTACAGAAACCAATAAGACTGTAATTTCAAGCTTATATCATCTGACTTTGCCCTATGAAGCAACCATAATTCGGAGGGAGGAGGTGTTTGGTGTGTTCTACTATTCTGTTCACACTACCTGACCGTGCACCTCGCTGTAATTTATAGCCCAGATACACTCCATATAATCCCTCTTAGCAGATGCTTAAGACTTCTCAGAGCAGTAACTGTTGTTAACCTCTGAAGTGTTAACCACAGGGAGAAATGCATGACTTTATTTGTTAAATTTATATTACACATGTAATACCTGGGGGGTAAATCAGCTGGATCAGGGTGACTTTGGCAGTGATCCATTTATACTGCATAGGGGCACAGTCAACCTGCACCTCTATGCCCCTGCATCCAAAAACTTAAATTGTCAGCAAGAGTTCCTCTATTAACCCCACGACTTAATAGGATTACGTGCACATCTAGTCTGAAAAGGCAAAATGAGGCTGAAACAGCAGCTGGAAGCCCCAAACAAAGATTGAATGAGCAGATGTGAGCGGAGGCATTCCTGTCCTAACGTTAACCTCTCATATCTACGCATTTCCATGGGGTGAAGATGTATATCGATGAGCAGATCTGTTCATGTTAGGCCCTATACTTTTATCTGATATCAGTTAATCTCTCTTCTTCTATTAAGACTATGCTTGCCCTGGCTCTGTGCCCAACACCCTCAACCCAGAGAGTTGAATGAATGTGTTGATGAATTAAATGTTGATGAATTAAAGTCTCATCAAACTTTGGTTTAGCAGAATTGAGCAAGGCACATTAAATCAATACTAATAACCCCTGTATGTGTTTGTGTGAGTGTTTTAGTGACAACATCAGTATCTGGGTGTGTAATGCGTGCTATACTCTCAACTTGTGCCACTCATCAGGTGTGTGGGACAGACAAGACAACTTCATTGTCCTCGTCTAACCTGGCAGGCTGTTACTGTGCGCTCTGACCGCTTGTTGCCAGGCTTATTTATATGCTGCTGGTGAGAGAGATCTTGGGGAGAGCAAATTGCCTTTGCACAGAGAGAGACAGCCATCACTGCTTTGAAGTGTGAGCATCTGTGTATGTACGTGTGTTTGTGTGTGTGTGTGTGTGTGTGTGTGTGTGTGTGTGTGTGTAGCCTCACCTCATCTCCTGCAACGGGCAGGACAAGTTGTACATATTTATGCCAGGGGAAAATAAGAAACTGTGTATGGATTTTATTTATTGATGACAAGTTTATGTTGTTTGTTGTCAGGCAGTGAGCGCTGGAGATTTATCAAGTTCAGTGGGAAGTAATGTTCTTACAGGTCAGCAAGCAGGTGAATGTCTGTCTTGCTCTCTTTGGTTCACACCAGCTCTCAGTGGAGCTGTGATGTACGTGGCTCAAAGGGCTGCCCTGCCCCCGCTGTACCACCAGCGTCACACAAGTTCCTGTGGTGCCTGACTCCCAGCAGCATAGGATGAAGCAGCCATACATCATAGGCCAACTGTGTCCTCTGAGGCAGTGACAGACAAAGCCAACAGAATCAATAAAGCCTTGGCTTCTTTACCTTCTCTTCTTGCTCCGATTCCATCCCTTTTTTTCTTACCTCCTTACGGTTCTTCTCAATTTTTCTCTCAACATCTGTCTTTTCCAGGGTGACATCATTTATCTGTGTCTGACTACAAGCTCTGTCAATATTATCTCAATCTGCCCTTCTGCTCAGCCCCAGGTGAACATGCTGATACACAGTGGAGCTGTCAGCCTTGACAGGAGATGAAAAAAAGAGAAAAGCTCCTCAGAAAGAAAGAAAAGACCAAGGCCTCAGGATTACTGAAGGCCATTCAGCTTGTTAGTGCAGCAGCACCTACATCAGAAAAGTGTAAACTTAATTTTTTCAGGGGGGCTGAGTGATTAAAGCTCTGGAGGGGTTAATGGTCCCCAAACAGACAGTTTAAATGATGGAGGGCCTTGTGTAGTACCCACAAACTATTTAAGACAACAGTGGAAAAGCTATTAGAGAGATAGAGGGAGCACTGGGGAGTAGTTTACTGTAATTAAACTGGAGTGTCAATGTCACTGCTACCTGTTTATGACCCAAAAGAGTAGCAGTTTCCTGTGGGAAAGATGTTTTCATTTATTAGTGTCCATAACCATTATGAAGTCCTCCGACAAAGGACTTGGATTTTATTTTGGGAAATGGTATTTTAATCTCTCTTGGAAGTATTTCCCCACAAAAATAATTCCTCAGGGATAACGGTTGTGTTAAAGTTGTAAAGTATAGATGAAGGGATCAAATATAAAAACCTATAACCTACTCTGGAATGATTTTGTTAATTAATATTCCAAAAGCCACCACTTGTTTGGACCTTGAAATTAAACCTAAAAAAAATTTGTTCAAGCAAGACCACTCTGGTAACATGGTGCTTTGCTCTCATGCCAGTAATCATTTGAAAGAGTAGGCATGTTTTATTCTTCCTTTATTTCATTTGGTACAGGATGAAAAAGCCCAAAATGATGTAAAAACCATGGTCCTCTGCTTTTTGCAAAACAGCGACTTTAATTTTAGACTGAGGTGTCAGTCCAACAGAACCTTTATCACACATTTTGGAATGAAACTTTTCAATATTTATAGCTGTTTACGACATAAAATGTCGGTTGTAAATCATACAACTGCTGTTCATGTTTGTTCGGCGTGTGATACTATTGAGACTTGACAGGGTCTATTTAATCTCCAGTGTAATATGGATTCATATTGGATTCACGCACGCACGCACGCACGCACGCACGCACGCACGCACGCACGCACGCTCGCACGCACGCTCGCACGCACGCACGCTCGCACGCACGCTCGCACGCACGCTCGCACGCACGCACGCACGCACGCACGCACGCACGCACGCACGCACGCACGCACGCACGCACGCACGCACGCACGCACGCACGCACGCACGCACGCACGCACGCACGCACGCACGCACGCACGCACGCACGCACGCACGCACGCACGCACGCACGCACGCACGCACGCACGCACGCACGCACGCACGCACGCACGCACGCACGCACGCACGCACGCACGCACGCACGCACGCACGCACGCACGCACGCACGCACGCACGCACGCACGCACGCACGCACGCACGCACGCACGCACGCACGCACGCACGCACGCACGCACGCACGCACGCACGCACGCACGCACGCACGCACGCACGCACGCACGCACGCACGCACGCACGCACGCACGCACGCACGCACGCACGCACGCACGCACGCACGCACGCACGCACGCACGCACGCACGCACGCACGCACGCACGCACGCACGCACGCACGCACGCACGCACGCACGCACGCACGCACGCACGCACGCACGCACGCACGCACGCACGCACGCACGCACGCACGCACGCACGCACGCACGCACGCACGCACGCACGCACGCACGCACGCACGCACGCACGCACGCACGCACGCACGCACGCACGCACGCACGCACGCACGCACGCACGCACGCACGCACGCACGCACGCACGCACGCACGCACGCACGCACGCACGCACGCACGCACGCACGCACGCACGCACGCACGCACGCACGCACGCACGCACGCACGCACGCACGCACGCACGCACGCACGCACGCACGCACGCACGCACGCACGCACGCACGCACGCACGCACGCACGCACGCACGCACGCACGCACGCACGCACGCACGCACGCACGCACGCACGCACGCACGCACGCACGCACGCACGCACGCACGCACGCACGCACGCACGCACGCACGCACGCACGCACGCACGCACGCACGCACGCACGCACGCACGCACGCACGCACGCACGCACGCACGCACGCACGCACGCACGCACGCACGCACGCACGCACCCACGCACGCACGCACGCACGCACGCACGCACGCACGCACGCACGCACGCACGCACGCACGCACGCACGCACGCACGCACGCACGCACGCACGCACGCACGCACGCACGCACGCACGCACGCACGCACGCACGCACGCACGCACGCACGCACGCACGCACGCACGCACGCACGCACGCACGCACGCACGCACGCACGCACGCACGCACGCACGCACGCACGCACGCACGCACGCACGCACGCACGCACGCACGCACGCACGCACGCACGCACGCACGCACGCACGCACGCACGCACGCACGCACGCACGCACGCACGCACGCACGCACGCACGCACGCACGCACGCACGCACGCACGCACGCACGCACGCACGCACGCACGCACGCACGCACGCACGCACGCACGCACGCACGCACGCACGCACGCACGCACGCACGCTCGCACGCACGCACGCACGCACGCACGCACGCACGCACGCACGCACGCACGCACGCACGCACGCACGCACGCACGCACGCACGCACGCACGCACGCACGCACGCACGCACGCACGCACGCACGCACGCACGCACGCACGCACGCACGCACGCACGCACGCACGCACGCACGCACGCACGCACGCACGCACGCACGCACGCACGCACGCACGCACGCACGCACGCACGCACGCACGCACGCACGCACGCACGCACGCACGCACGCACGCACGCACGCACGCACGCACGCACGCACGCACGCACGCACGCACGCACGCACGCACGCACGCACGCACGCACGCACGCACGCACGCACGCACGCACGCACGCACGCACGCACGCACGCACGCACGCACGCACGCACGCACGCACGCACGCACGCACGCACGCACGCACGCACGCACGCACGCACGCACGCACGCACGCACGCACGCACGCACGCACGCACGCACGCACGCACGCACGCACGCACGCACGCACGCACGCACGCACGCACGCACGCACGCACGCACGCACGCACGCACGCACGCACGCACGCACGCACGCACGCACGCACGCACGCACGCACGCACGCACGCACGCACGCACGCACGCACGCACGCACGCACGCACGCACGCACGCACGCACGCACGCACGCACGCACGCACGCACGCACGCACGCACGCACGCACGCACGCACGCACGCACGCACGCACGCACGCACGCACGCTCGCACGCACGCACGCACGCACGCACGCACGCACGCAGGCAGATGCTTATGTGAGGGCAAACTGGATACCAGTGTGGTGGTGGTGTACTTTTGTCACATATCAAAACAGCCAGATTTATCGTCATCAAACAAACTGAGACACTCACATGAATAACGTGGATGTGTTTAGCTATAGCGCCAAGCAGTATAAAAACGGAAAACGATACTGCATTGTAAGATAACTGTTGTGACTGGCACATGATGAGCAATCATTTACACCTTGGTCACAACTACGATTACATGCTTGTGTATCAAGCTCACAAACACAAAGTCACTATCTGGTGCCACACATCTTCTGGCACTCACTGAGTGGTAAGATCAGATAAATCTGTCCTCACTGTTTTCCTGGCTGCTGATTACATATCATTATTCACAGTCTGAGCAAGGGTAAAATATGATTTCAAGATACAAATTGGTTATATACAACCAGGAATTCCTAAAGGAAGCCAACAGCTCTCTGGCTATATTCTTATCGAAACATGCCCAGATAACAATGAGGCATATTGTACTTCTTGTTCACTGCCAGCAAACTTCAAACTTTATTTTATTATATTATTTGTGTATAGGAAAGCTTGATACTTAATTGTGATGCAAAAGCAGTTAAGTTGAGAGTTTTAGCAAGTGAAAGATTAAGAATGAGAAAGGAGAGTGAGGACTGCAAAAAGAGTCGTAAGAGAGGAGCAGTGAAGGAAGATAACAAGAAACAAGAAATGAGGCAATATAAAAATGATGACGTATCAAAGAAAGACGTAAAAAGAGGAGCTGAGTGCATAAATGAGCGGAAGGATGTACTTGCATGTCAAATGGTTATTCTGCCAAGATGGCACTGTGGGGTTATAACCTGCACTACTACCATTTATTCAACTCATCTGTTACATACTGTAAATAAACCAAAACACAACATATCTGGCTTCCTGTGTGTGTGAGAGCTAATGGAGTCAGATGGAGCAGTGAAGCAGGTTAAATCTACAGCAGCAGAGCATGGTGGGTAATAGCATGGATGAGTCACCAACCCAGCAGCTACTTACTAACTTACTTGTAGGTACACACACGTGGCACACACATAGGCTGCACAGGTTCAGATGAATATAGGCACACAAATGGAGACACAATAAAAGGAAATGGACTACAATTGGTTTAATTCTTACGCTTTTGGTGTTGCACACACTCAAACACACATTTATTTAGACACGTAAAGATAAATCATGTGGCTTAGAAGTGTGGGCAGGAGTGGAGCACTGTATGTAGGCATACAGAGGCAGTGAAGTGACTTAAAATGAATAGCAGAGCTGCTGGGCAAATGCCAGGAAAAGAGAAAAAGAGAGAGGCAGGGTAGAAAGTGAGAGGAGATAGATAGAGAGAGATGGATGCAAAGAACAACGGATGAAAGAGAGAAAATACCACAGAAATACTGCACAATTTAAGAGATGTATGTATGTAAGAGGTGGACGAGGCAAGCGGCAGAGGGAGGGAGCAAAGTAGGAGGGAAGGGGTGTTGGATGTTCAGAATGAAGGAGAGAGTGGGAGGGAGTTTAGGAGGTAGACAACAATGATACACTGTAAAGAGAGGGAGGGAATAGAGAGAAAGAGCTTGTTTATGAAGGAATGTGACAGTGTTCAGTGTATAAGAGATGGGATGGACTGATTGCACCATACCAGGTGTTGAAGAGGGATGAGAAGGGGGACTCAGACAGAACATCAGCAAACAAAAGCAGACATCTCTTTCTGTCCACACCAGCACTGTTAGCTAGTATCCAGTTGGAAGTGGTTTGTCTACAGTGATCCACACAGCTTTGGGAGACAGAGCAGCAGAAGCAGTGACTGTGGGGGCAGGCAGACTATAATGGAGGTAAGTCACCTCCAGACAGACCTGAAGGAAGGTTATGGCTGTTTGACAGGATGTGACAGGGGACAGATGAGTATACAGACTCCGTCAGGGCTCAGAGCCTCGCAACTTCAAACAAGAGTGAACCTGTGTGGCACTAGTAGATCCCACAGATTGGAATGTGTGTGATTTGTTAAGTGGAGCTGTAGTGATGTGACTTACAATGCGTTTTTTAGCTCCGTTTCTGTACTAAGTAAGCAACAAAATGTAAACTAGGCTCATTTTAGTACCAAACTGAATTACGTCTGTTGTTTACATAGTTAAAAATTCTGACTGAACCAAAGTTTGTCAGCGTGGAAGCAGTCCAAGTCTTTTGCCAATTTTAATCGGCAAGCTGAATTTCAAAGTAAAAGCATCTCTGTGTTTGAGGAGATGCCAGCTCTGAATAAAATGTCTGCTTTCTACTTTTTTTTCTTTGCAGGAAACTGCCGATCATGCTCTTTACTTTCAGCACAGCCATTACTGGACAAACTATTGTTTTTAAACTGGTGAAATAATACGGCGCAGCATGGGGCTCTGTTTAAATGTTACACCTTACGCAGCAATTTGGGGAAATAAATGGCAATGGACACAGAGCCAGTTGTTACTGGTATTTTAAGTGTCCATCTAGATATGTCCCACCCTATGATTTTCTAAAGTAATTGGCCCCACTGTTCTTATGACTGTTCTCATGATTTTGTTGTATAATTAATGGCAACACAAGGAGGAGATCTGTGTGGGGAATAATTTGCTCTTTGGACAACCTCCCAGTATCAGCAGTGTCACACCTATGTACAGTAATGTAAACGTTGAGACATGCATGGATCTTGAATTACTGTACATTGTGCTGGTGACACCATGTATTGGTAAGTATAGGGCACCTGTTCAGGCATGTTCAGCCTTGCTCAGTACTGTATATTATTTGTACAGAGGAAAACACAGGGGAGAGACAGAATCACAAGGAGAGGGGGTGGAGGATCAAAGTAGCAAAGACAGTTCCCTTGTCTTTTCATGGCAGAGCATAGCTGAGCTATTTGTTTTTCTCATGTGAAGTGCAGAATTCCTTTCGTTGGTGTAAATATTTAGACTTGTCATATCATTTTATATCTTTTATATTATGCATTTTGTCATGGGAATTAACGCAGCTTAGTTCCATATCTGTGGTGTATGACAACCATCGGAGCTGTCATGACCTACTGAAGACAACGCTTCTTAAAATAACTGTCCCAGATACCCAAATACAGCATCCTTTCATGAGTAAAGGCTCTATGTCAGAGAAGTGCAGCATCCCAACATCTTTGTGAGTCCCAGCTCTTGATGATTTGCAGAGTTTTCAGTTGATGATTACCATAAACCTCTTTGAAATAAAATTACAGTCAAATGTTATAAGAATAAGCTGAACAAATGTTGTTTGTTAGTTATAACACCTCACACTGTTAAAAGAGCCATGCAGAGTTTCCCTACAATGGACAATCTAGCATTACAAGGTTATAAGGCTTTTATTTTTTAGCTGAGCACATGTATTGCCTGTAGCACATATTTCAGCACCTTTCAGAATGATACAGATCCCTGAAAGTCATCTCATTGTGTCTTTTTTTACTCCCACATTACACCATACACACACAGACACATACACACACACACACACACACACACACACACACACACACACACACACACACACACACACACACACACACACACACACACACACACACACACACACACACACACACACACACACAGGCAGCTACAGCAGATTAGAAGGATGGGAGGATGGTTATGCTCCAAAATGACAACCTTATCACTGAGTTTTCAGCTTGCAGGGTCAATGGGCCCCAGTGCCAGGAAAGGCTTAATTCTTTTCCACCTACCTATGCATGTCATACCACTGTGATACCATATCAAACAAGAATATATAAGACAGACTTTAAAGAAATGGTGCAGTGACCATGTGTGTCTATGTAAGAAATGGCAATGTTAGGTGATTTTATGTAAAACTTACCATTCACTGCTATTACTAAGTAAAAAATGTTTATCCCTCATTTGTATTTGGAACACAATTTTATGATCTGACATTGTAATAACACTACAAAACCAGAACCAAAAACAAATCTGAAAACTGATCTAGACACCAGTAACAGCCAATATAATGGTTACCTATATAACTTTACACTTTTTACAACAAGCTTCCTTGGTTCCTTGCTGAAAGCTCCGCAAAAAACTGTGGCCAAATAACAAATCTGACACCAGAACAAAGCTTTTATGACAATCCAACAAAGCTTAAATTTCATATTTATGAGGTGGTCATATCATGCATAAATGAAACAGCCTGTTCAAAACAAGTAATGGTTAATGTGAAAGGTAACCAAATATTTGTGGGTAATGGATGGGTGATAATACAAAAATATCTGAGAAAATACTTCCTCTTGTTACGATGCATTTTCACTTTCTGTTTTAGACTGATAAAAGCCTAGAAGTAAATATTTTATGACAATGGAGCTGGCTGGTGATCTGCTGTATTCCAAATCAAAAGACACATACAATTCTTTAAAACCATTTTGGACAGATTTCTATGGCACTGCATGTCTGTAATAAGCATTAGAGAAAAGTGCAGAGACATATTGTAAGGCAATAATCAATCTTGCATGGGTGATGCATCTCAATACAGAAATATAAAAAGGAAATTACACACACAGACACACACACACACACACACACACACACACACACACACACACACACACACACACACACACACACACACACACACACACACACAGACACACACACACACACACACACACACACACACACACACACACACACACACACACACACACACACACACACACACACACACACACACACACACACACACACACACACACACACACACACACACACACACACACACACACACACAGACACACACACACACACACACACACACACACACACACACACACACACACACACACACACACACACACACACACACACACACACACACACACACACACACACACACACACACACACACACACACACACACACACACACACACACACACACACACACACACACACACACACACACACACACACACACACACACACACACACACACACACACACACACACACACACACACACACACACACACACACACACACACACACACACACACACACACACACACACACACACACACACACACACACACACACACACACACACACACACACACACACACACACACACACACACACACACACACACACACACACACACACACACACACACACACACACACACACACACACACAGACACACACACACACACACACACACACACACACACACACACACACACACACACACACACACACACACACACACACACACACACACACACACACACACACACACACACACACACACACACACACACACACATACACACACACCATACACACACACACACACACACACACACACACACACACACACACACACACACACACACACACACACACACACACACACACACACACACACACACACACACACACACACACACACACACACACACACACACACACACAGGCAGCTACAGCAGATTAGAAGGATGGGAGGATGGTTATGCTCCAAAATGACAACCTTATCACTGAGTTTTCAGCTTGCAGGGTCAATGGGCCCCAGTGCCAGGAAAGGCTTAATTCTTTTCCACCTACCTATGCATGTCATACCACTGTGATACCATATCAAACAAGAATATATAAGACAGACTTTAAAGAAATGGTGCAGTGACCATGTGTGTCTATGTGAGAAATGCCAATGTTAGGTGATTTTATGTAAAACTTACCATTCACTGCTATTACTAAGTAAAAAATGTTTATCCCTCATTTGTATTTGGAACACAATTTTATGATCTGACATTGTAATAACACTACAAAACCAGAACCAAAAACAAATCTGAAAACTGATCTGACACCAGTAACAGCCAATATAATGGTTACCTATATAACTTCTACACTTTTACAACAAGCTTCCTTGGTTCCTTGCTGAAAGCTCAAAAACTGTACAAATAGCAACCTGACACCAGAACAAAGCTTTTATGACAATCCAACAAGTTTAAATTTCATATTTATGAGGTGGTCATATCATGCATAAATGAAACAGCCTGTTCAAAACAAGTAATGGTTAATGGAAAGGTAAATATTCGTGGGTAATGGATGGGTGATAATACAAAAATATCTGAAAATACTTCCTCTTGTTACGATGCATTTTCACTTTCTGTTTTTAGACTGGGATAAAAGCCTAGAAGTAAATATTTTATGACAATGGAGCTGGCTGGTGATCTGCTGTATCTAACCAAAGACACATACAATTCTTTAAAACCATTTTTGGACAGATTTAAGGGCACTGCATAAGTCTGTAATAAGCATTAGAGAAAAGTGCAGAGACATATTGTAAGGCAATAATCAATCTTGCATGGGTGGATGCATCTCAATACAGAAATATAAAAGGAAATTTCAGATATTTAATTTTAGGAATCCTTAAATTCATGAGCATCAATTCCTATCCTCTTGCAGTGCTAAAGGCTTCCATTTAGAGTCCATTAAAAATACATTTCCCCCCATACTCCAGCTGCCAAGGTTATGCAAATGCCTGTGCTACAGGAACAGTAGTTGGCCAGCCATACAGACCCAGTGAGCAGTGCAGACAACCGCCTTATCTATTAAAACCCAAGGAGGTGGATTGTTTGGTTGACCTAATGTCTCATTTGTATGCACCTAATTGCATCTGGGTGCAATCTAATTTCAGCAGGGGGTCTTTCACTAAAAGCTGGCCTCAAGTCAGAAATGCTGCCACATGGCTGCCAAAAGAAGACACAGAGACTGAATTAATGAGTAACAAATGTTTACTCAAATTATTTAAGTAAACATGGGGTTCTTACACTTTTCTCTTCATCCAAACCAGAATCCTCAAACTTTGAAGAGAGGAGACATTGACTGTTTGATGGACAATACAACAGTTCAAAATATAATGCAATTTGAGCTCCACAAAATATAGATCTCTCTTTCACACACACGCCGTCTTTCTGCTTGTGACTCTCTCTCTGTGCCTGGTAGTCCATCTTCTTACTCTGGAGCGGTAATGAGTGTCTGATATTCTGTTCTTCAGCATTGAAGCCCTATTCATGCTCAATCTCTTTTACAATGCACTAAAAGGATTACCCAATTAGCTGCTATTGGACATCATTGTGTGTGTGTCTATATGTGTGAATGTGTGTGTGCGTGTGACTGGGGCCTCGAAAGGCCATAGAGGATGACAGAGAAAGAGACAGAGCATTGCATCTCAATAATTCAGCCTATCAGCACATCATTTGGAAATATACTCTCTACTGTCATATCTGTGCTGTTTTGTTCTTCCTTTGGCTTTAATTTGTGAGTTTAATTTCCACTGTGTTACGCCTGGGATAATGGGAAATGCCCGCTTCATTACACATGAATCATCAGTTGCTTTGTGTGAATCACTGATCGATTCCAGTTATATAACGTGTTACATCACAATGTTCAACGTTTTGCATTTCAGGGATCGAACAGTATGATAAAGATTGATTTAGACTGATGTGTCCTCCAGAATTAAAGGTACAATTCTGAATTTTCGAGCATTTAAATTTTGATTACAATTCTTATTGGTTTCATTCCTTACAGAGTGCTGTGAAATAGCATATTGTAGTAAAACACTGGGACACACTACTGCCCTGTAAGGATAAGTCAGGCTTTACTTTATCTTGTAAAATAACAGCAACTCCACTGGAGAGACTGAAACCAGCAATGAATTTACTACCAAGTATTGCCTGTGATGCCAGAGTATGATAGCTTATACGTCTCAGTACAGTTGACTCACATGTTGAGCCATGTGATGACCCAGCATGAATATCGAGGAATAATGTAATGTCAGTGTGCTAGCTTTTTACAAGGTTGCTCTTCAGCAGTCGACTTGACTCGCCTCCAGAAGTCTTTTGTGGCTCTTGAGGGAGCTTTTCTGAAAAATAACTTGTGTCATGGCATCGAGGTTAGCTTGGGTTTTGAGACTTGCAAACTGGAGGCATGGGCCTTTACTGAGCATGGAGAGTAGAAAGAAAAGATACTACTGAGTTGCATAATGAGAAGTGTTTTTGTAGCTTGACACATAGGAGAGACTAAAAGTCGGGATATCTCATCCTCCAAGTGCTCACATTAAAAACTAATTCAACATTAAATTCCAAAAACTTTAGAGTAAATGGGGTAAAACATCAAAAAAAAAAAAAAAACACCGGAAAGTTACTTTAAAGTTTGGGTTAAATATTTAAAACCGTTTAAAAAGGTCTTGTATTAAAGATTCCAGAAATACATTTTTACAGATAGATCGCACAAACCACAATGTAAAACAAGTAGTTAAAACAAGGATAGCATTTAAACAGGTTGGGCCTTCAAATAAAGAGATGCTGTGCATGACATTGTCTATGTCCTTAAGACTGCACACATGAACAAAGTAACAATAAGCTGTCCAAGAATGACCTAAAAAAACAGACACACTGAACTAGATAGATTACACATGCATCTGTTAGAAATTACCATATAGACAGTAAGAATTAAAGTGATGCCATCTGGCACCGTGGCAGTGCAGAAATACAGTGAGAACAGAGGACAGTTTCATGGTCATTGTCATACAGGTATAAATCCTGGACCTTTATAGCACACTGCTGCCTTCCACTGGCTGAGCTAATGGATTGGCTATGCTCTGCAAGTGTCTGTCCTATGTGTGAGTGTGCTGTTTGTGTGTCTGTGTGTGTGGGGGTGTATTGTCAGCTGGTGTTGTGCAGGACAGGGCTTTGTGTCAGGCAGGTCAGCTGGGGCTTGAAAGCTAGGACGACACCCCGCCCAAACACACGTGCCCCTCCTGTGTGTGTGTGCCTGCACACAAACACACACAGGCAACAAAATAGTGTGCACACTCTTTTGTGCAGACACTGAAAAACATCCAGCCAATCAGATATAAGATTAGATGTATGCATGCATCCACACACACTCAGACACCCCCGTACCATCTCACCAAAGGTCTTAAATCATGCTGTCCTCTCAAAAGCCACGAGGTCAGACCATTTGTACTGCTTATTAAAATTTCCAATGATGGTGGAGTAAAAACAAATTCGAATCACTTCAATATTTGAATCAAATAAAAGTGAAATAGGCCAACTCTCAGTAGTAAGTGAGTGGGAACATAAAAGTGAAATTATAGGATCATTGTACAGACAAACAGGCTTGGGGCTCTGAATAGGATTAATGGAGGAACAATGGTAGCCAGCTGAAAGGATAAGTGAATGGTGCTGCTAAAAAAGATTATGGTAGATCTACAGAGATACTTTATGTTATTTGATAAGTGGGTCAAATGACTTTATGAAAACACTTTATGGTAAAAAATTGCAGACAGTATGATGTAATATCATGTAACCTTTAGTGCAATTCTGTCTGCACATGTTGAAAGACACAGTATAGTCATGCTGCTTCCCATGGTTTGTTATCAGTTCAGTTTTAACAAACTGAGTTCTTTATGGATATCAGTGAATCAGTAGTGTTCTATCTGTGGATATGTGGTAAAGCTGTAATTTTTCTTCACATTAAGAGAAAGCATACATTTACATTTGACAAAGGTTGGATGTAAGATATTGTCAGCAGCAGAGCTCTGGGGTCATATCTTTTCTGTTGTTGTAGTTTGTCCATTTGGAACACAGTATCTTGTATTTTTGCTGTGATTGTATTTCATCCACAAGGTGTTTTGTCAACAGTGCGTACTCTGTGGGATGCTGAACGCTCTACTGCTTTAGAGAGACTTTTACTCCAGCAATGAGACTGTGTGAATGCGTGTGGATTTGTAAAGATGTGTGTAAGAGAGTGAGTATGTGTGTATGTCTGACCAAACAGCACGAAGGAAGGATGGTGGTAAATCACTATAAAACTGAAGCTCCCCAGCCCTCTCATTGTGACGACTAGTCATTTATTTAACAGTCAAATATGGTGCTGGGCTGTTTGGGGAGAATACATCAACCAGCACACAAGAGTCGAAACAAAGAGCGGCACACTTCAACAGACAAAGAGTGAAAAGAGAGAGGGCAAGCGCCTTTTTTTTCTCCTTCAGATGAAGTGTTGTTTGTCCAGGGTGGGTGCAGGGCACAGAGTGGGACGGATGGATGGAGGGAGGGACTGATGGAAGAAGGGAGGGTGGGAGGGAAGGATGAATGGTTATTGCACAGTTAGTCGATGCACAAACAGGGGGTGTCTGTGGGTGATAGTGGGGAGAGGAGGGGGGTACACGGGGGGGCTGTAAAAGATCTTTTGTGAAGGCTGGGAGTTAATCACTTGAGCGGCACACGCCAGTTCTATGGGAGCACATGTTGTACACTGGCTCCCCTGAGGGGAGCGGGAGGTCCCAAAACACACACACACACACACACACACACACACACACACACACACACACACACACACACACACACACACACACACACACACACACAGTTGAATTTACATGTCAGTTATAATGCAAAGCTGGGCACAGGCCGACTAGAAAAGCTGAAAGACCCACCCCCTCCACAGAACAGTTAGCAGACCCTCCTGGCCGTGGTGATAGTGTGAGCTTTGCATTTACTGCTGGTTCATTCAAGGCCATGCACACACAGACGTACACACATGTCTGCCTGTTTGGTTTCTCCAGGACTGGATAGATGACTCTGCAGGGGCCTTGCGGGAGATGGATGTTTAATTTGACCTGGCTGTAAGTAAAATCTATTGTTTCAGTATTTCAGTCCCATGTCAGAGGTGGATGCTAATATCTGAGAGTGATAGTGAAGACTGGAGTTTAGATTTAGTGGCAGACATCCAGGCACAGTAGAATAGAGGCAGTCACAGTCATTTCAGAGACTGTTTACATCAATGGCAGTGCAACAGGGCGATGCTTTGCTTTGCTTTGTACTGGTGAAGGTACAAATTTACCATTACTCAACATTTTCAATAGTTGTTTACTTTGTAGAAAAATTTGAAATTTATCCTGAACAAAACAGAAAATCAAAATGCAGCTGTGCCGGAAGATGTTAACTGGCTGTGTGATTCTTTCATGATTAGTAGGTTTCATGTATTTTCGGGTTATCTTTCCTTTTCCTGTATTCACCTTCAGTAGCCTATGACTGTCAGCTTTTTCTTCTGCCAAATCCACCACTCAAACTTTCCCTCCTCCCTCTGTCTCACTCACTGTCTGTGATTCTCCTCCTATTATTCTCCTCATCATGAAACATCTATTTTGTACATGTCTCATCTCGCTTATCATTGTTTTGTGGGTGATGAAAAGTGACAAGCTTGATCAGTGCTCCCTCCTTCATTCAGCATTTTCTCCTTCAAGCACGCTCATCAAACACCTCAGGAAAATGACACTGACAGCTATGTGTATCCTTACAAACACCATTGCGCAACCAATAATTATGGATTAGCCTCAAGCCAAATGCAATGTACACTAATATGTGACTTACAGCAGGCCATTAGTCCCTAGCTTTGTTGCTGTGTGCCTATTATAAAATGCTTAAAGACTGAGGACCAGGCGGTTAGGGGAGCCCACAAGCCCGATCAGCCAGTATGGAGCCTTTTGCTACTAAGTCCCTACTGAGGGGAGTTTTCCCCTGTGGGTTAGATATCATGACTAGCAACATCTGGGGTCTCGTTGCCTTTAAAAGGGAGGTGGGGACAGTGGATAGAGAGCATCACTAGTATCACTGTGAAATGTCCTTGTAGATTGTAAGGGAGAATGTTAACAACATCATTTTTTGTGTGTTTCATCCAATCATTAGTTATTTGTAATTCCAGCCAATAACATTATTAAAACATGAATATTTCTGTGTGGTATGTCTATACAATGTTCAAGTGCAGTAGCAAATAAAAAATGAGTGCATAGTATTATTCAGATGGCAGCGCCGGACAAGTCTGGAGCAGGCAGTAAGGAGTCTAATTGCCAGTTTGTTTAGAGGAAGGGCACCCAAAGGGTTATTTGTCAAATTCAACGGCCGAGCCATAAATTTAGATACACAAAGCCAGGCAGAATGCCAAGATGGAGTTTTTTTTTTCACTTTGTTTGTTTTGCAAACATTAACACACCTGCTTCAACACTGCATCTCTGGAATGAGCAGGAAACAATCAAATTAAACAACACTAGAAAACTGATAACCATCAGAGCAAACTATAGAAGGCTTTAAAAAATCCTCTGTTGAAGGATCAACAGTGATATTCTCTGTGTTTAATTTGTATTATCCATTTCTTTTCCTACAGATGAAGCCACTGACTGCACTTCGAGGTCATGAGCTGTGTTTTCTCCTCACTTCTGTGTAACTTGACCACCTGGACTTCAGCCCCACCATCCGCTCACCTATGCCCACAGGACCATGGGTAGTGTCAGTAGCCTCATCAACGGCAACAGCCCCAACAGCAAACACTGCAAGGCGTCTGAGTATAGTTTAAAAAAGGGAACAAACCATCATAGAAAGAGTGGAGGTTGCAGCCTTGATGGGTTACTGAAGTGTGGCTTCACTCAGGACTCCTCGTCCTCCACTTATCCCTCTAAAGGTCTCACCCACTCCCGGTCAGGACGAAGTGAAGATTTTTTTTACATCAAAGTGAGCAAATGTTTGTGTTTTCAGGTGACATGTATATGACAACACATATTGCACTGCTCCTAGATAAAATGTGTATCCTGTTTCATACAAGGTGAGCCATAAACCAAGGTCAGTGTATCACAGAGAAGGATCAATGGCCGACCGAAGGAACAGAGATGGGGAATCAGATGGGCGAAAGCAACCAAAGCTACTGCTCATGTCAGGGAAAATGACTCAGAGGGTGAGCAAAATGCCCTTTTTCCCTCTCTAACGTAAGATTAGATTTTAAAGGAATAATTCAACATTTTGGTCAAACATCCATATTTGTTTTCTTGCAACAAGTTAGATTTGAAGATTAACAGCAAACTCACATCAGTATTGTAAATATGTAGCCGGACCCTACAGCTGGTTAGCTTAGCTTAGCATAAAGACTGGAAACAGGGGGAAACAGCTAGCATGGCTCTGTCCAAAGGTGACAATATTTGCCTACCAGCAACTCTGAACCTCACTAATTTAGATGCAATATATCATTGTTTATACTGTAAGTGTAAAAATAACAATTCTTTGTTTTATGAAGGGGTTATGTGCTGTACTATCTCTTGGCCAGGAGCAGATGCCAGGCAACTAGTACAGACTCCAGGATGTTACCAAAGTCAGTGGTGGGGGGAGGAGCGGGATATGTGTCATACAACCTCCATCTTTGGCGTTACAGACTTTTCTATTCAAAATGCTTTAAGTGGTTTGTCTTCTCTCTTATAAAATCACAGCCCCCTGTAAAATGACAAATTGTCAATTTTACACTACACGAATAGGAAAAATTGTGTTAATTAGTGAGAATAGAGGTGCTGTTAGGCAAATTTTGTCACCTTTGGACAGAGCCAGGCAAGCTTTTTAGCCCTGTTCTGGTCTTTATGCTCAGCTTAGCTAACCTGCTGCTGTCAGTAGTAGTAGAAAGCAGCTTTAAAAGAGACAGAGCACAGAATAAAGGAGAAAAGAGAGAGATTGATGGCCAAATAGAGTTTGAGGGATAGAAAGAGAGAAAAAAATACAATGAAAGGCATCACAGTCATGAAGTCAGTGAGAAGGAATGCTGATCTCACAAGCTTTACCTCTTACACTTCAGCAGTAGCTCATTTTATTAATATCACACGGAGGGGCTATTCATTTTCCCTCAGACAGCACATGGGGGAGAGATGTGGGATGCAGAGGCAAGGAGAAGAGGACAGAAAGGAGGGGAAGTATGGCACTGCTTGTGATGTTCTTGGACAGCACAGATGGGGCATGTGGAGTTTAAGTTCAGTTTTCTCTTTTATGACAGTCTAGTGAATTTTACTTGCAACTACTGCTGCGTGCCTTTTAATACTGCCAGCTTGTAGTGAGGCATTTCTGCACGCTTCATTGGTTCTATTTCCAATGAAAAAACATGACTGTAAAAAAGATCTACCCCTTTCATTTGTACAGACTTCCAGCATGTGACAATATTTATCTCTGTGAAATCCAGTCATTATGATTTTCAAGTTTCAGAAATACAACTCATCCTTGGCTCCTTGTACTTTCCGTAACAGTACAAGAAGACTTGCTTTTTGCTGTGCTGTCAGCTAAGAGAAGCCACTGAATATAAAAATAAAAATAGGGAAGAGCACCCCTGACTGTGTGTCATTTCACTCTTCTAGACCTCTGCTGAGAAGTCACTGGTCCGTTCCACTGCCTTCAAGCCTGTGATTCCCAGGAGTACGTCCTCCACAGAGACGGGCCAGAGAAGCCTGGACCACATCCTTTTTCCTCTGGAGAAAGCAAGGAATCCAGACATTAGACAAAAGCGAGACACCTTCTCAGGTCTTTATGTATTCTATAGTGGTAAAAAGTTGTCTCAAAATGAGATTATTCAGATTGAATGACAAATAACACTGAAGTACAATGTCATCTCTTTTACTCTCAGGGACTCTCTCAGACTCCGGACGTAACTCTATGTCTAGCCTGCCCACCCACAGCACCAGCGGCAGCCTAAGTGCCTCCACAGGTCCTGTCAGTCACAGTGATGGCAGCTCAGCTACCGCAAACAGTCTCAGTAAGAGAGTACAACCGAGTTTGCCTTCATGGGTCCACGGGAATAGCGCTAACCTTGACAGTAGCTACAGGGCTGTTTTAAACAGCAGTGGCCTGGCATCTAAGGCTAATGGGGATGCTGGCTCCCCACTTTGTGCAGATGAGCCAAGCCCTCTCTCTGAAACTGCAGGTGGGATTCGGTCCCCCATTACTACAGATGAGTCACTGATTGAATGTTTGGAACAAAGGCTGCTGGAGAGAGAGACTGAACTGCAGGAGCTACAGGTACCAAGCTGTCATGTAAAAGAAACAAAAAAAACATGTGTTGTGTGTTCTTGATCAAGATCAGCACTAGCCATCAGTAGTTAGACTGTACAACTGTCTGAGATTTTTTATTTATTTAAATGTATTCACCTTAAAACAGGTAAGTTTTGAGGAGAAGGAAGCAGACACCTGCCAGCTGTTTGAGGAAAAACAAAAGTACTGTGCTGAAGAAATGGAAGGGCTGAAGCAGCGATGCTCCGCAAAGCTACAACAAGCGTCCCAAATGGCTGCAAAAACCCAGCAAGCACTCCAGCTGCAGGTCAGCCAGCTCCAGGTCAGCCCAACCCCTCTTTTCTTACCAGTCCCCTTTATGTCTGGTTCAATATCTAGTCAAGCCTTCTCCCTGTCCAGCAAATCAGTGAATTAATCTATAAATCAAATAAGATTCAACTTTTCACCACTAGCAAGCGCATAGAAATTCCAATCCTTGCACACTTGCAAAATTTTTTGAAATGAGAAATGAACTCTTGTACAGGCAGAGAAGGAGAGACTTCAGGAGGATGTCTCAAAGTTAACCCGAGAGAAGGCTCTTGTCGAGCTCAGACTGAGGTCTTACGAGACTGAGAGCACACATTTGGCTCCGACACTTGAGGAAACTCAATGGGAGGTAGGTCATGAGTCATATGTGTGATATAAATTGGATTTGAAGCTTTGCAACGTACAACACAATCTGGTACAGCCTTGAAGATTGCTGCTAGGGTGTGGGAACATGATGTTCTCCCATCACTAGAGGAAAAATCCAAATTTTTGTATCATGTTTAAGAAGAAACACAAATCCATCAGAAAAGATCTCCATAATTGTCTCTCTCCAAATGCAGGTGTGCCAAAAAACAGGCGAGATCTCACTGTTGAAGCAGCAACTGAGAGATAGCCAAGTGGACATCAGCCACAAGCTAAACGAGATAGTCAGCCTCAGGGCATCACTGAAGGAAAACACAGCAAAGATGGAGATGCTCGAGAAAAAGAATAAAGACCATGAAGACAAACTCCACTCCTGCACTGTAGAGCTTGAGGTTAGTCTGTTAATTATTCAGTGGCAATCCATTTCAAAATGGAGTTCAAACAAGGACGTGTGAATAAAATGCCTACACATTGCTTATGAGATGAAAATACTTTTAGTTGAGAATGATACCTGCTATTATGTGCTACCCTTGCTTTGACCTTCAGACCTTTCAATGTCCATGGCTATTACCGACATACTATGTGTATGTCAAAAAAAATATACACACACACAAACACACACACACACACACACACACACACACACACACACACACACACACACACACACACACACACACACACACACACACACACATATATATGTGTGTGTATATATATATATATATTTATATATATATATGAATGATTAGTCAAAATAATCCTCTCAATTGCTGCCTATATCTGGATATTTTCTATTTTTAATTCAGGTCTGCCAAAATGAACTCCAGCGCAAGAAGAATGAGGCTGATTTGCTGAGAGAGAAAGTGGGCAAACTGGAGAAAGACATTCAGGGAATGAAACAGGATCTGGCCACGGCCAAAGAGCAGAGGGTGCAGCACAGTTTTCAACTTGAGGCCAATGCCCAGACTCAGGCCTTGGAAGGGCTAAGCCAAGGCTTAGATTCCCCCACCCACGGCCAGGGGGAGGTGAACAGGGAACACATCTACACAGAATCACTCCAGAGACAAATAGAGAGACTGAGGCGACAGCTCAGGGAGGAGAAGGATGCTCAAGAGAGGCTGGCCAACAGCTTTGAGCAGGAGAGGCAGACATGGAACAAGGAGAAAGACAGGGTCCTCAAGTACCAGAAGCAGCTCCAGATGAACTACCTGCAGATGCACAAGAAGAACAAGGACCTGGAGAGGATCTTGAAGGAGCTGACCACTGAACTGGAGAGCCGGACAGAGTTAGGCATGGACATGACCTACAGCTCAGGGTTACAAACATATGAGGACGTTATTGCCACAGAGATTTGAATGGAGCACTCACTCACATGCATTTGATAAAAGTGATACTGTCACTTGACTGTTATTTTACCTCAGATATTTATGTGTTTCAATGTCACATGCAACATCACAGCAACTGGAGCTCATTCCCTGCTCATTAGTGTTTTACGAGGGTTATTTAATAGAATATGCATAATCTAGTGTGCTTTGAGGCCAGCACAAAAAACAGTAAGATTATACCTAGCTTTTTGTGATGACACTGGTACCATTTGTAAGTGCTAAATTATTTAATGTTCAAATGAGATTATGTCTTATTTTTTTACCATGTTGTCTAACAGGATCACTCATCGTTCTAATCATGCACAATTTTGTCATTTAAACACAATTTAGTAGTTGTTAATTGATACAGGTTAGACAATAGCTTACTCATCTGTTTCATGGTTAATGTCTGATGGTAACACATGATAAGCATGATTGTGGTTGAACATCTGTCTCTGCAGTCCCTTCAAATAGTGATATATCATCTGTTGTGAGCCTGGGTTCCTGAAATTTAATTTACTTGGCCTTGTGTATCCATTTTACTGTATGTTCCCACACTGTCCATTCTTAAGGGGTTTGTGCATGGAAAATTATTTTTAAACCATTTTATGAGTCATTTCAAAACAATACACAGGTTTTATGATGTGATATATCTACACCATTGTGAAAAAATGTTTTCCACTTCTAAAACATGATCATGTTGAGCTGTCAAGTATTTTCACCCTCAAATTCAATTCAACTGTGAAAATATAAGTTTAAATGCACACAGACAATAGTGCAATTAATATATTTTCATTAGATCATCTGTATGTTTTTGTCATTCTCTGGATCTTGTAAAAACTTTTCAGTGATCAGTAAATTAATCTCATGAGGCTTTGCCACTTCAAGTGTCTAGTCAGGTGCCATATTACACATACAATAACCATCACTCCACTGAACATGAAATATTTCTTTTGTATGAATACTAACTCCTGAGACTGATTCATTGTGGTTCAGGCAGACTGTGGTTTTACAGTTGTAATCGAATTGTCCAAATTAGTTTACTATGGCTCCTTTTACAAACTTAAGCAGGGATTCAAACTTTGGATCCGTGGACAGTGAGTGCTTTGTTTAAGTAAACTATATGTCTGAACTATGCAGAGAAGGGAACGTTTATTATATTGTCAAAATGTTATGTTCATTTCTGATACAGAAATGCAAACATTACAGTACAGTATATACTAGAGAACACCTCTGACAGATATAGAGGGCGAATGGAAATTTTTGGGTTTCACTTTGTGGTGTTTGTGTTTAGAGGGGGAGAGATTAAAGGGAGCTGGATAGTATACAATAAAAGCAAATATTTAAGCGAAAAACAAAGTAAAAAAACGTTATCTCCCAGTAATATCTGTCGCTGTCCCGACATTGTTCATTCAACTTGGTGAAAATAAACTGGCACTGCGCCACTTGGCGACAAACAATCCTTCCTACCATCAGCCTTGGTCATGTAGCTCTTCTATTCCACTTCGCACAAGGGCAAAGTAGGTTGTGAAGAAAAGTTTAACCGCTACGCCCACTCAATATTAAAGGGCTCACGTTATACTATCAGGCAGAAGTATATGCACACACTGCACTGGTCAAGAATGCGTGTCAATCTCCGTAATGAGACTGCTTCAGAATGCTCAGCTACCAACCATTACATTACATTAGCACAGCAGGCCAGGAGAGATTTGGAGGCAGACAGACTAAGTGGAAGTCTAAGGTGAGGTGCTATAACCAGTGGCACTCAAACTCAAGTGAACGATAAGTGTTCTACAGCCCTCACCCTGGGCCTTGGCAAAGAAAAGTGGTCAAATACAGAAGCCCAAGGATGGTTGATGCTGCAGCTATGGTACTGGCAAAAAAATGAATTGGAATTCAATGAACAAAATCAAACATAGAGCAACTTGCACAACTTGGGCAAAGAAATCTTCAGGGAATTATCTGTGATAAGACTGAACTGGAAAGAAGTACCAAGAAACAAGCTCGGGTGCAAACACGTGATTTGAGAAGCAGCATGTATTTGTCATCTTTGCGTTGCTGCTCCTTCTAACGCCATTTCTGATTTACTGTGCTGTATTCTAAAAATCTGTTAATTTAAAAAAGTGAATTTTACATCTATGCCAGCAGAACACATTATTCACAGAGATTTTCTCTGCCAAAAGAGGTGAAGTGAGTGGGTTTATATGTTTAAATATCAACAAATATATTACGGGACTAATCTGCATTATGTTTGCTTCTTATGATTACTAAAACTGTCTTTTAATGCACCTCCTGTTGAAAGGTATGTGGGTGAATACTTTTGATTAAGCAAACTACTCCAAAAAAGACAATACACTGGAGCTATAAATCTGTAGAGGTATTAGATTTACAAAAAAGGTTTTCAGACTCTTGTTACTTACACAACTTCACAAGCAACTGCTGGATTTAGAGTAAGAAATAAATATGAATGTTGTTGTTATATATTCAAAGTTGTCTTCAACTGCACTCTTTGTCAGTTCCTCATTATCATTCTCAATTCCTCTTGGACTAAAATAATGAGAAAATTGTTTTCTTCTCCCGTTCAATCATCTAATTTCAGCCTTTTGATAGCGTTCCCTTCTCCACACAGCAGCTCTTACCAGCTCAGCTTCTGTCATAACTAAGCTGATTGGACCAAATCAAAACTGAAATCAAATTAAGGCCCATTGTCAGTGTGTGTGGCTCTGTCACTGACATGAAAGGAGGACCACACAGAAGAGATAAAAATTAATTCAAAGTCGCTGGTTTGACATGAAAGAAAGTAACAGAGCTGGGTGGGTGAGGAGATTTCTTTCTCAGAATAACCATATAAGATTGTATACAATAAACATAGATCCATTAGCCATTTCTAATATGCCTTAATAGCGGACGAGTTGTAAAAAATGTATTTTAATGTATTAAATTACAGCTTTCAATATTTATCTTTTTCATTAAATCTACCATTGTCGACTAAGTTTTTTTTTTTTTTTTTTGGCATTATTATGATTTGGTATCTCTTTTTATGGACTCAGCTGAACATACAGAGTTGTGGTCCAGCCGATGTCTCAGTGTGATTGGACAGCAGTTAGGCAGCCGTAAGAAGACACTGGGTGATAATTTAGCCCTGCCCTGCAGTGACATGATAATAATGCACTCATATCCTGCTGTGATTCTCCTGATCGGCTGACAGTCGAGCACAAAAGGGCCTGAATTCATTAGTAATGTGGAGGCACATATGCAAACCTCGTGTTCAACATACAAAAAAGGGGAACCTCTGATTACAAACAGTATTCATAGCAAACAAATGTAATAAATTGGAACTATGGTAGAAATAAGTCATGGATCTCCTATGAATTGGGAGTTTGCGCTTCATTTCATGCCTCGACCCTCACCTCTAACGTTTTAATAAATATTCCATACTGGTAAATAATAGATGAGTCAATAACAGTGTATCAGTTTCTACCTTGCCCTCATTACTCATTGCACACTCACATACTTAAATGTGCTATATCCCAGCCATATCCCTAAGCAATTAGTTGCTCTTAAATATCTGGGGGCTAGTTATTCAGGCATGTATTTCATATTTTTATCGGTTTATTCAGAGCCTTGCATGCGGACCAAGCTACACCAAACTGCCTCAGCAAATCTCAAAGCTCCTCCACAGTCAGCAAAGTAATTGGGGAGGGAGTCCCAAGGGGTCCTCGCACACTGCTGAACCCTTTGCTACCGACAAGTTGAAATGGCAGTGAAGGTAGATTGTAATCAGTGCTTGTATGTTGAGTGTGTGTGTATGTGTGTGTGTGTATATGGAGGATATAAGTACAGGAGGTGGCTTGAGTACTTGTGTGAATAGGCCCACAGTATTTATAGACTCGCTGGTTGGCTGGGAAACCATCTGTTTCCCCAACCTCCCAGCTGCATTGCCCATGGTTCCCCATTTCTATGGGGATGTCAAATCTGCTCATGGGGGAGCTGCACTGATGCCAATTTAAACCCCCACTACTCAAAATTAGTTAATTAACTCTATCTCTCACACAGAGAGAAACTTCCTTTGTAAGAATTCTAACCATTCATCACAATCCAACTCTTTTATTCTAAAGCTTTGCCAACTATCAGCTTGTGTAATTAGCAGGAGCAGTTGAATGTGGGATAAAAAGGCCCAGAAGTGAATTCATAACATTAAGGCACAAATGCTGAAAATTGGTTGAAGCAAATTTCAGATCTAGAGGTCAGATTTAAAAATGCATCACAGTTTTCGACCATATGCTTTGTCTGAAATTGAAACTTCACTGAGAAGATTAGGAAGATAAATGGATTTTTTTTAGACATCCATTAATTGATTTTTCCAAATCAATGTACCTCACATATTCATGGAATATCCTTATCAGATTCCCAGTTACTACTACCACTGCCATGTCAGTGTGTGTCCATTATCAAAACAGACTAAGCATATCATGAGATCTACTCATATTTACAATGATAAAATAATGCCATAGAGCCATATATATAAAAAAATAATTCATTTTGATTTAATTCACAATAATCAAGTGTGTCAGTTTTGTACACTGACTCTGTGCACTGAAACAAAGTGATCATATCCTGTAGTGATGATAAAACGAAGGTGTGTTGCACTGCTTCCATTTAGCTGAAAGAGAAAATAAAGAAAAGCATTTGTTTTACCTGTTAATTCTAAGGATTCATATGTTTTATATAATAATATTTTCATTTAAACTTACTGAAATAGCATTTGACTGAAGATGTCCATCTGTATGTTCAAACTCTATGAAACATTCAGATTGTTAATCCCAAATCCAATTATTTGGCATTTAAACCAAACGTGCAAACAGATACTGTAGATGAATGTCCCCCTTACCTTTCTCTGTGACAGACTCAAATTGAAAAGCATTTTGTGAGGTATTCTTTTCTATCTTTAGATTCTTGACTGCAAAAGAAAAAAAAACATAGCTTTACAGATATCCATAAATGAAACCAAACACTGAAACAACACAAACTAGACAATTTTTTCTTTTCAGGAAAAAAACATATTATCTCACAGTGGTGGTAGCATGGCTGTAGACTTGTATCTTCCAAATCAATCACTCATTTTTGACCATGTAAATAACACGTTTATATATATATGAATCACAGACTTTGGGGATTAGATGTAATAAGTATTTCTGTGATCGCAGCTGTTCATAATATAAAATATGAGCCTCTTTACTTCTGATTACAAACACTGCTGACCTATGAAACCTTTAAAGTTCTCAGAAAACTTAGTCTTGACTTTATCTCAACAAAAGATTTGGCAATATAGACTTTGACTGCATATGACTCTATTCTGAAGGCAGAGTACAATGGAAATGAGTTGCCAGCCGATCATAGCAGCTGACAGCTGATCATCATTTTTCCTTTAAATTTAGAATGTGAGTTGTAAATTATTTTCAATGAAGATTCACTGCATTGTGTTTAGATTTTGTCCATTTGAGAGACATGAAAAGTCATTCTCTTTTCAAATTGTTTTAATCCGTTAAAGGGTTCTTCATACTTTAGAATATTAATTTTGATCCGGTTGGTAATAATGTAAAATTTTATACTGACTATGTTGACAGTGTGGCAGAGATTAACTATTAACAACAGGAGATTTGATATCTGTATACAGTTTGAAAACTATCTTATTTAGTTTATCTTAATAGACTTTTATTAATTCATTTATTGGAGATAATGACACAAGCAATGTGTTATGGGGGATTTCAAGGCGTAGGACAGCAATTTTTTTCTTGATTTCTCAATTTATTTGAATGTAACAGTATGTATGATACTATCACAGCCTCCATACCATTGTAGCTGTCCACTGTCACAGCAGAAAGTTTCGTGGGTTCAGCGAAGCGGATGATGAACTCCTGAGGAAACATCCCGGTGGACATCCAAAACGTTTTGGTGTTTCTGTGTGAAAGGGACAAACAAACATTAAATGTTAACATTGAACAGGCGGGGTTAGTGAGCATGGAACGAAGCGAACACCTAACGTTCACTGTGGCGACTCGTGGTTGAGGGAACCATTATTTCAGAGGAAGCTACACTCACCCGTCAATGATGTTTTCTGGTGGGTGACTCTCATCGCTGGATGTAGCGACGACAACCTTTGCACCCAAAGAACTTAGACAGGAATCGGTCATCTTCGTACCACAGAGAATACAGATCTCCGGTGCTGTCTGGTCGAGGAAAATAACAGTAGTTTCGACAACAATGAACAACAATCTGTTCTTTTCACAAGTCTTGGAGAAGTGGACAACTAGCCAGTGCCGTTGCCAAGTCAACCACTGCGTCGCAACAAATGTACGTCAACACTACTAAACGTCACTATTTCCGACGCACGTTGCTCGTTAGTTGTTTAGCAATTGACACTTAGCAGTGAAATCTGCACAACTTCAAATGGCGAATGGATGCAAAGAGACGTTGTTTACGCGCGGAACTGGTCAGGTTAGTTAGGATACACCACTGAACTTCAGATAACAGCACTTGTCCACCTCTCCAGGCCGCTGTAGATTCGGGGGAGATGGGGAGCTAGGAAGCTAGGAAGCTAAGCTACAAACCAACGCTTAGTTGGGCTAAGTTTGGTAACAAAGAAGAAAGGAATAGGGAAAAAAGGCGAAATCAGAAATCCACTGTATTCCTGATGTATTTCATTGGTCGAGACATCGCCTTGTTGTAATACAACGTCTTTGACACACATCACGTGAATTAGGTTTAGCTGCACAAATATGTTGGACTTTGTTGTAGCATCCTTTCCACAGTGCAGGGGACGCACAGGTAAACTTGTCGGGTCAGCTGCGAGCATTAGCTGCACTGTAAAATTGGCTGAGAGGATCAAATACATTAAATCAACTACACAATCTTCTGCATCTTATCGGTCATGTTGCCTACTGAATAGGAAATGCTTGATTTAAAAAAAAAAAAAAAAAATTCATCTGCAGACGCTCTAAATCTGTTCTCTTTTCAAGAGTGATGATTCGGATATATGGGATGACACAGCACTGATAAAGGCTTACGACAAGGCAGTTGTATCATTCAAGGTAAAATAGATCCTTTGCATCATATGTGCATGTAAAATTTTTGTTTGTTTTTGCCACTTATATGTATGTCTCCGCTGTTGCTTTGTTTGCCAGACTGCCCTTAAAGGTGAAGATGAGCCACAAGCCTCCAAGAAAAACCAACCAGGAAAAAAACGCAAACACAACAAAAAGAACCAGAGCAGGAAAAGAAACAATGCACAACCGGATAAAGAGGTCTGTAACTGGAACTAAAAAATACTGATGGGAAGGAGACAGTTTGTAGTGGTCTCATTGACAGCATTTAAATCAACATCATAGGCGTAAAAGTGCATCGTAACACATAAGACAGTTTAGTTTCTGTGTTTCACAACATATTTCAGTGATCTTACTTAGTATTTTTTCATTCTTGGTTTGGTTTACTTCAGACCAGGAGACAGACAGAACAGTATGGTTACGCTTTGACCTTAATGAGTTTATGTTGTGTCACAGTGGCAGGTGGGGGACTCGTGCTGTGCTTACTGGTCAGAGGATGGCCAGCTCTATGCAGCCACCATCTCCTCCATAGATGAGAAGAGGGGTACTTGTATAGTTATTTACACAGGCTACGGCAACAAGGAGGAGCAGAACCTCGAAGACCTGCTTTCAGAGATTTCTGAGGGTGATGAGGAAACAAATATCAAGGTAGAGCAGCACAAATAAATTATTTTATTTATAATTATGAAATTATTTAGTGTTTTTTTTTTGTGTTTTTTTTAAATCATATTTTATTCTTACACTCTTACCTGTTTATTTAACAGGTTAATGGGAATGTTCATTGCAATACTTTAGTTTATTTTGTTTGGTGATGTATTATTCCCATATGCCAAGCGTAAAAGATGTAAAAGTGGCCTCAGACTTTTGGATCCCGCTGTTTGTCACAGCATGACTGAAATTTGACTAAAATTTCTTGCTGTAAATGTCAAGTTTTTCTGTCACTCTGTCAGAATCAAAAGAAAAGGGCTTCTTTCCAGACTGAACATTTTCCAATTTAATATTGATAAACCCCTTTCACACATGCACTTTAATTTGTAGATAGATCACCAACTTTACCCTAAACTCAGTGAAAACCAGTAGCATCATTCCCTGAAGTTATGTCTTTTACTCTGCAAATACACACCACAAATGAGAAATTAACAAAATTAACAGTGTGTGAGTTAAATGGAATTAAGGAAAAGTGAGATAAATGTCAATTACAGTGCTTGATTTTCATCAAATAATAACTCCTGGAATGCAATGAACATAAATATTTGTTGTTCTCACAATCAATTCAAGGATTAAGTTGTAATTAGTATTGCACTTGCATCTTATATGGATTGTAAATTAATTAAGCTGTAGACACGTTAACCTTTATTTCTTCCGTTTTTGCCTGTGCTTTTTTTTTTTTTTCATTGCTTCCAAAATCAAATTCATATATATTTCAGAAATTTTATACCAAGGTATAAATAGAAGGGAAATGAGAAATCAAAGTTAAAGCAGTCTGTCTCGGCAATTAAGGTAAAGGAGGCAGAATCATCAACAGAGGAGAGTGACAGGTCAACCACACCAAACCAACACAAACAGCAGCCGCGCAGTAAAGGCCAAAAGTCCCAGGCCTACAAAGAACCTCCTCCTATGTGGGCTCCTGGCTTCCCTGCGTTTCCTCCAGGCCCACCTCCCATGCATGCTTTCAGACCGGTAGGTACCTTTTCTGTTATTTTTCAGTGAACAAAATTAACTGGTAATAGACTGCTTTCATTCATACTATTGCTTGAGATTAAAATGTTGAGTTTAAACCATTTGAGACTTTTTAAATTATGTGAGAATGTTGGCTCTTTATTGCAGCTAAAGAAATCGCAAAATGAAATGTAAACAATAAAATGTTTACAATGGGAACAAGAAAAATGGAATATAAACAACAGCCTCTCCGAGTTGGCATTTATCACCGGTGCACTCTATTGGATTACAATAAATTGGACTGGCATTTATCCTAATAGTTCTACTCTCTGTGTTGATGTAACTCTGTATGCAGTCATAGTAAGAGGAATGTTATCTTAAGACTCCCTTGCAGGTTGCACATGATATACCTGGAAGTTTTTGTGATTAGAACTGAATGACTCGAGACTGAACTAATTTCATATGTAGAGGTTGTGTAAGCTATTACCTTCACTTTAATCTAAAATGTTCTGGTAATACTGACATCACAGTGTTTTCACCCCTCTTTTGTCTTTTGTGTCCGTTAGCAGGGGGGAGGCAGGCGATCTGGTGGTCATGGGCCTGTACCTCCTTCCTGGCCTCCCATGATGCCTTTTGGCCCACCAGTGAGTTGGAAATATGTCTTACATACGCTATTAATTACAAATGCAAAAGCCACAGCAGATGCTGTTTTATCTGAGCAATTAGTTCTGAAGTCTATGTTTAAAAAGCACACATTTACTTATCCAGCTGGTAAATAGAGAAAAAGACTGCTGATATAGCATGGGAGTGGTTCACAACAAATATCATCAGCCTCCAACATCTGCAATCTGATCTCACTCCTTCTGCTGTTGATGTCTCTGCCTCAGATGATCCCGCCACCTCCACCGATGAGCCCTGACATGGTGGACGACGAGGCCTTGGGCAGCGTGCTCATCTCCTGGTACATGAGTGGATATCACACAGGATACTACCTGGTATGTGCACAAGGACTAAGTGGCTTATTATGGGCTATAAAACAGCTTCTATTTACAGGCTGAGTCTATTGCATTATGTAATGAAGAGCAGTAGGCGTAGATGTGTATATGTGTATATCTGTGGGCGACTGTGGCTGAGGAGGTAGAGCCACCGGAATGTGGGCATGTCGAAGTGTCCTTGAGCCAAGATACTGAACCCCAAATGGCCCCCGATTTATCATGTGTGAGTGTGTGTGTGTGTGGAAAGCACTGTATGTATAGGGGAAAAAAAGTGCTGTGTGAATGTGGTATGTAGTGTAAAGCAATTTGAGGGGTTGATAAGACTAGAAAATAGCGCTATGTAAGTGCCATCCATTTAAGTGTAGTCCATATGGTAATTTGGATACTTTCTGCCTTTTTGATAAAGTTCCTTTATTTTTTTGCTATGCTTCAGAGCTTTTTTACCAAATGCTTCCAGGTTCATAATATGTGTGAATGAATCCTTGATTTTTTTTTTTTTTTTTTTCAAAAGAGGAGCTCTGTTAACGTCATACTCCTCTTTTTACTTCTTGTACAGGGTTTGAAACAAGGTCGCAAAGAAGCTGCCGACTGGACAAAACTGCAGCACAAATGAAATGATCAACTCATGATTTCATCCTTGTTTTCAAAAGGAAATGTCACAAAAGAAGTGTACATGGTGTGAACAGAGCATTCATCAGAGCTCAAGGAGAAGAGTTTTGTATTTTTTGTAAATAGATTACATAAAAGCAATCAGAGCACCTCTGGTAACTGGCTTGGTATTTTGTTTTTATTAAATTGTACACTGTTTATTACACTGCTTTGACACAATGTTGTAAAATGAAAATTTATCGTACAGTACATGGGTGAAATTACAGACACTTTTTTCACTCATTATAAATACATTTTTCTCATTTATTTCACTAATTAGCAAAAGAGGGGGGAGTTTGCTTTAGATCATTTATGCAAATGTGTGTTTGACAGGCTCAATGATGTGGTACTGTAATGGCAAGTATTGTCCAGTAGAAGTCAGACTAGTATAATTTTTTCACGTTATAGGAAGATGCGGCTTGAATACATGATAGCTTGCTGTTTAAACCTGTACAGCTTCACTGCCAGAGAGAGGAACAATCTCCACTTCTAACAGTGTGTCTGTCTTACACTTGTGTCTCTTGGCATGTTAAGATTTTAATTGCCAGCCAGACTTGTTTCATGCTTTAGTCCCTCAGGTGTTTTCAACACAATTAATTCAGAGTATCATTCCAGTATATGCCCTGCGTTCAAGCTCTCTGTTTTCCCTGAGGTGTTCCCTCGTCCACCACCCAATGTAAGATCGCATCAATCATAGTGTTTTTCAACTCGCATCAGATGGGTGCATATTTCAGGCTGATAGTAGTCACGGTTTCAGCTACAGACAGTATGACACATCGGGCCGGTTGTGCAGATAAAGATTGATTCTCTAACAAAATCACTGAGACATTAAGATCATTGAAAGACATTTTGTCCTAATGTCTTTTATACATGACAAACTCAACCTTGCAAACCTTAATTGTCAATGAGAAAACACGGAGACCTTCAGAACCGACAGATAGTCATGTTTCATAATTTTATATGGCAGATATTTATTTGGATATTATTCCTGAGTCGTCCTGAAAACTGAACCTGGAATGTTCGAGGTTTAATAATGTAAGAACAGTAAGGCACTGGTTGTAAATACTGTACGTTTATATTTAGAATATAGAAAACCACATGTAATTACAGTTGGAACAACCACAGTCATTCTGCTGAGCCTGTAGCTCTTTCTTTTCATTTCATGAAAAGAAAAGCCAAACAGATTTCCCGTATTTTCTATACAGGTGATTTGCTGCCTGCTGAGACCCACTCTTCTGGTTCTAAACTGGTGTGCAATTGATCATACACTGTGTGTGTGTGTAAGAGAAACAGAGCAGGGTTTTGTGGTAGGATGCGGCAGCACGATTGTGTCCTGTTTTTCGAACCATGTGATCTTCCTCCAGCTGCTCCACAGCCATTGCTTTCTGAGTGAAGAGCGGTCCCTTTGTTTGTGTACTGACTATGGTCGGCATTTTACAGCCCACTACGACTGTGCCAGTGTCGACTGCTTTATTTGATTCTCACTGTAGCAGTCACTTTTGTTTTCCCTGCTTTGTGTGCTTGTAAGTGGGCAAAAGAGAGAAAACAGGAGAGAAAAGAGGCACGGTAACAGGAGTATGTGTAGTTTGTGGGATTTACAAATGGAACATGCACTGTAAACGAGGGGAGATAAACCAGACCTATCTTTTCCCCACAGATGGGTTTAAAATCTGCCACAGCAAAGCCTGCACATAAGCTCATTGCTTGCCTGACTCTGCAGCAAACTGAGCTGCCCAAAGGGCTCGATGGAGCCCAGCGAGGAGTTAAAAGGGGTCAGACCTAGCTTGGGAAAGCACTGCTCCCCTCTGTGACTGTCTACCCCCTACTGACCAGAGCAGCATGAGGCATGTAAACATAATCTGCATTTCACATAGTCCCTTCTAGAAAACAGACAGACATCCAAGTGAGATCACATTGCTGTGTGAGTTACAGCGCCTTCAGCTATTTACTCAAGTTCCCAACATCAACAAACTTCCTGCTTTTAAATAAGAGTCTTGGGGGAAGATTAGAGCAACAGGGTCTGCACAATCCCCTTTCCCTTTTTCCATAGAGGCCGAGCACCAAACACTAATTGCAGAACTACAGTCATCGTCTGTGCTAAATCACTGGATTAAAGTGTACGTGAGACTGTGTGTTACAGTAGGCAGAGCATCAAACTGTTGAGTAATCATGTTGAAACCTGGCATTGGAAGTGTCTGCAAACAGACTAAATTTACATTTTATGATTGACAGACAACAGGTTTCAGTATCGAGGCTGTTTATGATTCAGACAATGAACAAAACATGCTGACCATCACAAAAATGATACTATGATGCCAGAAAGGGGGTTTTCAGACTTAATTGCCAAACCAATGTTAGTTAACTCAGTTATTTAGTAAATAGTAGCAATCACGGCGAACAATAGCTCGCAATTGCACACACCCTGACGTAGGCTTCTTCATCTTTTTAACCTATTTATGGCTTTTGGGGTACTTCTGATCGTTCTCCCTTTAGATGTCTCATGCTTTATTTGGATAATTTCAGCTGATGCAGTAGATCAGGGTTGGAGTCACACAAGTGTGCAGAAAATAGATAACTGAAGCTTTGGTGAATGCTGGCTTTCTTGCCACCAAATAGTTCTTGTAGTATCAACACTGCCCGAGGTTATCGCTCACAAGTGGAAGAATGGAAATTTTTTTTTTACATCGAAGCAATTCAGATAAGATCAACAGTATCAAGTCTCAGTCAGCAGTTGTGGAAAGTAACTAAGTACATTCACTCAAGTAGTGTACGTAAGTACAAATTTGTGGTACACGTACTTTACTTGAGTATTTCTATTTTCTGCTAGTGTATACTCCTACTCCACTACAATTCAGAGCCAAATAATGTACTTTGTACTCTTCTACATTTATTTGATTACTTTGTACTTACTTACTTCGTTACTTAAAAGATCTGAGCACTTCTTCCACCACTTTAAATCGGTACAGTGTTGTGTGGGAACATCTGGTACGTTGCTTACTGGAAACCTACAGAACAGCCAAACACACACCTGCCATGACGGTTGGTGGACAGTTCATAACTCTAAGGGTCCTCAGTTAGATGTGAGTCCCTTTATCGGGATAAAATGTGCTTTCTTATGGGCTGGACTAAGCGGCTTTGCAGTATCACCTTGTGTCATGAGGCTGGGACTTCCCAGCACACATTTGTCACTGTCTATGTGGATGTAACCTCTGCCTTGGTGAGACTGATCCTCGATGACCTTCTGACCTTTACGAATTCCACTCACAGCATGTCCAGTAAAGTCCTGGTGCCGCCACAGATTGTGATTCACAATCCTGCTGGATCTTCACGCTCTGCTGCAGATGCTCGTAAATAAAATGTTACACCCTGAAGGCAAAGTCAATACTCCCCACTTTATAACTCCCTATGTAGGCTGCATTATTGGCTTTAAAGAAATGAGAATTCTCAAAGGCGTAAGGGTAGTAAATAAGTATTACCTGAAACATACTGTACATTTAACAGACCATGGTCCTTTCAGGTCAAGGAATTGTTTTATCTGGTATCTTACTTATGCAAGAGGCTAGAGAAACCATGTGCTATTAACATAATCAACCCAGCGGACCCACTGGTGGATTCATCATTCAGAAGCACATCGCCTGGCCAAACATTATCAATCACTACAGGTCTTGTATTGGGGCAAAACACAGACATGACAGGAAAAGCAGTCAAAAATGCCTGTGACACTAATTTGAAGTATGAACCTTGAAATATAACACAGCCTCAAAAATAAATTTGGATAAAAGTTGCTCACAAATACATTTTTGGATGGATTTTGTATATTTTGAAAGCTGTATGCCAGAATTAATAAAATTGACATGTTACATGTTACAAATGTTGGTGCCACACACACACACACACACACACACACACGCACGTGTGTTTTTTATGCTTCATCCATCCCTGCTGAATGACTTGCATAAACAGGCCTTAGACAGGAAACCGAGACTTTGCACTAGTAAGTCTCTGCAGAGTACACACCATCCATCGCCGGTAGAGGTCTCCGGATACAGGACAGGGCAAAGTTCGGTCTCAACAGCGCTGTATGGGGTGTCATCGTGTCACTGTCGGACGCACACCGGGCAGTGGTTTTGCAAAAGTGAAAGTCGGCTTTGAAAGAAGACTCCGTAAGTCTGTAGGTTTTTTGTTTTTTTTTTTCCTGCTAGTGGACTTGCTTCAAAAGAGGAAACGTACAGGGGGGGGGGGTGGGTTTGCCGAGATCTCTTGGGAGTTTTCGCCGGTGGGGCCGTTTAGTGCCACCTGGACCTGCGCTTGGCTGCTCGGCAGTTTTTGAAGCGGTTCCTGCCTTTTGTCCCGACCCGAAGTTCAGTTAATACACTCTGCACAGGTCCGTCTGTGAAATTGCCAGAAAAAACAAGAGACGATGTTTTGCCGAAATCAAACGGCGAGAGCCACCGTTGCCCGAGGCTCTGCCCTTGAAATGGAGATACGGCGAGGGAAGTTCAGAAAGAGCGTTTTCCTGGACACATCACAGGTAGACCCTGACTGTCCGCCGGTTATCATCACCGTCGCACCCCACAAACACACACAAGCACACAGCACGGACAACATGTGGGGTGTGTGTGTGTGTGTGGGGGGGGGGGTTCTCTGTTTATACCTCTGACTGACTTCTCTCCCTCCACAAACTCATCTGTTTGGCACACGTTTAATCCGGTTCTGAAGGCGTTTGAGTGGGTACCCGGCTTTGCTTTGTGTGATATTTTAATGAAACTGCGCCGAGGAGCTGTGCTGCTGCGCTCACATCGGCAAAATAAAGCTCTTAATTGCAGCATTTCCAAAAACCACTTTGCATTTTAGTTGACTCTAAACAACAACCAGTAATATTCCTACAGAGACGTAAAAGTGCGTCTGTGGCACTCAGTAGAAGATGAGAGTAACTTAAATGTGCTTTATGTTATGTTCCATCTCCCATGATGTCTTATTATTCCTAGATGGTTTAGTATTGTATACTTTTGTTATGATGCTTGCACCTGCTGAGGGTTATTTCTTGACATTTGTTTAATGAATTGCATCATAGCTACTTTTAAATGCTGCTCTCCAGAAATATCTGCTTCCCTTGAAATTCACCTCGTTCAGCTGTTCTCAGACATTTACTTTGAATATCAGTGCAAAGTTTCGTGTTCCTGTGTATCACGATTTCAACCTCTTGGCTCAGTTGTATGTCTTTGTACTGCTTTAGCATGGGGACAGTCACCCTCGAGGGAATAGAAAGAAAAAAAAAAAAAAAGACTCCATCCACCAAAAGTTGAGAACTAGGTCAAAGCTGTGGCCTGTGTATCCCTCTCAGATGTTTATCGCTGGATTAGAACTGGTACTGTTCCTGCATGTTTCCCCTCTTCCTCTCTCCAAGGCTCCCATGTCAACATCTGCTTGATATTTGTCGGCAGAGCAGACGGGCTTGGAAGCGACTTCCAATCTAACCTCTAATTATTTTTACTCACGGTTCACTTTAAAACTGTTTTTATGAAAAGTCCTCCCTCTGTCTATCACACTTACCTTCCTTTCTCTCTCTCTCCAAATCACGCACTCGCCTGTTCGCCCTGGGCAATATGCATATTCTTTTGGTTTCCTTTTACATTGCTGATATTTTGTTATATAGTCCGAAACTTGTTCTTGTCTCGTGGGTGTTTGTGTCTGCTAAATTAAAACTACACCCACATTTGAGATGTACACAGTTTTGGAAGTTCAGACAAGTCACTTTGTTTTATAAGACCGAAGTGACAAAGAGGGATGTGTGTGTGTGAGGGAGAGAGGGGGAGACACAATTGTAAGAGGATACTTAAGGAATGCTAATGGTGCAAAATGGAAAAGATAGGGTATTGATTCTCTCTCTCTCCTTCCCTATTTGAATCTCCCTTGCTTTTTCACCCTGTCTGTGTTTTTGTAGCAAGCGTACCTTTTTGTCAGCTTATGTCTACTAGTTGTTTATAATTCATGTCACAGGAAAACACAGCTAACCCATGGGAAGTCCAGCACACTCCATCGTATTGATCTGCAGTCAGAATAAGCCTGATCTGGTGTCTGTGCAGCGGGAGTTCATATCTGACACATGAGCTCGTATAGGCGTATAGACGTTTCCTGGAGGTGCAGTAGAGTTAATGTGGTTAAATCTGGACAGTAGCTCGGACAGAAGTGAATGATCTCATGTGTTTTCAGGTTTACTTTCGGATGGTGTGAGTTGATGATCTCCTCAGAGTGTTTGACCAGTGTAAGCAAGTGACCAGATATTGTGATAAGAGAGATGAGCAAAGCCACATGGCCAGTCTTTTTTCTGGGGGGGGGCAGGTTAGGATTTACATTTTTTTGTTCCTTTCTACTATTCTAGTGAATCTTTTGGGGAATTAAATCAAAAAAGTTATTTAAGAAATGACTGGCAAGAGATATTCTGAACGATCACATTCATCTTTTAATCACACTCCATGGAAATTTCACCCCTAACTCATATTACTTTCCCCTGTTTAGTCTCTGTATTAGTTCTTTATCAGGGTAAAGACTTCTCTTCTTTTCACAACAACAACAATAATTGCTTCCTTAACTCTGTAATCTTCTCCCGCTGGTTCTCATACAAGATTAATTTGTGTCTCTGCCTTTGTTGCCAATGCTAATAATCCTCTTTCAGAGGCTGGGACTTTTCCCCAGATCTGTGTGTTCGGGCTCTCTCGGTCCCACCATGGAACCAGTCTGTGGCATTTCAATGAGGCAGGCTACCTCAGTGTGTGAAAGCACCCGCTTTCACTGTGCCAGTGGATATCACGTTTGTGTGCATTTCCGCCAGTGTTTGAGCCTCTTATGTAAATGTGTGTATGTAACGGTGGTTTTTCTGGAATTTTTTGTTAGTCAGTGACAAGTTATCAGACAATGAAACACTTACTGCTCAAACTACCGATAAAGGAAGAAAAGCCTCAAATGCTTTGTTTGCCTGAACCCAAAGAGTGCTGCCAACTTACACATTTATTTGTATGTATGTGTGTAATGAAAACGTCTTAGAAGAGAAGAGATGTTGATTAGATCCGTCACTTCATGCTCCAGTTATCAAACCTAAACTCTTACATTAGTTCAAGTTCACAGCAGTGAAGCATGTCTGTCTAATTACAATAGACGCGTATTTAATGTGTATGTCGTTACAGTAAAGGGACAACTATAGTTTCTATTGAATGGAGTAAAATGGTAGAAATGCACCCATAGTCAGCAGTGAGTGTGTGTGTGTGTGTGTGTGTGTGTGTGTGTGTGTGTGTGTGTGTGTGTGTGTGTGTGTGTGTGTGTGTGTGTGTGTGTGTGTTTGTGTATATGGGTGTGGGTGTGGGTGTTATCGTACCCGAAGGCTGTAGGCAAATTAAGCCAAGGGCATGATTTTGTAAGACTAAATAACCATTATTAATAATCTAGAGACTGAAGAAACAGGCTTTGGGGAGTTCTCTGGACTATGTGCCTAATTACACCATTCAGTTATGTAAATAAAAGATTAAAATGTTTAAAATATTGCCAGGCTTCCAGTTTGAAGTCTAGACATATATCCATGGCAACTTATTGTTTCCATGTGTCTGTGCTTTATCAAGGAATGTTTTGACAGTCTGTCTCACTGTGCTCTGACTCCACATCTTCTGAAGTCTGGTGCTGAATCATTCTGCTGTGTGCGTATCACATTGACAGGGTAATAAGGCCAGACAGTGGAAGGAGAATGAGAAACTGAGAAAACGATTACATGCTCACACAGGATTTGTCCAGAAATCCATTCCACAGTCGCCCTGTCCCCTCTCTGCCCGCTGCTCTCAGTGGGAGCAGAGATGACATCTGCTTTCTACATCCCTCCTCTCTGATCCACAAGGCCAAAAGTGTGTCTCTGCACTCTGCTCTGACTGCATCCTCACTGGCTCTGCTGTTGCAGCTGATGCCACCAAGGCATGCAGTGGGAGCCAGAGATAGTTTGGTTATTATTGTGGAGGTGGGGATGGAATGTCCTCTCTTCCAATGCTCCGACTTTGCCTTATGTTTAAATCAAGGATGGTCCCAACTATTCCAGACCACTGTGGCTGCCACCAGCTATGCAAGGCCAGGAAGTGGTTAGATGTGTGTAGGATGACACACCCATCCACCCACACTCTCTCCGAGTATGCAGGAGGGTATGGCAAGGTCTGGTAGTCTGCCATTTGTGTTGAGTAACAGCTTAACAGCTTTGGGCTGTGGTTTGGTTGGTTTTGATGCACTGCCCTTCTCCACCCTGTAGATCCACACAAACTCACCAGTAAGTATCCAAACTGAACATACTAGTGGCTTTAGTGAAACTTTGGATACTATGGGTGTTTCCTTTGCTCAGCGTATATTTGGCCATCCGAAAAAGAGTGTGTCGGTCATACCAAAAGTGCAGCAACTCCTATCTCAATGTTTGGGTAATATGATGCAGTGTTTTCTTATCAGAACTTGGTTCAGCTAGAGAATTGTTTACTTGTGTATTTGTTTTTCTCCACAGTCTAATCTTTTGCGTATGAGGAAAATTGTGCTTTTTCCTTTTTTTTCCTGGTGTTATTGCATCCAAGTGAGAGATATTGTCTGACTAATATGTTTTTTTCCAGGCGCTTAGATATATGGATTGTAGTTCACAGGTGTAGTCCTTGCACTCTAAGCAGCCTCCCAGTGTGGCTTCTGCTAGTGTTTAATGTGGCCTAGCAGAAAAATTCGCCATGTTTATGTAAGCAAGTAAGTAAGTAAGTAAGTAAGTAAGTAAGTTTGCCTCCCCACATACAGAGAAGGAGCGAGGTCAAATGGATGTTGCCAGGACGACACTTCTGCCAGCAAAGAGGAAGCACCTCAGACTATGAATCTAGTGAGAAGGAGTTGTTTTCAAGGAATGCCAAACCTTCCCCCAAGGCTCCCTCCCAGGGCAGCTCTGTGTACCCAGTGAACAATGGGCCATCACTGCACTGTAGCCCCAAACCAAACCCTGTTCTGGGCCATGAAATGCCAGGGAAAGGGGCTCAGAAGCCTGGGAGTTCTTAAGAGTGGATGCACTCTACCAGATATCCTGAACAACTGCAGTGTAAAATTTGCCAAGACTGGCCTACACAGAGTTCTGTGAGAGAGTAATGATATGGGATTTTTAGCCCACTCTTCCAAATTAGTGTGGGACTACCCAGTAGTGCTTAAATCCGTGTGAACGCCAAAATGTGTGTGTGTGTGTGTGTGTGTGTGTGTTTGCAGCCTCAGGGCTTTCTGGCATTTTGAACATTGCAGGGGTGCAGGGGAGATGCCAGGGAAAACTTTAACCCTTCTAAGATCCTTCTCCTCAAACAAAGCTCGACCACTGGAGCTTTCTGCTTGGAGGCTTTCTTGGTATGCCGAGGGATATTTTAACTAGCAAATGTTTAACCTTTTTTTATTACACAGGCTTTGTGTATATGTCATTGTGGAGCACTGCTTCCCACTCAGACTCTGAGAGCAAGCACAAATGAAAAATTGTTTAATCTCAGTTTCTTAAAGCTGCGAGTAAAATTCAACCAATGTCCTATTATTGTTCCCATGGTAATGACTGGACTGTTTACCTAATAAGTTTGGTGAAAGAGAACAAAGATTTATTGTTCAAATAAAGTATTAGTGAAGATTCTTATTTCTTGAACTCATATAAACACATTCTATATCTTTTTATGCAACAAGGCAAGGTTATGTATTAGTTTATTATTAAACACAATAGAGCTATTATTTATAGGCATATTTTCTGCATCACATGTAACTTGCATAATGTCCTCGCTGTTATGCAGTGATAATCTCTATCAGTCTCTAATTTGTTAATTTTCACAGTGAGCTATCTGAACAACAGCTGACGATCCTCATATACTATACATGTGTTCACCTGCCGTTGGGCCTCAAAGTCTCGAAGGTCTCTTTTCTTTCCTATTTTATATTACACACACACAAACACACGCAAACAAGTCTCAAGTGTCATAGTTACAGGATGTCCTCTTGTGCTGCTGACCCTTCACTGGTCCACTCCACAGGCCCAAGGACAGCACTTTCCTCACAGCTTTATGTTATCTAAGTCCCATTGACAGGACATGCTGGACAACCAATTTAATGCTTGGCTTGGAGAGATGGTAAAATTGGCATTATGAAGATAAAACGTTGTTATGTTCTTACACGTAAGTATTTTGGCCTTGGAATGTGGTTAGCAACCTGTGTCTTTCTGTGGCAGCTGGTGTCAGGGTGCAGTTTAACAGCTGAGGGTCTGCTGCTGATGTTGCAAGTGAACCCTGCCCAATCACAGATACATATTCTGGCACATTATAGGGCTTCACTCTGAATAAAGCTAGAGAACAGATGTGTATATAGTCACATATAGGTGCACACGGCAAGTGAGACACACATAATTGTCTATACATTTTGACATTCGGTGTTATAAATGAAAGCTGCTGTTTTGAGCTTGTCATTAGTCATTTATGATAACTGCAGTTTGTCAAACTCTTGTTTTCAAACACACACACACACACACACACACACACAGACAGACAGTGACTAAGCAGTTGAGCAAGGTCGACTGAATATTCTCAGACATAGACAGGCTTTGTTCCCTCAGCATATGCTGTCCTGAGCGAGGCTGTCACCGGCAGTGACTCGGTTAACAGACAGACAGAGAGATAGGTGGAGGTGGCGTAATCACTGGATGCTTTCCCACTCCTCCATATGGGAAACTTCCTCCATGCATCATCAAACCTGTCTCATTCTGTTACCACCGTGGTTAGTTAAGTGGATAAAGCTTTTGAATCAGAGTAACCCAGAACAGTCCCTTCTTGTCTCAATTTTTAGTCTGTAATACTGGAGAAGGATTTGGGTTCAGCCCTTGTTGTAAAGGAAGCTCTCCCAGACAATATGAATGACACTGAGCCAGAGCTGAAGATAAAAGAAACTTAAAAGAAACTAGAATAGATCTTAAATGAAGTCATCTCTTCCGGGTTAAAGGAAATGAAAATGTTTGACATTATGAAGCATACTGCAGGTAAACCATTAGCTCACCTGCTTCTGTGAACTTTCACATCCTTCCACTGTTTCATTCTCCCTATTCTATCAACCTCAACACCTCCCTTCCCCAGGAGAACCATGTAATGTGGGCCACACCACTTTGTTGAGTCTCAGGCCCCCGGATGTAGCAGAAAAATGGGTCTTTTTTGTCATGTACTATAGTCCTAACCCACTTTCCTGATCCAGATTACTTAGAGGAAGTCCTCCTTTGTCTTTACCTCTAGACAGTCATAGAGGATTACGATTTTTTTCTATGTCCCTTTATCTCTCAGTCTTTTTTTTTTCTTTTTTCATCCCTGTATACACACACCAACAGAGACCTTAAACTTAACCTATTGAGCCTGGCACTAACAGACTGTAAAACAGAACTTGACTGTCTCATGCCAAAGATATCTTCTTCCTGTTAACAAAAAACCCCCACTGCTCTGTTAAACATTGACAAAAAAAAAAAAAAAACATACGCATGCAAACACAGATTCCGATGTGTGGTTTCATTTATAGTCCGGGACACTTATTGTCAGCCCCCTTTGTGTTATCACAGAGGGCTTAGAAACATGAGAGGCTTTGTCTCTATGTGGAAGAATCCCATTCTCTGACAAACAAGCTACTTTGAGAAATAGTTGCAAATGCTGCCATTTGTGTAACTTTCTGAATTTGGGCTAATGAAAAACAGACCTCGCCCCCTCCTTTTCTGGAATTAACAAAATAAAGGGGCCTGATTTGTTTTTATTTTAACCATATTGGCTGAAAAAGGCATATATGTCAGATATGAATGTTTTTTTTACATCTTGTATGGATATGCAAACCAAACACTGAACATCGGTGAACTGCAGTTGAAAATATTAACAACATTTTACAATAAGGTAGCAAAAACACAGATAGGCAGAGAGAAACTATATGATAATCCATTACAACACTGTAGCTTTAAGTTTAGCCTGTAACTTCACCAGAGACAAGTCCACACGGGCATTAAGGCTGAAGAACATTGGGCGTGTCTATGGCGGCCCATTATGCCACACCTTTTCTACTGTTCTTCTCTATTCCACTCTATTACTTCATTTTTTTTTATGCACAAATAGGCTTTTTATGCCGTGCTCCTATACGTCTCGTAACCATCAGACTTCATCGTGAAATAGATGGAGTCAGGGCCTCTCTTTCATACAGAGGAATGCAGTTTGAATTGAATCAATACTGAGGAATGTTTTAGAGGTATATGTGTGTGTATTTGATGAATAGGTGGGTTGTACATGTCTGTTCCTGCACTACATGTTTCATTTTGTGCAGTCTCACTGAGTTACAAAGTGATGAGTTCACGCTAAGTCACCCACCTGCCCACCATAGGAGAACTGTGTGTAATAACCAACAAACTGTAGCTGTTTAGTTGATGGATGTAGGTATTGTATTGCTATTCCTGACTTTTTTAAATTAAAAAAAATAGTGCAGAATGAGTCTAAATTCAAAACTGTATCTTAGATGAAAGGACATTTTTGCAGTGCAGCCTGGCCAGGAGATCACTGGATGTTATTGTGGAGAGGAGAGGGCAAAGGGGCACCGCCACCAATGATGTTGCACTCTTTTGATGATGCCAGGCAGGTGTTTGACTTTATAAGAGCAGATGGGTCTATTATGCATGTCTGCCTTCCCTGCATTCTGCATAGTGTACTAGTCCCTGCCAGCATGTCTGTGTTTTAATGTGTCTGTTTACTGGCCCCAGTGGCAGACGGTGTGGTGTCAGATCTTGTTGTATCGTTGTGTTGTTCCTGCTGTCTCAGCAATTATTTTTATCAGGTCTTTCACTAGTTAGCGCCATTTGTCCGCACTAACAGTCAGTCAGCACTTTAAAATGTGATACCTGCAGGACGAAGTCAAAGCAGCCAAAGTAGTGTCCAAATTAAGTACAATCAAAAGGCTGTAAAATATATTCAATGTATTTAATTCAAAATTCTATCAAAACTGAGGACAGAGTATACTGCACTGACGCACCGAATATGACACACCTTTTATAGCAGTGGGTTATTCAAAAATAAGTCCGTCTTTTCTTTGGAGGTGTCCAACCTTTGGCTGGACAAAACAAGACATTTGTAGATGTCACATTGAGCTCAGGGAAATTTTGATTTCCTGACGTTTAATAGACTAAATTGCTTCTCGATTGATCGAAGGAAAATAATTGATAGATGAATCAACAATAAAAATTTAACATTTAGGGCTGCAATAATCCTAATATAACATCATCACATAACCCAATGTACTGCTGCCTTTATATGTAGAGAATGCAGGGCATATTATAACATTTGCGATATGTAATTTATTATCAGTATTTGTTGTGTACTCTATGTGTCCAGACTCAGCCCAGGGAATTCCCCAAGGGTATAACTAGCCAGCCAGAAAAACCACCCAACCCAGAGATGTTTGCAGTTGCACGACAAATTATTTGCATGACATCATGTTTACCAAGTAATACACAAACCTCATATGTCTGCTTATGAAAGCAACAAAAATAACAAAAAAATGAATTCAGCTCTGAATTTGAGCTTTAACATGACAATTAGTATTTTTCCAAGATGTGTAAGTGGAGAACATTAAAAAGCGGGCCACCGTTGTCTCATTAGACCCTCTCCTTCCTCCCTCCTAGCTGTTTAACCTTTAAAGATGTTATGCTTGTCAGTTTGAGATATGGCCTCCCTAATGTCATCTCTGGAGATGTCCTTAGATTCTTATATTGTTTCTGCAGATGTTTAGATTTGTGGCTTGGATTTTACCCAGGCATTCTTTGCTACAAACAGCAACATCTTGGTGTGAGCTCTACGAAAAGAAACGTGTTATGGTCTGGGAGAAGTGTCCTCATGGCAAATAAAAGAACAGAATTTCTTTTTTTCAAATTCTGACTATTTATATATGTAACAATGAGTTTTTTTTCTCTCTTTGTCTCTGTCTTTCCCTCCACTCCTCACGCTATGTCTGGTTTAAGAAGGCAACAAAAAGGAGCGTGATACCTCCTTGAACTTTCATTTTCCTTTTTTCTTCTGATTACAATTATTCGAGTTTACCAAACTGATATTGACACACAACTCCACTTTATGTGTAGCAATTATTTATTAGTAAAGTACTGTGCAAAATATTGTGGTCTTAGGTTGTGTTTCTTAGGGTGGCATATCTGGCTGTGTCGCTGCTTCTGCTCTGCAGAGGGAGCCATTGCTCCATTTCAGATTGTGCAGCAGCCCTGGAGCGAAGACACAGCTTTCTCTCCTCTTATTCACCTTTCCATTAAAGAATTGACATTCACTTTATATTCAACTTACAGTCATTAATAGTCATTTTACAAGTGCATGCATTTTATCGAATACTAAATTATTTGCTTCAGTGTACAAATCCTCTTACATCCACACAAACCAAACCTGATATTGCATAGCCTTTGCCCCTGAGGGCAACAATCAATGAACTGTCATTATGTTTGGCTCTCTGCGTGTATGTATGCCTGTTTTTCCTTCAGTACGTGGAGTCCTGTTGAGAAATAAGACGGGCCCTCAAAACAAGGTACTAAAAACACTCCCTGTTCTGTTATTGCAGCCTGTGACGAGGCAGGCAACTCCCCCTAGCTTTTCTAAGCTAACCCATGGACTGTGACACATACACCCTTTTATTCATTATAGGATTTCCAGTGGGGGAACAACACCAGCTGCATTATTTGTGGGTCTGTGTCCAACACTTCATACCCAGCATTCCTCAACTTTTAATCATGGGTAGAGTGTAGATGATCTCCAGGACATGCATTGTCATAACATCCCCTGTATCTAATCTTAAAGCAGAAGTTAGACCACTCACACATTGCAGACTAAAACTCATGCACCTAATAACAAGGGAGCCCGTCGATGAGATTCACAATGTCATTACTACGTCTCTGGGTCTGAGTTATGACTGTCTGGCTGTCAGCGCAGGTTTTCCATGCTCTATAACTGAGAACTGACCTCCAGGGGGATTTCTCTATGATACGTCTGGTTTCACAGCTCATCACATGCTGCTGTCATCAAGTGGAGCAGATGTGACCGAGTGCTTGCCGTAACACAGCCATTTAATTGAGGTCCTGTGATATTCAGATCTGTTAGGGCTGATTTTTTTGTTTGTTTTTTTTTCCCCCAAGTAGACTGACTTTAAAACTGTTGCTGGTTTCTGTGTGTCTCCTCCTATCTTGATAAGAACATTTATCTCTTTATAACTGTGCACAGTCACAGGAAGTTTCATTTTATCTTCCAGGCACAAAAACTGTGCACCTTTGTGAACCTTTTTATTAGTGATGCACATTTTACAGGAGCAGTTTGTAACCTGGTGCTTTGGCAGATCACATTTTCACCGTGTGACTATAAATCAGCTGAAAATACCTATTTTTCTCTCTCTGTCCTTGTGCAGTCAATTGTCTTTCATATTGTATATTACACTCTTACAGCTCTGTAATAATTCAGTCTTGTTTTATTTCTTTGCCCTCTTTGCTTTAGGCCATAATCAGATAGACAAACCTTGATCATCTGCACTTGTCTTGTATTTTGAGACAGTTTTGCTATAGCTTCATGTTGTGTGTGTGTGTGTGTGTGTGTGTGTGTGTGTGTGTGTGTGTGTGTGTGTGTGTGTGTGTGTGTGTGTGTGTATACTATGTTCACATGTTTCCCAGAGTGTTCGTTTATGTCTGTTTATGCCTGGGTATGTATTTGTGTATGTAAGTGTAGGTTTCTGTCTGTTTACCTATTTCTCAGTTGGTGAGTGGGAGTCGTGGTGTGGGTGGGGTTCAGTTTTCAGAGTGGGTCTAGATGACAGTCTGGAGTCTTTGTTGTGGTTTGGGGCCCAACTAGCCTGGAGCCCTCTTGTGGTTCCTTGCCCCTGTTCTGCTGCCGCACTATTAGATGGAACACCCTAGGGTTCTTTTTCTCCTTTCCAGACTGCCTGTCTGGACACGGGGTATACTCTGTATTCTTGGATCTTATATTCTTGGTTTTGGCCCTCTTTCCTATTAGTAATCATAACATTTGATTGATCCTGTGAATCGCTGAGATTTGGGAATGATGTAACATCACTAAAACAAAGTTGGACAGGGACAGAAATCTGATCATACAGGTTTTAATCAAACCCCTGGGTTAGACAAACTAACTTGGAAAAGAAACTGAAGGCATGATGCTAAGACGATATAATGTTTGCCATGTTCACCATCCTTGTTAAGCATGCCACCGTTTAACACTAAACAAAAAGTGCAGCTGACACTGATGGGAATCTGTTAGGCCTTTCAGATATTTAGTCATAAACCAAAGTATTGAGCAAATTAAAATTTGGAAATGATGATGGCACTAGAACAAAAGTTTCATCCTAAAGATTCATCCCAAAGGGCAACGTGAATGTGTGTACCTAATTTCTTGGCAAGCTATGCAATAGTTGTCAAAACCAAAAATGCAATGCTCCTGGTGGCACTAGAAGGAGTTGGAGATCACCAGAGTCATTAGGATTCATAATTTGGGAACCATCCATGCCTGAACAAACAAATGGGAATTACCATTTATCATTTCTTACATGTGAAATGAGGAAATTTGTTTTGTTCATTCTTTTACTTTGGCTTATCATTTATTTTAAATGACACAAATTGTCTGGGGTCCATTTGTCTTGACAGTCTCTCCTTCCTTTCTTGCTCAATTCAGTGCCCAGACTGTCACCACTGTCCAACTGATTGATGAAAATATAAATCGGTCTTACAGTCAATTACTGTTTTTCCTCCACGACATTTATAATACTTGCCTGTAATGTCTCTTTGGCGCAGCGCCACCAGCTGACCCTCAGCTCCGACTCCAGCATGTTTCCTCCAGCTGATTAGGTGTATGGACAGGAAGTTTCCTATATTCCTCCACACATCCGTTCAGAAACAAGAAGGGCACCGGGTATTGTCTTGAAACCTTCTCTGAGCCTATTACGCAAGGGTCAGCCTGCGTGTGTTTGGAGGGAAGGATTTCATCCTTTTTTGTTTTTTTGTTTTAATCTTTTCATGGAACAAGTGTCAGTGCTCCGTTTACCTAATCCTCAGTGTTTTGATCAAACCTCAGAGTTAGCGTTGGATTAACTGATGGTGTAATGCTTTGGTTTCATTCTTCCCTCATGGCAGCCAATTAGCACATCCGGCCCTGCTACAGTCAGATCAAGCCTTTAGTCGCAAGCTGCCAATCCACCGTCCTATCAGCAGGTAATCAGCATTTACCATAGCAGAAATCACAGTCCGGCCTAAAACTCTTATCTCTCCGCTAACCACTTATCTGTTGTCTCTGATTACCTTAGTTTGCCCCATCCTCGGTGACTCCTGGCCAAGAAGCAGCGATGCTCTGTGTTTGAGCTGGTTGCCTGCCTGCCTGCCAGCGTGCCCTGTCATTGAGATAATACCTGTTTTCTGTCTGGCTTTGTTACGCCTCTAGGCTTTTGTGACAAGGTGTCAGTCTTTGTGTTTTACTGCAGGGAGTCTTACCTGCAGCATGTTCTGCTTCAAGGAACTGCTGCTGGTGTAATAGGGGGACTAAAGAAAGACTAAATGGATTAAGGACATCAGAATAATTAAGTGGTTGTCCTGTTGCTTGTTCATAATCATCATTTAAAAAACATCCGCATCTATCAATGAGAAAAGTGAGAGCAGCTGTGAGATAAACTTTATCACTTCTTTAAAGGGGTTAGGACTTTTTGAACAGAATTCAGGATAGTGTTCATGGTGTTTGAGGTCTTTTTAAGTGGATATTTTCAAGCTCAGCAGCATGCCAGATCAACTTTCATAGGGGACTGACTGGATATGAATCTGCACACAGTGGATTTTGAATCAAGCGCGAGCACACACACACTCGCACAAGAGCCCCAGAATTTTTTGTGAGTACCTGTAACCCTCCTGCTGTGCAATCACCTCAACAATTTCTCATTCCACCTCAAGAACAATAAATATCTTCTCTTACAGTGTGTATGTTGGTGTCTGTTACAGATTAGCCAGGTGATTTAAACTCTGAGGGTGGAGGCTTTTCTTGGGGAAATGACCCGCTTGCTGCTGGCCCCCCTTTCTCCTCTCCTCCTCTCCTCTGAGGTGAAAGGGCTTTATAGCTCCTTTGTTTTCACTGTTTGCCTGTGTAAAAAGAGTTTAGAGGTAGCGCCTCAGAGTGATGGAGGGCCGTATGGGCATGTGTGTGTGTGTGGAGAGAAGCCGTCCCAAATTTCATGTAAAAATGAGGAATGAGGTTAGAGAAAAAACATCCTTAATACTTTATCTCCCATAACTTTCCTACATGAGTGATCTTCTTTCTCTTGATGAGCCCTTGAAATCAGTCGGTGACCCTCTGAAAGCTCCACTCCAGTGCGCCCGTGTTGTAGAATACCAAAAGAATGTGTGTTTATCACATATAATGTGGCTCAGTGAGCAGGGCACAACGTGACGCCAGTTTCCTGCCGAGGGGTCGGCTTGTGGTTTGCGCAGCTTGGTCTCACCCACACCAAAAGGAATAATACACACAAGGACTGTATCAGGTCCAGGATTAACGCACTGGAGAGATCTCTGTGCTTGTACTTCCCATGTAAGGTCTGAAGAGCAAAGACAGATTGTAAACGTTAGGATCCTCCTGGACAGGAAACTGGCCACCAAACAGCTGGAGTGATGGGAAAGGAGACTGGCCTTGCCCTGGCTTTTTTTTTTCCTCTATGGAAATATTTCTTCCTTTAATAACAAATTTCTCATATTTCTGTAACATCTCACTTCCAGCACTGAATGTGAAATTGGGAGTCAATATTTTTGTTGGATTTGGTAAGAATTGCCAGGAGAGACTTAGATGAATATTTTAAAAGGTTAGGTGATAAAAGATTGAAACGATCTGTGACACTTGGGATCTGTGCTATGAAATATGTATTCGAATTGGCCGAATGCTTGTGATCCTGTGACCTACTAAGGCAAGTCTTTCCATAACTTCTCGAAATGTCAGCGCTGTTTATGAGTTTTTAACAGCAGCAGAAAGGCGCACCGGAATGAGACATTTCACTTTTGTTGTAAAAAAATGTTTTTGGTTTATTAAACAATGACTATGTAATGATAGAAATCCCCGCCTGTTTAAATGTATCACACCTGGGCTTTTCCCGAATCGTCTCTCTCGCCTCCGCTCACCAAGAGCGCCAGCTGACACGGTTATAATTTCTCCATTTATTATCAAGCCATTAAAAAGAACAAAGCTCTCCACCCCGCTATGCTTGTGTGGTGGTGCGGTATTTGCTATTTGTTTGTTTTAAAGGGCGTGGGGGCTTCTACCGTAATCCCTCTCTTTCTTTTCCCTCTTTCTTCTTTTTTTAAAAGCTCATTACCATCACCAGAGGCGCGTCGTAGGGGTTAATTTAGTGCCGAGTTGGGGAGCGTCAGGGCGCACACAGTGGGCTAGTTGTGCCGATCACTCCCGCAGAGGCGATGCCCTTTTGCGGAGAGGTCTCTTGTGGCACAGAGGACAGACGGCATTCACTATCGGGACACAGGGACACAAAGGGAAGAAACTGCATTTTAAAAGGCTCCATTCTTCCCCCGCTGCCGCTGGGTGTTGACTGTGGGTGTTTGAGAGGATCGTTGTTGCCCGGAGAGAAAGTAGAGAAGAAGAATACGCGCCGTGGACGGGTTGGGGGAATTTTATGGACAGGGTTACTACAGTGCAGCTGATGCTGTCATCCACTCCACCTCTGCCTGCTTTCCCGGAGTTAGTTCTCTCTGTTTTGGATGAGGAGCGGAACTTTTACGCACTGATTGTATGAGTGGCGACTGAGCGGGGACCGTCAAGATGAGCTCTGGTCTCCCCGGTACCTGCGGGATCGCGCTTTGAGCCCGATCGTTAACTCCGAGAAGCAGCGATTTTGTGGATACCTGCCTGAAGGATGCCGGTCGATAAATTCGCAAACATGGAGGAAAAACTGTGGATATTAGAGGATCTCAATATGATGTACATCCGCCAGATCGCACTCAGTTTACAGGTAAAAGTTTATTTCAATCTGCAGCTGACCATCACTGGTCTCGGACCGTCTGCACGCGTTTTTGTTTGCTCTTACTTGCGCTGTTTTCGCCAGTTTTTTTTTACACAGTTTCAAATTTGTGGGGTGTGTTGGTAGAAGAAGTGTGCGTGATCGTGTTTCAGACTGTTTTACTGTCTTTTCTCGATTGATGGACTACCCAACCTGATTACAAGAAGGCTCAGTAATAGCTGAAATCTATTTTCAGACATGCCCCCTTGAGTACAGTGCATTACTGTGTTAACCGACTGAGTCTGCAGCTGTGCCTCGGCGTGTTGTAAAGTTTACTGAAGGGTTGGCTGCAGAATCTTTCTATGTGACAAACGAGAGGAGCTGACACTGGTGTGGTCTGTCCCTTTACAGATGGCAACGCTCTCACCGACGGCAAATAGAAAACAAAGCTGCATGCCATCCACCTCTCCCTCTCTGTGTCTCCCTTTCCAACTGCGGTTCACACACAGTCCACAGCTGCACATATGGGCCTCATAAGTCCCCACTGAAGTGTGTGTACGTGTGTGTGTGTGTGTGTGTGTGCGAGCTAATGTTGTTCTGAGAAAGACAGAGATAGGAGTCATTCCACGCAACATGATGAACATTTATCATTTACGTAAGATTTAACCACCTTTTTTTTGTGCAAATCTCCACAATCTATCTTAATGTCAATGTTTATAGACGGAGTACTTTAAAAATGTGTCTGTTTCATTCTTAACAAAATCCAAGGGAAGGGGAGACACATGGCATTTGGAAATGTTACAGGAATTTCAAAGGGAAATTCTAAAATATTTCATTGGCCCCACAATCTGAAAAGATATTGCCTGTCTGTGCTGCAGCTGTTTAGAGCTGAAATCTTCTCCAAAAGGCCTCCAGCTGTGTGACATGAGGGCTGTATGAGAGGTGTTATCACTCACTGGTTTGTTGTACCTGCTAGCAGTCTGGCATGATTTTGTTTTCATCTATGAGTTGTTGCTTTGTTTATCCACCTCTGCCAAGTTCCACAGAGCATGTCCGATTACTGGCTTTTTAATCACATTAGAGGAGATATGTGACCATGAAATAACACACAGCTGCCAACTTCTTCAGCTTGTGTGTAAAGTCTGGTTTATTCTGTTTCTGGGATGTTACGGTTCCCTAATTGTCGATATGTCTTTGAAATCCTCATTAAACTACAGAGCCACTCGTACTCAAGATTACAGCACCGGTAGCCTGAAATGCACCAGCACGAACCAGCTATCACGAGGTGTCTATACCAGCAGGTTGACCAGGCACTAATCGGCTGATTAGTTTCTGTCACAGATCCTCCATTGATGAATAAACTTGATTACAGCTCAGACATAGACTGGAAAGTGGCACTTTGTCTGAATATTGAATCTAGTGCATTATGTAGGAATGCACATAACAGGCAATTCTGTCGTAAGACCTCTGTGCACTTAAGCATTTTCTGGTCTTTGTCTCAGTTTTATATCTGTCAATGCAATTGCAAGGACAGGAATGTGTAATAACAAGATGATGAGCCCTTATTTAGGCCTGTGGGAAAACTCTCTTGTTGCTTCTCCCCTGTCACAGGGAGTTCAGAGGTCAGGGTCGGCTGCAGAGCAGCATTACTCTGCAATAACAAGTGAGAATTTCAGACTGTCGGATACAAAGTCGCGTTCATCTTCAACTCATGAGTGCTTTTGCTGGTAAACACTCACTTGTTTGCTCACATGCTCACTCACTCAATTCTCTCTCTCTTCCCCTCCCTCCCCCCATGTCTCCTCTGCCTGGGTGGGTTTATAAGACAGGGATTCTTTGTATGTGGCTGAGCTGCACGGCCCACAGTCTAACTGTAATTTCAGCTAGCTAGGATGTTTTTTTGCTCCAGGGTCTTTCATAAGCATCCTGTTGGAACATCATGCAGTTATTACGCTGTAAACCCCTTCTCCTCCTTTTGTTTTTCCCTGCAGCAAGACACATTATATGTGGAAGCCCCCCCACCCAGCATTTGCATACACATACATGTGTAACATATAGAGGTACACCTTGTTTGTTATTTTTTTCTCCCGGTCATCTCAGGAGATAGAGGCGTCATGCATGTCCCGAGGTTTCAGCATTCCTCATGCATGGATAATTACTGCGTCGAGAAGGGAGAGAGAGCAGTCACTGTGTTATTCCAAGCTGAGTAGGAAGAAACTTTTCTGCTGTTCAGGTTTTAACAAGTCTGTTATAATAGGAACGACTGCATTCTTGGCTCCACTGTGCTTTTTTTTTTTTTTTCGTCTTTCCCTCCTCTCTTATGAGGCACATAATACAGTAACTGCATTTCAGAAGCATAAGTGTGAAAAGCATTTTGCCCACAGTATATAGGATTCGCCTCACAGGAGAAGTGGCCGATGGGAAGCAGGAAATGATCGTGTGCAATTACTGTATCCCACCGGGAGAGACAACATGATGTCACTGAACCCACTGCCATTAATAGACATATACACACCATTTCCTGTCACTACAGACCCAGATACACACAGCTTTTTTTTTTTTTTTTTACATTTAATGTCTTCTGCTCCTCTCTTAGCCCTCTTCACCTCCTCAAGCTCCGTCCCCCTGTCCTTTCCTCTTCTCCCCATTGATAGCCAGAGGGCCGTAGATGGACACTGTCTCCCTGGTCTAATTTTAGCCTGCAGACTGTCCTCGACTACACAGATCGCAGCTTTGCCAGTTAAATGCTGACGTTTGTGAAGGGGTTTCTGAGGTCATTCATTTTTGCCCAAGTTATAAAAGCAGGATTTGTGTTGAGCATTTGATTCTGTAAGCCAGCCATTGTTTCTGAATGTACAATACTTTCTCTATGTGTGAGTGTGTACGTGTGTTGACCTCAATGGAGCCGACTAGCCCTGCTTTAATCCGAAGGAGTGCAGTTGGGGCATTATGCTGCTACCGCTTTGGCTGCTACTGATCATACCAATGATATAATCTGATGAAAGAGTAAGGAGATTCCCGTTTTGAGTTCTGCTCCAGTTATCGTATTTGTTGAGATTTTAGGATCTAAGCGAATGAAATCATGTTACGGAGCAACTGTCCTGACCTTAACATGTTGTAGTCGCGGTAGCTCATCCTCTGACCCCAGTTGACTGTGAGCCTACATCGGGGTCAGGTGGGAGTTTCTTGCTGTCTCACCCAGGACTCATGTTTGACTTCTCACACGCTCACAAGCCCTAAACTTAGCTGTGGCCATGCCTTGGATAGTTCTGCAGATTCTAGACACCGCAGGCAGGCCTTAAATATCCATTGGCTGGTACTCATGCAGCTTCTCTTCATCTCTTTCAGAACACTGGTCAAGCTGCCTTGACTGTTTGATTGAGCAGGCCTTATCAGACACAACTCCTATCCACCGGGATCGGTGCCTCTTCTATCTAAAACTTTGCTGATGTTATTGCACAAAAATCTCTCCTCTGTATGATTAAGCTTTTTTTCCTTGAACACGTGTTGTCATGTCTCTGAAGACATTGACTGTGGCTGTTTTACCATTTCCTGCTGTATTAAAAGCCTTCAATATATCAGCCCTTGTAAAAGATATTTTTCAGCTCTGCTCCCTTTAGACCTCACAGATGGGACAGTTAACCAGTATCTTCTTTTGCAATGCAGCTGGACTGATTAATCTCTACCCTGATGATGTATCTGTATAAGAGCAAAGGTTAATCTTATTTGTACTGGAATAGCAAAACAGTGCATATAAGGTTTATCTCCAGTCCGCTGGCTTACCTGGTCTAGACTTGTAGTTGCATTCAATTTCATTTGTAATGTTTTAATCCTATTTTGGTTCCATTCTTGGCTTTTCTCCATCATATTCTTCTTTTATAATTGTCACCCTTTATTTGATCATTCTTGATCGTACTGCCCATTTCTTGCTGAAAGGATTTCTAAATTAATCCTTTCAGCATTTTAGTCAGTATCAATATATCCTTCCATGAAGAAACAGCCGGTCAGCCATTGAAATCTGTGTGTGTGTGTGTGTGTGTGTATGTGTGTGTGTGTGTGTGTGTGTGTGTGTGTGTGTGTGTGTGTGTGTGTGTGTGTGTGTGTGTGTGCGCGCGTGTGTTCACATGCGCATTTTTAGGTATGTTTATGTTAGTTCAGCTGTGGGGTTGTTTAAGTAGCCTAAGTTACCACAGACCTGCTTGCTTCAGTGGAAGGTGTGCTAAAGCTAACAGCACCGGGCTCTCTTGTGACACTGGATACACAGTCATGTTCGAGCCCAAACACATTCCTCCACAACGAACCACTTCATCGTACACCGCTCCCTGCTGAGCTCGTCTGTGTGTCTGTGTGCTTCTGACAGTGTGAATGCATAAATATTTGCAAAGTGTAATAAGCCAATACTGTAAGCCTTATAATCAAGCAGAGTGCTTTCATTTAATAAGGGACCTTACGTTTATCACCAAGGATTTCACTGTGAATGTGAGTTTTTTTTAATAACAGGCTTTTTTCATTTGTTTTGAATTAGATGGAAGAGTTTCCTAATGTAGTGCAACAGCCTAAAATGAATTGGAAAAAAGCCAGGTTTGTTTACTTGTAAGTGTTATGTATATAGGTTTTAGTCCGTCTACTGTGTTTGTGTGTTTGTGAGTGTGTCTTTGGCATCTTTACCATGGGTAGCTACAGTAGGTTCCAGTTTTTACTGTGCTGTATGCCTAAATCAAGCACGGTATGTGTGTGAAGTAGAGGAGAAAGGGGGCTTTGTATCACATCACACACACCCAGCGCTGCCTACCCAGTCCTCCTCTCCTTCTTGGAACCACACATCGAACTCCCAACCCTCAGCCTTCTCTTCCAAGCCTTCCCGTCTCCAGGCCAGGCTTAAGTCTACTAACCGCAGTCCGAACCATCTGGCTCCCCACCTCACCTCTGCACTCAACACTTCCTCTACCCCCAGTGCTGTAAACCCCCCCCCCCAACACACACACATACCTCAGTCCTCACACCAGCCTTTGCCCATGCAGCGGATAGGAGGAGTAGCATAGGTCTGAATAGGCACTCTGTTTGTGAGCAGGAACTAGTTAGATGCCACAGCCTGAGCCAGTTTCCTTTGAAAAATAGCAGACATGAGCCAGGAGAGTGAGAAGGAGAAAACACCGAGCCAAACTGAGAGGTGCTGTTATTGGAACATCGATCTGACTCCCTGCACCTTCCCAGCCTGCTTCCTTTTTTCACTCGCTTCCCTCTCCATGCTATCTCTGCCTGAAACTATTTGATAATTTCACTCTTCTGCTCTCCTGTCTTTCTGTCTCTCTCATCTTTTGGCCCTTATTTCCACACTTTTATCTCGACCTTCGGCGTCACCTTTCTTTAATCCGCCTTCTCCACACTTTCTGCTTTCACCTGCAGAAACACAAAGGTGGTTTTTTTTTTGATTTTTTTTTTTTTTGCAAAGAAAATTGGAGCTACTTAAGCCATTTGAAATTGAGATTGCAGGCATTATTCAAATCAGCACAGATTGGATTTAAAGCTAATGTTTGACATGTCCTGTCAACAGCTCACAAGTCACTGTTTTCAAGTGGCAATATTAAAAATGGTGTATTGCTTTGTAAAACATACAATTAACAACATCTGAACATTTCCTGGAGATGCAGCTGGTGATTTAATCAGAGGGCTGTCTTTGAAAATGTGTGCAAACACATTTTAAAAAGACCATTTGGTAATGTGTTTATTTGAGCCTGTAGATGTTGCTTTTGAGTTTGTCCATATGGATTTAATTTATGCTCATTTCTGTGTGATCTATTTGTATGCTTTCAAGCTTGTGCGATACACTCTGCACAGTGTACATGATTGCGTGCAAGTTTATGGTTCATGCAGCGACTTCATTGATCTTCGATGAGGTTTATGTACAGTATGTGGGGGAGTTTTAAGTGTGCATTAATAAATTCAGTCTATCTGTCTCGGCCTGATCTCTGATCTCGCTATCTGTCTAAACCCTGTAACCATGCAGAGAAAGTGCCCTGGAACAGAGAGTAGGTGGAAGTCAGAGAGGCAGAGGACAAGTATGAAGCAAGAGCTGTTTAAACAAACCATTACTACCGTTAAAGCAACCCATTCCCCAGTGCACATTCCTCTGACTGCATCAATAGCATCACCAGCCCCACTGTAACTCTAAAGATTGTGTCTTTTGGGGCAGCGTGAGTGTGTGTTCGATGTGTGTTTAAGCAGTGAGCCAAAGTGTCTAATTGAATCACTGCACGCTGTGGGATCCTTGGCCACTGAGTTGCTGCGTGCAAGTGTGTGTGTGTGTGTCACTGGTTGGAGTGTGTGTTTGGCAGGTGGAACTACTCTGTCAGCATTTGGAGGGCTGCCTTCTGACCATCTGAGAGTCCATTCTGCTTTCATCAAGGACAAGAGAGGATCTCTTCTCTCTTTCATATATGATGTAATGCTGTTTTATTGTCTCTGTCTCCATGTTCTAATTGTCAAAGCATCTGTAAGAGACCCGGCAGAATCACAAAAATAGCAATTTGGCTGTTTAAATGTTGATCATTTTGAATCATACAAGACTTAGAGCAGAAGTAAAACAAAGAGCAAACTGAGCAGATGGTCTGACAGCATCTGTTTAGGGCTTTATTATCGCTGCAACAAGAGCACAGAAAGGCAAGATTAGCCTGAGTTTTGTGTGACTTCTGTCGGTGGATGCCTGGCCTTGAGAAGATGGGTGGCTGCGCTGTTAAGAAAATCTAAATGCCAAAGGCGAACTGTCACGGGGGAATTCCAGGGTTTGGAGGCGGGTCAGCAGAAGCCAGGGCTTAAGGCTGAGGTAGATCTGAGGGCCAAGGCTTCTGAAAGGGGCCTCTTGTTGTGGTAGGAGGTGTTGAGAGCCATGGCTGAGCTGTTCAACCCCCTAAACAACAGCCCCCCCCAAAAAACAAAAAAAAAACAGCGTCTCCGTCTCACCATGATGAGATCAGTGGAACAAACTCTCGAGCTGGATGATGTCATGTTTGGGACTCAGGGTCAAAAGCCTAGGGTCCCTTTTGGGGGAGATGTATGTATGTGTGTGTGTGTGTCTGTGTGTGTATGCGGGGGGTGTGTGTACAAAGCACTTTCATAACTGGATGAATTTAATACAGGCTGTAGTGCTCAAGGTGTTGTCGCAGTACTGTCATTTCTTATTTTTACTTTCTCCTTGCACACACCAACGTGTACGTTAGCACACACACCTTTGACTCCGTTGCCACTGTGTCGCCCTTCACCCCCTCCATTAGCGAAGCTATTACACAAAAGCTCGAAGAGCCTCCTCAGGTTGTCAGGGTTGAAAGGTGTCCACATGTCAGTGTATATGTTTCTAATCTTGTCACCACTAGGAGATGAAAAGGTTAATCCATGTTATCTTCATTGGAACGGACTAAGAACCTGGACAGGGATTCCTATTGGTTCTGGGGAGAAGCATGGCTCAGTGTGATTGGCTGAGACAGCCAACTAATCAAACCGGAGGCCCCTATTAACTCCTGCTACACCAAGCCCCTCTGAAACACTGTGTCATTGGTCAGTATGTCACTTGGTTGTTATGTAACCGCATGTGTAACTTTACTGAGGCACTATTTTAGGACTACGTAAAAAACCCACACACACAGCTCATGTCCTCAGAGTTGGCAACCCCAGCTGTCAACTGTGAGATCCATCAAGACTGACAGTCAGTATTTGCTTTCGTTGTTGATTTAACTTACATAATACTAAGATATGGTGTGCAATAGCTTTGCATCACGGTCTTATGATGTTGTTTGTTAGGTTTCTCATGTTGCGCACATTTCTACTGTTGTAGTGATAATAAATGTGTGTGTTAGCTGCAGTAGGTCGTTTCTACACACCGTTTTCTGTTATTTAGATTTACAGGCTAGTTAAGTTGCACGGTTAGTTAGTATAGTTAGTTTGTAAACTGCCACTGCTACGAGAGGTGAGTGAATATCACCTCTTATACGTTATAACAAGCTTCAGTCAGTTACTCTGTGATGTTGATGTCATGACTGGCATGCCTCCCAGCATACTTGAAGTTAGATAACAGTCATGTCCATGACCTGTTCTACAGCACCTCAGGCTGCCTGGCACTGAGAAGAAAGTAGGTCTCTACATGCCTCTTATGCTTGCGTAAGACAAAGCCACAACAGGCACATAACAATATGGACACAGTTTCTTAGACATGAGGCACAGATCAGCAATGAGAGTATAGGGAGAGGAGTGAATGATTCTGTTTCAGTGTCCGTAGATGTTGCCGTGCCCTCCTATGGCCAATAGGGGGCTGATAGGCTAACCAACCTGAAGAAATGAATGAAGACATTTTTGCTCCTTCCGCGTAACATGTGAAAACAAGCAGCATTGTTGCCATATGAATGATAAAAGGTAGAAAAAAGAGGCAATAAATAAAGGATGGATGCATTGTCCAGTCTGCTTTCAAAGGATTGCAGTTTATTTGTTATGATAAGGGTTGCCCCAAATTCACTCATTTTCATTTACTCCATGCCCATGGAAATCAAGCCCAATTTCTAGCTTATAAAATAACATACACATTGTTAAAACAATCATTTCATTCAATCAGAGCAAATCTTAAGCAATATTTAAAGGTATGTACATGACACTATACTGTAGAGTGATCCCCATGTACTGCACTATTTAGCTAAATAATTGCAATGATTGTCAATGTTGTGCCACCAGCATAATATATTTTTAGCAGTCTAAAAATATAGTGGTAAGAGGAAGGGAAAGGTATTGCACTCTTGCATTTTTACTCTTATTTCTGGCACCTTGCAATAAAGCAGTTAAAGCTTATCCATGTGCTTCAGTGCTTCTTTTGGGTCAGTTTCAAGCACAGGCACAAGATTATTATTATTTTTTTTTGTAAGCTTATTTACTGTCCAGTCACTTCTCTAGACCATGACAGGAATTACAATTCTTTCTTATCCAACTTAAAAACATTTAATAAAGAGATTACTGATTGAAGAGAAGGGAGGAGGGAAAGAGACACGATGCCACAGGCGACTCTTATTTGTGTATATCTACAGTAGGAAGGAAGGGATCTTACGGATGTACAATAGTAGCAGAGAGGAAGAGAAATACTTCTTTGAGAAAAGCACTCTTGTCAGTGAGTCAATAGGAAGTGCTTGAGTCTCAGAGGGACGGGGCTGAGTAGGTTAGTCTGGCTGGAAGAATGTCCTCTCATCCTGTGAAATGTGGTGTGATGACACTGGGAATGATGCTACCATTCATTCAGCTGGTCCCACTGAGTCATTCAGCATGGGAAAACTGAAGCAAGACTCTGTGCAATTGCGAGCCTTTATCTTAAATGTAGATTCCTTTAATATTTTGTAGAGATTCAGTATATGTGTTGTTTGGTCAGCTCCATATTCTTATTTAACTGGAGGACACGGAGAGTTTAAACCAACACTTTTTTTGTCTGTTTATTCTGTGTATCTTTGTCTTGGTATTGTTGCTCACCCGCTCCTGTGACCCCCCCAGTGAACTGTGAGTGTTAATTTGTCTACGATTGAACTCCTCTGGCTGGCTCCCTGGCACAGCTACTTGCTGATGAATCCTTAATCTGATTAACCGCAGTATATTTACAGCCCTAAGTCCTGAGTTATCAAGGCTCATCTTGTTTTTGTTGAACATGTCTGCTCACACAGAGAGATGAGCAAAGCGAGAGAGAAAGATTCATATAAGAGGGTTGAATACAAATTCTTAAACACTGTATGACTTTGTTAACATTCTTCTTGGCGCTCGATGCTTTTGGCTTCTGTGGAGGTGTCCTCTGCTCCCACTGTGAAGTGAATTTCATGACAAAGCACACCCCCCTCCCTTTTCCTGAGCTAGAGGTAACGGGCTGTATTCACTCAGCCAGATGCACAGATGTATTATTGCACCATTGAGATGGACTTTGATGCTCTGTTGCTATTAGCTAAGGCTGCCCACAGATTGACTCTCTCCTCCTCCATCCTGATCCTCCTACAAATCATCTGCTGCATCTCTGGATTTTGTATCTCATTCCACTCCTCAACTCACCCACAAACAACACACAACAACACAAGCATGTTGAACACATTGAACACATTGTTCGATGCTTTACAGTTATTTCCTGCAGAGGTAAATGTTCATAACGTACTCCTTGTGTTTGCAAAATATGTCCTGGGCACTCCATTATTAGTTTTCCAGTCCAGATTTCCTGGAGCCAAACTCTCAGTTAGCTGATTCACCCTAACCACTGTTTTATTCCCGCACTTAAATCTAGCCGGATTCATCTGTGTTCTCCGTTTCCACCTGCTCACAAATTACTCTCATACATCACCGGTCGACAAGGCGACACGCTTCACCGCACAACTTCCCAGTGCCACATACAGTATGGGCCAGACAATAAGCAGAGGCAGGCACAGAAAGAGAAAGGGCAGAGGGAGACAAATGGAGATTTTAATTTTACAGAGAATGATAAATTGTTCTGTCAGTAGAACTACATATACAGTATGTAACAACTGTAGGCTGACGGCTAATGTTATATGAGCACACTGGTGTCTTCATGTTGGAACAGTTTAGACTGCTAATTTAGAGTACAGTTATGGTTATGCAGCTGTCATTGCCAACAAAGTATCATAATAAACCTATGTATTTTGGGAGGAATTGGATGTGTAATGGTAGTATAGTGACTATATTGTACTTGTTGCCTTTTTCTTTTTTGTATCGCTAAATGATCTTCATAATATAGGGACATAAATGTGTCAGTGCTACTCATTGGAGAGTGATTTACAGTATATCTCCACATGGAATCACTTCACTAGGTTGATATCTCACCAAAAATAGCAGCATTATCTGCAGGTTAACTGCTTGGAGGTTTTGCTGTGATTGTTTGTTTTGTGTCCTGCAATATCCCAATATTGCAATAATGAATAAACGAAGGACACTTGAGACTGTCCATGTACTTAATGTATGCACATCTCGATGTTTGGGATGTTTTGCCTGTACTGTGCAGTGATGCAAACAGCAAATTGCCCATTGCCTTGTGTAAGAAGTTGGCTCACAACTTTAAAAAAAGAAAAACGTCTTTTTCCACTGTGGGAGGTGTAGGCACCAGAGCGGACACAGTGGTTTTTTCTACTGACACTCATGCAAACCACTTCAAACCATGGCCGAACTCGGGGCTGCCAAATCCTTCTTATGTCAGTTTCTCCCAAATAGCTTTAGACTCTGCACTGCCATTTGTGAGATTTTCGAGGGACGCTGGGACCCCATGGGAAAGGAAACACTGAAATGCACGTCTGTGTTTGCTATAGTGCACAGACAACAGTAAAGGTTTGAGGGAAACATCACATCATTTACATAATGTCAGTTACTTTATGTCTGGTGAATGAGAGTAGGATGACACAGTGCCTAAAATTGCTGCCAACGTCCCTCCTCGAGGACCCCTAGAGGTCCCTGGACACAGCTTTGACAGCCAGTGTCTTAAATGTCAATTCACTCTCCTTTGCATGCCCGCAGCTACACAGATTAGGCACAGACACAGACACACACACACACACACACACACAAACCCGCCTCCTCAGAATTGGCTTTCATTTGGTCCATCAGTCGGTCAGTCTTTATCCTCCCTTGTGCTGGTGGTGGTGTGTGAGAGTCCGGAATGGAGCTCAGGAGCTGCTAGGACAACGACAACGACGACGACAGTGATTTTCATGATGATAACGAAGACACTGCGGAGAGTGGTTTACACACATGACCGCTGTCGTTCCCAAACTGCCACGAGTGTGGTTTGTATTTCCTGCGCGGATCCATAACAACTTCTGAGGTTAATAACCGGCAGCTGTCTTCGGATTCGCAGCGGATATTTCATTTTGCCCCCCCTCCAAAAAAAAAATAAAAAAAAAAAATGGAGGTGCCTCAAAGGGAAAATCTGAGTTGAGGTATTTCACGGTGTGTGTGGGACGTTGAACGGACACTGGTGTTGCGTAAAGCGCCCGTGCCGCCAGTTTTGGAGAGTTGGGAAGCGGAGTGCTCCTCTTTGAACACGATGAACAACTCACACAATCGAAGGGTAAGCTTGTTGTTTTTGTTTATTGCCCAAGGACTCGGAGCGCTTTAGGGGCGAGATGAAATGGAAAAATGTCAGTCAGTCGTAATACGCGCGACACTTCGGCCACCGTCGGATCACGTACGAGGCTACCTCTGGTCCTACGCTGAGCCGCAGAGCAGCAGCTTTGGAGACAGCCCACCGAGTCCAACTGACTGGAGCAAGGCTACTCCGATAACATGCCGGTTACTCTGGAGAGACGCAACGCTACCACTCAAAACCCCGCTATTTTAAATGTGCCTTGTTTATCTCTCAAGGCTGCTTTCCCGACTGAACCTAATCGGGACCTATTTTGAATCAGTAAGATATGTTGATGAATTCGGCTCGTAGGTGATTCAACCAGAGGATTTCATTAATTAAAATTCCAACTTTTAGAATCGGTTCACATTGCTCGGTGCCACCTACCACGTCTCTTTCTAACTGGAAGAAGATTGAGGTAATAATAGATGAACCAGTTCTAAAAGATGAATTTACCAGGGGAAATTTTTTAATTGGTGTATAAGATATATGCCGAATTAATGATTGGTACCTGATGATTTGTGAAATCTTTTAAGTCATGTTCTACAACTTAAAAACTTCTACTAATAATCTTCCTTTTTTTTTTGATTTCAAGATTTTTAATGGAGTTTGGTTACAATATATCCTGAATTGTGCCAGTATTGTCTGTAACTGTTAGTTAGTGCCTTCTTACATCTGGGGACAGACGTTGTTACGTTAATACATTAATCACATTTCCTATGGGCATAATGGCCAAGTCAGTAATAAGAGCTAGTGATGATTTTGTTCCTTTGTTTGTCACCTTAAATAACTTACTCACTGTGGCTCTTTCTTTGCTGTGTGTGTGTGTGTGTGGGTGGCTGGAGTAAATGGTGACATCAGTAGGGGGATAGTAACTCTCAAATTCATGCTAACTGACAGCACTGTGGCGTATCATCCAGCCTCTCACAGCGGGGACACTGTGAAATCGTGGGATATTATTGCAATAATGACTTACATCTCCCAGTCATCAACCTTTCCCCTCTTGTGAATAAATCTTTCCTCGACGCCTGGAGTTGGCAGCACAGAAATAATCGTATTTAAATTGAATTCAGGAGTAGAAAAGACCTTTAAATGTTAGAATCTTTAGATTTTAGCTGCTTTTTTTTAACATCTATACAATAATAAAATGCCATAGTTTTGACAGAAGGATGTTGGCGCTCTTTGGATGCCAGTCCAAATAGCAGAGACATGTTTATCTTGTATTCATATTTATATCTCAGGAAGAAGTTCACCATGCTCTCCACTTAAACACATGCACTCCAAACCTCTGAAAAATACTAGAGAGAAAGGACAGCTATCAAAAAATGTTTTCCTCAACATGCCATCCCCTTAAGAACAGTGGCCAGAGAACCTGAGTGTGTGTGACAGGCAGTAACTCTGGTTTCCTAGTTTGAGCACATTTGACTGGTAGCTTTGACCACTTCCTACAAATCAACTTTTTAAAAGTCCATGCACAGACTAACCAAACAACTGGCTGCGTCTCTTTCTGTTGATTGACTTCACTTTACTTCAATACAGGCCGCTTCCTGATGTGAGAGAGCCAGAGTTTAGACTTTTAAAAGGTCAGCTGCATCAGCATCAGTCAGAGACTGAACAAACTAGGCAGATGTGATCTTTCTGTTCCTGGAATACAGCCTGCGTTTTTGTGTGTGTCTGTATCTCTGTGTATATGCATGTGTGTATGCAGTGCATTGAAAGCTTAAAGCATGTGGTGTGTGTTCATCTTGTCCCCATTAATGTTACAACCACAGTCATCTCTGGTCATTAGTAGAGAAAAGGTCACTGAAGTGCCAGAGGTCCTCCTCAGTGTCACTACACAGTATCCTCAATATACAGTCTTCCTGATGCGTTTTTATACAGTGGTGTGTTCCTGTTCGCTGTACACTGTAAGTCTGGTCTTGGTCATTGTATGCCGCAGTTAAGTAGGTCCTGCTTGCTGTTAAATGCAATTCTGCTCGTGCTTTATATTTTGTCTGCAATTATGCTAGGAGGGAAAAAGTCAGCATCCTGTGTCAGTTCACTGGCCATGGAATCCTTTTGGCCCTTGTCTTACAATCAATAACCACTTACTGCAGAGGAGGTTTCTGCAGTCGAATGTCTGTCTGTCCACCTAGCTTTCTGTCTCTCTCTTTCAAGATAGGTATCTCGAGTGTCTCCTCTGCTTGTATCTGTCTGTCTCTCCTTCTTCTCCTCCTCCCTCCCCAGCCTTCATTCACCTCTGCAGTCACGTGTGTCCGATTTTTTTTTTTTTTTTTTTTTTTTTTTTCTCTCGCTGCCTCTCTCTGCCCCGCTCTGTGCTGCTCTGTGTCTGCAGTAGAGGTCATGCTGTTTTTTCTGCTGATATTGTCCATTGCTTTTTCCCAGGAGGTGCCTGCTGGGACTGAAATAGGTAGGACCTCCTCAGCCTGAGAAACACAGGTGGAACTGCAACCCATCACTCTATGTACTGTATGGCATGACAGAAGCTGTGGAGGAAGAGGTGGCTGAACTGGACTTTGTTTTGTGTGCGTCTCCTTGAGCCAGTTGTCTGAGGAATAGTGTGAAAAATGAGCCACTTATACCCTTCTCTGCCACAGTACTGCGTCTCCACCTACCCAATGATTTATTTTTTAACTCAAACTTATTTTTACAGTCTTTTTCTCTCCTGGGGTTTCTTACTTTCATATAACCTCTCTTGCCAGCTTTGGTCCTCCTCTCCTGCTTTTGGTTTCTGACTTCATGACTCACATCCGCACTAAACATGCCATGACACAGCTCCCTCAGTAAGGTTATGTCTTATTTTTCTCTTCTCCTTCTAGAAGCAAGCATTTTGGTGGGCAGAGAGGCAGAGATTTTGATGGGTTTGTTCCGGCGTGAGTGCCTCCTAATGAAAGAGACTGAGGAAAAAGTGGGGAGGAAGAAGAAGACATATCTGTGTATTGTAAGAAACATACATGGGACAGCATGTGTATTTATTGAGCCCAAGAGAGATGGTTTGACTTGATGATGCTGATTCAGTGGATTAGGATGGGAGTGACGGACAAATAGAAGACAGGCAGTTAGACAGACAGACAATTAGAGAGGAGCGATTACCTGACAATGCAGAGGGAGATTGTGAAGGGATTGATGGTTGTGTAGGAGAGAGCTCAGTCCCACAGACGGATAATCAGACAAGCAGCTAATGCAGAGCTACTGGCAGTGGATCAGAGTCAGACCCGGTCCATGTCTATCTGTCATGTTTATCTGAGGAAGCGGATGCTGAGCTATCAGTCATTTATACAGCACTGTTTGAAAGGCTGTCCAATATCTGCTACCTGTGTGTGTGTGTGTGTGTGTGTGTGTGTGTGTGTTTTCTCCTTAATTTCACACTGCATCTGCGATTAGGTTCTGTTTGTTTAGCGGAATGGTCTTGTGTTCCTGATATGAGCAGAGCCACAAAATGTGTGCACTGACACAGACTCACACACAAACCCTTATACACACTCTCAGTAGGTCTGCGGAGCTCTAGCATCATGGGTAGTCCTACAAGGCTAGCCTTTATCCTGTTCCCATGGCTCTCTGATGAAATGCTGGCTTGGCCGTATAGAATCGATAATAATAATATCAAAGATACAGCTTTACGCTCCCTCACACACACACTCACACACATCATTCCCTGCACACATCATGTCACTCTCATGGTACCTCAGCCAGTGTGGGTTGGGGATAGATGTTGCAGACAGAAAGGGTTGTGTGTGTGTGCAGCATGTGTGTGACAGAAGACACAAAATAGCTCAAGGATTTGCTTAGCAAGAGAATGTGGAAGGGGCGTGGTGCATACTTGATGCATGGCTCCCGAATGATCTGCTGCTGTTGATAACGGAACATGTTTACTTGGGTTCAGTTAAATCTGTGTGCATATGTGCCTGTTCATTTGTTGGCTGACTGAAGAGCCTCCATAAATACCCCCACACTGAGCAGTCAGCAACTGTCAGACCTGTGTTCTGCATTTGTTTCATGCTGGAAAAACTTCACCAATATGGGCTCTAATATCTTTAGACTGCGCCAGCCAATAGCCAATATTTTGGTAGCGTATTTATCTTCTTTAAATTTCAAATTTCAAATAAAATAGTAATATTTATTCCTTCGCTTCCCTTTTTTAATTTCTGGGTTGAAAAGCTATTTGAAAGAGCACCAGAACATCCCTCACTGCAGCTTTTATGCACTGCTGTGTTTACAGAGAAACTGCCATCACCATTTCTTCCAGATTAGATGACTGCAGAGAAAATCGGCCTCTTAAGTATCCAGTATTTAATGAAAGACCATTATTGGTCCAGCCAGACAGAAGCAGGAAAGACAAAAGGGGTTCACTCTGAACTGGAATGTAAGACTATTTGAAGCCCAGACCAGCTCAGCTCATGTCTGCGTGCCCATGGTACGTTTACATGTCAGCAGATAGAGGCTGTGCATTGTTCTGTTGTAGCTGAATAAATATTTTGTTTAAGTAAATCTGTGTGTGCAGTGTTGGTGTGTAGATAAGTAGTCGTGTAAATGAGTGTGTAGAAGTTTTAAGTTTCATTCTAGTGTGTGTGTGTGTGTGTGTGTGTGTGTATGTAAATGTCGATCCCCAAATCTGTTAAAGATGTTCTGGAGGGCAGAGATAAGAACCATGCGCACACATGCGCGCGCACGCACACACACACACACACACACACACACACACACACACACACACACACACACACACACACTTGCCACGATTAATTATTATCCCTCTCTTGTTCTTTCGATTTCTCCATCTGAGTTGCCCTTACATGCCTTCTTGCCTTCCTGACTCCTTTTTTTCACTGCCTCTCACTGAACTGACACACACGCATTCACACGTGTGCACAACACACACGCACGGACTCCAAGGGTTAATGTGGCCCATTAGTAACCAGAGCAAGCCGTAAGTGCTGTGAAGTGGCAGAAGGGTGGAACCAAAATCACAGAGTCGGGGACTGTGAGTGGATCTCACCTTACAAGTGTTCCCCATGTTATTAATACAGCTGTCAGTGAAACAAATACTGCCTTTATTATCCCATGATAGCAATATTCCTCAGGCCTTGATTTATGGCAGCTCTCCCCCTCCAACTCACTCATATACATACACACACACTCCCTCCAGCCGTGCCTCATCTGTCCCCTTCTTGGTCATTGTACCCTGAGGGCAGAGGGCTGAGGGTCAGCTCAGTGATAACCAGCTTTGCTTTAACTCCACTCAGAAGTCCTGCAGCTTCATGAATATTATAATGAACTGCTCTACTTCAGGGCTGTCGCCGGTCAATAGTCAGAGAGGACACACATGCACCCGTACGCACATACACACAGCTTGAACGTAGAGTGTCTATTGCCTTATTATTGTGTCTGTTCTCTCTGTCTCTGTCTTGAAAACCTTCAGGACAGCCAACAGCCTCACCTCCCCTTCAACAGATCTCACGTGGGGGCAGCACATGTGGTTATATATACACATGTGGCCATATAGTCTAAATAAGGCAACAGTAGCAACAGTGATGAATAATAGAGAGTGTTGAAAACAGCTTTAACTACAGAGCCCTTGGCTAGAAATGGGGCTCAGAGAGAGCACACTGAATAGAAGAGAGACAAACAGAGAAAATGACGACATTTACATGGATTGCATTATCCCATTTTTGATCAAAATGATAGAAGCTGTAAACAACATTGTCTGATTGCTTTAACCTCCATAGACCCACATTGTAATAAGCATAATTGAATTTGGAATATTCCAGGGAAGTGGAGAGAAGATAAGTACAGAGAATATTGGACTCAAACAGTAATATAGAGGATGGACCATTTGTGTGCCTAGATGGTATAAATAACTTGCTAGTGATGCTGCCAGTCAAAAAAAGTAAGCCATCACTGCAAATTAGATGCTTTAATTTCATTTAAAAGAAATTAAGCTGGATACATCTATATGGGAAGTATGAGTTTTCCATTCAAACTAAAATTTCCAGGTAGTTGTAAAGATGTTACTCAAAGTTCAAACTTAAATGCCAAAAAAAAAAAACAAAATAAATCTTGAATCTTTTCTTCCTCAAGCTCTCAGGTTTAATGGCAGCTGGCAAACGACAAAACCATATGGTTAGCAGAGGAGTTGAATGTGTGAGATTGTTTCTGAAAGTTTTATCGCATGACAGTCATATGTTAGGATTTTATAAGAGCTCTGTTTTGCCCAGATATGGAAGACGAGTGTTTTGGAATCTCACCGGTTTAAAGAGTTCATTTGAATGTGAATAGAAGGCCAAAACTAAGAAGAATAATGCATTTTCAGATTTATATGCATTAATATGGTTTCCGCCCCACATGCTTTAGACTTAACTGAACCTCTCCACGTGTGTCTGTAGTATCGCACAGAGAGCAGAGGTAAGAGACAAGAGGGAGGAGAGTTTCGCAGGCTTAAGTGCTAGTTAGGCTGGCTGAGCTAATTAGCCCCGATTTCCTCATCCCGATTCAGACAAGAAGGAAAGCCTGGGATTACTGAGACAAACACTCTGTGTGTGTCACTGAAATTGTGTCAGGCTTTTGGAACTGTTAATCAGCATGGGGGTTTGGGGGCACTTATTTGCAAAAGTCAACTAATGAAAGCTTTAAGTGTGTTACAGTGTGTTGCACAGCAACTTTTAGGATTGGTTCGTGAAAGTGAGATAACTGGCCACCCCATACCCCACTGAGGATGAAAAGGATCTTAATGCTACGGTACTCAGCAGGGATGCCAGTCTCCTTCGGGAAGCTGTGGCACTGTGACCTCTTGCCCTCCCCAACCTCTGTTTGTCCCTTTAGCTGTTCCTCATCTGCCATTTGTCTGTCCCATCTTCCTACTCCAACAACACTTCATCCCATGACATCCTTCTCATACATCTTGTGATGTGAACAGGTTTCAATCTCATTGCCTGATAGAAGGGTCTCATTGTAAAAGGAAGCCAACTCATTTTGCTAAGGTGATTGCCGACATGGAAAATGAAAAGAGATATGAAAAGACACATATTGAAGAAAGAGTCTGTTGTTTTGTTGGTTCTGTAGAGTGTTAAGTTGATTCTGTTTTTCCCTTTGTTTGCAGCATGGGGATTGTTGACACTAATGCCAACATTTCACCCCAAATTTATTTGACATTTTTGAAGAGGAATATGATTCCATGAGAAAGGACTAGTATAGTCATTGCAGCTAAGGGTTTGTTTATTACTCATTTATGTTTGCTGTTTGGGACTGGTTGTAAGCTGGACAACTGGAAGCATGCAGCCCAAAGGCCTCCTGTAAAATATACAACTAGTCATGTGATACTGTTGACCAGTCACAGTCAAAAATGTGAGCAGGCCCAGAAAAACTTTTTGCTGGCCAGCCTGGACACATGTCAGAGATCAAACCCAAGAACTGTAATTGTGCCCTCCTCCTCCCTGATGTGCATCCGAGGTGTGAGTTATACTGAGAGATGTCAGTCACCATGACACATGCATGCACACTGAGGTTCTCGTGAGAGCCAAATTACAACCACTTTAATTAGGAGAAAGTGTTGTGCCACGTATTCTGCCCGTCCACTCACAGCCATACCGGCTAAAGCGATAACATTCACAGACTAATACCTCTCTTCAAACAGTAATTTGATGTATTAGAGAAAGAACAGGATGTAACAACATGAAAAATTCCAGCACAGAGTGGATAACAGTGTCATGTCAGTGTCTTTTTGCCTCATGTGTATCTTTTAATGTGATTAAATCCCCTTTACTTCATCTCCCCACTGAGGGATGATGCACTATAAGAGTGCTCTCATTGAGAGAGACCACAGCAGTCTTTGATCAGGGGCTTAGAAAGACCGATTCACACCCGCTCCTCTCCTAAACCTTTCTCTCCTTTCTCTGTAAGGGCTTCTGGCTTACAGGAAAAGCTGGCTAATCAGTTAATAATACAGTATCAACTTGTGTAATAGTCAGTGGCTGTGTTCCAGCCGGCAGTGCACAACTCTTACTGTGCCAGTAAAGCGCACAGATGAGGTTACAGTATTGCTGTGTGTGTGTTTTGCAATTCATTAGTTACCTCATCTAGGCCTAAGACAGTCCGTTCTGCCAGTTACTGTGATTTGGGTTTCTCCATTACTGTTTGTTTGGAAAAGGAAGCTGCTCGGTGACAACTCTTGCCCCTTCTCTGTCTCCTTTCTCATCAAAATCTGAGGATTGTGTTCGAGGTGTGAAACATACAGAATAATATATTTTGTTGTTCTTCTTTAAGATTGTATCTGAACATATTTTGTGTTTTGAATATAGCCCAGTTTGTTCCCCCTGGTCCTCTTAGAGGTGAGATGGAAGAGGAGCAGAGGGGGTAGTGCTGCGATTAGTGTTTTTGTCCTGTTGTTACTCATAATAAACTAACGTCCAGGTTGAATGTATACATTTCTTTTCCAGCCCACAGTTATTTATGAGGCTGGTCCGGAACATGTACACAGTGTTTCATGAATCTCTACTCTGCAGGCCTGTTAGTTATATGCTGAGAGACCACACAGTCTTAAAGTAGATATACTAACACACACACACACAAATACAAACAACTTCCTGTTATTATCACCTGTACTTTGCCTTCAAATCATTCTGCAGTTTGGTTTGCCTTCCTGCAGCTTCTCCCAGCTCCCACCATGCCACTATATGATAATGCAGACCGGGTTTGTTAGGCTGAGTCTGCACAGCCGTGTAAGAGCCATCAAGCTTTAGTGTGCTATAAATTGTTGAAGTGATCACTGCTTGGCAGACTCTAAGCTCCCTGTGCTCTCTCGTAACTCTAAACAAATTTGTTTTATAGCTCGAAATTCACTCCACTGTTTCTCTCCTTAGGGCCTGCAGCCAAAAAACAAATCAACTTGCAAGTACGAAGTGCACACACAGAACAAATATACACTTATTCACTGCCACGCACTTGTTTGCGTACACAGGCTTATTCGTCACCTCCTGCAAGTACAAACCCATGATCCATGATTTAGGACACAGAAACATGCATATTATTTCTCTCTTTAGCAATTTCTGCTCTGACCCCGCCCCATGTGTGCTGGGACCCAGCTGCATTGAAACACACTGCCTTTGTGTGAGAACAGCTGCCTCCGAAGTCATTTGGACACACGCTTGCGCACATAAGCGCATGTGGACAAGCTCTCACACAGATACACACATCATTTTCCATGCAAGCAGAGCTGAAACAGTCTCTATTGTCAGGGAATAATTGAACGCATAAGTTGTTGGGGGGGGGAGTTCACAGTGTTCCAGCTATAAGACTTGGTCCACTGTTGAAACTCTATAGCGATCACCTCAGTGATGACGTCAGCATGTTGGCACAGAGACCAGCGTACACAGGCACATTTTGCCATATGAAAAGGCCCTGGGACTATGTGTCTTAAGTGTGTCCTGCAATGAACAGACCTGGACGGCTTTGCAGCCAGCTTCGCCGTTGTAAAAAGGTGATGCAAACACTCCACCCGCTACTGTTTCTCTCCCCCCTCCTCTCTGTCTTTCATGACCAACGCCAAACCACTTCCCTTCACTGTTGTTGTGCCCTGGCTGCCCAGCAGCAGCTGGAGTCTGAAACACTGTAGGGATGTTGTTTGGTGAATTGTATCATTGTTTTTGAGTGGTTTGGGGTCGGTTTGGGATTGTCGCCTGTTTTCTCCTAATCTGACACTAGGCTGTGTGTTCTGTAAATCACTGTGCACATGCGTACGTATTGCAGTTTATGTGTACATTAATATGAATTCTTCCCATTCCGTCCTTGCATTTCACTCACCACTCACTTTCATCCTTTCACCCTCATTCTATCCATTCTTCTTTCTCCATCATTCTTGCTGCTCTCCCTTTATTCTACTTGTGTCTTCATTTTCACTTTTAATTTTCTCTCATACTCTAACCTTATCTCAGCTAATTTGCCGTTGATTGTTTTTCTCTCCTCACTTACCTCTTACTCTTGTTTGCACTTTCAACTGCTCCCTCCATCCCTAACTGCGTCCATGCACTGGGTGTGGGAGAGGAAAAGGGGAAGAGGGTGAGCAAGAGGGAAAGTAGCGGAAGAGGGTGGAGAGGAAGGCGAGGCACATAGTTGTGGCTGGCTAATTGAAAGCCAGCAGTCTGGTCAGTAATGTTGAGTCGTAAGGGAGTGGTCAGGAATTTGCAATTCTTGATTATGTGTGTGTATGTGAAATAGAGATAGAGCACATTTGTGTCAGTGTTCATGTCTGTGGCCATGAAGATTGACAGATTGTTCATGTTCTTGTGACTGTGTGAGCTTGTGTGTGTGCTTGTCTGGTTGTCTGCTTTTCTGTGTGTGAAAGAGTGAGAAAGACCTTTTCCTTTTTGTCTGAGTGTCTTTCAGTTCTGCTGCTGTTATTCTCCACTTTTGTCTCCTTGCGTCTTTCTTTTCTATCAGTCTCTTTCACTCTGCCTGTCCGGCAAGCTTTTGTATTCTGTCAGTCAGCTGTAGCGTCTTGTCTGTTCAAAAAGAAAACAACTTCAGAGTTAGTACAGAAGAAAAGGAGACATGGCTGTGTAGTGGTTAGAGAAACCAGCCTTTAACTGGAGCGTACAGGTTCTACCCCAATGTCAGCAATCCTCTTCATGACCTCTGAACACAAGTAGACGGACACTTCCTCTACTGGTATCAGTATTGATATTAAATCTCTGTTGTGGATGTTGCTCATGTTTCAGTTGTGCAGGAGATCATTTTGTACATGATAGTTCTACAGTAATACCCAATGTGACAATACTCTGAACTGTTGTAATCTAATAAGACTAATAGTCTACACTACAGCCATGCTAGCAGTTCCGTGAGGCTGAACTTTGGCACAGCGGTGCTTTGAACTAAATGTTAACATCTGCATGCTAACATGCTGATATTCAGCAGGTATAATGTTGACTCCAGGCTGATGGGAATGTCATTAGTTTTGCAGGAATTTTGGTAATAAAATATTGGAAAAATCAAATTTTTTACAATAGCACTAGAAAAGTCACAGGATCAGCAAATTTGTTACAATTCATCCTGTGGGAAACATGAATATCTGACTCAAACTTAAATGAAAGGTCAGGGGTCACCAAAATCAGGGTGGGATTCATCCTCTGTTAACCATCATAGCAATCAGTCTGATAGTAGTTCAGATATTTCAGTCGGGACGAAGTGGTGGACCAACTGACTGACAGCGTAACATTGCAGTCCATAGAGCAATGCTGCTACCATGGCTAAAATGGTGAAAGTGTGCTTTCTGTTTTCAGGTCTAAAGTTAGTTGCAGCATTTCACAATTATTAATATGAGTAATTTTGTTCAATTATTTAACCATAATTTAATAACTCCTCCTCCTCCTCTCTGTGACTTGTCTGAATTAATTTGGTTCTGCTGCACAAAACGAACCGTGTTGTTCCTTGATGTTTTTAATACTCGCTGTGTGTTCATCCGCACCCTGTGGACCAACCCCATGCTGTAACTGCAGCCGTCTGGTCTGGTTAGGGATAGAGGTCAGAGGTCAAGGGTCAGTGATCTGAAGAGGAAAGTCTACTCATGCAGAACAACACATCGTAAACAAACCATTACACACCATCTGCAGCGGCGTCAGATCCCAAACCACAGTGTGTGTTTGTGTGTATGTTTGTAGAGGTGGTTGTGTGTTCACAGCGTCTCTGTGATCACACCCACAGACACACAAGTGAGGATCACAACACACAGCCAGGCGGGGACAGAGAGGTGACAGAGGAAGTGACCATCTGGTATCTACTGAGGCATCAAATTACCTGCTGAAAGGTTACATTGGCATTATGGATGTACTGTGTGTGTCATGCAGTGCTACTATCGAGGTTTATTGAAACATTTATCTGTAACCCAGTGGAGTTTTTTGGATGAATTCTTATTTTTCATTACATTTTGTACAGCAAATGCTAAAGTCCAAAATGAATTACATTTTTCAAACACACACAATGGATGCAGTTTGGGGTTAAGTGACTTGTATAAGAATCTCAGTCATAATTCATTCACAAGTCATTATGAAGTAATCTGTCCTTAGCCATTGGTGCAACCTTCAAGTTTTGGGGAGACACACTTGTTTCCATATGGCCTACGTTTTTTCCTCTCGGAAAAAGACACTATCTTTCCCAGTTATTGAAACGTCTGCTCACTTGCAGAACTTTGTACTTCGTTACCTTGGGAGCAGATTTGATTATATAGGACCCACCACTTCTGTTTCTTTTGCCAAATCTGTATCTTAATTTCTTGATTGCCACCTCCCTTTTGCACTTTCTGTGTTTTTCCCATCCCTCTTGTCCTCTCTTGCAAGCCCAACAACTTCATCCTCCTCCCTCTTCCTTTTCCTCACCATCCCTCCCTCCTTATGCCCTGACTCTATGCCATTCCAGATATTCTGTGCTTTCTCTTTCTTTTCTTCCACTCGCCGTTCCCTGCCTTATCTCTTTTTTTTTCTCTCTCAACCGCCTCTCTGACTCCACCCAGACCTTTTGCCCTGTCAACCCATATCTCCTCCTTTCGTCACTTTCTCCCTCGTCTCCAATCTTTTCCTCCAGCCCCCCGTTTTATTTGACAGCACCGCCTCCCTTCTGTGTGGCTGCTTGATACCCAACATGCACTGCATCCCTGTCGCCAAACCCTTCCTTCACCGTCTATCTGGCTGCTGTCCACACTGCCACCATCACAGGCATTCAGCTTCTCTGGCATTGCCCACTGGTCTAACACCTGCCACTTTGAAGACACTATGTGAGGGAATCACTGTGACAACATGTGTGTTTGTAAAACTGTATTTATGTGTGCCTGGGAGCGTTTGTCACAGATAATAAAAAGAAAATGAGTTCATCATCCACTCTAGACTTTTGTCCTGGTTGTTGTTGCATGTGTGTAAACCTGTGTTGTTTGCTGTGTTGATCTCTTTATTAACCGTCTGTGAGTGTTTTTGTCCCTGCTAGCCCGACATACAGCCAGACACGTGGATTAGAGTTAGATCTAGGCTGCTTGTTGTCTATTCTGAGATCCCCAGAAGGAGAAGCTTGTTAATTTAGCTGCTATAAATATAGGACCTCCTCCTAGCAGGTCACTCTAAGACCCGCTGCATGGAAGTGGACCGTGGTGACAGCTCCTTTACTCTGTGTTTGTGTGTGTGTATATGTTTGTGTATGCATTCCGTCAAAGTGTGGCTCAGCCTCAGGCTCAGGGATGCTTGTAGCATAGTCTGTGGTGCCAGTATTGACAAGGACATTTTGGACAAAGCCTGAACTGAGCTTCCTCTCTTTATCCTCTTTATCTCATATCCTTTTTTATGTTTATCACTTACAGCTAATGGTTTTGTTCTGATCGAATAATATAACACTATTTTTTTTTTTTCACAAACCAATTAATTGCACCTATATAAAATGTCAGAAACAATGAAACATGTCCTTTGGGGTTTTTTGGCAGGAGTCTAAAGTGGTGTAATCATTTTGTCCAAGTTCAATTAACAAGGATAAGAAAAAGAAAAACAGCAGATCTTGACATTTGAGAACCAGTTTTCTTCAAATGGAAGATATTTATGACTTAACGAATTACTTCATAAAGGAAACAAATTGTCATTGATCAACTAAATCAATTTATCAAATAATTGTTTCATCACTGACAGTTTGATTGTCTTACCTGGTAGAAGAACCTCTGTATCAAAGATGTAGATTCTACAAACCCTTGTGCTCATTATTGTTTTATTGCTGATTTTTAGGAAATATGCATCTGTTCTTCTCTTGCAATGGTTTTAAGGCTCTCTAGAATGATCAGCTAAGTACCCAGTAGATCAGAATTAAAAATATACTTTAAGTGTAGGCTTGCTGGTTTATTTTATCCTCTCATTTTCAGTTAAAATTACTCATTCTTTCTCCAAAAGCAGACACATGATGAAAGAAAAGCACATCAACTCTCATAAACAAACACTTGACCTACAAAATTGAATTCTCCACTTGTGCCTTGCAGACAATCTATGTTTCTGCTGTTGCTGTAATTTGGTCTCCTTTCTTTTGCTGTCACGAGTACCATAGTTGCTTTTCAGTCAGTGAAAGCAACCTTAGACTCTGTTCAACAGCCACAGTGTAGATTTTACACAACTCTAGACTGATCATTATCATTATACCAGTATAAATACACTTAATTATACTGTGTCTAATAATTCTAAACTCCAGTAATCTGAGGAGAAATCTGCTAGTAATCACCTCCATCCATTTTTTAATGTCATATCATGTTATTGTAGTCATCCTGTAATGCATGTCAGGCTTTTACTGACAATGTTTTAATGTTATGGTGGTTTCGGTGGTTTAGAGACAGGGTAGTTGGATCTTGTGTGTGCTTTACAGCTGTTCGTGTAGGTTTCACCACCAGGCAGACGTAGCGTGGTTGTATCCTGAGAAGCAAGTTAGTTTTTCCACATACAGTGGTTAATCGAGAATTACATGAAATCTCATTTTGTAATGCACTGTTTCCAAGCAAGGATCTGTGTCCAAATGTGGACTTTTATGTCAAATCCGCATTCGTTCCTCTCCCACTGGGCCCCTTTCAAAGAAAGTGAGAGACTCATGCTAAGAGAGAGACAGGTGGAAAGAAAAAGGAAGATGTAGAGGAAAAGAAAGAAAAGGCTGATTGAGGACAGTGAAGTGGAACGGATGGAGTGCGAGAGAAGGCGGAAGAAAATGAGCAGTGAAAGAATAAAAGCTTAAATCAAAAAAATTAAAAATTCATAAGAATCAGGCAGAGAGAGAGAGGGGGGATATAAATGTGAAAATATCAGATGGAGGAGGGGAAGGTGCATTTATCAGGCAGAGAGAGGGGTGGGAAAAGAAGGGCAAAGGGAGCATTAGAGATTATTTGTGGGGAGAGTGTGAGCTTACTAATGTAAGAACTGAAGAGGATGAGCACACACACACACATATTCACATTCACATACACATACTCCTGCAGTCAGGCAGATGTTGCATACCATTTGTTCATTCATTCATTAGAAACACAAAGTAAACTTAATATTACCCTAATTTGTTTAAACTATGCTTTAAAGACAACCTTATCGATCAGTATTCCCTGGACTGAAGCAATTGATGTGCATTGATTTGTACGTGACTCAAAGGTGTTTTAGCTTGGAAAAAGAAAAAAAAAAGAGCACAGGCACTAACACTTAAGGTCAACCCGGCTTTGCTTTTGCTTGGTCTTTGTATGATTCCTGGATCCTTTTGTGCTCTTTCATCCCTCTCCCCACAATTGTTATTTCTTTCCCTTCACTGTCTACTGTTTCAAGTTCATGCATACGGTATTTTTGAAGAGGGGCTTAGAGATTTGTTTAAGACTCTGGACAGCATCACCAGAGACAGAGCCAGATAGTTTAGGACTGAGGAACCTTCACTGTCTGCATGTGTTTGGGTTTGCAAGTGTGTCTGTACTGCTCCATAAGTGTACAGAGTCTAATCACAGACAGGATGGTTTTTTTGCCCCACTGGAGCCAGGTCAAATTTAGTCTGATCATATTTTCTTTTTTTTTCCTTAGAGAAAGCTGCTTGAGGGAGGGGATGGTGTCTAGAAATCGCTAAGTCTGTGTGTGGACATTTGTGTGTCTGGGGCTTCGCATTTGGGCTGCAGACGTTCAATGTTTGACAGCCTCATTCTTTATTCTCTCACTCGAGATGTGCTTCTCCCCCCTGTGTGTGTGTGTGCGTGTGTGTGTGTGTGTGTGTGTGTGTGTGTGTAGTGTGTGTGGTGAATAAGTTTGCACTAAATGATTCAGCATCTACGCGTCTGCTCAGCAGGGGACGGGGTCGTTGGTGAGAGGGCAAAAGGCCATGTGTTTGAAAATTGTCTTTCCCAACTCCCTCACATACACACACCAATGAACACAGACTCCAGAATGCTTCCAGAGACACACCTCAATAATATATCCACAATAGGCCTGTAATCTACTGCAGACTTACACTCTCTTGTTTTCTCTCATCTTTCTCTTTTCACCCAAAAAACAATTTTATCTACCTCACTCTCAATTTGCCTCTTGCATATCTCTAATAATATCTTAAATGAATATAATAAAAAAAGGGTTCTTTTAAAAGTGACATTATCTGTCTTTTAAGCCTCATTTCCCTCACACTCACTCATCTTCCCCTCTGCCCCTTCACCATCTCTTGTCCTTGCAGGACAGCGACATCCAGAAGAAGATTGACCATGAGATCCGGATGCGTGACGGGGCCTGCAAGCTGCTGGCTGCCTGCTCCCAGAGAGACCAGGCCCTGGAGGCAGCGAAGAGCCTGCAGACCTGCAGTACTCGCATCATGGCGTACATGTCGGAGCTGCAGAGGATGAAGGAAGCTCAGGTCATGCAGAAGGTCACACGGAGGTCGTCGGATGCAGGGCCAATGGACGACAGATTCCCATGCAAAGGAAAAGTGGCCATCTCAGGCAAGGAACTACTAAAAATATGTATTGATGAAAAGGAGGTGACTGGAGGAAGGGTAGGGGGAGCATTTTCCTTGAGCATTTTAAGGAAATTACATTTGAAATGTGGCAAAAGACTGACCAACAATAAGAAAGGAAAAAGGAGAGAATCTTCACCAGCTTGTCAGGCAAAGGCTGATATCCAGCTTCCTCTCTCTCTAATAGGGCATCATCATTCCCTCTTAATAGACCGCAGTGAACGTGGTGACTTGCAGATGTTTCCCATTGCAATATAATGATTGATTATGGAGCTACTCTGTATCACAGACATACTGCAGAGAGATAATTCATACCAGGGAATAAGACAATGGGGTTGAAATGTTTTTGTTTTCATGTTGTTCTTGTTTTGTTTGTGTTTACAACATGATGAGAAATTAAATAAATTATTGTGTGTGTGTGTGTGTGTGTGTGTGTGTGTGTGTGTGTGTGTGTGTCGGTGGGTTTGTGATGTGTGTGGGTGGGTGGGCTGGAGGGTAGCGGTTCAGTGGGGCACTGCTGCATGTCTAGTACCCAGCTGGGGAACATGCTACACACACTCTCACACTCTCGTGTGTGTGTGTGTGTGTGTGTGTGTGAGAGAGTGTTAGAGTTCACACTCTCTCTCACACACACACACACACACACACACACACACACACACACACACACACACACACACACACACAGCCAGTTATTAGCTGTGGATACTTTAGCCAGTAAATGAAAGCAGCATGGGCAGGGAGACACACACACAGATACACACATTTCAATTAGACAGAAGGGGTGGTTAACATTTTTGTGGTCTAATCCCTTGTCTGTTGTCGTTACAGATCTTCGTATCCCTCTCATGTGGAAAGACACAGAGTACTTCAAGAACAAAGGAGGTGAGATACCACCTCTGTATGCATGAGAAGAAATTCATTGATGGCTTATTAATGATTTATGCCTGTAAGTTCTATTAATGATTTGCTTCTGAGGGAGGTGGTATGTGGCTTCACACAGTAATGAAACTGCTAACAGATGTTGAATTTGTGTGAAAGCTTTTTGCAATCATTGGCGTGAGTGTGGGATTCCTTGTGGCCACAGAACAAAAATCACCTTTTTATCATGGGCTTCAGAGTGAAACACTGATGTGATATTTTTGTATCATATTTTTGACAATATCCTGACCCAAGAGACTACCACTTAACTGTGCAAAAAGACCATTCAGTATGACATTTTTCCACTCTGTGCAGGGTCCATAGCACAGTTCCAGTCGCTAATTATTACAATCTGTTGCAGCTTCCCAGATATCGCTGTATTTTACAGCAACTGATTTTTCTTTTTTAGACATGAGAAATTCCTGGCAGCACAATCTTGACCCACTGCTCAGTCTTGTTGGCTGTGCCTCTTGGCTCTGAGAAGCTGCAGTACACAGGCGCTGAACAGGATCGTTATTGGTGGGGTAGAGAATACTGGAAGGCAGAACAAATGAAGTCTGAAATCTAGGGAACTCCCATAGTCTTTTGTCCTGTGGAGTGTTACAGTGAATCAGGTCATATTTAAATGTTTTGTGGTGCACCGAAAATATTACAATGGTAATATTGATAATGACTATTTTCTTTCCCACCTCCTCTTGATAGAGTCAATGTGGGTTAACCTCTATGCAGTCATTATAGCAGCCTCAGTGCTCATTCTCTCCCCTGGCATCTTGAGTGGAATTAATCTGTGTGGCCTGTGCACATAAATGAACTCGAGAGACAGGTAGTAGACTCTTAACAAAGCTTAATGAAGCTGTTAGTCGAGGTCATTAAGCACACAGAGACATAAACTAAGCCCAGGAGGCAAGGAGGAGCAAAGCGTGTTCCTCCCTCACATGTCCAATCATATTTTAAGCATGCAAGTTTATACTTGGAATAAGTTTGAATATTAAGTGTCAATGTGCTGTAGATGGGGAAACACATAAGTAGAAACAGACAACCTCCCTCAGCCTTTTCACTTGTAACCTTGAATTTGTATGAGAAGTAGCAAAGTGAACAGAAATACACAATAAAAGAAAGATAGTAGACCAGGGCCATATTATTCAAATTACAACAATGATACCTGAGGTACTGTTTCTTACATACATTTCTAGCTCTTATTATGGGTGTGATGTACTGTGCTTTAGCACAAGAATTCACCAAATTAGCCATAATAGTGAAAAAGGGTAGCGAAGCTTCTCAACAATGTATGTGTATTCCCTTGAATAGTTTATTTGCAATGTATATAGAAGCCAAGAGTTGTTGTTACCCAGCTCTCATTGGCTACTATTAAAAACCAAACAGCTAACAATGCTGTATAGGAATTCTTAGCAGAGCTGGTCATTGAGACTGCTAAACTGAAACTAACAACAGTAGAAGTGCTTGTCAGCCAGGTGGTGGACTTCTAACTACTCATGTCATGTTCCCTGTCTAGCGTCTGGTCTCAAACCTTCGTTAACAGTTATTTAAATCTTTAAATCATCTGCAGATGATGCTGTTTTGGAGCTGAAAATGGGTTTTCAAGTGATGCAAATGAATGAAAGCTATTCAGACGTCTTGTAAGTGTGGTGATTTTTTTCTTTTTTCTTTTTCTCTCTCTTTTGTACTGCTTTTCCACCTTGTCCTTTGTAGAGCTCCACCGGTGTGCTGTGTTCTGCCTGCTGCAGCTGGGAGGAGAGATCTTTGACACAGACATGGTGATAGTGGACCGGACACTCACTGATATCTGCTTTGACAACACCATTGTATTGTAAGTCATCTATCTGCTCTATTACCAAACAGCCACTTAAACTGTGATACTCAAAAAAAAAAAAAAAAAATCGCGTACAACCAGTGTGTGACACTGGCATTGTCATGGTCATCATGTCTGTATCCTTCCTCAGCACTGACGCCAGCCCAGGTTTTGAGCTGCGTGTTGAGCTGTACAGCTGCTGCTCGGAGGACGACTACTCAGCAGGGAACACACCAAGGAAACTAGCCAGTAAACTGAGCTCCTCCCTGGGCCGATCAGCTGGGAAGAAGCTCCGGGCAGCCATGGAGCCTGGACCATGCAGTCCTGTCAGCAATGGAGGGGCAGCTCCCCTCCTGCTGCCAGTTCCCTCTGTACCGTAAGTTTGATTTAAAAATAATAACTAGTATACATTTTATACCAAATAGATTGAATCGAAGAAAGAATAACATACAGTATATATTTCTGAGAACACAGGAGCATATTTATGGAGACCGTTTTTCACTGTAAGCATGCATACTCAAACACCGAATCAATTTCTCTCCCCCCTCTTATGTATCGACAGAGGCCCTAAGTACCACCTCTTAGCTCATACCACCCTGTCACTATCACACGTCCAGGACAGCTTTCGCACACATGACCTCACCATCTCAGGCAACGGTGAGTGGCAGCCTCGAACAATCTGTCTCCTCACCATCTCTCCCCTCTCTCTGCCAAATCAGCCATCTGTCTGTTTTTTTTTTTTTTTTTTTTTTTTTTGTCCTTCTCTCACCCATCACTGTCTCACTTCTCCACTTTGAATTCTAATAGTTTCCTTTAAACCAGCCTACTGTGCATCATCTCCCTCCCTCCTTTTCTTCCTTATCCCTCCTGTCTGCCATTGTCAAGAGTATAGTAATAAAGGCTATGCTAGTGAGGTGACTGTTGTGTAGAGCTGTAATAATGTGGGCTAACAAGGTCTGAGACTCTCAGACAGACAAGCCCCTAGTTTTTTATTCATTGGCCCTTCAGCCTGCTGTAAAGTTTCATTGCCGCACTTCATGACACTCTCTGCAGCTGCAAGTCTTTTACACCTTTGTGCCTTGTTTTGTGTGTGTTTTCTTTTTTTTTTTTTGGGGGGGGCGCAGTGTGACATGGGGATGAAGTGTGTCAGTGTGTGTGGATGCATATGAGTACACATGTTTGTGCATGAATTTTGAATTTCATGAGCGAATTTTTTTATTTATTAATGGTGTTTATGTTTGCCCATCTATCTCTCTCCCTGTAGAAGAGTGTTCATACTGGCTGCCACTCTATGGCAGTATGTGTTGCCGTCTCGCAGCGCAGCCTCACTGTATGACCCAACAGATGATGAGTGGATGTTTGAAAGTTAAGGTAAGTTGGCAGGTGGGTGTTCAGCACGGATGCGGGACTTCCCACTCAGGGTTTTAATAGTTTTTAGCTTTTCTCCCCGACTTATTTTTATCCTTTTCTCCCCCTCCACCTCCCCCCTTTGCTTCTTATGATGCCATCTCTCTTTGTGTTTCTTTCCCTGTCTTTTACTCCGCACTTAACTGACTTTCTCTACCTCACAGCAGTGCGGAGGTGACCCTCAGAGCTGGACAAAAGTGTACGCAGTTCTGAAAGGAACAAGCCTTTTCTGCTACCACCGGCAAGAAGATGTGGAGGCTAACATCGAACCAGCTTTCACTATTTCTATCAACAAGGTCAGGAAAAGAATCACATGAAAGCAGAGAAACTATTTGGGATGTGGTAAAAAGTCTCCAGAGGTTGATCCAACCTTCCAGAAAACTTTACAGAAATTTTTTTAACACCTAAGGCATCAGCAACATGGATGATAATGCCTGTGGATTGCTGCCAGTTTGAATCTTAAGCCAAATGGTAGAATCTGAGCCATAAAAGTAAATAAGAAATGAGATCTTCTCTTGCTCAGGGTGCTCCTGAGCAAAGTACTTAGCCGTCAATTGTCCCAGTAGAGCTGCTCAGAAGCCAAGAGTGGAAAAATGTCTTTCTGTGGCAAATCTTTCTGGTGTAACTGTAAATGTTCAGCAGAGCTAGAAAGGAACAGGCATATGTGCATAAAAGGCTTTAAAGATTTCAAAATGAAATCTGTTTGGTATCTTCTCAAGTCTTTGCACACACAATAAGACACAGCGGTCAGAGCCATCCAATCAGGAATCACATTTTTCTCATCCCTCTGTTTTTCCAGAGACCAAAGTGAAAAACAGTCAGCACGCCAGTCAGGTTCTCATTCATCTTATTTCCTGTCTCTGCGTCTGAGAGTCGATGCCTGTGGGGCTTCTCATTCTTTCCATAGTGACTCAGGCAGTCTTTTATAGCATCGGACCCTGAGCACACAGCTGACCCAAAGCCAAGTCAGTTAGATCAGATCAGGTCTGTATGATCCTTTGTCAGTCAGCTGTCGGGCTCTCCTAAAGGAGGAGGAGGAGAAGGAGAGAGTTCAGTGTGACAAATAGAGAATTGGAACAACACTGCCATCTAGTGGTCACAAACAGACCCAGACACTGCACCTGTTGTTGGATAATTGCTGGAGGGGAATGGATTGGAAGAGGACTAATTAGGGGCTTTATTAGTGGGGGCTTATTTTCAGAGGGGACTTACAATTTTAATTGTAATAATGATCACTTGCAGGACATTATTTCGTTCATTCAGAAGTACTGGCACTTATTCCTGAGTGTAGTTATTTTGTCGCAGATGATTGTAGTCTTTGTCGTTCCCGTTTTTCAGGAGACCAGAATACGTGCGTCAGAGAAAGACCCTCACAGTAAAGTTCAGAATATCTGTATCAGCAATCAGTACGGAGGTGAGGAGGTTACACACACTCTGACCACAGACAGCCGCGAGGAGACACACCGGTGGATGGAAGCCTTTTGGCAACATTTCTATGATATGAGTAAGTACTTGCTATGCTATAACACAGGCAGTGTGTGATACACACCCACTACATACAGCCACTCACATACGTTACCATAGCTGCTTAAAAGACTCCATCTCAAGGGCATAAAATGTTCTGTCTGCTGCATCGGTTTGTTGAAGGTGACCTTTTTTGTCTCAAATATACAGGCCAGTGGAAGCAGTGCTGTGATGACTTAATGAAAATTGAACTGCCATCGCCAAGGAAACCAGCTCCTGTCACACCAAAACAGGGCTCTCTTTACCACGAAATGGGTAAGATGGGGGTCTCTGATATGCACAAAAAAACATTTTTTGGTCACTCTTAACTCGAAAAGGAAAAATAAAGGGAAGACAGGGAAAGGAAGAACTGTGCCTGCACTGCATGTGACTGTATGTAGCTATAATTCCTTGGGCCCATGTGCATGGGAGATGCTGTCACAATTAAATTTTCCTCTCTGATATCTCAAACTCAAACTCTGCTTTACTTCTCTGTACTGTAGATAGACTGGGTCTTATCTCTGACACGCTGACTCACTCTCAGTCTTCTGTTTCTCTGTTCCTCTTTGTCCTTTTCAATTTTCCTTGTGTGTCCTGAATCTCACTCCGTGGCTTTGTCTCCTTTGTCTTTCTTTATCATTTCCTTTTGTCCTCATACATTATTCACGATCAACGCCACAAATTCCATCAACTTTTACCATTCATTTTTAACGGGCGAATTATCTTTATCCTTGAATTAATCTTTTTCTGTTCCCTCATCATGCCTCAAAATTAATTTCCTTAATAAACACTTTTCAACCCTTATTAATTTCCATCATGACAATCAAAACCTATAAAAACTCATCTCCACCTGTTGCACATCTACTATCCACTCCCCCCTTTCTTTCTTGCCAACCTTCCTCTTGGTTTTCCTAACTCCCCCGGCAGCTCCTCTTGCCACACCCTCCTGCGAGGGTCTTCTGCTGCAGGATAACGCTGTGTCTGCTGAGATTCGTGCTCTGCTCTCATCCTATTACAACGACAGGTGAAGTAACAGGCGTAGGGTCCCATGTACAGCCCTGGTTGAAATTATCGGCATCCCTGAATTTTAAGTACAGAGTTTAGAATATTTTCAGAAATAAATGCAAATAAACCAATTTTGTATAATCGAAATATTTTAATCAAATGTCCAAGGTTACTGAACAAAAGAAAATAAACACCTTTGTTACCTTCTGATTTCATCATTCCTTTAGTACATTCAATGCCTCCAGTACCAGAGGCAGCAAAGCAGCCCCACAGCAGCATGATAGAACCTCCACCATGTTTTACTGTAGGGAGGATGCTCTCTTCCTTATTGGAGTCATTGCCTCGCCAATAAACAAACTGATGCACTGCATTCCAAAAGATTTCTACTTTGGTTTCATCTGTCCATACAACATTACCCCAGAAAGACTGTGGCTCTATGAAGGTTTTTGCAAACATTAGTTTTGCCTTTTTGTGCCTTCCTTTCAATAGAGGTGTCCTCCTTGGCCTTTGCTCTTGGAGCCCTACTTGGTTTAGTGTGCAGCGAATGATACAGGCTGAAACCACCACTCCAGATGGCTCCAGCTCAGCCTGAAGCTCTTTAGATGTCTTGCATGGTGTTTTTTCCACAATCTGCACAGTATGATCGCTAGCACCTTGTAGCCTTTGGAATTGTTATGTTTTTTGATAGTAGCATTTCTGATGCTCTTAGACAGCTCTCTTGTCTTTGCCACTGTGAAAAAGAAACAGGAATCAATTGGCCCCTTTTTATGCAGTAAAACCATCATTCATTTGTTAATTGTGAACCCTGCAAATGAAGCACAGGTGAGTTTTAATTGTTTTTTAATTTGTTTGAGGAACTAATTTAAATTTATCAAACGGATGCCAATATTTGTGTCACGTGTACATTTCATGTCTGTACTTCTTATTTCAGTATATGAAAGCATTTTTTTGTTGTTGTTGTTCAGTAACATTTTATTAATTATTCTGATTATTCCAAATTGGTTAATTTGCATTTATTTCTGAAGATATTCTGAATTCTGCACTTAAAATTCAGGGATGCCAATAATTTCAACCAGGAGTTATGCAATCCAGGATTTATTTCAAACTCATATATAAACTCAAAGATATATTTGAAAATACCATTTCACGGCTTCAGTTTGAAGTTAACAAATGTAATAAATTGCAAACATGTCTTGAAATCTATCCAGAATCCTTACGTCCTTATTAAGATATTCCTAAATTTTTCAGTAAAACTATCCTTATCCCTACCTTAGGACTCATTACATACAGAGTAGGGCATGATTACCAAATTCATATTCCGAATGGTAAGAACTTCATTATGTGTTCTGAGAGACCCAAATTTCAGATTTAATCCAAACCAATAATTTCAAATTTGTCAGATTAAAATCCTTTTAAAAAACCAGCGTCAAGCCTACTCGACAGCAGTAAAATGACGAGCTTTGCTGCATTCCTCCTGCAGTTATTGAGTCATCTGATGACCTCAGCAGCACTGTGTCAGACATCCTGGCTCGGAGGTTGCACGAGCTGGAGCTCCGCAGCCAGCTGGGCACCTCTCCCACCTGGATGTCTGTGTTTGAGGAGAACAACCCCAAAAGCGCTGGCTGCCCTCGTCCCTGCACCCCTCATCGACTGCCACAGAGCCCTGCGAGCCCTCACCGCTGCCAAAAGCTGGGACTGCTGTCCTCAGATGCAAGTCTGACGTCAGACAGCGACAGCCACTGCAGTACCAGTCCCTGCTCTCACCATCATGGCTGGCCCGAGCCTTCTTCAAACTTCTCTCTCTTGTCATCTTCCCCCTCCCGTCTGAGGCCACGCACTCTGTCCCTGGACGCTAAACTCAGCACCCTTCGAGGGAGGGGATACGGAGGAGGAGGGACCTTCCAGTGCCCCTGCCAGCCTCCTCCCTCCTCGCTGCTCGCACCTATCCCCCTCTCCTCTCGGTCACCTCGATCACAGCTCAGCACACAGACCACACTCTCCTGCTCCAGCTCCACCTCCAGCAACAGCTCCAGCAACAGTGAAGGCAGCCACAGCCCTGAGTCATCTGAGGGAGCCCCCTTCTCGAGGCCCTCCCCAGCTCGACGCAGCCTCAGGAACCTCAGGGCCAGACTTGATCCTCGCAACTGGCTCCAAAGTCAGGTGTGAACTTGTTTCCTGGCAGACATTTCATGCTGACTTAAAGGCAATAGTGCTCATTAAACTATGGTTTAACTTGCTTAACACATGTGAACCAACCTCAGGCTATCTGCTAGGCCATATGCACAGCCCTGAGAAGGATAAGCTGCCTCTAGCCTGCTTCCTGGAGGACGATGGATCATGGAATACCCTCCTGGGGCAAACTGGAATGTCTTCTAACACAAAAGACAGGTGACAATCACTGCAGGCGACTCTGCGCTTTGCTGGGTAGCCACAATTTTGAAGACGGTCCAAAACTAAATAGGAGGTACTCTGCTTGCTTTGACAAATTATGGTCATGCTAAGTGATGCTAAGAGCTAAGGACTTGCTCCGATAAACACGCCACACTAGGCCTACTCTCTGTCTTTGGAATCTAATTCTGAAACTGGAAAAGCTTTTCTTTTGTCCTCAGCATCAACCATCCTGGCCACTCAAACATTGGATCAAGGTCATCTCTATTAATGCACTAGCTGTGTTCTGACTGGATGATTCTTATCTGTATTTTAAAAATAAAGGTTTGCAGTGTTTGATATGAAAGCCAGTACGCATGTGGCAAGATGAACATGCAAGATGAACATAAGGTATAATCCTTCAAGAGTTTTCACATGTAAACTATTAAGTGTGGAGGGAAGGGTTGATGTTTGTTACCTGTACTGTGATATCTACTTCAGTGTACTTTTCGAAAACACAACAGATGATCCTTGTGGTTCTCCTAAAATTACTATGCACCATTTTTGTTTGGGTTTTCTTTTTTTTTCTTTTTTTTTTGCATGATTACACTTACAGTTAAAATGTTGAACTACTTGAGATCATTTCAACAATGAATCTGGTGAAGCTAAACTTAATGCAAGTGCTCATACTTACTGTACTGGTTATTACTGTGATCTTTTCAGGGTAAGAATCTGTGCTCTGGTCTTTACTTCTACACATTTATCTGCACACTATTGACAGGCTGTAGTCAGAACTGCGTAAAAGATCCTAGAATAAACTGAAATTAACCAAAGCTTAAGTATTATTGAAAACCTAAGCCATACTTATAATTCTGCTACACTGTGTCACAGCAGCATTGTAGGATTTTATTGAATAGGGATTCCTGCTTATGATAAATCCATTAAAATGTGAAATGTCCATTGATCCATTAATATGCAACACAGGAAGAAATCTCAGAAATTATTTTATGGTGGCTGTATTTTAGAAAACCTTCTATGAGACTAAGTACTTACATAAAACAAAGTCAACTGTTAAGTCATTATAGTAAGAGCAAAATTTAAATGGTTTGTTTACACTGCAGCCTATTTTTTTTTTTTAATAATGCAAGTTGTTGCCATTTAGACAATTCACTGCAGTTTTTTCTTATCACAAGAAAACAGAATCAAATCTTGTAGGAGAGTCGGTGTCTCTGTCAGTGCAGTAAAGCCTCTTCTTCTCTGTCTCCGTTGTTTACTTTGGACTTACTTACTGTAACAGTTTCCCTCTTGGGGCTCAGAACTCGAGCAACCATTTTAACTAAGATTTATGTCAAATGCTTAAAAAAAACAGCATTTGTTACTGTAAATTAATTTTTATAAGTTAACAAATAAACCTCCTCTCTTTGTCTTTTGTTATATTATTGATTTTGTTATAAATGCAGCTATATTGATAACTGATTATCATAATGTTGACAGATGATGTGCAGATCTTTAACTGTTACAAATAGATACCATTGAATGTTATAACCTTGCAAGAGTTTCCCTTTTTAGCAGGCTTCGTGTTCTGCATGTGCGCCATCCTAGAAGGCGAACATAAAATGAGAGATGTGTAAATCTCACGTTTAAATAATATAACATTAATTATAATAAATGTTTTATCAACTCACAACTGCCTTGTTTCTATCATACCTGTATCTGCCTTGTCCACAGGAAATAAGACCCACTAATTAATATTTTAAATCGTATGCTTTTGTTACATGTAAATATGTCAGAGGTATGACATTTTAAATTGAAATTGATTAGAATCTTCCAAAAATAATTCCTTACCGTGAATCTTACAGTTCCAAGGACATATGAAGACAACACACCTATAACTACACTGTAACACAGAAGATATGAGTGTAAACTAGGTAAAACACGGCACACTTTTCTTCATTCTGCACAGTGTACTAAAAATTCTGATCAGGAACATCCTCTCTCTCCTGTATCACCATCAACACCTTTCCCTGCAGTTGGAGAGCTTTCCATCCAATCAGAGAAGTACTTACAGAACTCTGCACTTTGAACATATGATGGATCATATTCTATCCAATTCTGTTCTGCTTCTCTTTCTCCCTCCAGCAACAAATCCCATAGGAGATCCCCTCTTATGTTAACGACTGAAGATAAAATTCCATATAGCGGCTGGAGCGGTCTGTGTTGTAGAAGCATCAAGAAAAGCAGGTAGAACAGAAGCTTTATTGTCAATGTTTCAATAGCAAAGCCGTAGATTAGTCAATAGTACAAAGCACTCTTACAAACATAGGAGGTAGTCGACACCGAGTCTTCACTGAGCTTTATATTATGCATAGAGAAATACTATGGCCATACTGAGTCTCTTTCGAATGTCTCAGAGGAAAACCCAAAGCTCCCTGCTTTCTGTTTGTAGTGCAGAGTTGTACCATTGTTGTGCTATTGTAACTAAACATCTGCTTAAAGTATAAAAAACCATACATCTAATCATATTCAGGCCAACATATACATAATCATCAGTATATGACAAAATCACACTAATAAATACTCCATATTATATGCTTCATAAGATGCTGATAAGTGACTTATGTAACCCAATAGGGGCATTTTACGCAAAGTTTGGCAATTATATGAATTCTGTTGGAATACATAAGTAAATGAACAATGTTTAAATGAGGGGTGTCTCCCCTCCTCACCCTCTTTCATGTCCTCCATATTTAAACATTTTTCTTTGTGCACTTATGCTTCCTCCAGCTCCATGATCCGCTCTCCTTAGCAGGCGCTCCGTGGGTTGAACGCCCGCAGCGCCACCCCAGCCAGAGTACTCCAGGCAAATGTGGAGAACTTTGCAGGGCACGTTCCAGCTCTGCTGATATATGTGGACGCAATCCGATGGAGCCGCTTCGCACCAAAGGTGTTGTAGTGTCCTGGGAGGACTTGGTCAACCTGTTTAATGAATTTGCCAGTTAAACAGATGTTGTACAGTACAGGCTTAATGAATTTCTAAATCATCAGCTGTGACACACTCCAGCATAATTGCTTTGGGTCAACACCAATCTGTATTCATCAGTACATGGTACATATCTCTGATTTAAGGACAATTTTTACATACAGCTGAAAAACAAATTCTGGTAAATCTTTTGATTTACATGGAAATTACTTAATTAATCATACTTTCTCCTCTTAACATATATTTTTTTACAAAAACACAATTGTTTGTAAACTAAAATCCCATTGTCACTGAGGGTAGTGAACAAACGTCAGCTCAGCACCTAAAATGTACATATAATGGAAACTTCTGGTCAAAAGTCTTATAATAGGACCATGACATTTTTTTAGATGACGGAATTGGATACCTTGTGCATCAAAGCTCAATTAATGACCCAAAATAGTAGAACTATGAAAAAGGCTACGCCACCTCTAGTGTGTTTCACTGTACCTGTTCGCTGTCCACCAGCCCCACCAGGCGCTCACAACTACTGATGTAGTCGCTGACGCGGCTGTAGGGCAGCCAGTCAATCATGGCGCCGTCGTACACTACGTCTCCACTGAAGAGCAACTTATTGTCACGATCATGGAGGCAGATGCTGCCCCGAGAGTGACCAGGCATGTGGAGCACCATCAGCTGTCTGTCACCCAGGTTGATGACATCACCTAGAAAGGAGAGAGGGAGAGATGGTATCATATTTTCACAATCATTCACACATACAAACACAATATAAATTATACCCTTAGGCCCATAGGCATCCCATTCCCAGATTTACATCCAGACTAAATCCATACATTCCTCATAATTTCGCTGGCTGGAATCAAGCCAGGGTTATATTTGTGTTTTACGCATCACCTCAGGTTCACCTCGTATCACCATGATGTGTATAGTCGTGGACATTCAGTATATCATCGATTTGGTCCAGACGCAGTGTGACAAAAACGTGAAACTGGCAGACCAAGCAATTAGATATTTAAACTGCACTGCAGCAGTGGCTCTAACACAGCAGAGCAAGTCAGTGTATGGACCAACAGTGCCAAAATTACACTCTATAAGAATACTAAAGAGGCTAACAGGTAAGGTTTTGGACCAAACTCCAACAAAAGCAGAGCTGCTCATCCCAAATGAGGGGTCCTTTGTGAAGCTTTGTGCAACATCTTAAATCAAAAGTTAAAGAATGTGAGTTTAATCTAATAGTGATTGATCTGGTGTGTATCTACTAACAGCATGGTGGGTGATGGCTAAATCAGTGCTGTAAGGTAATTAATACTCTATGGGATGCTGGCTCCTCTTCTTTCTTTCTTTGATGTAACAGAATTCATCAGTCATCGCTGGCTTAAAAAAAGAACTGCTCTGCAAGTATGAATGCACAAATAGCTGCCCAGAAAAAAAAAACAAAAAACAGGTTTCATTCTTCTTGTCACACATTGTCTCCCAAATTATCAATACAGTTGTGCTTAGGGTGGCCACCCCTTTACAAATAACCTGTCTGTGCACTCTTTACATAACCCATCTCATGTTATGTAATGAGACACTTACAATTATATAAGCAATACCCATCACCTCCTATTGCAAACCTGTCTTGATCAAATACAACATCCTTTGAACATAAACTGTGTGTGTGTGTGTGTGTGTGTGTGTGTGTGTGTGTGTGCGTGTGCGTGCACTCATTTAGCAAGTCATTTTTGGTCTTCTGCCAAATTCATTGTGCCGTGAAATCTTCCCGTGGGGATAGAAAGGATTTCGTATAGAGCATAATGTGCAAAATATTGCTAGAGTGCAGGCGCAGCCATTAAATATTGCCTAACGGTATCGACCATGATGCTTATCCCCAGGCTAATGCATGTAGACCTTGTGACCTGGCCTTTGAGGACAGACCTGCTACCCTACCATATATCATATCTGCAAAAGCGGCCTCTCCGACCTACCCTCTTGCAGTATGTGTGTGGGCTGCACAGCCTTGACTTTGTAGTGCCTTGCCCTCCATCCTGGACTGGGAGCCTCGGCTATCTCCCTGTCGCTGAGCCAGGTGACCGTTTCGAAGTTGTCTCCGTTGGCCAGGGCATCGACCTCGGCGCTATGGACGCCCACCTGTCGGAACTGATGCAGGCCGCCCGAGTGGTCGAAGTGGGCGTGGGTGGCGATGGCAAGCAGCGGGTTCTTCCTCTGAGGATCTTTGCCGAGCAGCCCCTTGGCGTCAATGTAGTCAGGTAAGCTCCTCAAGCCCAGACCAGTGTCTATAACCACGTCCTGGTGTGTGCCGCGGAGCAGCCAGATGTTGGCCCGGTTCTCTGACTGGTAGAATCGCTCCTGGATCCAGAAGAGTCCGTCTCCGAGCGATTTGTGAGCGTACCAGTCGGCTGCAGACATCCCAATTCATGCACTTAGCGAGGTAGGCTGGTGTGGGTATTGTGCTGTCGGGTGATTTTGCTGCAGAGAAGTGCAACTAGCCTTCAAGCTAGAGCTAGTATGTTTTCATTCAGGTTAATGTGATGGTGGCCGCTGTTACACCCGTGTAGGAGGAGAGCGCTCATTGGGCGAACGGGCGGGTGACGACAGCCTAAAGCGTGCTACTATTGGCTGCGTCAGAGGTTACGCCTTCTGCAACGTCAAGCAGGGGCGGGGCGAGTTAAAGCCACATTTCCACATGCTGAGTGTAGTGTGAGAATACGTTTCCACGACGGTGTTAGCAAAGCAGTACCAGTCTTACTAAGAGTTAGCTGTAAATTTAGTGATTTCAGGAGTTAGTTTACGTGCCGAACAACAGATAAAACTGGGTAGCTGCATGTTAATGACAAGTAAACTCGAAAAGTGAAAACATGGAGTAAAGTAAAGGCTAAAAGCCGCTGAATAGCCCTGAAGTACATAGACTCTTAGGATTTTACGTCTCCACATTAGGAGCAATTTACTAACAGTCCCCTAGTGAGTATTACAACTTACTGTATGTGTGAATGTGCTTCCGATCTAATATGTCAGTGTTGACCAACGTTGCATAGTAGGCAAAGTCAGAGAAGAGGCGACGATGTGTCACATTAACTTGTTGTGTCTGCACGTGTTTGACAGTGAAGTTGACTGAAGACATGTGGACTCTGTGCTGCAGGTACAGAGGAGGCTTGCAGCCATGGCAGGCAAGGGTCGTGGAGTCGCTGCCTTTACCTTCAACATTGAGGCTCTGGGCATCGGCAGGGGCAGCATGCCAGAAGCCAGGGTGGGGCCCAGCCCGATGTTTCCAGTAAGTACCGACCACACACACACAAACACACACACACACACACACACACACACACACACACACATATGCAGAGAGCCCAGGATGACATATCAAATTGCAGTACATTAAATTCACGTATAAGCCCTCAAGGTCTTAACCGCAGGTGAAATTTGCATGATCTCTTTAAACAAAAAGCACACGCTGTGAAATTTGATTTCATTTTCATAATTAAAGTTGTTTAAAAGAATATTTGTCATGGTCATGTTAAGGACCTGCACATGTTTAAAACCAGTGTCCCACTAAGTGCCTCTTCCCAGAGCATCCTCTGCTAGAACAGGTATCAGTTGCTATAGGCTGCTTCTAGCATTTTCTGAATGATGCAGCAAATAGGGGCCCAAAGGGAAAAAAAAGACCTTTGGGCCCTTATTGACTCCTCTTCCTCATACTATCTCTGCAAGTATCCACTTGCATTACTGTGCCCTTCAAGGACATTAGACACTATACATGACAGTTTGATTGTATTTTGCATATATTTTAGGATCAGTTTAGTAAAATTTTGTACTACGGAACAGCATTTTACTATAAGCAATAGATGTAATTGTACGCATATCAGTTAAAATCAATATGTGATCTGTTAAAGAAAAAAGAGGGGGTAAAACTTACAGGTTTTTCAGTATGCTTCCACATCTGCGCCATAGTGTTGATCAAAGGTAAACAAATCTTCCTATGAAAAAGAAACATAACTGTTACACTTAACTGCTGTCATCTCCCTTTCACTATCTATCTTACCTCCAGACCACAGACTTTAAACCAGTTCCACTGAAAGCTGGTGAGGATGAGGACTACATGTTGGCCTTGAAACAGGAGATGAGGGGAACAATGCAACGGCTGCCACATAACATAAAGCCTCAATCCAATAAAACAGGTGAGGGGGAGAGTCATGCATTAGAAACCTGACATCTAATAGAAATGCTATGGCAAGACAATTGGCTGCTGTGAGGAAAGATAATGCAGCACTTAGGAACTGAAACATTTAATTGGGGTCATATTTGCGAAAAGGAGAGAGAGGCTGATTGCTGATAGAAATATTGAGTTACAACTGCTGTCTCATCTTTCGTTTTTAATATGATTTCTATGGTCTGGCCTTACAGGCCTTTCAGAGTTCCCTTGGTCAACAGTGAGCTAAATATATCTGTAACAAGTAGCAGATTTAGGTTTTTCAGAATGTCTTGTCCTACATGTTGTAAGATGCATAATTAAGGTGCTCTGTGTTCACAAAACAATGTGCTAACTGTCATTTCAATGGCTGAGAGTTTGATAGATTATATCTATGACAGTAACTCATTCTGTTTGGGACTGGCATGTGTTCTGTAGTCGAAATGTCAAACTTGATTTATCATTGTGGCTAAAAATCTGGAGTAGCACCCAGTGGGTGGTGTTTACACTTGTGTTTCTACTAGACTGCCGAATGTGATGTGAGAGTACATTGGGACTTGTTTTAATGGTATTGAGGCAGAAGTTGCTCTTGTTCACATGAAACAGAAGTGGAGAGATACACGGAACGATACCTAAAGCAAAGCCAGATGGAGGATGAGGAATGGACTCCAGGTACTTGCATAATCACACTGTAATGGGATTAGAACAAATTGAGAAAAATATGGAAAATAAATACTATGCTTGATATTTTAGACTGGAACCTTTTCCCAAAAGAATTGATGCCCCAAAAGAAAAAAACGCGTGCTAAAGCAGGTATATGAAGACATTATTTATATACTGAGATTTCAGTCTATAACTATAAGGATAAAGACAAAATGCTTAAATTCAACAGGCGCAAAGAAGAAAACAGTGAAGATTCCATGCAAAGACACACAGGATATGCTGAGTAAATTAGATGTAAGATTCTATTTACTTGTTTGTTCTTTGTTCAGCTACTGAGGATTACATGTACTGTTAATGTTGACTTGATATGATTTATCAAGTGCCCATTTATCAAAGCGTCATGTTATTGCAGTATATACGAGCTCACAATGTATACTGTATGTACTTACCAAGAACTATGCATGTCCCTCTGAGCCTGCAAATGTTTTACATAAATAACTGAATCCTAATATCGATATTTCAGGAACTGGCAAAAAAAGACGATGGGAACCCTGAAAAATCAGATGATGAGACTGAAAAGAAAAAAGGGAATGAGGATGAAGAGCAAGAAATTGAAGAGGAAGAATATGATGAAGAGGATATTGAAGAGGTTAGATTAAAAATGATAACCTGAAATCTTTATTGCCAAATTTATTAAACACCAATTTAATGTGGTCAGTATGTAAGAATTAGAGTTAATTTTACTTAATCCATGTTTCCTTTGTTTCACTGTAGGATAACGACTACATAGAAAGCTATTTTGACAATGGCGAAGATTTTGCTGCAGACAGTGATGACAATATGGATGGTGAAGCAACATACTGAAACAGCATGACTCAACCATACAAACTCAAGCAAGCGTACACGGTTGTTGAAGTAAACAATCATTATGTGATTGTTTCTATTCGTTAAATATTGTAGATACGTTGGAAATACTCTTCAACAGAGTGATATTTTTTGAGAGAGGAGCTTTCCTTAATGATTTATGTAAATAAATGCCAAACTATGTGCACACTGACAATAATTTATTCAAAATAGATGTATTTATTCTCCAGCCTGTAGCACATTTCCACAGGTTGAAAGGCACATACTGTCAACAACACAAAACGCTTTGTCATAAAATACCAAGTGAACACGGTGACAAAATAAAAGGGCTATATAACAAAGTCTAAAATTTCACATAATATACAAGTGTGAGTCATTGTGGGAATACTGTGCATTTTCCATTTTCCTCACTGTGCTCATAGGTTGTTTTTTTTTAATTAAAAAAAAAAAAAAAAAAAAAAAAAAGCAGTTCCAGGCAAGATCAAAGGGAGAAAAATTCAAGCAAATTTCATTGAATTTCAGAAACATAATTTAACTGGTAGCTCTCAATACTGGTAGTGTAAGTAAAAACGAATGCTCAATAGTCGTGAAATAAATTAATTCTGTATTAAACACAATGGCAGCAATCATACTTTTCCAACAAATAGTATTGAAAAATTACTAACATGGCAAAAATACAGTTGGAACAGAGTAAGTCTGAGAGTAATTCTGTGGATTTGGTTTCTCAAACCAAATCCACAGAATTATTGACTGTCTTAGGGTATGGCCACTGATCCATCACAGAAGAAAGAGGTTAGAGTTTTGCTTTCTCTCTTGGTTTGTTTTTGAACTTGTTTGACACAATTTGTATGGCGCTTTAGGAAAATGCAGCAGCCCAGGTGATGACAAAAACATCCCCTGAGTTCTCCTGGCTTCACTGATGACAGAAACTCTGAAACCTTTCCATCAGTTCCAATTAGTTCAGCTTATTATAACATTTGCTTGTCATGCGACACACATCTGGCATAGACAGTTGGACCCATGTTCAGCCCATCTATGCTTTTTGTTGAAAAGCATATAAACGTAAATGGACAGACACAAGGAATGATTGTGGCCACACCCTTATTCCTAGTCTGTCAACCCTATAAAAATGACTGTTGCACAGTAAAGTGACTGTCCCAGTCAGACAGATTGCATTGATGTATTAAGTCAAAAAGTTAAGTTAAAAAATGGAAACATCCATCCAATTTTATTAAGTCTCTGAGTTAGCAACAAACTTGTATGTAAAGTAATAATCCTTTGCTATGTTTTCTCATACCCGCCGTGTTCACCCTCTGCTGCTTTGTCCACACCGGATCCCTGGGGATCTCATTTAACCACATTTCCAGCATGATGTCCAGGTCCAGCCCCTGTATGGTTGTCTCCTCAAACAGGAGGGTCCAAATTATTGTCATGGAGATGTCCATGAGGCATTTCGCCATGAGCTTGTGTAGGAATGCCATGATGGCTGACATCAGCTTTCATAATAACCTCATAGTACAGCAGATAAAACACAGGCGTGACAATACCAACAACCAGCATGATGGCCACTGCCGCCCACCATCTCATGCCCCAGTCTGCCCCATAATAAGGGTCCTTCCTCTGTGCTGGTTTATACTCTACTTCTGCTAGCAGTGGCTGCTGCTGCTGTAGCGTTAAGGAGGAAACAACCTCATTCAAGCTGCTCCGAGACGGACCTGTGGATTTCACCAGCCGCTCAATGTCCTTGTCCTTCTCCAGGAGGAATCCCTCCACACTGTCGGTAGAAGAAGAAGAGTCTGTGGAGGACTCAGAGGGGAGGGAGGTAACGGGTGAGATCTGAGGCAGGTGCCTGGCACCTGAGGGGGAGGCAGATTTAAGAGGTCCAGTGCTGTGTGTCTCAGTGAGGACGCTGAAGCGCCTCACAGGAATCTTAACAGAACGCAGGGCAAAGAAGTCCTGCTCTGTCAAGAGGTTGTTGGCACGCTTAATGTCAGCCACCTGAGGAACACATAGAAGAAAGACAAATTAATAAAAATGCTTAGAGACAGATGATGCTGTTAAATTTAGTGTCCTATGAATATTCTTGATTCTGAGCCAACCATTAAATTAGAATGGTGCTCTTTACACATGGCGCACAAAAGATATTATAGTCAACCTTCTATAGACTTCTGGAAATAACAATCCAACATATTACATACACGAAAAATCTGGTAAAATAAAAGCAAATAAAAGGGAGAAAATTCAAGAATTTTTTTGTAGCCTTCTCCAGATCTGTGCTTTAACACAATCCTGTCTCTGACCTCGGCAGGCAGTTCCTTCAACCTTGTGGCTTGGTTTTTGCTCTGATATGCATTGTCAACTGTGAGATCCTTTATAGACGTGTGTGCCTTTCCAGAACATCTCAAAGATGATCAAGAAAAATGGGAGGCACCTGAGCCAAATTTCGAGCATCGTAGCAAAGGCTCTAAATACTTATGTCAATGTGATTATATGTATGTAAATAAATATACACACACACACACATACATATATAAATATACATTATATCTATATCTATAGATATCTATAGATATAGATATATATAGATCTCTCTCTCTCTCTCTCTCTCTCTCTCTCTCTCTCTCTATCTATCTATCTATCTATCTATCTATCTATCTATCTATATATATATATATATATATATATATGTTGGTGTGTAAAAAATATAGTTTTAATGTTGTGGCTGATGGGTGAATTATTGGTGTATATGTAATATAGCGCATCAAGATAAAAACAATAGTCTACTTCAGTGAGGGAGGGTTTGAGTGAGTACTCCCTATAGAGAGGAGTGAGCAAAGAAAGACAGACACACACAGATCTGAGCACAGACATACCGAGCAATGGTATTGCAGGGCAATGCTGTTCAGTGTGTCACCCTCCTGGATATCTCTGGTCAGGTAGATTATATCGTCCATCCTCTCTCTGGAGGTGCTCCTCCGTAGCCTCTCTCTGCCACGAGGCCGCAGCTCATAGCTCTCCCCATCCTCCTCTGACAGGTCATTCTCTGAGCCATTGTTTCCAAACAGATAGGCATGGCCGCCATTGGCAGGCTGCACCATGGTGGCTGACTGGAACCCATAGTGCTGGCTTCTACTGGACATTTTTTCTTCACTGTATTGGGAAAAGCAGAGATAGGCTTTACTAATAAATCCTGAACTTGCACAACACCATTACAGCTGTCAATGTCACCCCCAATGTGACAAATTAAACCATACAGATACTTTATAAAGAGACTGTGAATGAAAGCTGGCCTACGTGACCTTTATAACATCATACAAAACCAAGCATGCATTTCCTTTTCTGAAACCTGCAATTAACAAGTGTAGGAAGCAGCGAAGTTCACTTAAACTAAGTATACAGTTCTGGCAGTTAAAATGAGGATGTTCAGCATACTAAAATAAACAAACTGTATCCACTTTCCAGTATCATAAGTAATGCTACAAATAATTTAATCCTCGAGATGTCAAGGTCCTATGTTCATGTAACATTTCAGTTTCGTTATCCATTATAGCCATGGGAACATAACCTGCTAATCTGACATTTTATCTGATAACGTTATCCAGGTATTCTCCTATCAGATCTGTGATACATCTGCTGTGAGCAATGCAAAGCAGATTTCACTCCAGGTTACGATTTTGAACCAAATGCCAGACTCCTGACCAACGTAATGTTAGCTTAATTAGCAGCTAGCAATCCAAAGTGTTAACCATAACCACACAGTCTTCTTTATCAAGCACGGAGGGATGTGATTAACTAGCTACGCTTGCAAAGAGTTAACGTTATTGTGACAAAAATCAAAGGTTAGTTGCTATTGAACTAAGCAATTCGCTTTAAAACAGTATACTAATGCTCTCACCCTACGACAAGCCCGGTCGATGTCGTCTTCCACAAGGAATAACAACGTAACTTTAGAGACACGTCTCTCTAAGCCACAAAATCGGTGTCATAAATGAAGGGTTGTTCTTGTGCTGACAGAAGTGTCATGCACAGCGCACTTCCACAGTTCGGCTAGTTGGTAAACCGAGGACCGTCTGTACAGGCTACACCAGTGGTAACTGGCGTCCTACTATGCAATATAGCTAACAAGGTTTGTACAGTTCTATCGGTCAGTCGTCACAGTTGATGAATAATATGTGTGGGGGAAGTCGTCAACAACTGCCTTTACCTGAAAAAAGTGAACACCAATCAATCAATTTTCCTGAATAATGTCCATCCTACTTCCAGAGGATTATCTTCAGTCTCACCTTGCCGTTGGCTTGGTATCTACCTGCTAGCTACCGTTGAACTGCTATTGCTCACGCCACGTCAACAGAATACTTACGTAATGACGTTATCACTGATGACTCCGAACTCCTTACTCGTAATCGCAAGATGGCGCTAAAGGTTAACTTAATATCTGATAAAATCCTTACGCTTTGGGAGCAGACTGAGCACCAGCTAAACTTTTGGATAGAAGTTAGTGTCAGGTTATTTTTCTATACAGACTTCAGTATTCATATCTGTACTAGCTAGCTCTTACAGTTTACCCAAACTAACTGTTAATAAAAATAGAAGCTAGCTTACTTTTAACTAGGTTAAAACTAAGCTAGTTAAAGTCAATTCATTCCTTATAAATATATAGTAAATGGTGTAAATTCTTCTCTAAATTATTAACATATAGGTTACCACTGTCCCTCCGAATATTTAGCCGAGGATGTATTTAAAGCTATTTATAAATCAACAGGGAACAACATTTTCGGCTACGTGGACGACGATGCAAGCGGTATTTTCCTATAAACCCGCGTGCATATGGGTCGGTGACAAATTGTGTCAGATTTCAAGTTACTCAGCTACAAATCTGCAAAATTCACGTGGAGTGATAACAGCAGTGGCGAGAAGGACAGCAACTGCTCGCGGGGTCTATGCCTCTTCGGCTCTCTGGGTGGAGCTGTCCGCCACCACACTGTGCACCCTCAAGAGACAAATGGGATTAAAACATCCTGTCTGATTAGGCATCGACCGGGAGACTAGCTGGAGTCACAGTAGCGCCGCAAACTAATCTTTTCTGTTGGGACAGTGAGCCGTGTGTGCAGCAACAGTAGCTCTCACATGGCTGCAGGAGCCCGGATCTGTGTGTAGAGAGCGGGGAACCGCTCCATCTCTGTTATTTCACCCGGCTTCTGTACCGTTAGATGACAGACGCGCTTCATCCCATGTTTTTCACCGGGAACCCAAAGCTGCCGAAGGAATAACAGATTTCAGTAGTTTTTTTTTATTCAGCAATAGAAAATGATGCGGTATTTGACTGCTGTTTGAGAAGAGGAGGAGCTGAAGATCCCGGGAGCGCTCATCGATGTAATCCTGAGTAATAAAGATATTGTAGCAGTTTATCTTGGACAGAGAGGCCAAGCAAGGTGTCAGGTAAATTGGAATAATTTATTTTCTGTCTCTTTTCAAATGTGTTTCTCAATGTGTCATTGTGAGCAGGCTAATAGTAAAGACGTGTGGCGCCCAGCAAAACTTTGCTGGATTCGTTTCATTGAAAGACTTGAGGGTGCGATCATATCGCTTTGTGACATATGGTTATACTGTCTCTTAGGCAATTCAAACGGCTGGGATTTATTTTTCGGTAAGTGGGTCAGTAATGATTGGTGACTCCGGGGGCTTTTGCCAGTGGCACATTAATAGTGCAGAGAATAAAGGAAACAAGCGAGAAGCGATACTCGTCATCAATTATGCCAGACAGCTAAAGCAGACATATTGTATAACACTATAAGAAAACGATTAAAAGTGGTTGGCCACTGCTAATTTCTCTTTGCACTGTGCCAGAAATCTCCCTCGGAGCAGCTAATAAAATTGAAAAGCCTAAATATTGATTCAGCGCAATCAGTAAATGAATGGCCGGGTAGCCCATTGAGGACGGAGACAAACGCTTCCATGGTTACATCCAGGATCTCCAGCGTGATTACTGCGCTTTGTGTGGGTTTTCTCTCACCCACTGAAATAAAACAACAATTCAGGGGGAACTGCCACACATGGTGAGCTGGAGACCCTTTCATAAAGGCCCCGTTGACTAATCTATAGGCTTACTCGGGCCATAAGTAATCTTGGCACACTTTGAGTGGCGCACATGTGCTGATACTGTTAAATAAACGAGTGGTGCCTGCAGCCTCATTGTGCTGCTGCTTCTTTGACTCCAGGCTCCATAATTTACACCAGTTGATAGGGTGGGGTTTTCAGTCCTTGAATAACTGAATATGTCCACCTTATCTCTAATTGATTTGACATGATGTCATCTTGGTGCGTCCTTTGCAAATCTCTTTTGTTGCCTCCTCAGTGGTGCTTCAGCAGCGTTAAATCCTTTTTTCTCACTGGGGAGGAAGGGAGGGAGCTGCTTCTGTAACCATTCAGCACTTACACCTGCTCTTCCTCAGCGCCAGCCTTCACTGTTAACTGTTTCTGAAATGTATCATGGTATAAACGGGAGTAATTGTTCAATCAGTTGAAGAATTACAGTTGTCCCTCTTTGTTAGCAAAGAAGCACCCAAACTTGCCATGAAACGTTCACAATTTTATTTCTTTAAACCCTCGATCTCTATTTCCGTCATCCCAAACCCACATGTCACGGTCAGTCTGTTTATGTAGATTTGGATCCTCTGAGATTCACCACTTGCTCAGAGCCCAGGCCCTTTGTTTGTCAGTGTTTATGTCATCGCCTGGCAGGGGTCAGCCCCCAGTCGCCTGTGTGTGAAAGTCTGAATGTGATTCACTGGGCGGAAACTGTTTTACTGCCTCCCTCTCTCCCCTTCTGTCTCCTCTCCCTAATCGCTGCACAGTACAAAAGTGGACAGTGCCATAAACAGAGCTTGTTCATTGAATAAAGGTGCCAAAGTGTTGCACATTGCAGACAGGATGAGATTGATGTTTGCCTGGGATGAGAGGACTTGCATTCTCCCCGTGTGGGGATAGAGGGAAATAGTAGACGAGGGCACAGCTCTCCACACACTTCACCGCCCTGCAACAGGCTGTGCTCGCTTCTGTGCACCATGGATCACTGTTGGGTGCAAGAGTTGTAAAGGATGTCCTTATCTGTGAAATGAAGGAAATTTGTAAAAACTTTGCATGGGTTCATAGTTACTCTGCATGTACAGATATTCATGATCCTTTTTGTGATCTACAGTGGTTCCATATTACTTCCTAGACATATCTCCACTAGTTATCCTGAGCCAAAAGCTATCTGGTTGTTTTCATACATGTGTTCTGAATCCTACCATATCCTCATTTATTAACTGAGCACATCTTATTATAAGTAAACTAAAAAACACACACAAAAAAATTATAGTTGTCTTCTCCTCAGTGAGAGTTCTGCATTTATGTTTTTCATGAGGTGGGAAGAGAAAACCAGCAGACTTACCTACTATACACCTCTGATTAGTTATGGTCTGGTTTTCATTTCCACAAAATGTTGCGCTTACTTTCCCACCTCTCTCTCAAATTACCATTTCTTCCAGAAGTACCGTGCAGTATAACAATTCATAATCCTATGGTGCAAGACAGTCCAGATGTACTTTATACAACAAACCTGCCTCTTTCGCACAATATTGGGAGCTGACTGGACTCACTGTATGCTTATTTGAGTTTATGAAGTATAGATGTTAACATTTTTAAACATCAAACCCAATTTTTGGAGCAACAGATTCTTAACCACACATTTGTGCATGCACAGCTGATATGCAGAGGGTTTCCCCATGCTTTTTAAATCCACTAAAAAATTATTGGGGGAAAATAGAAGCATTAGACAAACTGGGACAAAGAACAAAAATGTTTGCACAAGCACATGTAGTCATGAGGTTTTTGCGCTTTTTAGATTTAACAGTTTTCTATGCTGAGCATGGTGACCAGATCAGATTAATTTTTTCTGTGCTTTAGAGATAATCATTCTTAAACAGAAGTTATTTTAAAGCCATCTCATTCAGTTTTTGGTGTCATTTCAGTATATCGCTTGTCGATTACGTGATATTTGTCCAATGTGGAGAAAAAAGCCACTGCTGTGGGCAGACAGTATAATTAAGGCTCTCAACTCCACAAGGAGACATTGAAGAGACCAGGAGAGTGCTGTAGAGTCAAAGAAGAAAATAAAAAAGTAGGAAAATTATTAACACCAAAATGAGATAAAATAAACAGATCTATGCCATTCTCATAGAATTGAAAATAATTGTGAGCTAATTTCCAATGAAAATTTACTATGTCCTGAATGAGAAATAATACGGTGCCTATGCTATTTTATGCATGTCATCCTGTTGTTTATTTTGACTGGGATGATCATTTCTGATACCACCATGTCTGCAAACCCTGGTGAAGTTGATGATAGATTTAGTGAATGGACAAATTCAAGTCATAAATAAGTCTCTTATAATGTTCTCTGGTATTTTAATACTTTGTTTTCAAAAATCATTTGACAATTCATGCTTACGCAGAGGGGAGAAAGTATCATGTTTTAGTAGTTGTTGTCCTTGGAGCAGATGGACAGGAAAGTAGTGGGTCTTCAGCAGTGGCCAACAATCCTGAGGTCTCTTTAGTGGGCTTGACCAACCGCATATTGTTCCCGGTGAGAGGATTCCAGTACGGTCGCTGCAGTGAACCCTCGGCCATGACCTCGCTGTCAACTCTCATAATCACACACTCATACATACACACACACGTACACATACACACACTTATTGTTATATCTCACACTCTGTAGAGGCAAAGAGGAGCCCTCCTACATCTTCCCAGCATCTCTATTCAAGTATTAAACTTGAACTCTGACCTCTTGTGATGTTAGAAAAGCTGGTGGCCTTAGATAGTGCAGCCTTAGAGTCTTTCCTAGCAGCTGTACTGTACCAGTTTTTCTACTAAGTCCAAACAATAGTAAGTAATAGTAAAACTATTATCAAAAAAAAACACTCCATCTAAAATAGAAAAACAATCATTTTATTTCTAATATTTCTGTTATATGCCCACTTTATTCTATGGTAATTGCATTTAAATACGGATAAACTAAAGCAGCTATGTTTCATTTCAACCTGCAAACTGCATGAAAAATCAGTGCAGGAAGCACACAGAGCAACATCCTTTTCTCAGATATTAAAACAAAGAAAAGTAAAAGAACCTTTAGGAAGGCTGTTTCCTCTCGTTACATTAGCTTGGTTAGACTCTGTACAAATTAAATTAAGTTTCAAGGACTGTTTAAAGCATGTATTCTTTTGGGATTTTGTTTGTTTTTTTTTAAATCATTGAATGTTCTATAATACCCAAGAAATAAACTTGCTCACATAGTGTTGCTTGATTTTCACTGATCCGATCTGTAAATGCACAGACCCCTCTGTAGGTCCCTGTGTCTGGCCATAAATCCTTATGAGTTTTGCCCTGTGCCTTGATGTTTTTGAGGGAGCCACGTGGAACACATCCCATAGTGCCCCCTGCTTCCTGTACTAATTTAGACAAGTTGAGTGGGTCACGCTGGAAGGAGATCATGGCTATCCATCCCTATACCCTTCCTTCTTTTTTAGTACTCCCCTTGCCTCTCACTAGGGTCTTTGTTTGTGTGAGAGAGAGAATGAGAAAGAGTGAGTGGGAGATATAAAAGAGTCACAGTTCCTATCTAAAACATAAACCAGTTGATGTAGCTCACGGACTCTTAGTCGTTGCCCCCCCATTCTCTTTCTCTGTTTATCTCTCATTTTCTTCAATGTACAGTAGTTGTTCATGGCAGAGGAATTCCTTGAGTAGGTAGGGGTGGTTCATCCAACATGGCTGAGATGTGGCATGGTGTGTTTATTGTTGTAAGAAGATGTATTCATACACTTTCTCTTGATGCCTGTCATCATAGACTATAGCTCTGTAAATAAAACATCTCAAGAGATAAAGATCACTCGGTAGTAAATAGAAAACACACCCTGCATCTTTGTGTGAAGCACCTTTGAAGAAAAATGTTTCACATTGGACTGAAATGTCAGTTATTGTTTGTAAGATAAGATGCCTCTGAGTTTGATTAGTGTATTTGTGTAGAAATTGTGGCAGGACCCACACACACACATGTATGTCATGTACACTAACAATGGATACACACTTATAAGTGCCCCATCCTATATTCACTGTTACGTAACAAACAGTTGTGTGAATGACTGGGTCAGTGAATCAGTGAGACAACAAACTTGATGACTACCTTTATGTAGGCAATGAATATTACTTTTTAAAATTATTTTTCTTATTTTTCTCTACAATAAGCAAGATCGGTTGACCACACTTGTTCAGGAATTTGCTTCCTCATCAATCCTGCCATCTGGCCTATAGTGTTCCAATGCCGCAAAGGCCTGAAAGAGGGGCTGTCCCACACCTACTGTACCAAGGATGTGTGTTCCGTGCGTGTCCTTGTTTAGGAGTGATAGAGTAGAGCTGAGAGAAAAGGAGGGAGTCTGAATAGGATGGTTTGGATTCAGCTGGAGAGGAGGCTGGCATAGCAGAAAGTGGGAGTAACAAAAGAATAGAGAACTGTGGCAATGTTGGAAATGCACACAAAACACAAAAAAGAGCATGAGTGAACAAAAGCCTGCTCCTTAAAATTGTGTGCTGGTCAGTGAATCGTAAAGTCCCGCTTCGTCTCCAATGAAAATACACCCCCGTTCTGGGTTGCCTCTCTGTTTTGGGAACTCTTTTGAAATGCAATTAGCATTTCGTCCAAGCCCAACCAGTTACATGCAATGAAGTAATACCCTTTCTAATTTGGCCCTTTGGTCTGTGAGGCTGTGGAGAGCACAACCTTGTTTAATCCCCTGAAAGTTCTTTTCTGTCTGCCTCCATCACTGTGTGTCATACAAGCTAATCAGTCAGCCAATGCTAAAACTGGAAAACACTCTAAATTGCCTACGCACTGGTTCCTACTCAATTGGAACCACTTTCCTTTTTCTATATCCCTTCCCTCCCACTATTTCCTAAGAAGAAAAAACTTTTGTTTTTCTTTAGGGATGTGAAATGCCATTGGCTCAACTTAAGAGCAGCCGACCACGGTCATATGGACAATACGCCTCTCTCTGTTTCTTTTTTCACAGTAAAATGCACACTTGATTGGCAGCCTCTAGCCCCTAAAGGAGAAATGCCTGGTTTGAAAAGTATCGTTTGACAATAGCTGAAAGGCTGACCTCATGCATTTTTTTTCTTTAGAGAGGTATTAATTCAAGTGCGTTCTAGTTCTCCTTATGTGGAATGGCATAATTTGGCTGCAATTCAGGACTGCCATCCTCATTTCCCAAAAATCTTTCTCCAACTTCTTGTTGGACTAATGGTAGGTTTTCTGTTTTTCCCTTCAAAATAAACAGAATTCTGTTTTTTGGGTAGAGCTCTCCAAAATAAGCCCAGTGAGTAAAACAGGCTTTTGTCAGATTTAATGATGTATGTTTTAGCTCTACTCGCTTATTAAGTTTCTTAATTTCTTCTCCCCAACTCCTCTGTATGGCGAGAACATTCACTGATCTAAAAATACCAGAGGCAGAAACTGCATGTGAAGTGCAATTATGGGCTTGTGAGCTGACTGGGTATGGCAGCCATGGCTACGTTGGGCTGAGAACGGACGGTGGGTGGTTTCTGAGGTAGGGCTCGACTCACATTGTGATGATGGCATCACTTAGCATGGAGTGCAGCTCAAACAGAAAACAATCCAATAAACAGGAGAGACCGTGGTTTTTGGCCAAACATGCAGCCTGAGACTTATAAATATAAACTGAACTAATACAGCAGCCATTCTATAACAGGAGAAACAATTTGTTTATATGCATTAAATGTCACAGTAGTAGTATTATAAGGTTTTATTTTATTAGATTTGCTCCATTTATTTATTTTTTTTATTTTAAATTATCAAGGGCTTCAATAAACTTTTTTTGGAAGATACTTTGAACTCTGTCTCTGCCTGCTCAAATTAGGCATTTTCATATTTAGTCTGACCTCTGAATAATAACCGCAGCCATCCAACCACATGGTACTTCCATTTACCAGTGTGTTTACAACCCTAAAGGACTGACTGAGCACTCATCCCTTACAATCTACATCAATAAAGATTAACAGATTGATTGATATATTCGAAGACTCATTATCACCTCTTTCTGTATGCCTTACTGACCACCACACCAACTGTCTCTGTGTGTTGCTGTTTACTTATCTGCTTCTCTGTCAGCATCAGTCATACTGTCTGTTTGCAGGGTTGGTTTTCAGTGTGAATGTGTACTGAGGAGGCACACAAACATTCCAGGAACACTGTTATATTAGTTGATGTTAATGACAGAGCAGTTTCTTTTTGTGGTCAGACTGACTCCAGATCACCAACCAGAGCTGTAAGATTGATGAATGAGATCCCACTGCAGGCCTCGCAGTGTCAGACAACTGGAGATCACGTTCTGTGTGTGTGTATGTGTGTGTGTACGCGTGTGCATGTAACTAACTGCCAGATATAACCACAGGCTCTTCACCAAAGGCGTTTCAGGACCAGGGAAGCCTCAGGGCAGGGATGCCACATGGGAAAGCCCTTGATTAAAACTCTACAGACTATTATCCCACACACCCTCTACCAAAAAGGAAGTAAGAGTATTGCTTTCCACTTTTAAAGCTACCCAATACCAAGTATTCTCAGTGGAACAACTAGGGGAAAAGGCAAAGTCCTTGATTTCAATTATGGAGCCTGGTACTTTACCTCATGAAGCTCCCTGTGGCAAAAAGGGATGACAGATACTGTATTTAATAAGACAAAGAACTGAGACATATATCCCAGTTAAAAAGAGAGAAGTTTAAGTCACTCACTGTCAAACCTGACAGTCTGTAAGGTCACATTTGTGATAACATATACATACGTATGTCAACTACCCAATCATCTGACTCGTTCTATACCATGAATCCTGCTTTGTCATGTTTACTAACATCCTCTCACTGTTAAGTCTTAGGCTTGCAGTGAATAATTGATGCTAAACATTACGGCACAGAGACCACTGTCAGGAGAAACCCTAGAGGCATCAGCAGCAAGCACTGACCACAGGAGCAGCCCTGCAACCAGACACCTCCTAAGCAACTCTGACGGGGATATCCAATAGATCAGTGAGTGAGTGACTGTGTGTGCGTAGTGTGTCTGCAAGGGATCTGATGTAATGCCGGGGTCCTAGCACTGGTAGGCTGTGTCAAGAAGGACTGACAGGTGACGGGGTCAAACCACCACCGATTAGTGCTGATATTATCACTGTGACTGGTCATGATGCTTATCATTTTTGAGCTTGCTGAGAAGGCTGTCTAGTGATGAGCTATCCTTCACAGATATAAAGGGAAAGGAGTTTGTCTCCCAAGAAGAATTAAGATAGAGAGAATTAGCAGAATTCAGCAGAAAGAAAGGACTGAGTGATTGCAAGTGGATACGGATAGGATACTTGACATGTTCTATACTTGTGTGTACATTGGCTGAGTGTATGTGTGTTGCCTATACACTGCTCCCTTTATCTTTGATCTGAGCTTAGCTGGTGAAACAAGTGGACTTAAAGAAACAGTTGTAGCTCAATGCCAAGTGCTAAGAAACGTTCCTGGAATGCACAAAGCCTGCTTTTGCAAGAGATCCATAATTCTAATTGACTGCATATTGAAAGTAAGAGAGAAGTTAGCTGGAAGTATTATGTACTGGACAAAAATGGTTATGGTGAAAGCAGGTTCAAGGTCAAGGCTTAGCGAGATAGTAATCCGATTTAAACAACAGCTTTGGGAATTTGTACCTAATTGTTTGTGAAGAATGATTCAGGGCTGTTCTAGGCCAAAGGTTAATTTTCATTTGAGCTTGATGACTAATTAAAGAGAACATTTGACAATGTATTGTTGTTCTGTTGTGGATGAATGTAATGATGTGCATCACATATTTAACCAAATACTATATATAGTAGGTAATACGTATTTATTGGCTGCTGTGTGTGTTCCAAGAAACAAAGTAATGCATTATAAAAGAAGAGTCAGCTGACTGAGGTCAGAATCACAGAATAAGTCAATAAAATTAATTTTGGATGTTCAGAATGTGAAGTCTCTTTAGTTGTGGTGTTGTCTGTGGCTTGTTAGAGCGCCAGATCCCAGAGTCCTTGCCCCGGCCATCATTTTCTGTTCATTTGGCCAAGGATATTTGTGATTGACAGCTTGTTTTCTTACATTTCAGAGCTCTCCAGTGTCCTTGCCTGTCACCCAGCTGTCAAGCTGAGCACTGAGACCTTGCATTTTGGATGCATATGCTGAATGTGGCAGCCCTGGCAAAAGTGTGTGTGTGTGTGTGTGTGTGCACACGTATATGACTGTGTCTCTTTGCACCTCTCTACATGGACTCCGACTCCCAGCCTTATCAATGTCACAGGTCTGCGCCAGGCACTCCATGCTGCCTTTTGCTGTGATAGACAGATCCCTGGTCCCCCTGTAACCCCTGGGGTCAGGATTGGCACAACGCATGATGCCAGCAAAAAAAAACTGCCTTGCCTCTTATATAACAGACCTGTGCCATCCACACGGCATCTGCTTTGTATTAAGTCCTCTGAAGGAAGAGCAGCATCTGGGTCAGTGGATGCAAAAGGGACCACCCTTCTGTTTTGGAGTAGGGGATTAGGAGGTTAGAGGGTTGGATGCTTGCTACCATGCATCTAAAAGATTGTGGTCTAAGTGATGTTAGGCAATCATTTGGAGGTTTGGAAGTGGGGTTTTGAGGCACAAGGATTTACTGAACAAATAGCCTGAGGGAAGTCAGACCTTTTGTTCTGGAAACTGAAAGCAGGCATGACATAGAGAGACTGAGTTTAAATGAAAAATATTCTATTCTACATGATAAAATTCTGATAATTTTTAGCAAAGTTTGCAAGCTGTGGTGAGTAAGGTATTGACCATGACATATGGTGCCTTAACCGTCCATTATAACTCAATTAGGCAGGTAGGTGGTTATACAGTACATGCAGCTGCCCAAATGCTTTGAAATTGAACGTATCCTCAGGTGCACTATTACCCACTAGAGTGTCGACTAAACACTGGTGTAGACTAATACTGTGTAAGGCAGTTTCACTTAGATGGTGCAAGAAAGAGGGTTTACAGCTTTTCACTCAAGCTCTCAGTCAGTGATTCAGGAAGTTCCCAGCCCCAGGAGAGAGAGCAGGGCGAATAACAGGATTTATTCAACCCTGCCCCGTCTTTGTCCAGTGACACACTCACCTCTCTTCCCCCTTAGCCTCACCCTCTGTTCCACACTGTCCAGCCCTGCTACCCACCAGCTCTAAATCCTTTTTTGATGGATTTCCCAGCAATCTCTCCACTGCTGGCATGTGTGTAACACATGCACACACACTCACACGCACACATGCCCATTGACATCAGCTTCATCAGACAAACTCTTTCATATACATATATGCCCTCTCTCCGTCACACTCGTTCATAACATCTGCATCAATTAATTTTGACTATGTCTGTCAACCAACAACTTCTGATCCTGATATGGTGTCATATTCTTCTCTCCATGCTGACAAACTGATTGATGGATGGTTGCTATTTAAACCCTCACCAATACTGAGAAAAACTCATATTGATATAACAGTAATGGAACATATGAAAAATGGGATATTTTCAATGTCCAACTTTCCTAAACGATTTCTGCGTATGAAAAAAGAACCAAACAGCATGACTTCATCCACTGTAGCTGCTGATGTTCTTTTTCAACCTTGTAATTAAGAGCAAATATTTTTTTACAAGACCTTACGTGTTCATAGTTTTGGCAAGGCTATGTGGTGCAGATTATGAATGGGATGGGTAAAAGGCAGCTGGAAGGGGAAAGACAGAACAGATTGACCAAAATTTAACTTTAAGCTGGCTCCACCCCACTTGTCGTGCTGTGTTGTTTTGTTGTGTTAACCATGACAACTGTCTCAGCAGCTCCATCCAGTTTTAGGATTATTCTGGGTGAGAGAGCTGAGCAGGAGAGAATTGGGGAGAGGAGGGGGGAAGACACGAGATGAGACAAGTAGAGAAGAGAAGAGAAGTCGAGGGCAGAGGGGTGTATAAGAGACAAATTGAGAAGTGAGGATGATTGAAGGAAGCAGGAGAGCCGAAAAAGATAATTAGAGAGAGAGAGAGAGAAGAGAGTGTTGGCAGTGCAGAATTGCACAAGAGACTGTCTGAAGTTTCATGCTGAATTACTGAAAGTACCTCGAGTGATCATATTTATTCTGGCATGATTAAATTTATGTGGTAAAGAAGAACAAACTCGACAACAACTACTTTAACAGTTATGGCAACCTGAGGACAACAGCCGTTGGACTTATGGAATAATGTTATGAATCACTTAGACCACAATGACCAGCAAGCCTGCCAGCCAGCCTGGCTGCACATTTTCAAAACCCAGGCCTTCTGAACATCTGGCCCAGTCAATATTGTCTGTGGATCATATTACTTGTAATCTATACTGACTGTATATTGTTTTAATTTTATCATCAGCATCCATTAGAATAAAGAATATGGGGACGTGTTTTAGACAAACTTTTTGATTCTGTTGTTCTCTGCTCTTTTACTTTAAGTTCTGCACATCCTACATCTTTACACTGAAAGATCTTTTTTTTAAGATTAGGAGATATTTACTCTTAATACTGTATGACATCTTTTTTTTTTTTAAATATTTCCTCCATCTGCTCCCCCGTTTTCGTAGGAATGCTCCCTGTCCTCCTGCTAGGTGGGTTGATTCTGGCTCTGTCCATCCCTGGCACTACGTCTGAGTCAGCCACGCTGCGGTTCCTGGGGCAGACTGACTTTGTTGTCAACGAGAGCAGCACAGCTGTGGTCCGGCTGGCTGTGGAGAGAGTGGGAGACCCGGTCAATGTGACGGCTTTGGTTCTGGTAGGACATGGGACAAGATCATCATTGATAATGTATTGTACTCATCAGCCTGTCACCTATTACATTATGTCTGTATCCAAACAGATCCACCCAACACAATGATACATGGTGTACTATATCATGTAATGCAAAGAAAAAACAGTCACCTTTCTCTGTTGCTGGACTGTCACTTCTATGTTCAGTGAAGGAGAGAATCAGTGACCTTTAATTTATGGCAAATGTGGTGGTATCATCAAAGACCCTGTGTGTCGACAGAAATGGCCTTGGAAATCACAGAATGGGTTTTCGCTTTATGTCCACCATGTAGGGGCTAGTGTCAGCTGCTCACAGTCAGTGTCTGTCTACTTTTTCTTACATGAACTATTACACCTAGGCTGTCTTGTTAGTAAATGAAATATTGAAATATCAGCCTTCCTTCCAGGAAACTAATGAGCAGAGACAGAAGCACATGGAAACTCAATATCAAGCAGATAAAGGTACCAGTTGAAAGGAAGGAAAGAGTCAAGAGCACAATAAATGCACTCTGCTGGAGGAAAGAGCTGAAACCGGCAAATACATCAAGCCTGAGGCATCCTATAGGCTTAGTTGTCTAATGCATAGATCATGTACCTTCAAAATCCTGGATTCAAACCCATCTCTAGTCCATTGTCTCCATATCTTTTGTAACTCTCCCGTTTCTCTCCATTTTACAGAAAGTATCTCAAACAAACAGAAAATGTGCAAAGAAGCAGGTATCTTACTTTAGTGTAATGGTGAGTGATACAATTTTATGTCTGCTTATTTCTCCCAGCTAGAGGGAGTCGACACAGGGGACTTTGAAGCCATTAATGCTGCAGCCTTTCTGCTGTCCACTGAGTCCAGTAAGACTATATTCATTGCTGTGAAAGATGACGACTTGCCTGAAGCCGATGAGACATTTACCTTCAATCTTACACTACAGGTAAAGGCCTGTTTATGTGTGTGCGTGTGCAAATTTTCCTTTGCAGTCTTGTGTGTGTTGCATTTATGTGCCAAATATATGTTTGTGGATTGATGATGAATCCCTCTTCGCCCCTCACTCCATTGTCTCTCCTCTCTCGAGCTCCAAGCTTTTTTCCACAAAGTCCCACTGTTCTAATTCTGCCCCTGACCATCTTAAACCCTAACCCCAGCTACTAAGCAATAGGGAGTGGGGGTGTCATATAGTAAGCCCTGGAAGGCTCTGAGCTGCAAGGTCTTTGATGTCTGTGCTCCATAGGACTTTTCCAGGGCTGGCATGGGTGGGGCCAAATGTTGTGTGCGTCTCTGAGGTTCCCCACTAAAAGACACTTTTGTGAAGAGAAACTAACTTTGACAGCCACTGCCTCACCACACATTAGATTAAAGTGATTCTCTCATTCACTGTCCCCATTGACTTCGATGGGCATGTCCGTTCCGTGGATTTCATTTCTTTATGTGTTGTGTGTTCACCATTGCAACTGGCACACTATTATAGATGAAAGCTCAGTCTGTTACAATGAATGAATGGATTCACAACCAAGTACATTCAAATCTTTGTCAGCAAAACAGTCTTAAAATGCATGAAAAGACCATATCATCAGACAGTGCACCTTGCTACTTTATTCTGTAAGATAAAAAAAATAAAATGAAAAGATGGCCTGCAATTATTGTTTTTTATCATGTTATGCTTTTGCTATTGTGCATAGTCTTGTATAGGACTGTAAATCTTTGTCAAAAGAATTACCATCACAGCCCAGGATGCCTTACCCTTAGAAACTATCTCCATGGTTTCATATAACCTTTAGCTGTCAAGTTTGATTGATGAGCTGGGGGGCCTGGTCCTGCTGTCTGCCTGTCTTATCCCGCAATAAAAGACCTAAGACAAAGGTCATTGTGAATCACTGATTGTCAGCTATGTATGTTTACAAAACAGAAACAACCCTGAGCAGCTGTCAGCAAGACTAACTTTGTTCACAACATTTTCAATTTGCTGCTGCATTTTTGTAACATCTGGTTAAAATCCAGTTGCACAATCCCTTATTTAGCGTGCTACGAGAGTGAAAGACCAGATGAGGCCCACTTAGCCCTTCTGTTTACACTACAGTGGAGACAAAGCTTTTGGCCAAATGCTACCCTATCAGTTTACTGAAGAACTGTCTGAGGATGAATGTGCAGTACAAGGGGTGGGATCTAGGGGTGTCATAGATCAAACACAAGAAATAAAGGGCTGATCAGGGTACATCTATCATTTGTGACAGCTGAATCTGTCACAAATGATAGATGTTTCAATAGAAAATATTGTACTAGCTTTGTTAGAAATTAGTATGACCAAGACTTGTTATATAGAGGTAGTGTAGAACTGTGGTGGACCAGAGCAGGTGCAGCCTATCAGTGCTATGCAGGAACAGAAGGTAGAAACACAAACTGGATTGTAGCATACTATGTAGTGCTATGTGTGTATAATAAAGCTGTTTTTTAATCAGCCAATTTGTGTGCGTGAATCAATTTGTATTTTAGTCTTTTTATGTAGTTCGGCACACATGAGTATGAGCGTAGGTGAATGTGTGTTTTCAGACTCCTGGCTCGGCTAGTGGCTTGGCTTTGAGAAAGCCTGTGGATTCTGTGTCTGTGAGTTGACATCTACAAGAGCTCAGCAGCAGAAAGAAAGCTCTGTTACAGCTGGGAAAAGACCCATTTAGAATAAGCACTAAGCACTTTCTTGTTTTTCATTTTCTACTTTGCTTGCTCTCACCTTAACATGCGCACACACACACACATACAGAGGTTTTGCTAAGGACTGTGTTTGGCTGAGAAAAATAGAGAACATTTCAAAATTGTGTTTCTCTTCATCATATGATGTCAAGACTCTCATAGTTGGTTATTTTCCAGAACACCATTGTATGTTGCAAAGGGATTTTGGAGGTTTTGGTGGAAGCCTGTGCACTTGAGCTCAGACATGGTGGTTGTCAGCAGAGTTGGTCCATAACATGCTTGTGAAAACATTGGTAAGCTCACTAATGGAAACCTTGGAAAGTTAAACCAAATAACAAGGCTGTGGTCTTTCTCTTTGCTAGAGTTCAGAAAAAGGAAAACCCTCCTTACACAGATAACAGGTTGTTGTTCTTTTTGTTAAGTTAAAAAATCAGTGTAAGCCTTGTGAAGTCGCTATGTGATTTTAAACATGCTGAGATTTTAAGTTTTTTAGGTTGTAGCGCCGAATCACAGAGCACAGCAAAAGTCCTGAGGAGGTATCCCACTGTGAGCCAACCTGACATGTCAGCTGGGCTGAGACAAATACTTCCTGTATTTGTGCCTTCTCAGTGGGAGCATAGTAATGAAGTGAAGACAGTGAATAAGGGAGGCATTCTGGTTTTTCACATGAGCATGTGTGCTGGGGAGAGGTTAAGATGTGTTATGGAAGTTAAGATGGTACATTCGGTATATTAAGCCTGGTTTTATGTAACCATTTCAGTTCTTCCCACTTTCCAGAGTTCCTCTAATGGCGTTACACTGGGGACACCAAACAAGGCAACCATCACCATCCTGTCCAATGACAATGCCTTTGGAATAATTGCCTTCAACTCAGTAAGAAACCCATTTTGCATGCATCTTGTCTTAATTTTTATTCATTCACTTTGTCTCATCCATTACAACCTATCACTTCTAATTTCAAACTATGATTAGTTCAATGTACATCAGTTTATCATAGTTAGTCACATGGTATCATTATGTAACTACCACCATTATCACCACTACTCACAGTTATCTTCGCAGGCACAAAAAGAAAGAAAGCACAGCAGCTTTGAGCAATCAGTAACAAGGCCAAATAAGGAAACTGGAGATTTTTTTTTTAATTTATTCAAATTTTTTAGAGTATAGGAGCTACACAGAATTAATCTAAGTCTTTGGAATTTTTTAAGGACAAGACAAGCTGCCTGATCTCTTTTCTTGACCCTTTAGGAAACTGTCAGCTCGTTTTAAAGGGTATAAGTTATGCTGAAATTATTGTCCATTTCTGAAACCTGCCCAAACATTCGTTTGTCACTAATATTGCAAAAGTCAGCTGGCCACAACGAACTGCACTTGCATTATGAACATCCACTTGTATTTGGGACCATATTTATAAAGAAATAGAGCCTACTGATGTTAGTAAGTAGTAGTAGAAACTAAGGGTTTCGGGGTGGATTAATTTGGACCCACTACTGCAGAGAGGGTTTCAATTATGCCAATATCGTGGTTATGGGAGAATTGACCATCTTGTGGCTGAGGGTTTCCAGGAGCAATTAAAACCACAACACTCCTTGGATTAAGTTATCAGTGGGAGTTTATAGTGTTTCCATGGTAGCTGTGTTGTGTATGTTGCGAACTGTTTTTTCTACCACCACCAGATGGTCTCATATGATGGATATTGATTTGGCTTGCTTAGAATCAATAAAGGGCTCCTGGCCTCTGGGGAGGTGTTTATGTTAGTTATGTTTTTATGTACGAAATTAATTCATGTATAGTATTTCTTTGCTTTCTTTGTCTTCTTCTTCCTTTACATTCTTCTGAATTTATTTGGTTATGGTAAATGGAACTTAAATTACGAAGAAAAACAGGAGCTTGATAATGACTTGCAAATTCAGTGATATTTCTCTTACTTCATGTTGCTTTAGATTTAATTTTTTGATTCTGTTTCAGATTTATTTACTGAAACAGAGTACCACTTTATCCCTGCTAGTATGGATTTCCTTTGTCTATGTGTCTTTTTTCAATTCAATTTAATTCAGCTCACTTGTACTGCCTGTTTAGAGCCCATTTAAACTCAAATTTACTTTGGGTTTTGGTTTGTTATTGTAGTCTTTCAAAAATGACATTTTGCTTTGTTTCATTATTTGGTTGATTCTAATTGGGAATAAGAAACCATGTTGAAACTGATTAAAGAGAGCTTATTGGGGTTCTGTTTGTGTGTTTTGTATCTCTCACCGTCTTCATCTCAGACTGAAGAGATAGTAGTTGATGAACCCAGAAGAAGCAACCATTATGTGCCTTTCACCCTGATTAGAGAGAAGGGAACATATGGGACTGTGACCGTGAACTTTGAGGTGAGAGGGCAATGTAGACAAAACCAGCATAACTAAGACACTGTACTTGTAGTATGTTTATCCCACTGGCTAAAAATGGAGTTTGGAGAATTTAGATCCAAATCGGAACATGTATTTCTTTGATTACATGCAGTTTTGTGGTAGATAATTTGATTATTTATATGCAGTATATAAATGATAAATGAAAATCCACATACAGTACAGCACACGGGCATGCCAAAGTGTGAACTTCACTGTGACTCCTCCGGTTCAGATCTCTGAAGGTCCCAACCCTGCCATTGAGGATCTCAGTCCAGTCAGAGGAAACATCATCATCCCTGTAGGACAGGCCATAGTACACTTCAGTATCCTCATCCAGGATGACCAGGTATTGCACAGGCTCCTCACAGTACTAGTTGTAGTTGGAACGATTACATATTTGGGAAATGTGTAAAAAGATTAAAATAAATGATCAAAATTCTAGAGGCTGACAGGACCTAACCTTATATATACCTTATATATATAAGCTTAACTGATGTAATTGCTATTCACATCCAGCAGTGATGCAAATTACACTGATAGGTTTAATATAGTGGAACTTAAAGATCAACAGTACTAAAGGCCACATGTGCATCACCCCTTAGATCTTGATAAAATTTGAAACGCATCTTTTTAACTTCAAAATCAATAAAGCATAGCATGAGGAATTTATGTTACTCATCTTGTCTCAAGTTTCATGTTCAGAGTTGACAACAAGGAACAACTGTATATGAATGTGCTTCTCTTTCTCTGTTGGCCAGATCCCAGAGGATGATGAGGTGTTTTCAGTCAGACTAACAGGTGTGGCGGGTGGAGCCCTCCTCAGGCCTGACGCCAGCAGTGTTCAGCTAAGAATCCGGCGTAATGACAGCCCACTGCGGTTTTCCCACTCTATCATGGTTGTACCAGAGTCTGCTGGAGTCATCGCCCTCAATGTGACCCGAGGTCGATTAACTGAAGACGGGCCACTGATCGGCTCCGTTGACACTGAGGTTCCTTTCTATCAATCCAGTCATTTGTTTACCTAAACTTTTGACTGTTAAAAAATAGGGCACCGCCACTTTAATTATACATTTTTTTACGTACAGTATACCATACACAGCCACAACATTAAAACTGGTAACTGGTTTTAATGTTGTGTATAATAAGCATACAGTATAAGCATAAGACCCAATTTATATAAAACATCTGGACTGTACTGTCTTTAGGTCTCTGTAGATTACATGGTGGTGAGCGGTGAAGGACTGGGCAGTGCCACACCAGCTGTGGATTTCATCGACCTACAGCCAGTCAGAACAGTTACGTTCCCTCCATTTGTCTACACGACCAGTCTGCTGTTCAAAATCAATGATGACATCATGCCAGAAATTGCAGAATCCTTCCATCTGGTCCTGCTGGAAGAGACCATCAGAGGTGATGCTGTGCTAATATCACCTAATGCTGTGCTAGTGACCATCGAACCCAATGATAAGCCTCACGGTGTCCTGTCCATCAGCAGCAGCGCAGTCATTCAGCCAATCAGCATCAATGAAGATCTGACACAGAGGTGGATAATTTACAAATACTTAGAAAACTGTGATGGCATATACAGTATATATTATACAAGGGGATGGGTATTGTAACTTCTTTAACAGCTATTATTTACTGAATAAACTCTCTAAATACACTATAAGTGCAAAAGTGTCATAACAAAAAGAAAAAAAATTATATCCAAGATTGTCACTCCCCCAGATTTGATGGCATCATTATTGTAAGAAATGGAGGCAGCTATGGTGCCGTGTCCGCCAACTGGTCCATCAGTAGAAACTCCAGTGATCGCTCGCCGGTGTCAGATGACTTGAGTCCTGTGGCAGGGACAGTAAGATTTGCTGCCGGTCAGGTGACCGCTGTGATTCCAATATACATTGTGGCAGATGATCAACCTGAAGAGGCAGAAGCCTTCATTCTCAAACTGCTGCCTAATACTGTAACTGGAAATGCAGAGATCGACGAACCCATGGAGGTCAGTTTATAAAAGATCTTTTATAAGCCAGTGTTTATTTATTTATTTAGTTGTTCTCTGTTTGCTGTAATGGGTTTGTGACAGAGAAAAAAAAGGCTTCACTTTTTAAGGAACATATCCTCCAGATGTCATGCATCTGTTATGCATCTGTGTGTGCGCGTGTGTGTGTGTGTGTGTGTGTGTGTGTGTGTGTGTGTGTGTGTGTGTGTGTGTGTGTGTTTGTGTGTGACCTGCTGTAAGGTACAGTGGCAAACTTGGCACATTCTGAAAAAGTCGACCTCGTGGGTGTTCCCTTAATGTGGCTGAATCAAAACAAAGCAAAAACAGCAGGCACACTCTGTGTGTGGTGTCTGTGTGTGTGTTTTTTTTTAGAAAGCGGGGGTGAAGTGGTGACAAGTTTTTATAGCTTCCATCCTTGTCCAAGCCTCTTGGCTATGTGTGAAGGCAGTGGGCAGATCTAACTCTTGTTTATGTTCAAGGCACGAAATGAGACGCATAGAAACTCTGCTTTGGTCACATACAAACACACATCAGAACAACACCTAAGGTTGTGAGGCTATAGGGTCTGTTTGCCATCTTTGTAGAGTGAGTTGGCTTAGCAGAAATTCCCAAACAATTAATAAACACCTTTAACAGCAGAACAAGTTAATCAATGTTAATTGCTATTAATGTTGTAAGTGATATATTACACACACACACACAAACAAAAAAGCATACACAATAATCTGATTTATATATCAGCTGTTACAAATGTGCCAGGCAATGCATCAGACAAGTGTAGGTTTTGGGTTGAAATGAATGCGCCTCAGTTAAAATGGTCATGAAAACTGCTCTGGCAATCTTAGCAGAGTTAATTAAAGAGGATGCTTCTCTAAAGTTAGCATAGGGCTCTGTTTTACTACTTTCAGTCTCACATGCTTTCTTTCCTCTGCCTGTTCCTCACCTCTCCTTTCTTCTTCTTATAACCGAAGATACAGTCTTAGTAAAACAAAAACAGGATACACATCAAAGTCCTACAAAGTAATTGATGTTAAACCTGGGCTTCATTGCAATTACCCCCTCACAGCTTGAAGATCAATCAGCTCCCTCGTCACTGCACGGGGGACTCTACACGGCACAGATGCGTTCCCTCTTAGACAGTGCAGCTTGATGTGTCAAACTTTTGAAATCACATTCTCTTCCAAAGCAAAGTGTATATAACTAATTGTACTCAATTTAAACATGAACATTTTATATTGTTCATCATCATCATAATCTTTTGGTGGAGCAATTTGAAGACTTACAAGAGACTTTACCTGTGAGGCCCTATTTGATCAAATAAAGTAAAGTAAAAGGATATAGTTAATCAACATAACTATAATCTTGCCAAGTCCAAGTTTTGTGTTTCCTACAAGATACCAAAAATATGTTTTTGATAATCATTTTCGTCAGTCAAAGTGTAACATAAGCCTACTTTCCCCCCCGTTCTTTCACCAGATGGTGTTCTACATCCAGGACAGTGACGATGTCTTTGGGGTTTTTCGGTTTGACCCTGCAAAAGAGCAAAGCATCCAGAGCCAACCCGAGGGCCGCTTCCTCTCACTAAATTTCCTGAGAGATGGTGGTACACTAGGTGATGTGTCTATGACCCTCACCGCCCTCTACATTCCTGCAGGTCCAATAGACCCAGCACTGGCCCGTGACCAGGTTCTGAATGTTAGCAGATCTGTTAATGTGATGTTTGCCCGTGAGCGTATGGTACACGTCACGCTGCCAATCAGGAATGATGCCTTTCTTCAGAATGGAGCTCATTTCTTAATACAGGTAGCAAGGCCGGAAATATATGTTTTTTTTCCCACCTTTCAAGACATTATTAATTTTTAAGTTGTAGTCGTGGCAACATTTTGCTTACATGTCCAAAAATATGCTCTTTCAGTTAGTGTTTGCACCTCTAGTGAAATTAGTGCCATCCAAAATTTAAGTGTCTCATTTTCATGTGTGAATAGTTTGACACTGCCTCTCAAATCTGGCATGTTCCTACGGGATTCACCCAGCTCTCCAAACTAACAACATCACCTAGCCCTTAAAGCAAGTAACAAAGTACAAGACAAACCTTGTTCACTTTCTGTAAAACCAACTCCACACAGTTTCAGCCTCAACCCTTTAACATATACATGCACAAACATAAAAGGAGACGGAACAGAAATAAGCAGATGGTGAAGAAAGAGACGTATCTTTTATTTATCATTTATTATAGTGACGTGCTTTATTTTTCACAGCTTCCTCTTATAAATATCAATCCCCTAGTTCACCTGTTTGATCCTTCTGTTAATTGAGTTATGTCTTCTATTTTCCTGTAGTTGAATACACTGGAACTGGTTGATATCAATCCCTCAATTCATTCAAACAGCCCAAGGTTTGGGGGACCTCTAAACCTGACCTTAACTGTCACCCCTGACATTGCTAACGGGGAAATCGGCTTTACGAGTAACACCACAGTGGTGGTTTATGAACCAGAGGATAGCAATACAAGCACGGTAAGATATGACCATTGCTTTCAGCAGTAGTATAAAAATAGTGTCAGATCTGTAATGCCTTATCTCTATTGAATTAAAGAGTTCAGTATCATGTAAAACAGCATATAACTTTAGTGAGAAAAGTGATTTAATGGAAATTCTAAAACAGTTCTTACTTAAGACCTTAAGTTAGCTGACAGCCCTCAATGTACCATGATTTGTGTTAAGGATATGCTATCGTCATTCAGTTGTCGCGTACCCTGTAAAATGCTAAACTAACCAACACTGTTAAGGAAAACGATATCTATTTTGCCACTGTAAGTGAGAAAAGTTTTTAGTCACTGACTTTATAGCCACCATGCTGCTAGTCAGAAAACTCCCTTTGCCCTTGCCGAGTTTAATTTGTCTTCATAAAGTGAATATTCTGAATGTGCATATGTATAAGAGGTTAAGCCAAATGATGTTTGGTGCAGGTGAGCCTCCCTCTGCGGCGTGATGGGACAGACGGTCAGGCTGTAGTGTCCTGGAGGCTCCAGCCAATCGGAGCCAATCATGAAGATGTAACTGCTAATGACCTGAAGCCTCTCAGTGGCTCTGTTGTCTTCCTCTCTGGGCAGAGTGACGCCTCCATCAACCTCACTGTCATGGCTGACAACATCCCAGAAGTCAACGAGACATTACTGCTCACTCTGGATAGGTAGGGACATTAAACTCCAGGGAAGGTCATAGTTGACCAACAGAATAAGTGTTCATTTTGTTAATTATCAACAAGACATATTAGACCCTTCTGGTCTAGCCATAATATGACTGTAATACAACTTTTTGGGGTTCAGAGGGTGAAACTGTAACTGTAATGTTTTAGAACAAACTTATACATCAGAACAATTTGAAAGGCTGAGTGGGGGCTATCTCAACCCACCGCCCCTTTGGTTTTCTGGAGATATGTGCGTGTTTGTGGTAGCAGTTTTGGAGTGGGTTCATCTGTTAGTCTTATGTTCTGATGAGAACGGCATCTCCCTCTTCCTCCCACTCCTTCCCTGCAGGGTGGAGACTACACGCTTTATAGTGTACTTTGGGTAAGTGGAGAGTGGGGTGAACCTGGACCTTTTGTGCGGCATGAATCAGGACTTTGTTTTTCTGAGAAGGGCCTACTTCAGGATTTCTGGGGTCTTTGGTTGACGTGGAAATGAGGGGGATTGGGACGGGGGGGGGGGGGGTTCTGTGATGGTGTGAAAAAAAGAGAATCCAAAGGAGGGTGGGTGTTGGGAGTAAATAGAGAATCTTCTTTATGTGTTTTGCTCTAATTTAACCAAGCTTGATTGTATACCCTTTTAAAGATGTCAGTGTTTGTATGCACACAGCGCCTTGGCTGTGACTGTTTGTTTTGAGTGCTTCATTCTGTCACGTCTTCGTCTCCCATTTACCCATCATGTGACACTTGCTTGGCTCCAATTTTCCCAGCTTACACATACATACACACACCCCTGTGGAGCAATAACGATGCAGGCATGCTGTTGATTGACATTGTGGTTAAACGTGGCCTAAACAGCAGGACTTCAGGATAAGGAGCATCACACTATACAAGGAATGCTTATTACTTCATTAAGAAGTTCAATTTAAAGTTGAGTTGTTTTGCTATATATTATAGCTGATGTTGTAAAAACTCACAACGCTCAACAAACACAAAAGTCAAAAAAATATGCATGTCACCATTGTGATCTGCTGCACCATGAAGGTGACATTTATCTGCCTTGTATGCTTACGATGCGTTATGTTGGGCTGGACTGCAGGGGTGGGGTGGTGGGGGGCAGCCCTATAAAGGAGAATGTCCGTGTCTGACTGACTGACAGAGTGAGTTAGTGAGTGATAAAGTTACACCATTGTCAAGCCGAATGTCACGTGACTAAGTGTTAAAGTTACGCCATTGGTCATTGCTCTTTATAAATGAATTGGTGCAAATAGTTTCTGTTGCATCATCAGGGGTTCATTTACAGGAAGTGTTACCAAGTTAGTGCCTTTGTCGCTAGATTAACCGACTTTCACACCCCTTTAGCGACTTTTTTTAGGCACCTAGCGACAAATCTAGCACCTTTTTGGACAAACCTTAGCTACTTTCTGTAGAAGAGAGTCGCCAGTATTGCCCCGTGAGCTCAGACTTTCCCTCCGCAGGCACACCGTTCTATGCGTCTCATTCAATTGACCGCACAGCAGCTGACACAGACGTAAATGAGCTTCTAAATTTCTCTCTGAGTGATCATTTAACAAGTATTATAGCCAAAATCACAGCACAGCTGTTGTCCTTACCTTGTGTGTATGGTGATTTTGTCAGATGATGTCACGGTTATAAAATCTGGATTTTAGCAGTGCAGAGAAGCAGCTTGGAAAGGGCTTGGAAGTGACTGCTGGTTAACATTTAGTCTTAATGGGCCGCGTTAGTCAATATTCCATAATTGTTCCGTTGTCTCACAACAGAAAAAGAAAAATGTGTAAATGAGAACAGCTTCATTGGGAATTAATTGATAAAGGGCAGTCCAGCCATATACTAGGTTTTGATCTTAGTCTTTGTTATATTTTAGTCATGGTCACACAGTGTGATGATCTAATACTGTCTATATGCTTAAGTGTGCCTTTTTGTGTATTTTTCCCAGGAGTAATGTTGAGAATCAGATCCTTAAAGCTGGCTTCACCAGCAGAGAGATTGTCATTATGGAGAACGATGACCCTGGGGGAGTCTTTGAGTTCTCCCCATTCTCTAGAGGTCCATGGGTCATTAATGTAAGTCAAAGTTTGAAACTGAAAATTATGCATTTAAAGTATTTAACTAGCTACAATGTGAAGTGATAATCATGTACAAAAAAACACAAATATTGTTATTTTCTTTGCTGTCTCTCTGGCCACATGAAATTTGAACATTTTAAACCTAGGAGGGTGAGGCTGTGGAGCTGCATGTGGTCAGAGCCCAGGGACTGCTGTTGAAACAGCTGGTACGATATGCTGTAACGCCTTCAGGCAACACTGAATTCTATGGCGCAACAGGCATCCTGGAGTTCAAACCAGGGGAGAGAGAAGTGATGGTGGCACTAGTGGCAAGGCCTGATGGGGTGCCCGAGGTAAGAACATGGTCAATAAAATGTTGACTTTTTGTGGTTATATAATATCAATTTCCCCCACTACAAAATAAAATCCTTCTGGACTTTTAGTTTAGAGTTTATTTTTAGTTTAACAAGTGAAGTTACTTATCAGTTGATTCAGGAATTTTACCAGTGTCCCTCTTGAAATGAAGCAGAATAAGTCTGTTTTCATTTGGTAGTCACAATGTCAACATCTGTTCTACATGCTGCTAAAATGTATCTCAAATTTAGTATTTGCTCGATTATATTGCAGACTGTAAAGATTATGCTTTTGTACCTATGTACCTTGCTACATGAAAACTGTGTATGTGTGTGTGTGTGTGTGTATGTGTGTGTTTTTGTTTGTGTTTGTGCATATGTGTGTGCATACAGCTGGACGAGACTTTCTCTGTGGTACTAAGTAGCCATAGCACTCCACCCAGTCGCCTAGGCAACTACAGGGAGGTCAACATCACAGTGCGGAAGAATGACGACCCCTTTGGGGTCATTGAGTTCATCCAATCAGGACTGACAGTGACCATCAATGAGAGCAAAGGGAAAGAGATGCACCAGGGTACTTTGAAGTAACAGTCCTTGATTCACAGAACATTTGTATGCATTTAGGATGAGCTGGACTATGATAAAAGTTTGTATTTTATGTGCTAGTCAATTAAAACACAAAGGTACTTCATGAGTTGTCTGTGTCATGTTTGATTAATGCATAAGTATGCGAATGTCCAGTGTTCCATCTGCTCGTGAGAGCAGAGAGAATCAAAAAGCTTTTCTTTAGTGAATGAATAACCAGTGTTTGTACTTACATACAGCATACAGCCATACATTTGAGCTGCACCACTTAAAAAATTCTAAAGTTTAGCTCAAAACGAGAAAAATTGATTATATTTTATATACAAAATGGTAGCTTCTACTGTCAAGAGAAAGGTGCATACACAAGAGTTAATGACTAAAAAAGCTTCAGTATCTAAATAGATCACCTCTGTCTATTCTGAATCTCTTCCAGCTGTTTACCCTGTAGTGAGGAACAGGGGTCACTTCAGAGAGGTGTCTGTTTTGTGGGTGCTAGAGCCGGCCCTGTCTGGAGACGTCAGCCCCCTTCAGGGAAACATCACCTTCGAGGTCGGGGAGTACCTGAAAAACCTCACTCTCTTCTCTGTACCTGATGAGGTAAAGATAGAAAATAAATTCTGACTTGAAACCACTTTTTTTTTTTTTAATTGCATGTATCCAAATTTAAATTATATTTCCTTTTTTTGGATTTTAATTTATTTTTTATTTAAGACCCCAGAGGACATGGAGAATTTCACCATCACACTGTTAAATGCTACTGGTGGAGCAAGACTGGGAAACCTACTCAATGCCAATTTACAGATTAATAAGAATGATGACCCCATATACTTTTCTGGTAAGAATTTCACTATATTTGCAGGATCGTCTGAAAGACTGCAATAATATATGTAGTAATATAGCTACAGCCATTTACTTGTCTTCCCTGTCTCTTTCCATCTCACTCTCGACTTAGAACCTGTTGTCTTGCGGCTTCAGGAAGGGGGGGTGGCCAATTTAACTGTTCTGAGGGCAGGGCGGGCAGACTTTGTTGCCACGGTGATGTACCGAGTGGAATACGGTGACGCATCACCAGGTGATCTCACCATGCTGAGTAATAACACATTGCTGATATATGACGTGGGTGAATGGATGAAGAATATCTCCGTGGCCGTGGAGGATGACAGCACACCAGAGACTGATGAACCTTTCTACATTGTGCTCTACAACGCTACAGGCGAGTATGGGCTTCCTTTTAAACAAGTGGTTAGCACAGGGGTGTACTGTCTATTATACGGATATCTTCTGTGAATCACTACTTAAGTCAGGTTATATAGTGGATATGTCATATCTTCATATATGTATAATTAAAACAGCAGAAAGTCATTTGCTTTTCTCATTGTTCAGTGTGTTTCATAATAGAAAAACTAGGCAAACACACTTCATTTCAAAATAACATCACCCCCTTCTCCCCTGTTTAACGTCTCTTTCTTGATGTCAGTTGTATATGTACACAAAGAAGTGGGTTATTTAGCATTGTCTGTGGTAACACTGAAAGCTCTCCTAATCCCAGCATTGTGTGTCAGGGATGGGAATGAAAGACAGCTGGGCCTCAACAGGACCTTAATTACCAGACTCCAGACTTTCTAAGACACAAAGACCAGCCACTCCACTGGCCTCTCTCTGTTTACTGATTGACATTGAGTAGATTCAAGTAAAGGTTAGGCTCTGGTTTATGCTTGGGAATTGTCCTATATGTAGGAACTGAGTTAGACGTCAATAACCCCCAAGTTAGGAGTCAATCAAACAAATACTGGGACCTTGACACTCTTTACCTTGGCTGTTTAATTTTGAGCCGATTTGCATGCTCATTACAGTGTATTTGACGTCCGGAAACTTGAAATATGTGCTCTTAAGAGGTTATTGCAGTTGTGGGGATGCTATTTCAGCTAAACATTCCCATGTAGTTCTTATTTATTCTGTATTTTCTATAAAAGTTTTACAATATAAAGTTGTTGTTAATGAGTCTCTGTCCTCAGCTTTGTTCACTTTAACTCCTTTGCTGAGAAAAGCCTTTGTTTTTGGATTCTCCTTTTTATCATTAATAAGAAGCCCTTTCCCTCTTGGCTTGGTTGTCATAGTTATGGTGTGCTATGTTAATGAGACAGCCTCTCCCTGTTGCATGACATTTAGCATTACAATAACAATATGGCCAATGCAATCCATGTCAGTTTTTCTGTTGCGTGCGTCTGTCTGTACAAAGCATCCTATTTGGCAACTTGAGAATACATACTGCAAAACACATTAGCAAGAGAGCAACATGTAAGTCCTGATGTAACCTGATAATGTGCTTGTCTACACAGGTGATGCTGTTGTGTATGGAGCACACACGGCTACTGTGGTGATCGAGGCCAATGATGATGCCAACGGGATTTTCTCCCTGGAGTCCATAGAGAAACCTGTCGAAGAGGGCAAGATCAATAATTTTTAGTAAGGAACATGTCCCCAAGTCATATTTTTTTTGTGCTAAACTTGATTTAAAAGTTATGAAAGAGTTATATATTGCTGCTTTTCATGCTCATTTACACTTTATTGGAAGAATTATTTCAAATTAAAAAAAAATGTATATCTCCAAAAGTTTTCACCTGTATTCCATTGCTGAAATTATTACTCTGTTCTCCTCTTTCCCTAGTGTCCTGCGTGAAAGGGGCCATTTTGGTAATGTTACAGTCTTCTGGCAGCTGTTTGCCAATGACTCTGTGACTCTTCTGGAGGAAAACCAGGAGTTTATCAACACATCTGGCTCCATTACCTTCACTACAGGGGAAGAGACCAAGCCTATTGTCCTGCAGGCCATCTCAGATACGCTTCCAGAGTTCAATGAGTTCTTCATCCTCAAGCTGGTTAATATCTCAGGTAAGTTCCAGATAAAAGGGAAAATTTGTCAAACATTGAGATTAAATTCACCAGGAAATACATTTTGAGATTTCTGCTTAGATTCTCAATATTTAGATTCCAAACATGATGGAGAAGGATGAATTTCATTCATACTTTTGTTTCAAAAACCCTTCAGCTCTTGCCTATAATTTCTTTAAGGTGGCTACCCAGGAGAAGGTGGACGACTGGCTAAGACTTCTTTGAATACCTCGGTTTTTATCCCTGTCAATGACGACCCATTTGGTGTCTTTGCAATTGCTGACAGCAACCTGGACCAAGAAGTAGCCGAAGATGTACTCTCAGAGGATGATATGGCTGATGTCACTTCCTTCACCATCCTCCGACAGCAGGGTACTTTTGGTGAAGTGCGGGTTGCCTGGGAAATTGTTTCTGGCCGCTTCGTAAAGGGTCTTCCTCTGATGGATGACCTGCTCCTTCTAGCTTCCTTCCCAGATGAAGTTGAGCTCAGGCCTCATGCCAGGAGACACCACTCAGCCACAGACACGTGGTTTTTCTCTGGGCTCCCAGGAGCTTATGGGACCATCTCGCCTGAAGATGGACCTGCTGCTGTCAGCAGCTTCACCTTTTCTGCTTGGCTAGTGCCCAGACAACACACGGACGGCTTCATAGTCTCCAAAGGAACCAGGAATGGGACATTGTATTATGGAGTGAAGGTCCACACTAATGAGTCTCATGTCACGGTGATGCTGTACTATACAGTAATAGGATCAAACAATACCCAGGTGGCCCGGGCCAGTGCTGTGAAGTTTGTTGAGGATAATACTTGGCTACATGTCATCATTACTGTTGATGATGGGATTATTGAGTTCTTTTTGGATGGGAACCCTATTCTTGGTGGGCTGAAGAGCATCAAAGGAGAGGGCATTACTGATGGTAAGTTGCTCAGTTAGAGATTTATTAAACATAGCATAGTGACAAAGGGGAGGTTGTTGATAGTATAAAGGGTCCATCATATGCATTTGCATAATGTCACATTCAGCTTGTGTCTGTCGCTCCTATTTGTCAGTACAGTTTGTCTGTGTTTAGAATATGTTGTCATGACTTTTGAACATGTTCCCCATAACATTTTGGTTTACCAATACATCTTTAGTTTGGGCATCCCAATTTGGCCTCTTTGCACCATTGTTGCTTTGAAAACTCCATTTCAAATCATATACTGATGCGTTTATAGATAAAAAATGTTGCTAATTGGCATTCAACCAAACATTGCCAATTTGTTTGAATTTGACACTGTGATGAAGTTTCTCTTTTTAGTTCTTTTAATGTTAAAATAATCTTTTTAACATTTATTGTACAATGTCAAAACGTTACGCAAAGGCAAAAGCCTACTCAGGGCAAATTGTGACTTTATAATAAGTTAAAAATGAAGTACATATACCATGCTCATGTCCTTGTAATGATGATGTCATTGACACTCATTGTTTGAGTTCGTGCACCTGCTCGTGTGTGTATCTGTGACTGTCTGGGAGGGTGGATTCAAAGCTTCTTTCTCACTGTTCACATATGGAAGGACAACAAGACTACACTTCTTACATACATATGAGTGCATGCACATCTTTACACACACTAATGCACATTCACACAGACACACACGCACATACCTCTCAGTCGCCTCCTCATTGTTCAGGACTACTGGGACTCTGCCATGCTTGAGTGACCACTTAGCATCGGCACTGCTGGATATTGCTACTGCAAAAGGGAATAAGTCTGCATCTTCTTTTCTTCCTATTCTCTCTGATTAATGGAGACAATAGTGGCAGCCTGTATTGGACCGAGCACTCCGAGAGAGGAAAATGCTCTGATGGCTCTTTGGCTAACTTCAGTCACTCGAGATATATACATAATCATCAATCATGTCATGTGTTATTGTCTGTCACTAGTAACTCAGCCATCAGATGGATTGCTTTGTGTCAGGGCTTTATGCTTGCTCATTGTGGCAGATTTCCTGCTTTTTATACAAGAGGAGAAAACAATAGGCACGAGAGGTGTAAGTATATAAATGAGTAATGAGAAAAAGCAGGACCTATGTATTTGGTGGCCTTAATCAAGATACTGTTTGTGATCCCAATACACCCCAACCATAGCAACCAAATTAGTCAACATTAATAGTAATAATAATAATATGATTATATGACCCTCATTATTATTATAATGATACAATCATATTCTGGGTCGAAAAAGTCTCAGTAAGCAGTGTAAAAATTATGCAGTTTTTAATATTCAGTCGTTATGATCTCACCAAATCTCAAGCCAGGTTAAAGACTCATGGACAAATGTGATATTAGTTAATTAATTATTGATTAAATCACATGTAATTAATGACATTTTACTAAACACTGTAACTTGTAGACCACGTAAACAATTCAGTTATAGTTACATGAAAAATACTTCTCTTCAAAAAGTAAAAGTTTCAGCGATTACACACAAGAAGAACAAGAATAAGAATCAGTATTTTTTTAAAACCATGTAATGGCAACACACAATGATCTCCTCAAAGACATGTAAAAAACAAAACAATACACAGGCTGCCATGGTGTCCTTCCCCATCTCTTTCTCATTTTCTGTGATCTACTGTTCATCCACTAATAAAGGCACAAAATGATTTAAAAATGTTAAATATTAAATTATACATTAGGATATCTGCATGTGTGTATGTGTGTGTGTGCGCGTTTGTTCGTGTTTGTGGATATATTAACCTAAATGTCACTGTTTTCTTTGTTTTGACTGTCATATCTGTCATATCATGTCCTGCAGATTCTTCTTCAGACAAACATTGTTTGTGTTTTTTTTTTGTATACGTGAGCATTTTCTGTTTAGTTCTGTTTAGTTTAAGCATAAGGTTTTTTACTGTTTGCTGTAGCTCTAAAATATTCTGCAATGTTTTTTGGGTATTTCTACCCCAGGACCTGCATCACTGTTTATTGGATCAGATCCTGAGGGTGAAGAGCGCTACACAGGCCTACTCCAGGATGTTCGCCTGTACCGCACTAAACTGAAGCGCAGCCACATCCACGAGCTTCACACCCAGCCTGCTAAGTTAGACCTGCGTAACATCTCAGGTTACCTACGATATCGGCCCGAAGAGAGGCAGAAGTCATTCGTAGTGGAGGTCAGGGAAGATAATGAGGAAGAGGGTGAGGAGGTGTTCTATCTACAGTTGGTGGCAGTGCACGGTGGAGCCCGCCTCCCCCTCCCCAGACCCACAGCCATTTTGCGAGTCATGAAGAGTGACAATGCCAATGGGCTTTTTGGATTCACTGGTGCCTGCATACCTGATGTAAGTTTAGCCAGTGGCATTTAGTGGACTATATTTGTTTCAAAGTATTTCTACAAGCACCTTGGGAACACTGCAGTTATGACAACATTTTTAATGTAAAACCAGTCTGTCAATCAAGAACAAATTATGTATCTTCTGAATAAGCCTGAGTCTACATGAACAATATTACAGTGGCATTTGTCAGTGTCATCACTGTTGTGTCTACAGAGACATATGCAAAGAAACACTTGTAATATAAACCCAGTGGTTTGCCAGTCCCTGTCCTGCTGCATATTTCATCAGTCTTCATGCCTGGCTGCAGGAAGAGCATGCTCTCTGTTTTTAGTTGGATTGGATGTGTGGGCTCTCATGCTGGCCCCTCTCAGGTAGAGCGACAGCTGGCGAGGCTGCAGCAGGTCTGCCGGTCAGGGCATTCCTTTAGAAGTGGATCAGGAGTTCCAGCACTGGAAATGAGAGATCTTGTTCCTTGTTTCTCTCAGCACAACAGGTGTCAGGGCTGGGGATGGCTTTCCATCGGAACTAGAGAATCTTCTTTACATCCTAGACCCTATGGGGATAAAAAGACACAGAGGCATGTGGGTTATCAGGTGCTCCCTCTCTAAATCACATTATTACTGTGCCGGAATTAGACTGGGCCGTTAACATAGTTGGTCAGAGTAGCTCATTTAAGCATAAAAAACTGCGGTAAGTGACTACAGTTCAATGCAGTCAATATTGATCACTTCCTCCAGTGGTTCTGTATTAACTGACATTTTTATTCCCTTGTTTGTCCTCATAGACTGCTGAAGAGGGCTCCACTATCTCTTGTGTGGTTGAGCGTATGCGGGGTTCTCTGGACCATGTTAATGTAAACTATACTGTTACCCAAATGGATGGCTTGAACAGTGAGATGCCAGCTCATCAGGATTTTGTTAATGCCACTGGAGCTGTGCTTTTCATGCCTGGACAGCGTTCTGAGGTGTGTGTGTGTGTGTGTGTGTGTGTGTGTGTGTGTGTGTGTGTGTGTGTGTGTGTGTGTGTGTGTGTGTGTGTGTGTGTGTGTTTTTGTTTGAGTGACTCAACAATTGGACCTGTATTAATGTGACCTTATATGAGCTGGGGAAAGCCCCTCTGTGTCTATCCAGGGTGGCATTGATTGCAGTCACTCAGTGGGTAAAAGCAAGCATGATGTACCTAGCATGTCCAGTTTAACAGCAGTATTTTACAGTCACCCAATTGTAATGTTTTTTTTTGATAACCAGCCCCACCTAGTGGTTGTTGTCTGTGAATTTACTGATGAGTCAACAGGTGTCAGCTGATGATTAAGCTTATGCTTTATGTCTGTCACACACAAACACTATGACCAAATTTTACCAGAATAAAAGGCAACATTAATAGCTACCCTTAATTGAGCACTTAATTGGGGCTGAAGTATAGCAATGTTTCAAGGATAAAGTCTGGACAAAAAAATAAAGCTAATGTATGCACATCTTTCTGTTAGGTACTGAACCTGTTGGTGTTGGATGATAATCTCCCTGAGCTGGCAGAGTCCTTTCAGATCACACTGGTGTCAGCAGAGTCTGGTGACGGGAAGCCAGGCTCCACCCCCACTAGTGGTGCAAGCATCGATCCAAATAGTTCTGTTAACACTGTCACTGTCACAGCTAGTGACCATCCCTATGGTATTCACTCACATACCCAAAAACCAGGACTGTTGTACTTTCAATGTTGCTATTTAAACAATCCGTTTTTATAAGAGTATGTTGAGAGAAGTGGCTCATTGGGTCAACTAAAGTTATGTATAATTTTCTCTCTCCTTCTCTCTCTTATGTGCATTATTCCTCCCCCACTCCCTGTCTTCAAAAAACACCTGTCCTCTCCTTCTCATTTCATTCTCCCCTATTTCCTTTCTTCTGACCATCTCTATAACACATGCACACACACACACACACACACACACACACACACCCGTCTCTGATCCAGGCCTGCTGCAGTTTCAGTCCAGCCCTCCAGGGGAGGGGTTGATTTATCCGGCGTTAGAACCCGCCCACATCACCGTTAACGAGGAAGATGGACAAATCCGTCTGCCGGTGGCTAGGGCCCAAGGCCTTTTGGGAAGGGTCATGGTAGGATACAGGACAACCCCCTTCACAGCATCCAGCCCTGAAGACTACGAAGTTAGTTTCCACTGAAGCCTTGAATCTTGCTGATACATACACACAGATGATATATCAATAAACCAATAAGCAGATAAAGAGAATACATTTTGCCTGCTTTCCTGGTTTCTTCTTCCTCTATATTACACTGGCAGGACTCAGATGGCATGCTGGACTTTCTTCCAGGGGAGAGATTAAAGTTTATCACTGTGACCATCATAGACAATGCTGTCCCTGAGCTGGACAAGATTTTTAGAGTGGAGCTCTACAATGCGGATGGAGCAGGTGAGAATTTTGAGCCCAAAATCATGATGGTAAATCTCAAGATTCTTTTTTCATTAGTATTCACATTTTGATATATGTTGGCTTTTTGAACTACTTTCCACAGTTTTTTTTAAAAATTTAGTACATTTTTATTAGAAACCTGTCTTTACTTTACCTCTCTTAATTAGAGTTGAACTGGTCTTGTGTTCTACCCTACTGTGTTTGTGGGTTTTGTGTGCTCTGTTTCTGTGCGCTTACCCGTACATACCTACCAACCTGTGTATTTACCTGCCTACCCTCCTTCCCATTTGCCTTTCGATCCCTTCTCTTCCTGTGTGACACTTGTTTGATCCTTGTGTGATCCATCAGTGGATCAATTTCTGCGTAGTGAAGGAAGTGGTAGTGGGGAGAGTGACTCTGACTTCCTCCTTCCATCCTATCACCATCATGGTAAGTATCCCCCTCCTTTACTCCCTAAACTGCTTCTTGTCTCCATTCCTTCATCCCCTCACCGACATAATTTCTGACTCTCCAAGGTTGCATATCTCAAAGTCAAGTTGTATTGGGGATCAAGTGACATGTTTCTGTTGGTGTTTTGATCTTTTTTTTAATATCTTCTCTTCATTTTATGTCCTCAAAAATTCCAAGTATTATTTATGGCTGTTTGGATAGAATTATGTCGACAAGATTTGGCCCACAAAAGCTGAGAAACTCTCCTCTGAAACCTATGTTGCTTAAAATCTTTGGTGAATTGGACTATTGATCCAATCCAGATATGAATTTTTCCTCAAACATAGTACACAAAAAAATCATCCCTAATACTTGACCAGTTATCCTTCAACTCAGTCTTTAGTGCATATAAACAAACATACATTTGGAGGTGTGTGGGTGTGCATGCATGTGTGTTAAATTGTGCATGGTATTTACATTGTACTGTGACCCCTGTGAGAAGTACCCAAGGAGAGTGATGTGGGAAAAGCAAATAGCCTTTCACAAGCAGTAGGGGTAAGTTGCTGACATCAAGTGTCAGAGACACTTTTCACTTAATTTAGGCTAACCTCCACAGACTTTTTAAACTGCAATTTAAGTCTAATGTTCTTGGCGAGAGCATCACTTTATTTATTGGTAAGAAGGGTGTGTATTATTATTGGGCTATTTCTATCAAAATCACTGGCTTGAATGATTAAAAGGTGATTTCCATTCCCTCTTCTCTGACCATTGGGTATTTTTCATTTACTTCATACCGAAACTCTTAAAAATGTAACTAAATATGTATCACTAAAAAGTAACATAGGGTCACATCTGGTATGTTATGTGTAGCCAGCTTGGGAGTTGCGTCTCGCATCACAGTGACCATTGCTGCTTCAGATGATGCCCATGGAGTTTTTCAGTTTAGTCCTGAATCGCTGTCTGTTAATGGGACAGAACCTGAGGATGGACGCAGCTCTGTGGTCCTGCAGGTCAGTCTGATACACTGTTTGAAAATGAAGAAATGCCAAGTGAGGCTCAAGGCGATAGATGTTTCTTTGTGCTTGCATTAGTAAATCAAGATGTTAATACCGGTCTTAGAAAAATTAGCAACTTTTTTAAATACAGTGTGTGGTCAAGTATTGTTCATCATCATGGTATTTTCTTTTGGTTTCTCCCAGGTGGATCGGTCCTTTGGTGACCTCTCAAATGTAACTGTGTACTGGGAGGCTGATCCCAGCTCTGAGGAGGAGCTCGTCAGCAGGTTTGGGAACATAAACTTTGGTGTTGGTCAGACATCAGAAAACATCATAATCAGTGTGGCTCAGGATGAGATCCCTGAGTTGGACAAGAGTTTCACCGTGTCCTTGGTTAACGTCTCCCATGGTCGCCTGGGTGTCCAGACATCTGCTGCTGTTACTGAGCTCGCCAGCGACAATCCTTATGGTGTTTTTGTATTCGCTAATGTAACAAGGTCTGTCCGACTTCCTGAAACTGACTCAACTGTCACCCTCACCATCCTGCGACAGAGAGGCCTGATGGGTCAGGTGCGTCCTGTTGTAGAAGATTTGAAACGTCTTACAGTATAGAAATTAAAGCTGCTTATGATGACATAAATAAACTAGAATGACAGATGCCCACATGGGGCACATGTACCAAATTATATGATATTTTCCCATTTTAATTTGTCCAGGTGCGAGTCACATATGGGACACTAAATGAGGCAGATCCAGAACCTCACAGGAACCCTGGGGTGGGCCGAGCCACTGAAGGAAAAGATTTTGTTCCCCTTCGGGATTCTATTGTTTTCTTGGCCAATCAGAGTGAAGCAAACATCACCCTTCGAGTGCTGGATGATGAAGATCCAGAAAGAGATGAGGCAGTGTTTGTGAAGTTGATCAGTGTTCAACTCAGCAAAGGAGAGCAGGAGAGGCTCAGTAAGATACTGACACTCCCTCTGCGTGGTAGATTTTACCTGAAAAAAATCATTGAAGATATAATGATACTTCAACCTTACTACACTAAATTGATGAAATCTCCCTTTACTGTTCCTTACAGTTTCCAATTCCCCTTCTCTGGGCCCCAGGACTGACATTGTAGCCGAGGTGATAGTGGAGGCCAGCGACCATGCTTTTGGAATCCTACAGCTGTCAGCTTCTGCTGTCAGTGTAGCTGAGAACTACGTTGGGCCAATAATAAATGTCACACGTGTAGGGGGGATTTTTGCTGACGTATCTGTCAAGTTCAGAACAGTGCCTTTGACCGCCAGAGTCAGTAAGTGCTGACCATGGAGTATGGATTTGAATATTTATCTGCATGATTTGTGTGTGAGCAAGCAGGCCATGTCCATGTGCATGTGTGTAATCCCATAGGTGAAGACTACAGCGTAGCTTCCAGTGATGTGGTCCTCCTAGAAGGGGAGTCCAGTAAATCTGTACCCATCTATGTCATCAATGATGTGGTCCCTGAGCTGGAGGAGACTTTTCTCATTGAGCTGATCAACCAGACAACTGGAGGAGCTCTCCTGGGGGAGCTCACGCGTGCCATCATCACCATACTGCCTTCTGATGATCCTTTTGGTGCCTTTGGTTAGTAGGCATTATCTAGGATATGTTTAATTCTTTTCATCTTATATTGTCCTGTTTCTTATTGTTAAGTGAGTTCTTCACTTGATTTTATTTCAACCTAGTCTTCCAGGCTCTTCCAATTACCATAGAGGAACCAGGATCAAACGCCATTGAGGTCAAGGTGCCAATAGTGCGTAATGCTGGTACTATTGGCACAGTGGTAGTCCAATGGCAGGCCACTGTCAATGGTAAACTAGCAGTGGGGGACATCAGACCTACATTGGGAGAGGTGAAATTTGCTCCTGGAGAAACTATGAAGACGCTCCAAGTTGAGATTCTAGCTGACGATGTACCTGAAATTACTGAGGTAAAAAGATGAAAATTCCATTGTGAATTATGTTAAATTATACTTGTTTGAAATATGTTACGTAATTTTAGTTGCAATGATTATTACACTCTTTTGGTCTTCTAAAGATAATTAAGGTGGAGCTTACTGGTGCCAGTAATGGAGGAAACCTTGGAGCCGATACATCAGTTAACATAATGGTGCCTGCCAATGACAACCCATATGGGACAGTCTACTTTGAGCAGTCTATTTACCGCACTCAAGAGCCACTGGACGGAGTTTATAGAGCCAATATTACTGTCCGCAGGAGGTACTTTTTATAATTTTTTTTGTGTTTTATTTTATATTTTTTTGCATAATCCTACTCACATTAAGCCCCTTTTTGCTGTACGCTGTCTTTTCTCTGTCATCCCCATTGCCGTTATTCCAGAGGCGGTCACTTTGGTCGCTTGGAGATCGTTTACAGCACCTCTGAGATTGACATTGTTGGCTTGGCTCATGCTGATGGCCAGAACCTGCTGATGTACTATGACCTCCCAAAACCAGGCATTCCATCCACTTCCCCAATTAGGACAGTTAACGTCACTGGTCAGAGAGATCCCGTGGCTGCATGTGCTGCTGCGTGTCTGAGAGAGCAAGCCTGCCAGGGCTTCTCTCTTTCATCAGGGGTTGCCCCACCATCCTGTACTTGGGTGACCTCAGGGGCTGACCAGCTGACCTCTAAATCTCAGGTTTTGACTTACCTAAAAAATGTCACTGCAGCTGCTGTCCTGTTCAGTGCCCAGGCTTTGGCTGGGATTGATTACACCCCTGTGACAGCTCAAAGTGCTTTCATGGAAGATGGGTCAGCGGTCGCCAACCTCACAGTCCCAATCTTGACTGATCAATTCCCTGAAATGGATGAGAGCTTCTCCATAAAGCTCTTAATGGTAAAAACCTAATCTCGTGTGTGTGTGTGTGTGTGTATACATATATATATATTGACCTGTGTTATTTATGGTTTATTTTGTTTACATGCAGCTATGATTTTTTATGGCAAACTGTGCTATAAATAATATGTTTACCATATATTTTTTTCAAGGTACAGCTGATAAATCTGACGGTGGCACAGAAGAACCTGCCGTCGATTGGCCAGCCAGACATAGCTTTGGTGACAATAGGGATGAATGGAGATGCATTTGGCGTCTTTTTGATATACAGCCTCAGTCCCAATGCCACTAACGAGGGGCTCTATCTAGAGGTTCGGGAAGAGCCCACGGTTGTGGTGCCCCTGGTTATTGAGAGACGAGGAGGGAATCTGGGCACTGTCACAGTAGAGTGGAGGTTTGTTGAAGGAAAGGCCACACCAGATGCAGACTTCACTGGGATTGGAGGGAATCTGGTCTTTGATGGTATGTGGATAACTCACTGATTGGTAATAGTATGGAGCTATAATTCTTTATCAAAAATTGTATAAAAAACAACATCTTTTCAGAATGAAATATTTGGGACAACATCCAATTAAACAGTCATCATTGGTCCAGTGTTTTTTGGGGTTATTGACATGACATTTAAAGGTGTTTGCTTTCATTTATGTAATAGTGGAGAGAATTAAAAGCGCACTTAACCAATATTGGATGTACTTTATCCTCTCTGCCTACAGGTGAACTGAAGAAGACAATAGAGGTAGTAATCAGAGATGATATTGAGCCAGAAGACAACGAGAGCCTCATGATTGGTCTAGTTAATACGGAGGGAGGAAGTCGAATCCTGCCCAGCTCTGACACCGTAACCATAGTGATATTGGCTAATGATAATGTGGCTGGGATCTTAGGATTCCATCCAGCATCACGTTCTGTCATCGCCAGAGAGGGTGGGTAGCTATTTGTGATGATTTGCGAGTGTTTGGAAATTCAGTCCATATTTTGTATATCTAAGCACATTATCACCCCAATACTTTACATTCCAAACCCTTTAAACTCTCCCTTTCACCAGAAATGTGTGCTAATTATGTATGAGTGCAAACTTTAGAGAATGCACTCATAGTAGTAGCAGCATGCAGCAACAGGTGGGCCCTGTTGTTGTCAGTTACTATCTTGAGATTATGTATGCATGAGCGGTCGAAGTCTCCCTGCATAGAATCCATGCAATTACAGACCTGGAGTTCCCTCTACCGGCAACTACAGTATAAGTGAGGCAGTTCACATTAGTAGTCCATAAATGTATCCATCTTTACAAACCTATATTTGAAGTCAGATAATGATCGTCTGCGAATTCAGATAGGTCAAATTTAAATTTCTGACTGATTTAAAGCTTAGGGAGGGTTTATGTATGGCAGCATCTTCTTCTGAAATTTACTCAGTCCAGAAATAGGGTAAACATTACTCTTCTTACTTTTCTTTGCATTAATTGCTAAGAATGACTGTATTATATTCCATGTTACAGGTGAGAGTCTGTCCTTATTAGTGTTGAGAACGGCTCCAGGTCTGGGTAATGTCACTGTGGACTGGACTATACAAGGGCCCCTTGTACACCGGACCTTCACCCAAACCTCAGGGACACTTTTCTTTATTGAGGTAAATAATAGTGAGAGATCACTGAACAGTTAATTGTGAGATCATAATTAAACACATTTGTTGCATAGCATGGCAATGCAGACTTTGGAACAGTATGTTGTTATTGTTATTCTTCTGTATGGGTGGTTAAAGGTATCAACCACAGGGCTTACAGAATCAACTAGAAAAGATTCAATTTAAACGCAACAGCTGTAATTTGGTATCTCCAGCAGTAATTATGTATTTGGGATGTGTCTCTTACAGAGAGAACTAAATGACACCATAGTCCTGCAACTTCTTGATGACGCCACGCCCGAGAACAAAGATGAATACAAAGTTTCCTTGTCCAACATACAAACTTTTGGTAATGTATCTGCTCTTAGTGTCTTTGTGATTAAGCATTAAATCTTTGTGAAGAAACCACAAATACCTCAAAATAACCCTAATCGTAATTCTTACACAGATTAACATTCCGCTGACTTCCACACAGGTGTTGTGGTGACAGGCCACGCAGTCCTGGATGTTCAGGGCAGTGAGGCAGTGCTTACTGTCGACACCAGCGATGAGCCCTATGGGCTGCTGACAATTGCCCCGTCATCCCTTCGGGTGACCACAGAGGAACAGGACCGAACTATCAACATCTATATCAATAGAGAGTTTGGAGCCTCAGGTCAGTGGGCCAAGTACGAACACAAAAATCTGTACTAAATTAATGGGTTACCTGTAAATTCATTCATTCCTTTTGTTAAGCGCTAAACACTGTTTTGAGGAATTTGCTAAGCATATATACATTGTAATCCTTTATCTCGTAACTGATATTATACCTAAATGTTTGTGTACAGGAGCAGTGAATATCACCTATGAGGTTTTAAGAGGTTCTCTACAAGACCTGTCCCAGCTAGAGGGCGATCTCGCTGATCCGGGACAAGACTTCATCTCTGGTACTGGATCTGTAATCCTTCAGGACGGACAGACTTCTGTTGCTATCCCTGTCACCATACTGGAGGTAAAGACCATGTCTAACTTCTGTTCTTTCATTTGCCTTCCATCAAAACTTAACACCGAAGATGAGTGATTTTTAATAGACCATCATGGCATGATTTATCCTTTCATTTATTTTTCTTTCTTACTTCTCTCTGGTCGCTATAATGTGTACTTGTGTTATTTGTGGACTTGCATTGTTAACATGTATCAACAAGATGACAAATTTATTATTTGATCTTTGCCATTATATGCTGTTACTCTCTTTCTGATGCAAGCTCTATTTCTTTTAAGCAGATTTGTTTGAATATGGAATTTAAAGCTTTTCATTTCTGTTTGTTTTATTAGGATGACATTCCAGAATTACAGGAGTTCTTCCTGGTAAACATAACATCAGCAGTACTCATCACGACCCTTGCCACTATTCCCCAGCTAGGTATGGAGCTAATTAGCTGCCTACAGTCAATCTTCATCACCAATGGCCGGCATAGACATTACCATATCAAATTACATGTCAAATTCTTAGTTGTTTTCTGTCATTGTTTCTCTCTGTTTGTTCCAATATTTCAGGTGTATTTTTGCATTTTTATGCTTTGTATAATTTTATGAAATCTCTTTCTTTCTTTTCTTTCTATAATTTGTCACCATTTGCTTTTTTTGATGAGTAGAAGTTGTTTATTGCACATTGCCAGGTAAAATACACATCAATATGCCTTTGCCTAAAATGCTGTGTAGTTTGATGTACCATGTTCTTGTATGGGATATCAAACTACAACATTGTAGTTGACTGTCAAAATGCATCATGAAAGAGCTTGTTAGTTACTGCTGCGGCTTTATTCCAAACCACTGTCCAATTTATGAATGAGTAACTTTAGAAAGTGATGAGTAGACAGAATACTACAGGCAGAGCTGCACTTGCAGGCTCCCAGAATACTATCGGGCTTCTGCCTGGAGACACACAGTAAACACACGGCTGCTCTTTTGGCAGCAGTCATTATGTGGCTTGGATGGTGAGGGTGATGCTTTCCATGATTGAGGAAGCCTGGGGATTTGATGGGAGCAGAGTAGCACTGTGTGGTGAGGAGAGAAAAAGCCAAACTAAACCCGTAGCTGGTCTCCCAGTGTCTTGGCCATAGAGTAAATGGGAGAAGACTATTCAGAGGGTAACAAATCAGTCCACCCGAAAGATTTGGCTGCTCAGCTTCCCAAGCCACTTGCAGGAGACACTTCCTTGCTGTAATCTTTCGCTCAAACGTACCCTGACAGAAGTTAGATCCTCTACAGTTTCCTCTTGCAAAGCTTGCTGTTGGTGCTTGCACTGTAGTTACAACCCTGATGTCAGTGCTGCCACTGATATTAAACTTTTTACTACAGCTATTATAAACAATTGACAGTCTAAGGGTCATTAGATGTTTCGTCTTTGTCTGTTGTCCTTTTCACAGACACCCAGGGTTTGGTGGCAGAGGTCAGCATTGCTGCTAATGATGGAATTAGAGGAGTCATTGAATGGACAAACACCATGTAAGAAAAGCATCCATAAATAATACATTTCTTATGTTGATTTGCACATGCTCTTCTTAAAATGCTTTCCTTATTCAAATATATTCTCCTTTCCAGGTTTGAAGTGAACGAAACAATCGGGGCGCTGACTCTAGTGGCCTACAGGAACAAGGGGACATATGGAAATGTCTCTCTTTTTTTCTATGCTCAGAATCTGGAAGCTCAACAAGGAATGGACTACAATAGCAGTGAAACGGTCAGCTATACAGAGTATACAAACATTACACACAGTCACTGACTCAAACATACATACTTAAACAGCTCATCATATAATACTTTTAGTAGCATGAATATCCAGAAGGGCTAAGTCAAGAGCATTCGGACTTGCTTTAGATTTTTGAAGACATTTAGCCTCTCATCCAAAAGGATTCCTCAGTTCTTAAGCAGATGAACTCTAAAGGCCTTTTGGATGTGAAAAGCAAGTCCAGTTACCCTTGACATACCCCCTGTGAATATATTGCATTATGACCTGAAGAACCGATTCTTCTCTGACATGTAGTAGCATCAAGTTTTAAAACTGAAAACCCTGTTGTCAACCCAGATGCTCCATTTTGTTGATGGCGAAAGGCATAAGTTTGTAGAAGTGCAGATCATCGATGACGCCATTCCAGAGGGAGCTGAGAGATTCCAGCTCATACTATCCGAGCCTTCCCCTGGACTCGAGCTGGGCACCAATACCTCAGGTAGATACAAGGGCAGAATAGAACACAATAGAGAGTCTGAAATTTCTGAGTCAAACAGCTTAAGACAGTGGAAAGATATGCTGTATATAGATATATTCATCCACAACATTAAAAGCAGTAACAGGTTTTAATGTTGTGGCTGATCGGTGTAAGCTTCCAATGCATATTCATTTAAAATGGACCACACAAAATGTGCAATTCATGGTAAAGACTTTGTAGAGATCAGGGTTAAGAGGGTTAGGAGTTGAATAAATTAACAACATGTGAGATAAAAGAGGTCGTAGAAAATACTTGTTTCTGATTGGCTAGCAGGTTTTTGAGGATTTGCAAGATTTTTAATATCCTATATCTGGATTCCTCAAACATTGTTTCAGTGAACAGTTGCATCCCTGTACCATATAAATGGGCAAGATAAATTAAACTGTAGGTAACCATGTATCAACAATACATCTTCCTCATGCTGCATCAACCATTAGTTAAACTGACCACAAAAAACTGAATGAAGATTTTAACACAGCCAAATTTATTTTATATTAGAAATTGTATAGTAAAATGGTAATAGTACACAATAAGGTTACCTGGTATATGAAACAAACTCAGCGGAAGCCTCCACTCTGTCTGTTAGTTACATCACATCACGTACATCAGGTTTCATAAGGACACCTTGTTGTTTACTATTGCTTACTTAACTGCATTCTTTCCAATGGAACAAGAACTGAGGCATCATCCACAAACATACCCAACTGTGTATCACACCTACCACTTTATATTGGGTCATATCAGTTAAAGACACTGAAGCACCATATTACACTAAAAACAGTGTAATATGTTGATAGAGACCACAAAAATTTTAGTGTTTTCCCCTTACATTTAACAGAACACTATTAGAATTATGAAAATATTGTCGTGTTCATAAGAATTAATAGCCGATTAATTCTCATCTACCCATACTGTACATAACTATGATATTATCTTCCTAAAAAACATCAATTTTCTGTTTTCTTGTAGCAACTGTGAATATCCTGGCCAGTGACGACGGACATGGTGTCATTTCCTTTAACAATAGAAAGCATTTCTTATTGAGAGAGCCCACGTCTGTATCAGGGCTGAGTGAGAGTGTGGCCACTCTTTACGTGGTTCGGAACCCAGAGGAAGGAACATTTGGCACCGTAACTGTTCAGTTTACCATCACTGATGCCATCGGCAGCCTAGCAGAGGGCGACTTGATGCCAGCACAAGGGTTTGTGGTACTGGAGGATGGAGTCAGATTTAAGGTGAGGAAAAATTCATTTTTACTCGCAAAGAGCATTTAAACACATACATGAGAAAACATGTATATTGTAAACGATTTTTCTTTGTTTTTCTCAAGGTGTTAAAATGGTACTGTATAGAACTTGTTAGAAGTCAGTATTTACTTATTTCACATATTAGTTGTTTGAAACAGCATATACAGTTTGAATTATCAGAAGTTGTTTAGTCTCATCTGCTCTGTTTCAGATGCTGGAGATCTGGGCAGTACTGGATGCTGAACATGAAGTGAATGAAACCTTCACGGTGACCCTGTCCAACCCAACAGGAGGAGCACAGCTGGGTGACCAACTCCAAACTCTCATCACCGTCCTAGAGAACTTGGCTCCTTCTGGCTTGTTCCGCATCAGACCTACAGTCAACAGGTCTCAATGCAGCTGCACCAAAAGGATCCGAAACTTCTGAATGTCATAAGCACTTGCAGTACTTAATGTCATTCATATGTGTATCTATGAAAATGTGTACAAATACCCAAGGGCTCACACAAACATACTCATGCAAAAACATGTTTATGCTGTCTCGTTAATTGTTTATTCTCTATACAGAACTAACACAGAAGTGGTTGCTGATGAGGGCGGCAGAACAGTCTTCCTCACCGTGTCTCGCAGTAATGGTCTGGATTCAGCTGTCAGTGTGGAATGGGAGACACAGTCTGCCACAGCTATTGCCTCTGGTGAGACCAATAAATGTTTTAATTCAAAGTCACCCCAACCTCCTGAACGCTCATAAATGTTCTTTTATTCCCTCTTTCCTTCCAATAAGCAATGCAATTAGGATTTTTTTTCCTTTTTTCTTCTAGCGGGTCACCTCTCTGTGGTGGGTGTGTACCAGAGCTTTGAGGACAGCCCCACGTCTGCTTGGTGCTCCCTTCCCGACGAACTTTACTTCTTGGCTATGAGGCTGGACAGGAGGCCCATTGTTGGATCCCCCCACACCTTGGCCACACTATATCGTTGGCAGGGTATATTCGTGCCATTAGAGGTATGCCAACGACAGCATTGTCCCTCAACCACCACATGATGTCTCTACTGTAAACACATATACCTGAGAGTAAAATCCAGTAGTAATTTGATTAGCAGTGAGCCCCAACAATGAGGTAACTTACAGTGAATTACATTGTTAGCATAAAAATCTCTGTCTTTTGGTTATTACAGTCTGTTAGGATTCAGGACCCAAGCTCTTGTGTTGGGTTTGCAGTGAATGGTTCTACCTACATAGGCATTACACATACTGGCCCTCCCTTCTCCCCTGCTGCCAACCTCAGCATCTTCAAACTGCAGAAGGACCTCAATGTCACATTGGTAAGTATAAAACCAATCATCACATTACCATCACATTTTGTACATCTAACACTATGGCATTGTCTTGTATTATTTTCACATGATTTGAAGAAATCTGATCTCTTTAGGAACAAACTTTAGGTGTGGAAGCTCTGGATGTGAAACACTTCTCCACTGAAGGCAGAGATTATCTAATAGTATCAAGCCAGGTGAGGTTGACTGTTCCACTGTTTAGACAGATCTTTAATTTTTTTCAGTGATGTCGAAATAATTAAAAACAGGCAAAGACTCTTCGTTGGAGGCAATTAAATATTTATATTTCTAAACTCAGGTTTTGTTACTCTGTTTGTTTCATGCTACAGATTTTTGTTTGGAGTGGAGGCTCCTTCATCCTCTTCCAGACTCTTGACTTTGAAGAGGACATCCTCAGTGTGACTCCATTCACTCGTGCAGCTGTTCCCTATCTGGTGGTGTGCTTAGACAGACAGACAGTCAATTGTCTCCTGCTTCAGTGGACCAGTGGAAGATTTCAGAATCCAAAGCCTCTCCCTCTCGCTGGCAGAGCCAGTCAGGTGGAGACAATAAACACAAGAGCAGAAGACACTCTCCTGTTGGTTGTTGTTGAAGGTGACCTGTCTTGCTCTGATGGCACATAACATTAATGAATGCTCTTATGTGTTTTTTTTGCACATTTATATAACTAGTGTGAATCTCTTTGTATTTGAAAATAAGCGAGCTGATGTGTCAAGTAAAATTAGTGAATTAAAAAGTTTTGAGCCGCTTTATTTCTTAGATGCAGTGACTAATTATTTTAAAATAGCCTTGAAAGAGAGTAAAGTGCACTTAGTCTACAGTATACGAAGAAGATGGTTGTGTTTTTGCAATAATGAGATGCTACGTTCTGTGGTTGTATTCTCAGTGTACTTTCTAGAGGATTGTGCAGTGGTTAGATGTTGGTCAGGATAGTACCAATAAGTCAGTGATCAGTGTCTTTTACAGTCAAAACAGCCTTGTTCTGTTGTCTAACCTAAGATGAGAAAAAATTCATAATGTAGACCAGATCATATATTTATACAATGCTCTGTATATTATGATGAGACATAATCCATCTGTGTCAGCAAAAGTGTTGAGTTTTCTTGGTTCAGACCTGTTGTGGGTTTATGGGAAAGACCTCAGTGTGCAGAGCCACGGAGGGACTCAGATGTTGTAATTTTTCACTCTTGGGTATATCAGTCAGACCAGTCCTTACTTTACATAAACTTACTATTTTGCGTGATAGAATTTAGGTGTGTGTGTGATATTGTGTGCCTGTATCTTTCTCCAGGTCTCTCTCCATCCTGTGAGGTGTTACAGTGGAGGTCAGGGCTGCCTTCACCACAGCTGTATCAGTCCATTCCTCACCCAGGCCTCACCTCGATTCACCCCTTCACTGGTCCTTCTGGGATCAGTAAGCACAAATGTCATAAACTGCTTTGTTTGTAAAGATTTTTTTGTCAGTTTTATCCAGTTGTATTTGTCAGCTGTATTATTAAAATAAGTTGGTCAGACATCATGTTTAAATAAATGAAATCTTTTTTTTTTCATCATAGCTTATACCCTGCTAGCTGGAAGAAATGGCTCATCACTCTACTGCTGGAGGTCTGATGTTAACCTGTTTGCCATGATCTTGAGGGCCCCTCCAGCCATTAGCTTCCTCTCGCTCATGGTCCCATCACTTAACACCACCAAGACCCTCTTGGCTTCCACTGAGGAGAATAGCTCCACTGTTTATGAATTCTCTTCTGTCTCCAATCAGTCTGATTTCATACCCAGGTACCCACATTATTTTTATAAGTCACAGACAGGCTAGTTGTTGCTCTGAAAGCAAATCCTGCTGAAGGAGAAATAAGACACAATGACAGTTAAGTAATGCAGGTTGTGTTTGTCTTTATTTCCCCACAATCAGTTTTGGGGAGTTGCACTTTGCACCAGGTGACAGTGAGCAACAGATAGCAGTAAACATCATAGATGATGACATCCCTGAGGTACAGGAGTATTTCCAGGTCATCCTGAAGAATCCAAAAGGTGGGGCTGAGATTGGATTTGGTGGTCAGGTGACTGTTATTGTTCCAACCAATGATGATGCCCATGGAGTCATCGGCTTTGCTCAGGTAAGCAGATAAACATTTTGATATATCCATTTTGATATATTGTACTTGTGTTCATCATGTTAAGCAGTAACCATGTTAAAGCCACTGTGTTAAACCCCAAGTAACTTAAAACATTTCTTGAATATCATTTTGATATAGAAATGTTTTGTGATTAAATCTCTGCAGAATTCTTTATCTATGGAGGTAGAGGAGTTGGAGCAAAATAATCAAATTTCTCTCAGTGTGGAGAGGAGAAGAGGGACTTTTGGCAGACTGACTGTTCACTGGGCTGCCAGCGGCAGTCTGGCAGACATTTACCCCACTTCAGGAGTGGTGAGTAAAACCTTGGACTCCTGACATACTTAAGACATGCAGTATTACTGTATGTATTAATAATGTGTTTGAAAATGAAATGCTCACCAAAATAAACAATGGCAGAATGATAATTGAGGTGTCATTTTAAAATTGTATTTGACCTCATAGGTAACGTTCTCAGAGGAGCAGTCAGTGGCTATCATCTCACTGGCTGTAATAGCAGATGGTGTCCCAGAACTGAGAGAGAGTGTCAATATCACCCTCATGGATGTCACCACTGTGGGGCTGCAAGACCTACGACAGGCTGCGGTCATTGACAAGCAGCGGGCACAAGCTTTACTCATCATCCTGCCAAATGGCTCTCCCTATGGGGTGATTGGATGGCATCTGGACTCCCAGTTTACACTAACACAGGAACCACAGAGTAAGAATTTCTGTGGAAAGAAATGAATGCATGACTGATGACTAGTCAGTAAATGTGGGTTTTTACTGGATTACAGTGCCAAGGGGTCTAATGTACTGTAATTAGCTTAAGTTACATTATTGTTAACCTTTTCAAATACATTCCTCAGTTACTCCTCTCTTTTTTCCATTTTTTTTTTTAGATGACCAAATATCATTTGTTTTGTTTTTATTTTGTTTTTTATCGATGAGGTTTCTTAGGGAGCTATTACGGTAATCACGCATTGAGATTTACTGTAAAGGAGATCTACCATGATTTCCAGGATGTGAAGTAATTTAGGATTTGTCTTAATCTGTCCAATGGAGGCTGTTCCAAAATGTCAGAGAAGTCTGAGTAGTAGTGTAACCTACCCACACATTTTCCTTCAAATGTTCTCTTTCTTACTACTTGCCTGCATGCATTTGTGTGTGTGTGTGTGTGTGTGTGTGTGTGTGTGTGTGTGTGTGTGTGTGTGTGTGTGTGTGTGTGTGTGTGTGTGTGTGTGTGTGCGTGTGTTTGTGTGTGTGTGTGTGTGTGTGTGTCTGTGTCTGTGTCTGTGTCTGCGTTATGTTTTGTTTTTTTAAACAATGGCTTATGTAACCTCCTGTTTCTCCCAACCCGCAGGGACTCCAGTCAATGTGACTCTCTCCATAGTAAGGGAGCAGGGCTCTTCAGGTGAGGTGGCAATCCATTACCAGACCAGGCCAGCCCTGTACCAGCCCCCATCCAACCAAGCCACCGCAGGAAAGGACTACACCACCAAAGACGACAAGATCATCATGATAAATGGTGCTACTGTGGCCCTTGTCAATGTCACAATCCTACCGGTAAGGATATACTGTTGGGTAATGAAAAAGTTTATTAAGTCTACTTGAGTAAAGAAGAATATATTAGAGATAGGACTAATTTTTATCTTCTACCAACATCTGAGTTCATTTTTCCACTCAACATGTGAAACCTAGAAAGCACGTATAACAACAAAATGGGACCATACAAACTTAAAATGCATCAAAGTATAAATCTCCAGTCTGAGATAAACAATAATAGTGTTTTTTGCACAATCTCAGCCACTGTTTTGGTCTTCCAGTGCTTCATCTTACACCTCCAACACTCATGTCCATTCAGACTCGTTATGCTGATTGATACCTGTTTCCTTTTCATCAGGTTAAAACATACTAACCTGCACTGTGATCCTCCAAATACTAACCTTTAAATGCCTTGCGTAGGCCATTGATTAAGGGACAAATCCAGCTCTTTCCCTTCTTGTCTCGTCCCGTTCCATTCATACAGAGATGACCATTAACGTTCAGTAAACTATCCCTTCTCTTACCCTTCCTCCCTCATTCTTTCTCACCCTTCCAGATTAATTTCTTGAGCTATAGTGACCTTTTAACCTCCCATTATCAAGATTTGTGATATTGTTTTGAGATTGTATAAATCTTGTAAAGTTGTATACCTCTTGCATAATTCAAGATTACTGGTGTTTTCACATCTAATTACAGTTGTAAGCACCAAAATAATTTAGTCACAGAGCTTATTAAAAATTATGATTGTGTTTGTAAGATTGACAGAAAGCATCTGTTCATAGACATGTATGTTCATCCATGTACATATGTGTTTTCTAAGGATGACATTCCTGAGCTGGCAGAGAGTTTCCTGCTAAATATCACGAGTGTGGAGCTAGTAAGAGGGTCAGTTGGAGCAGGACAGCCAAGTGTGAAGAGGCTTGGTATGGAAGTAGCAGAGGTCACCATCCAGGAGAACGATGACCCTCGAGGGATTCTGCAGTTTAGTGTTTCTGAGGTGAGTACAGGGTCACTATGACTTGGACGTGAACATGTTAGAGATGCAACTTCTTAACTGATGCAATAATGACACATTTAAAAGATGAACTGTAACAAATAACTCTTTAATTACTACTAATATTCCATCCTAATTATATATATATTATTATCCTGATTATATATATTATTATATAGTTATTTAGCATTTTTCAAAACAAGAGATACAAAGTGCTATTTTGTGCTAATTCGACATTGCTAAATATCTTGTCCAGGATATCCCTGGAAGTGTGCTGGCATATGAGACACCACCACCAGACAACGTCTTCTATCTGTCAGTAGTGCGACTTGCTGGTACGACTGGAAGACTGGTCATCTACTGGGAGTCTCAGCCAGTCACTGCTGATCTTAATGATTTCAGCCCCAACTCTGGAAACATCACCTTTAAAGATGGGCAGGTAGATGGATTAATTGTCCTGATTTGAAATGAACCTGCCCTAAATATCACATCAAGCCATGAAGTGTAGCTTTCCACTGGTTAGTGCTCAGTGTTTGCAAGGTGTTAGCTTGTGTTTTCTCATCCTTATTTTTAGATCGAGGCCAGAATTGCCATCACCATCTTGGATGATGAACTAGTGGAGACTTTGGAGACCTTCAGAGTGAATTTGCTGCATGTGATTGGTGGTGCTCGACTCGGAGAAGTGACCTCTGTAACTATCAGTATTGCAGCCAACGACTCACCTCTTGGACGATTTGGATTTCAGAAACTGGAGGTGAATCTGAAATCTAAAAAATCTACTAAGGTATAACAACCCATGATACAAGGGAAGGATAGTGATTTTACAGTTTCAGGATCATCAAAAAGTGTTGAATTCGCACTCACTGTCAGCATTTGTTAGAGGCACAACCTTTCGTGCCTGAAAAAGGTCCATGACCAAAACGCTGTGTCTCTAATAAATTCAGTGCTCATAATGTGCAGACTTCATCCCTTTTTTTCTCATATGATTTCATTTTCCTACACACTTGTCCAGCATTTGCATTAGACACACTTTAGAGACACTTTGACTGTCAGAAATAATAATTTTACTAAATCCCCTCTAAGGTTACTGTCAGTGAGCCAGAGTTTGTGGATGATCCTGCTGCTGTGGCAACACTAGCAGTGCTGCGTAGTGCGGGAGGTGAGGGGGCAGTGACACTGTTGTGGCAGCTGGAAGACCTGGCCACAGATGACCTCTCACCTTTAAATGGAACTCTAGTCTTCACCGAGGTACAGTGTGGATAGGGTGGTGTTGCTGTCCCACCAGATATTGTTACATAATTGATATTGAATGATTTAGTCAGCATGTAATAATATCATCGATCAATACTCACTGTTTAATCTTTTATCTTCATGAACATTGCAAGTTTCTTCATGAAACCTGCTATACTTTTCATACTTTACAGACTGACTCTATGAAGACATTCTTGATTAGAGCCCTTGCTGACACTGTGCTGGAAGGAGATGAGCATTTCACTGTCCGGCTGTTTCCTGCTGACAGTGGTGCTGTCATCGACCCCTTAAATGGTTAGCATGGTTAGAAAAAGTCAAATGGCCAGCGCATTCATTAATTGAAGAAACGTATGATAATCATCCGTCTTCTCTATCTATCTTACCTTCTCTGATCTGTTATGTGCTATGCAGACATGGTCACCATCACTATCAGGGCAGACAAGGCTGCCCTCGGGATTGTTGGAATAGCAGAGTCCTCCAGTAACATCCCCATCGGAGAACCTCAAGGAGATTACAATGGTGTCGCTGTGGTCAGGTGAGATGCTGTAAACATCATAGTGTATGACTACTCTGAAATGCCAAATAGGACCTTTAAATTTCTCTGCTTCCATTTATTAATTAAGAATGTACTTTGAAAATCGTTGTATGTATTTGTGTGTATTCCCCAGCCTTGTGCGAGGACCAGGTGTGTTTGGAGAGGTCCAGGTTTACTGGAATATCACTCCAGCTCTGGTTTCTGAGTTTGAAGCGATCTCTGGCACTGTGACTATAAGAAACAGAGAGTCTGTTGCCACCTTTATTCTGAAGGTACTGAGTAATGTAGATTTTAGAGTTTATTGAAATAAAAAAAAAAATTAAAACAGGATATTGCCTGTACCTGTGCATTGCAGAATGCTCATACACAGACCAAAATGCATCATAATGATGACTTTCTGTGTGCTTTCTATAAAATTGTCCCTGTCATATCTGTTGTGATATCAGGCCCTGGATGATGAACTTCCTGAAGAGCGCCGTGAGTACCAGCTTACACTGACTGCCGCTACCTCAGGACTGGAAATAAGTCCCATAGCCAGGCATGCCAGGGTTATTATGGCCGCCAGCGACCACCCCTATGGCCTTTTCTCCTTCACCCACCGCCAGCTCAGGGTAACGGAGGAGGAGGGAATGGTGAGGTCATGAAAATAAGACTGATACATACAGTATATACATCTGCTATATGCTCGAGTAGGCATATTAACAAATGAGGTTGTGTATACAGACTCAACTGATATAATGTAGTTACAAACCTAACCCACAACTATATAATGTCTTTTCGTTTCCTCAGGTGAATGTGACAGTTAATCGCTCCTTAGGTAGTCTGGGCAGTGTATGGGTGACCTATCGGACCTCAGGTGACACAGCGGTCAGTGGAGTGGACTTCGCTCCAGCTTCAGGACGACTACTCTTTACCCCAGGCCAGACATCACAACAAGTCACACTACGTATTCAGGATGAAAGTCTTCCAGAGGGGCCTGAGATGTTCTTCCTCAACATCACTGAAGTGGAGTTAGTCGATGGCAGGTAAAGTAACTTGGAGTTCAGGTGAAGTAGATTACTAACTTTGTTGGTTGGAATGTTTATAATAGCTTCAACAGTGGAGAGTGTTATTGTTCCACTAGGATGTTGCAAATTACACTGGAAGGTCCTAGTCGTTCATAACATAGGCACTGCAAAGCTTTACTTTAGCGAAAATACCATCTTGATGTGACCGGTAGAGGTTTCTTTTCAGTGACATTTCATTTTGTGTCTCCCTCTGGTGGTCAGTGCTGTGGACTACACAGTGAGAGAGTCAGGTCTCCAGCTGGACCAGCCTCCAGCTGTAGGCAACATCTCTTCTCTCACTGTGGTCATACTAACGAATGACAATGCTGAAGGTATCCTGGAGTTCAGACAGGACTATGTCAGCATTACAGGTTAGAGTCAAAACAGAGCCAATTTGAAGCACTTTCATTTTACTGTTCAAGAGAGTCAAACACACAAATAGAACTCAACTGTCATGTAAAATTTGCTATACACCATTTGATACAGTGACCATATTAAAAGATTATTTACTATATGTAAAATCCCTTTTTTCTTATGGCTGTCTTTCTTTCAGTTGAGGAGGAGGTGGGCACTGTTTTGATCCCGGTGGTGAGAAGAGTGGGCTCATATGGACCGGTCTCAGCTCAGTTCATTTCTAGAGGCTTGAGCGCAACCCCTGACCTCGACTACATCCTGTATAATGGCTCAGCGATGTTCGTCCATGGCCAGAATACTAGCCACATTAATATCACAATTATAGATGACCGTGACAGGTGAGAGGGGAAATGAAAAATAACTAAAAGAAAGCTCTAGTTTAATCCTTAAAATATACTGTAAATTTAGCACACACATATTTTCTGTGCTAGCTGCATCAGTGCATCTTAACTTGGAAAGACATTAAGCACTGAGTTAAAGTGTAGAGAAAAAAAATGTAGCAAATAAATCATCAGAAATTCAGCAGGTTACACAGCTCAGTAGCTCAGACATTAAGAAAAAAAAAAAGTTAATTCAAGGCTACAATGAGTGAAGATGCTACTTAATTCCAACTAAACACTGCCATTATCTCCCCAGTGAATATGCAGAGATATTTGAGGTCCTGCTGATTGGAGCAACAGGAGGAGCAGCTTTAGGCTCTCAGCGTGTTGCCAGGGTAACCATCGCCAAGAGTGACTCTCCAAGTGGGGTGGTCCGTTTCCTCAATGAGAGCCTAATCACTGTGGTCAACCCTAACTCCACTCTCAAACTCAATCTTGTTTTGGAGAGAGCAGAAGGCGTAGTCGGCAATGCAACGGTATGAGGAACAATATATTCTGCAATTAAGTCCTGATTTTTTCTTTTGGTTTTCTTCATGGATACCAACGAGTTCTAAAATGGTTTTACCCTTTTGACAGGTTGCTTGGATCATCCGTGGCCCTAACAGCAGAGAAGTCCTTCCTCCATTCAATACAGACATTAAAGAGCCTTCGAATGGGTCCTTCTTCTTCAGGGATGGAGAGAAAGGTACACGCACCATAGAGCTGCGGATTCTCCCCCATGGAGAGGTGGAGGTGGAAGAGACATTTATTATAGAGCTCAGCATTCTGTCCGGAGAGATGGATGTTGATCTTCAGGCTGGTTCCATAACACTGAAGGTACTTCATGGTCACGGGTGCAAGGTTATTTCACCATCATGAATCAGTTAAGATTGTTGAACAAGGATTATTGCAAATTCCAAAGCACGTTTGGCTGAAGGAAATCTGATGGGATGCAATTCTCAGCACTCTACTCACCCTACTCTCCTAATTTGTTTTTGTCTTTCAGATAGAGAAGTTTGGTGACCCAAATGGTATTGTCCAGTTTACTGCAGATTCTCTTAGAGACCGTGTCTACGATGAATCTACAGAAGCAGAGGGCCCCTTCAACATTTCCCTGTTGATTACACGCAGAGAGGGTGTCATGGGTAACATCACTGTAAGTTTACATCAATATACATTTATTATTTATCAATCATATCTAGTATCAGTTTTTTAAAGTAGCTGAATTTAATTCTTTGTGTCCACTGTTTAAGCGTAAACACAACCATATTTTTTACCTCAGGTCCATTGGCAGATACATAGTGACACAGATATAGCAGGCGACTTCCAAGCCCTAGCTGGTTCAGTGATTATTCTGGAAGGCCGAAGGGAGGGGGAAATTGTCCTCAGCCTGATGCCTGATAATGTGCCAGAGCTGGAAGAGCTCTACACTGTCCAACTCACAGCTGTGGAGGGTGGTGCTACTCTGGATGCCAACCCAAACTTCATCAGAACCCACATCAGGTGTGTCAATATGGTCCTGTTGAAGTCAATAATATATATTGACTTCCAGGTAAAAAATCAAAGAATTAATTAACTTGAAGTTAATCTTGTTCTCTCACCCTTAGGGTGCGTGCTAATGATGAGCCTCATGGTGTATTTTCCCTGAGCCCTGCCCAGCAATCTGTGGTGGTAGTGGGGTCAGGGTCAGAGGCAACCAGGGCTCTGGTTATGAATGTGACACGGCTTGCTGGGTTGTTTGGCAACGCTAGTGTGGGCTATAAGATCAGTGGAGGGATAGATGAAGTGATGGATATCGAAGAGATACTGGGAGGACAAGCTCAAGGAAGACTGTTCTTGAGAGAGGGACAGACCTTCAGTACTATCACTGTGCCCATCAGCAACCAGGTAAGGAAGAGGATGCTTTTTGACACTAGTACAGAGACACTCATTCAGCAAATTAAAACTTCTGTGAATGATTACAGAGGAACCTTTTTTAAATTCCATAGTTTATATTGTTTTGAAGTGCTCATTTGCTTTTAGTTCTTTGTTCCTGCCTTTCTTTCTTTAGGTTTTTTTGTCAGTGGGTGAAAGCTTCAAAGCAGAGCTCACTGATGTTAGACTAGTCAGTCCCACCCTTGGTTCCCTACCTCGCCTCCTTCATGAGGGCAGTGTTGCTACGTTGACTGTCCCCGAAGAAGCTGCCAGCTCAGAGGTGAGTTGTGGTTGTGTGTTTTCTTTTCTTTTTATGATATAAGATTTTCTTTAGTCAAGACAGAGTAATTTACACAGGTACTGACAGAAAATTGATCAATACATATGTTTATTAAATTATTTCTCAGCCACAAGAGGGAAAATATGAACGTACTGCACCATATCCCTCTAATATCTCTCAAATAAACTTAAATATAATTTAAAACATAAAACTGACTTAGTGCTGAATCTTTGACTGCTCTGTGAACACTCAGCTGTTTCTTGTCAAGCTTTTTGAATGGTCCATATAATGCACAAGAGATTTCTGTGTAGCTGGCTGCTAACAATGAAATTAACATGACTGAACATGTGTAAGCACTAAAAAAGACACTTCATAACTAATACATTTATTAGTGAGTTACAGAATATTCTACTATAGTGTATATATTGGCAACAAGGTAACACCCATTACCTGTCTTTTCTCACTCATGTTGTGCAGGTTGGCTTTGATGCCCTGGCTCTGCAGGTTTCAAGTGTAGAAACAGGGACATGTGAGGCTAAGGTGACACGAACAGGGCTGTTTGGGGAAATCAGGGTTCAATGGAAAGCAGGGTATCCTGCAGGAAAAGCTTTGCCTGGATTCAGAACTGGAGCTATCACCCCAAGCTCAGGTAATACAGTCAGATGGATTGTTCCCTGAAAAACTGAACGACAGTAGGGCAGACTCACACAGTATTATTTATTCTTGGATGGCAGCACACCAATCTGAGCTTTTGTCTCTTCTATGTTAAATCGATTACTTGCTCTTTCTCTATACCTAACTCTTGCAATCTGGTTATCAGGCTGATGCCAAATAGACTAAAAAAAGCCTGCTTTTCTAACTATTGGTATTGTGCTCCTTCCTTATTTTTAGGCTCACTGACTCTGGCCAATGGAGAGAGAACTAAAGCCATATCTCTCACAGCTATTGCTGATGCATTAGAGCCAGCTTCCTATGCTATACACCTCACTGCTGCCAGCTCCAGTACTCCTGCAACTGGTGCTGTCAAGCTCAGGTAACGGTTTCACAGCAGTCGAACTTGTGGCAGAGTCAACGAATGACAATTTGGACTACTAGTCTTTTGATGGTATCTTTGATTAGTGACGTCAACAGCTATTGAAGTTTTTCTCTGTTAGTATTTAAGAGGTGGATACAATTTATATTGAATATTTGCATATTTGTCTTTATCAAGTGTAGCCTCATTCTGATGTCTGTTTCCCTGCACAGGTCAGGCTCTACCGTAGCAGAAGTGGAGCCACTGGGGGTCTACCAGTTTGCCCCCAATTCCCGCCAGCTAGTTATCGCAGAGGACATCCAGACTATAACACTTTATGTTCAGAGACTCTATGGTTCTCGTAGCAATACCACCCACGTGTCCTATAAAACAATACCAGGCAGTGCAACAGCAGGAGAGGACTTTCTTGCAGTGCCAGATGGCCGTTTGGTCTTTGACTCACCTCGCCAAACCAACACTTCGTTCCATCTTTCAATACTTGATGACTCACTTTCAGAGCCAGATGAGTACTTTCATGTCAGCCTAATAGATATTCAAGACCTTACTCCAGACTTAGCTTGGGCAGAGGCTTCTCCTCGCCTCAATGCTGAGCAAAGTATGGCCACTGTCACCATCCTGGCTAGTGATGAGACTGGTGGAGTTTTGAGTATTGGACCTGGACTGGTCCAAGTACCGGAGGATAGAGATGAGGAGACCCAGCAGGAGCAGAGGGTTGTTCTAAGGGTGCGCAGGTCTGACAGTCAGGTTGGGGATGTGAGGGTTCGGGTCCAAGCATATGGAGGTGTGTGTGTTATTTTTTGTTGTACTGCTTTATTGCTCCATTACAGTATATTATATTATGTTATTTACTTTGATGTTTACAATAGCACTTTAAGTTGTGTTGCTGTGCGGTTTTATTCAGATGGAAGTACAACACCTCTTCCCTTCACTGTGGAACCTGTTGGGACCCTTGCAAAGGAGCAACAGGACTTCCACTTGGAGTCCACTATAGTGTCCCTGCAGGCTGGTCAGAATGAAACAGAGGTTATCCTCCTCATCCTGGATGACTCAGAGCCCGAGGGACAAGAAGTATTCTTCATCTACCTCAGTGATCCAGAGGGAGGCGCGCAAATCACAGACAGTCCATACCAGGGCTTTGGAGCTTTTGTCAAGATCACTATCCTCGGTAAAATTATGAAAAAAAGACCTGTGTTTGAGTCTGCTATAGACCGAAAATAAAACATAATAATTATTATGAGGTATACTGTTTCACTCGCAGTGTGCTCTAGCAGATAAGAATGAGGCAATATATTTGTTTATTGGTCTGTGTTCTGGACTCTGTCTTCTTCCGTTTATAGCACTAGATTAATTCCAGGTGTGTCTTTGGGGTCTAATCAAATGAACCTGCAGACATGTGTTTGTTATCTCAATAAGTGATTTAGTATTCTTCGCTGGTTTCACTAATGCCATTTGATTTGCATTAGGTTACAGCTGCATTATCCTCCACCCGCTTTTTTGGCCCTCATTGCAATACTTCTCATATAATCACTGCAGTGGGCAGATTATTTGTTTATTCAGTCTGTAGGACTGATTACAAAATAAATGATTGTGTGATTGTGAGGTTATGAGGAATTAATTTATTTATATTTCCCTCTGTCCATACCAGGGAGTGACTTCCATAATGGTATTATAGGGTTTAGTTTTAATTCTTTGATGGGCCAAGTACTGGATGAGGATTCCGAGAACAGAACTGCTGTCCTCTACCTGCAGAGACAAGAAAATAGGTAATAAAACAAGTTTTTTTTTAACTTCTGAGATTAATAATGAATTGTCCCCTGGAATTGGTTTGATATTTGTCTGCCACCAAGATGTTTTGATTTCAATCATTTAGTACGCTCTTTCTCCCTCTGTTCAGAGCCTTTGAGGATTTGCAGGTCCTCTGGAGAGCTACCTTAAGCAAGGCAACTCTAACTCTTGTCAACAATGGAGTGAACCTAACCAGACAGCTGGTGCAGACCTCAGGAATGGCACTGTGTAGAAGAGGAGCAATCATCTGTGCTCTCACTCTGGAGGTCCAGGATGATGAGGTGAGAGAGAGGCAGGGGCCCCAGATGAAAGCAGAGCTATGATATGTTGGTATCTTGCTGACCTTGAAATGCACCCAATCCTGCAGGATAAAATACATTACAAATTTGGTTGAATAATGGATTGTGGATCTGTGTAATCATAAGAAATCCTCTGCTGCACAAAATGAAACACCTGCTTATCTGTGTTGCCATAGGAACCAGAGTATCAGACGTGGTTCTTGGTGGAGATTTATCAGGTGGGTGCTGGAGCTACCATTAATGAGACCACTCGTTTTGCCAACATCACCTTGGCAGAAAGCGACGACGCACAAGGCGTTGTGTACTTTACTGTTGGCCATAGACTGCCCATTGCCACCCTGATGACCACAAGGCTCAGTCTCCAGATCTACAGACAAGCAAGCACAGCTTCAGCCATGTCTGTACAATATCGCACACTGGTAAGTATAAAACATATATGTAGTAATTAAGCATATAGCACAAGCGGCTCACAGATGCATACATATGAATACAAATGGGCACAGATACATACAGTGAAATATGCAAAAATGCACTGAAGCACACATCGTGCAAATGTTTTGAAATTGTATTTTTAATTGTTTGAAGTGGTGTTTACCCACCAATATTTAACACATGGAACTATTTTTTTTCACTGAAAGCATAACACCTGGACAGTGTTTATCTGCGTCTGTCTGACCTGCTCTGTTGATTTACCTGATGAGATCCAGCAGACACAAATATAACAGAATACTGATCTAATCTGGTTCTTTCATTGTAATGTTGTAATTATTTGTATTTACTGCCGGCCAGTTAGAAGAACTTGATTATTTTATGTACGATGATAATTTTTTCTAGGATTTTTTGTCCAGTCTTGGAAAATTTGAAGTTCTTTTGCAGGACCAGGATCATTCAGACCATTTATGTTTACTTAATTGGTATATTTCTTTAGAGTGATTCAGAGTAAAATTGAGTCATACATGAGATACAGTATATTACAGTGCAATAATGTTAGATAAATGCATATCGAAATTCACAACTTTGTATGATAAAATCCTTAATTTATGCATGTATTTAAAAATGGCGGACCAATAACAAAACAGCATTTAGTAGTCATTTCACATTTCATCTAGTGGTTGTCCCATGATTTCAGTCTGTCCTCCACTTATACTGTCTATATTGATATTTTATGTAAGTCATGGTTTATTGATGCTGACGAATTTCAAAAAGACCAGTGTTTCCTCCTCTCCTCAACTCTTTGAGGAGAAGAGGAAACAACTCTCATTGCCACGCTCCTTTTCTTTGAGGGACCATGATTAGAGACATCTTGGCTACCCACAGCTTGGGGGCACTCACAGTTTTTGATATTGGAGATCAAAGTGACACAGTGTCTAGTACACTCAATAAAAATCAAAAACCTCACAAAGACACAGGGCCAGTTCATCTGCTTTCATCTCTCAGAGCTAAAGCATGTTGCGATACTGCATAATAAAAGCGTGTATTATTATTATTATTATTATTATTATTATTATTATTATTAAAATCCTTTTCACCTTAACCGTCACATCATGGTCAACTTCACAAATTTACATTTGCTGCAATTGCAATGAAGAATTGTGCCTTTGAAAGGTCTGAGGTATAATTTGTTTTTATTGACTGCTTTTAGGTGAAAAGCACATATTAATAAGTTATGTCATTACTTGTCATTTTGGAATTTTTTGCTATATAATGCTGGCTATATTTACAATAATTCCAGTCTTCCCTTTCTCTTTGTTTGACACTTCAACTTGCTGTTAAAAGCAGTCAATCAGAGTTTACCACAAAACATGTCTTTGTTTTTCTTCTAGGAGCTTCTTAGGGAAGACGTGGTGGGTCCCTCTGTAATCTCGCCTGCTAAAGCAGGGATGGACTTTCCAAAACAGGAAGGTCGAATAACCTTCGATATTGGCCACCATAAAACTTCCCTGGACATTTACCTGACACCTGACCTCGCCTCAACCTTGCCCACACCTAAGCGCTTCCAGGTGGAGCTTTACAATGCTACAGGGGGCACCAGAGTGCACCCTCAGTTTGGTCTGGCTAATGTGACTCTGGTGTCAAATGCAGCAAGTGAAGCTGTGTGGGTTTTACTTGACCAGTTACATCAGCCTCTTAACCCAACTATATTGAATGAGGTGCTGCAAGGATTGATCAATAAGGTCACTACACAACTCACTTGTGAGCAGATGACCGCTGTGCTTGAAGCTCTGGGGAAGGTAAGAGGCTCAGAGAAGATTAAGGACGAAAACGATTCCTGTAAAAAACTGTAAAAGCTCCCTTATATGCTCCCTCACAAGACCAATATCATGATGTGTGACTAGATATCTTCTAGGATTAATGAATATATTTTTTTGGTTTAGTTTTAATTAAATTAATTTTAATATGCCAATAGTTTTACTAATGATTTTCTTCCGAAAGCACGAGTAATGTCATCACATTTTCCATATCGACATATGTGGTCAAAATATTTTTGATTTTATCACTATTTCCTGGACCTTGCAAATAGCAGATTACTGATTTGTATTTAATTTTTTAAAAATTGTTGCATAATGAGTCAGTGATGAGTGAAGCACTTGCTTCTGTATGATTTTATTTTTTCACCACTTGAAGCTTTTGAGTCAGTGTAGTAGTTTGTGTCAGACAGAGCTATGCTAAAGGGCATGCATCACTTCCATTGCACTATTTTGACAGTTCTGACAAGTTTGTCATTTGAAATTTTCTCTAATGTCAGGCTCCAGACAAGCAGAGACACCGCTGTAATTTAATATGAGGGAGTGTGCGGGGGACGGAAGAGAGAGAAATGAGTCTCACAGCATGAGAATACGTTGAAGCAGAGAGAGTCAGAGGAAGATGAAGGGAAGGAGACACTGCAGACAAAAATGGCATTAATTCACGAAGAAAGACACGAAAGCTACATAACACTTAGGCCTAAAGAAAGTGACAGAGCCAAGAGCTCCAGAAAAGAGAAATAGGGCACTCTAAATTTTACTCAAATCCAAATCACATGTATATCAGTGACAGATACATAACAATACCAGAGGTTCTCAATGCTTCTATCACTCTCTCCCACACCCTGCCTTTTTCCTGAACCAGGTGCTTGCAGAGGCAGAGATTGCTCCTTTACAGGAAAGTAGCCGGAATTTGACCTATGACCTGCTGTGTGCTTTGGCCAATCCCAGCAGAGTCGACACCCGAGGCCTCAGCTACCTTGCTGAGGTGTCGGAGCGCTTTGCTTTCACACTCCTCACTCGCAGCCAGTGTGAGATGTGAGTGTCAACATCCCTCTTTAACATTTTAAGATGTTCAACATCTTGTGGTGTTTTACAGATAAACACTATCTTAGAATGCATGGTCACATCAAAACACCAGTGATTTTCCTTTTAAATATTATTACCAAGATTTTCATGCTTGGTATTAAATATTTTTCTATGTGTGATTTCTCCAGAAGGGGTACCATCCTGGAAACATGTCCATATATGACCATCTCTGCCTTCCAGTGGTACCCAACACAAATCAATGGACACAAATTCAGGGGTCGTAATGCAGACTTCCTCCAGCTCCCAGATACCATGTTGGCAGTACCAGCACTCTTGACTGCTGACTGTGGCAACCTCAGCCAGATTCAGCTGACCGAGTTTAGAACTGAACACTGGTTTCTCAGCAATGATACAACCACTGCTCTCAATGGGAAGGTAGGGAAGTTCATATAGTTTTGCTTCATTTACTGTATAGAGCAAAGGAAGTTTATCAAATGACTTTTTTTTACTGATGGGACAATATTTAATCAAAATCCTGCAGGTGGCAGTATTGCTCCAACAGAAACTGGCCATTAATTTTGAAGTTCACTCCACAGCTGAACTCTTTTCTTCTGCTGTCTCTGTTTATATGTAGGTATTCTCAGCCAGCCTCCAGGACAGAGGATCACGACCCCTAGAGGATGGCAACGAGGTGGTGTATCGTATCCATACTCCTGGTCAGCAAGTTAAACCAGGCCGGTCTCTGTGCCTTCTCTGGAACCAGACCACTGCAAGGTAATCTACCACAGACATACCTATTTAGGTTCTTGCTGAGTCCCTCTAGATAAGCCAAAGACAGCTGGTTGATACTCTCAAATTTATATGAACAATCAAAAGATTTCTGCAACTACCATTGCCGATAAAGTCAGTGGTAAAGGGTGTTTATTCCAATGTGTGCTGAACTAAACATTTTTTTTTTTAGTAATTGTTAAATGTCTCAACTAAATCTTTATAGCCTCTCTCTGATGCTGAATCTCTGTATTTTTAACTTTCTGAAAATGCTCTAAAACTGTAACCTCAAGCTCACCTATCTGTCATCCTCGGATTATTGTGAGCGAGACCAGTTTGCTTAATAAAGGGCAAAAGTCCAAGTTCAGCCGCTCAGTAATGCCCTTTCTGTGTCCATGGGGGAAGTCACATCTTTATGTTTAATGTCTGCACATTCAGTCTGCTAATCCTCTAACTTGGGAGTCAGTTTGTTGAAGGCGTTCTTGGGGCGTGGGATGGGACTTGGCTGGAAAGCACTGTTACAAGTCAAGAAGTGGCAGGTTTGGTTTGGCCCGAACAGCTACTTGGACGATGTATCCCAGACAACAAAACTGATGAGAGAACTGATATGAGAGAGAGCAAAAGGTGAAGAGAGAAGCAAAGTCACTGATAAGGAAAGGTCAATATTGCAGTATGACTTTCTTAATGTGAATGCAAGGTTAAAATGAAAATGTTTGAGGATGGTTTTCGCTTTCAAAAACTGCTCAATCAATACCTATCTGTTAGTTGTGCCACTGAATCTAGCACAAAAAGTATCATTATGTTCTGGTTTGTCACTCAACATCGTATAATAAAACTAAAAGAAGTCAAAACACCACATAGCAGACTGCTGAGCAGAAGGCCCATTACCATGCCTTGTTATTTTCCTTGTCTGCATTATACCCTGTTGTAACAATAGTGTCATAACTTGTCCTCTTTCTTTCCTCACCTTTTCCGGCATTTTGTCCTCTCCTTTCCCCTCTAGCTGGTCATCAGATGGTCAATACTGCAGGGTTGTGAAAGAGAGTGGGAACTATGTGGAATGTGCCTGCTCCCACTTGTCTATCTACGCAGCCTACGCAGAGTTTTCTACTCTTGCTTCCTACAACGAGGCCTTCTATGCCTCAGGTGTTATCTGCATCTCAGGTACAAAACACACTTCTCTTATGTCTTCTCTTCTACATTTACTTCTACATCTTCTCTTCTGATTGATAAATCATTTTTTTATCTAGCATTAATATTGGTTTCATGTGTTCCGCTCTCCGCAGGCTTTGCATTGGCCATCATATCCCACATGCTGTGCTCCCGTTTCCCCATGTTTGCTGCCAAACTGCTCACTCACATGATGGTGAGCTGCCTTGGAACCCAGGTAATGCATTTCTGCTGAGATCCTTTTGTATAGTATTACAGCACTTTACTATATAGGCCAAAATGAGCACTAAGACCCAAAAATCAATGTTTATGATGACAGACACACTCATACTCCCACACCATCTGCGTTAGTTTCTGTGGCATTTTCATTGTCTATATTACCTCAAATGCAGATGGATAGGGAACCTTTGGAAATTATTATTGTGGCATTCATCTCTCTGTGCTCTATGGATCAGTAGCTCACACAAATTAACACAGGTGTAATGTGTGTAGCGCAACACATACTTTCACTATCGTGATCTACAAATACTGACACACACATACATATATTTCTTTATATTTCAATATTTCAATATTTTTACATGTACCAGGAGTACACGCACATACACACACAAACACACACATATATGCTGCTCCAACCCATCTTACTGGCCACTAGACATGTCACAGGTATTTTCTTGGAAATGTGCATAGAACAAAAATCATTGAATGCAATTGGTTGCATAGTTTGCGGGCTGGTGCGTCCTGACAACACAACCATGTCCCCCGCACCCTCGCCCATTAAAAACGCAAGCTGTCACATAAGCAGTGAGCGAGATAGATATGTGGCTGCACGTTAGTCTCTCAGCTGGTCCCCACCGTGTGTGTGTGTGTATGTGTGCATGTGTGTGCGTGAGTGAGTGCGGGACTGGTAATTTTCCACTGGTCTCCCCTCTCTTTGGTTGACAAACACGAGCCCCTACTAAAGCAGCCTGTCGTTGGGGGCGAACCAACTCGGACTCAACCTGTTTATGGCCCATGCAGAGCCCCTGAACCTTAAAGGGTTTTGGATGGAAAATTCCGTCCTCTTCTGTTTCCTTGTTGATACTGTACTGCATGTTAAGGCGTTCTTCCTTGGATGCGCATGTGTCTGTGCTATAGTTTATAAAATACATGCATGTGTTTCTTTGGCCTTCTAGTCGAGGCCATTCGATGAAGGCCTGGTTGAATTTCACACTGACAAACTGAAGGCCTAACTGAATGTGCAGTCGGGTATTAAGATTTACCCTCTAAGTGGTTATCTGCTGGGAATATTTTGGAGGTAATTGTGGGCTCACGGAGCAGGATGTGCTAAATTAAAATAACCATTTGACGTCATTGTCTTCACTTAACAATGCACTTTATCTTAGATCTTAGATAGCTAGAAACAGAAAAAAACACAACTTCCTTTTTGTATAAACCTCTGGCAGCAGATTAGTTAGTGAAGTCTATTTGTCTTTAGCCTTTTCTGTCTAAAGAAGCCCAATTCTCCTGCCTAATTTTCAGGGGCCTTATTTTCATAATCCTAGTAGATGACGTCAATACAGCACTCAGCTCAAATATTCAGTGGCTGACTTTCCCTTGTTTAAACATGTATGCACAAGATGAGAAGTGCAGTGGACTTGAGCCTGAAACATGACGAATTACCAAGACAATTTAACAGCAAGGTCCATTAAGTAGTTGTTCTGTCTGATATTTTACCACTCAGTGTCATGTTTGGTCTGCCTGGTGCTTGATGAAGTAGGCTTTTCTTGTTTCCCAAATAGCTATCTAAGCACACTAATAAATTTAATAAATGCTGTCACATACATACTGGTGTTTATCTACCTCTATTAAGTGTGTATGGATTTTGATGCATCCGGAGATATCAGTTCTCTAACCACAAAACCAAAACAGTAGTGTTTTGTAAAACTGAGGTTGCAACTGCTTTGAATTTGGAACAAACCTGAGCGTTGTTTTTATAATCAAAGGTTGGCATTAGGAAAGGATTAGCGTTACATTTCTGTATCAAGAAAGTAAAGGATCCTGCATCTTTGATTGAAGAGATGTAATTGGAGACAGAAAGGTCTCCTGAACTTGTGGGTCTCAGCCTTGCTCGTGCATCACCATTGATTTGAACTGTCAGGTCCAGCACCAACCACTGACAGAGAGGGCTCTCCATCTGTGTAGTCTGGGCTGTAATTAGTTACTGACACTGCCCTCAGTGGGGAGAAAATTAAAGCTGCCGGTTTGATTTATTTCTCTCTGCAACAGCTACAGTCAGGTAGAAAGAACTGAGAAATATCCCACTCCTCTGTGAGAGTCTGAGAGTTGAGAGCAGGTGGAGGAGATGGAGAAGGTGGTGGCCCGTGGTTCAATTTGTAACGTTTTTAATTGTCTTACTGTCTCAATATGTCTGGCTGTCATCCTTTTCAGCCGCTTAGTTTCCACAAATGTCACAGACCTGAGGGTACTAATGGTAGCTGTTATTTGGCTTTTAAACTACCAACCACAGTAAGGTGACAGGAGTATGAACACCATCAAAAGAGAATGAGAAGTGAGATGGCAGGATAGAAAAAGAACAACAACATTTAGTAGACTTACTACATTAATATAAGATCAGTTCTAAATAAAATGCATTTAGTTTGTCTATCATCTTGTTCTCTTAATGAAGTTCCATCTCCTCCGTGTTTCGAGATATTACATATTTTGAAGTCCTCAGATTTGTTTCTCTTTTCAAAGAATTAATTACAAGCTATAGGAACAATAGCTCTATTGCCAGAAAATCACCAAAAAAAGGCAACAAAACTCATCTTCAGTGTCGCCAGGCAACTATTTTAGGCAGTATAATGAAAAAGTGAAATTCCAGTCATCACATTACGTTTTGCAGTGTCAGTTGTAGGTGTCACCAAAAAGACACAAGAAGTTAGCCCCTGCAATTCCAACACAATCTTTTCCCTAACTAATAATATCAATGTGACATGTCACTTTTTACAGTTCAAAAAAAGCAGAAAATGTAGATCAAGTTTCTACAAACAGCTAATGCAGCTGTTTTTAGTAATTGTCAGAGCTGTGGGTCCAAAAGTTTGTTTGCTTCTTAATCTTCTAGTTTTATTATAAGATGGTAAAATACAAGATATTAGATATATTATGTAGGCTTGCATAATGTAGTTTCAGTAGGATAGCTTTAGATAGACCCTAAAATATTTCAGACATAGAATCTTGTTGAGGGGTCAGAAAGGCTGGGACTGATCTGTGTTGATATCAAGAAACCCACAGGGCGACAGAGAGCGGCCACTGACAATGATACAAACATCAGACCTCCTACTGAGAGAAAATAATGATTTGTCCTATCCAGCACCTCCAGGGAGAGTCATCTCGCACTGAACGATTGTGGTTTTGTGTGTGTCTGTGTGTGTGTGCGCGCGTGTGCGTTTTTGTCACATCAGAGGTTGTGTGATGACAGTCTCTGGCTCTGGCCAGCCGTTTGTCCTCCCCTCAGCAAGACAACTGAAGATTGTCTGTGTAGAGTGGAAATTTACCCAGTGCATATGTGCTATGGAAGTGAACCTCACTTTGTCGTATGTGTGTACGTATGATAAAATGCATTGGATTTTGTGCGTGCTGTCATGTCAGGGCTCTTCACACTAGCAGCAATGAAGACCAGTATTTGGGCAAGAAATCAAATTCAATGAATAACTAACATTAAGACGGGGAGTATATAAGTACGGTCTATATATGCGCAAATGTACATTCAAGTTTTTATGAGTTATCCCTTATTGTCACCCACATTGAAAAAAATGGTTTTAAACTGAGGATTGTTTACTATTTCTAAGAAGATCTTTGTTCACGTTTGTGTCCCTCCTAATTTATATATACATTTTTTTTTAAATTCTTTGTGACAGTTATCTTATATTTGTAAAACAATATGAGTCCATCAAAATTAAAGATATTGCACAACTTTCCTTCAATGTACCATGCTTTATTCCCCAAATGAATTCAGTTATCTTGCCGTCATCAGGGTGAAAAAAAACTGAAAATTATTTTGAATGGAACAAAAACACAGAGAATCTTATCTTTTCACTACTTTTGATTTAGACTACAGCCACTGTATATGTGGTCCTAAATGCATTAAGACCACATTGTGCACTTTTAGGTCAGTATTCATGCGGTTTTGCTGTGTCTCCAGGGGACAGATCACTGCCGTCATAAATGTGCATTCATTTTACCGAACATAAATCAATGACAGTAGAGACAGCATGGTCACAAAATTGATAGATTGATATTTTTGGGTAGAGACCTCCTTTCAAATACAACTAGATGGCTGGTGGTTTCATTTTTCTTTTTATATGAACCCCTTCTCTCTCCTTTTGTTATCTTTCAGCTCCTCGGGCACTATTCATCCCTTTCCCGCTCATTTCAGAAGAAGTAGAGGGTGTTTGCTTTAAGCCATGGCGAATAAGATTCCCAAAAGAGGGTGAAATAATATGTCTGAACAGGACATGACACGAGTTACCGACACTCTTTCGAGTGAAAGGTGTAGAAGTTTCAAAGAAGTCACAGATCTCCTGTAGCACTGTATGCCAAAACCTGTCGCGCCACTAAACAAATTTAAAAAACGTTGACAGTTTGAGATAATCACAGGCACCGCAGTCAATTTAGACTTTTTATTTCTATTAAAAGTCACTAAAAATATTACCTAAATATTCCCTAGTCTGGTGGTGTTTGGTTCTTGTTTATGTATAATGTGATTGACAGAACTCTGATATCTAATTTAAAATACCTCAGCTGATGTTTGTGTGTGTGCTTGAACACACGTATCCATGTGCCCATGTGGGAAAGGAAAATCTAATCTCCGTCTCTATTGCAAACAAAACACAATTTAATTTCTTATCCACTGTGATTAAAAAACCTTCCACATCCCAGACGGCCATTCCCACACTAATGTTTACCTCAGTGGTCCAAGTGCTTTATTCCAGTTTCTGGGAGGTGTTTAGGTGACTCTTAGTTCTGGTTATAAAAGATTTCCTGTTAGCTCTGGGACTGGTTCCAGCATTCAGAAGCCTGCTCGTCAAACCACAAACTCACACTCATACACATTAACTTCTTTACTCACACACACACACGCACAATACACCACATACACCACCCACCACCATCACTTCCCGTCTCTGAGAAGAATAAATAAGTTGTCTGATTGCTGTCAGGATTCCTAAAAGTTCCTGTTTGTCGTCAGCATGTATGTGTACGTGGGGGAGTTTCTCAGCTCTTCAGGAAAGGGGATGTATGAATTGCACAATGACCAATCAATCATTAAATCAATAAACAGAGAGAGTCTATGTGTCTACTTCTCTGGTTGATGTCAGAGACTATGCCTATCTTGTCGTTTTCTGTGCTTATCTCCATAAGTGTCTGGACACAAAATGGCAATGCAAAAGAAGGAAAAGAATGAGGAGAAAACATAGTGTATACTTATTCCTTCTCCAGTCTACTCTCAGCCAATAGATTCTTCCATTATATTTTTCTCAGGTACTTCAAATAAACGGTCCCTTAGTGGTTTATGAACAAAATGATCAAAAATGTTCCTTTTTTTTCCCTTACTCTCTAGCCATTTTTGCTTGCAGTTGTTAAAAAAAAAATAAACAGCAAGATAAAGCAGACGTCGTGTCCTTGATAGGATTTTAATGTGATGCTAAGCTCTTTACTGTCTGTCAGTCCAAGCTAATGGTAGGCAAGTGATAGAAGGGTATTAAGTATCAGCAGTCAGGGCCCTTCGTTACTGTGTGTGTGAGCGTGTGTGTAGACGGGGCAGGGGAGAGGTGAAGACAGCCTCTTGGGAGACTCAGATTACACTCTACATGTTGGTCCAAAACCTTGTGTCTAGTGTTGCCCTGACTCTTATCTTCTTCATCTGATCTGTCTCTGTTTAAATCAGCAGCATCTTTTCTTCAAAACAACTCAGTTTTCATTGCGACCTTGTCTGTTTTGCCTGATATTGAAAAATGAGGCTAAACTATATAAACTAAGATATTTTTTTACTCTTTCGTGTCTTCATTCCTGTTTTACTTCCTTGTGTCTGTCTTCCCCTCTGGCTTTTTCTGTCTTCTCTCACCCAACTATTATTTCACAAAATGATGAGTAATGTCCCTGTTTCTATTCTCTGTCCCCTTTATCATTCTGGCTGCTGCTGGGCTTAGCTTAGAGCTGTGATATTATAAGCAAGAGGCTGTCTCACTGTGTCTGTCCCTCTCTTTCTATCTCTGTGAAAATGGCCAGGCACATCCTGTGTGACTCATCAGTTTGACCAAGGACAGTATTTTCACATTTTCATTTTTCCCCTAAACTGGTTAGAGACACTGAACTTACACTCGGAGACTCACCAACCCTCTGGATTTCTGCCGGGACCATTTTCATCAAAGTGTAATAACATCATCAACAATGCAATGACTGCTACTCCTTAAAAGTACCCTTTGGAGTTTTCCTGTAAACACAATTATATTTGCGTTCAGTATTTCCAACAAGAACACATTTCCTCTGTTCTTGAGGCTTATCAAATGTGTTGAACACATTTATTTCCCCAAAAATATTTACAAACCTTTGTTTTGTATATTTTGTATTTTTGTATATTTCCTGCATTTTGTTGGCATATTGCATCGAATGTCTTAGCAGTCAGCCCCATTAACTGTTGATCAGTTGCAGACGTGTAGTGCTTGCAGTGCTTGGTTTGTATGCCATTTACTGTAAATAGTCCATTTGATTTAACAGCAAACAGTTTTTTGGCAGACATTGTCAGCAAACTACACCAGCTTCTGAATGTGTTTGACATTTTGTACTGATCTCAAAAATAATGAGGTTTCATGTGGCATGATTCTGTAGTCTGTTTTAGCCTGATCGTCCTATCAGGGTTGGCTTTCGTGCAGGCTGGATAAAGCGAAGAGCATTCAATGGGATACTAAACTGATTCTGAAACTCACACCTGTCTGTAGTAGACAGCCTACTGCTTGACCGTGTTACATTATGTTGCACTAATATCAACTTCACACAGTGGTTATACATTATCAAACCATAAAATCTGCAACACAGAATTAAAAGCTCAGCTAATGTCATATCCTTTTTATACTGAACTTCTCTTTGTCACGTAGAACTTGTGATTTATCTACTTTATCTCTTCACTTTCAAGAGGATATAAAGTAATGTTCAACTAATTTGTGTCATCAAGTCCCAAGCACTTTCCTGACACACACGCTCTATTACCATACGTGCAATTATTCGTGAATTGGTCTAGTTATTTATCCACCAGGGTGGTCAGACATTAGTCTTATAAGTATTACATCATAGGATAGCTAGCAGGGTGAAACACACGCACATACAATCTTCTGCCAATGCAAGCCATCCTTGTCAGTCCAGTACAGGTTTCCTTGGTAAACTATTGACCTGTAATACAAAACAGGTTACATTCAGTTATTAACTCACTTTGTGTAGCTGCTCAGCTGTGTAGTATTTGCAGTATTCATAATTTGTATTTCCTTGACTTTTGCATAGGTTGCAAGCGGTTATGTTTGTGTGTCTGTGGCCACCGATTTGCACCTGTGACAACTGATTTGTTAAGTGCAATGTAAGCTGAATTAATGGTATTGGTTTTCTTACCCTCCGCCATCCTACAGCAGACAAGTACTAACCTTTCTGGACTCTGGAAGTTACACTCTCATTTTTGCCAAATGTGTGTTATCCTAACAGCTGGCGACCCTAGATACACTTCCATGAACTTTCCTCTATTTCCAGTAAAAGCACAGTAAAGAGCAAAAGGCCACATTCTCCTTTGTCAGGACTCTACAGTTAGCTCCTGCCTTGTCAGGTGGCCGTGAGACATGAAACAGCGCAGATAAAATCCTACAAGCTGTCAGTTCCTAGGACAGTTATTTCTGAGGTAATGGGGTATTTCAGTTATGCACACCTTTAGACGGTATAACAAGTCACTGTGTTAAGATCATAAATACAAAATAAATTTATGAATAAATTTATGTTTCAAAGACAACATGTCCTCTTTCTGAATTAACAAAATCTATATCCAACAGACCGGACATATTACTTCCCTTGCGCTGAGCTAACACATTGACTTCCAACTCCATTACCTGCTTCAGTTGATAAAGATAATACAATCAACAGATAGTTACCTGGGAATAAAATCACTTGTGGCAAGTCAGATCAAGGCCGTGTTTCATTTTATCCGTTGCTGGCTTCCCTATAATCATATTTTATTATGAGAGGCTCCTACCTCAATAATTTAGGGCCAAAGTTTAATAAATGCACCGGCATGAAGAAATCTGTTTAAAATGTACCATTAGTCATTGTTGTCTGCTTACTGCTGTACTTTCTAAACTCTCCATGCAGAAGCAGGCACCTTTTACCTGATTCTGTGGAGTCATCCAGTTTGACATGAAGAACTTTATCAAAAGGCTGCTGACATTGTGAATGATAAACAAAGTGGGAGCCTACAGTTGTCAAAGTCCCTGCTCTATTTTTGGAGTTTGACGGCTTGTCTTGGCAGGCCTTTGTGAGTTGAGTGAACCTCGGAGGTTTAGAGAAGTGAAAACACATTTTACCCTGAAACTGTTGAGGTCAGTGCTGTTGCTATTTTAGCTTGTTGTTTGAACTGGTTTTCTAGGTTTGGATGAACAGGAGGTTTCCCAGTTGTTGTAACATGACACAGCATATTTGCATTTATTCTGTCTGTATTGAGCTACATTTTACAATTAGTATCGAAATTTTATATGTAGTAATCAGTTATGAATGTTCTGATGAGGCTGTTTCAGGATTTCTTGTGCTTGGTAAACTGCAACCACAAACAGAGAGAGAGAGAGAGAGACATTGACTGATAGAATAAATTCTGTGATGCTAGGCCTGAAATAGAAAATGAGAGTTGCCCAACTTCCTCAAAGAATCAGGAAATGTTTAATGAAGCAAGGAAATGGTGACTGGTATAATCAAATAAAACTGCATCTCTAATAAGGTCTTTTGTTCTTGGCTTAACAGAAAATTGTAATCAGTCAATTTTGTCAGTTTGTTTTTCATTTTGGGTGAATCTTGAATCTCATTGTTTTCCTGAGCATGTTTTAATAATTTGAGTTTAAGGTGATGACAACAGCAGGCGTGCTGCTGATTGCCAGTGCATTAGCTCAAGAACAAAACATATTTTAAGCAACAGAAACATTAAAAACACAGGAAAAATAAACAGATAAACACACACAAACAGATACTCCAGTACATTAGTGTGAATATGCACACACACACACACGCACGCACACACACACACACACACTCACATGCACACACACACACACACACACACAAACACACACACACACACACACACACACACACACACACACACACACACACACACAGGTAAATGCATAGACAAATGTTGTTCGCAATATTGTCAAGTAAGCAGAGCTAGCTCCTGGATGTCACAGTTATGAAAAACATGCATATGCTTGCCAGATGGCCGTATGTGCATATACCCACTCATCTAACCCACTGTAGCCTACAAACACACAAACACTCATACAGAAACACATAACACCACAAACACAGCCCCAGCCTTCAGCTCTTTGTCACTTTGACCTGTAGGGGTCACTATAGCTCCACAGCCAGAGCCAAGTTCAACAGTAGATGTGAATGAAATGTCTGATCAATGACTCCCCTGAGCTCTATTTCTTTTTATGACAAGACCATTTTGGAGCACACAAAGAAATTGCTGCACTGTTATCCAAAGAGAAATTGTTTGAGTCAAATTCCCCATCTCTTCTCCTTTGGATGATCTCATCCCTAGAGATGTTTAAGCCGTATAACCTCCTCATTATACAGAATCCGATCAGCCAATCAAAAATTCCTCTGGAGCAGTTTATTCTAAGTAGCTTGATACAAAATGACAAAACAGTTTACAGTTGAAACTATAAGATTAAGTCATAGTTTTGTAAGCATTCTGCTAATTTATTCTAAGTTTGGTATGGTAGTTGAAGAAGGCTAACTGGGACATTATACAGCGCATGATAGTACAGCTGTGGCTCTGATTAAGTCTAAATTAGACTGTAAGGTACCAGTGCACAGTGTATAGGAGGAGCATGAATGGAGCATACAATATTTAACTCAATCAGAGTCTTCATATATTGATTGGCTTTACAGCCACCCATTGACAGACACTGAGAGCTGCTTCTACTGGATCGATGGCCTTTTGGACAGCAGTGGATGGGGCTGCTTTAGTGGGTCAGTGTAGGTTTCTGCAGGATTTCTGATCAATATGATTAGACGTGAACTTATGCACCTGATGATTAGATGAAGCATGAAAGTACTACTGACATGAAGGTGATGCAACAGGTCACCATAAAAAGATCTCTGTGTGTGAGTAGCCTAATTGTTCATAGTCTAACCTGTGATGTAACTCAGGTGGCACTTTCATAATCATATCAGCATAGTTGTACATATGTTAGAAAGACATGCTGCAAATTGTATAGACCACTGCCCCCCTTTCCTCTCGCTTTCTGCCTCTGATTCTGAATCAACCTCACATGGAAGTGGAAAGATGGCCTGCATTATTGAGGGGAGTAAAAATCCTTTAGGTTTTGTGTATCTCACTCAGACTGAAATGCCTTGGAAGCTATGACTCAAAGAAACTTTCACAGAAACATATGAATATAGCTGAACAGTGTTCATGTTTTCATGTTGTTTTGTTTCATCCATTGACCCAGAATAGCATAAAGAAACTGTGGTCAAACCATGGCAGCGGACTGTATAATTCTGTTTGTGTCTAGGTGCAGACCGACATGTTGTATGTACTGAAGCACATACGCAGTGTGTGTGTGTGTGTGTGTGTGTGTGTGTGTGTGTGTGTGTGTGTGTGTGTGTGTGTGTGTGTGTGTGTGTGTGTGTGTGTGTGTGTGTGTGAGAGAGAGAGAAAGAGAGAGGGTTTTGTGGTAGAGCAGATTAGACCCATTGAGTGTGTGTGTTTAGGGAGCTGACCTTGCACAGCTGGTTAAAGTGTGCCCCAATGCTTTGCAGCCCAAAGGGTTTTTCTGTCTGGTCTCCAGACTGGTTTACACCAGATGTTGAGGAAGGAAATTCAAGAGGCTTCTTGAAAGTAGCCCCGCTGTGATCGAAAGCAGCTGCAGGTTTCCAGCAGCAGACACTCTTTGACTAAAGTGTGAATGGGTGAAAAGAGAGGAGGCCTGTTGGAATGCAGCTAAATGTGCTTCATGTGGGTGGTACTGCTGAGGTTGTCTGTATGGAGGAGGCAGCATGACTACTGGTCTCTGTATGGGTGTAGTATGAGCAGTGTAGGGGATACAGCAGCAGCAAAAATAACATTGGGAGTAGTTTCCATCTACATGTATGATACAAAAGCTTGTTTTAGCTGCCTCATACTCTTCAACGTACTCTTCAAGTCCCCTATTTGCTGTGTCACACAGGATCACATTGAAACTTAAACCTGAAAGGCTCTGCAGGCTCTCAGTTTATCGTTGATTCTGGGAATATATAATTTATTCCCAGAATATGTGATAAAGGCACTTTATGTTATTCTTCCCTGTTTTACACAAGCATGTAGACATACTATTACCATATCGCAGTGTGTGCTTACGTAAGCGAATGTAGACACAGTGTTGTGGTTGTTTTGATGTGAAACAGACCAAAGAGGGGTGAGTGTTTATTTGCAAACAGCTGGCTCAGCAAGTAAGCCTCAACCCAAGGTTCAACCCAAAACACCTGTGAACTTTACTTCTACACTCTGACCTTAAGCAACTGGACATGCATTTCCAAAAACACTTGAGATAACTGCTCATTATCACGCATGGATGCTATGTTGGTGAACTATCCAGTGAGGCTGTTGCTCTCAAAATGTGACATCAGACACTTTACACGATTGAGATTTAATCACTTCCATGTCAACTGTGATGCATGCCGCTCACACAGGGTTTGTATGCTTATTTTTATTTTAACAACCTCACACGTCTTGTCAGCAAATGTTAAATCACTTATTTCTTCTCCTTCTCCTCACACACTGGCCCACTAACCCAGCTATCAGCCATCCCCATGTGTGACCTGTTTCTTGGAATTGGCTGTCCCGTGTGCTTCAGCAAATAAACAACACACACACACATGAAATGAGAGGCTGCAGAACGTGAGGAGACTGATGATGCTTGCACATACTGAATATTTTAAGGCAAGAAAAAATGGCGTTGAATGGCACTAAAGAAAACCAGTAACATTACTCATAACTATACCTACATAAATATATATAATATTTTATATAATTTTATATCTTTTAAGCACCCTTTGCTAAGATTGCCAGAAAAGTCTGAATTTCTCAGCTGTGGATAAGGAGAGGTGGTGTGATTGATAGTGATGAGAGGACGGAAGCGGCTTGATGGGAAAGCAGTGCTTTAGTGAGAAAATGATGGCGATGAGGGAGGGTGGAATGATAATCTCACATTTCTCTTTCTCCCTTTTCTTTTGCATTATCTTTCACTGAACAAAGGCATAAGAGGAAACACCCAGGGTGCAGGCTGAGGCTGGAACCAGCTAGATCAGACCGGTAGCTGTTAGAGAGAAGGGGGAGGTGAAGGAGAAGGAAGGAGAAGGAGGAGGAGGGGGCGATGAGATGAGGGCGGTAGAAGGAAAAGATGGGATGAGGGAAGCTGGAGGAGGGGAGAGGTGGAGGTTAAGTGTTTTGGACACGAGTCTAGATGGATAGTCTGGCAGGCAGACAGCTAATGCCCCATTCCCTCAGTGATGTAATGCATCAGACAGAGCCTATTTTTAACCACACTGGTACATTTAGCTACTTTAGCGTCAGCACACAGGGCTGTCGATCAGCAGCAGAACTTACTGTTTACTATATTTCCTCTGTTCAGTTTGGTGTTGCAGCGTCTCACTGATCTCCTTTGTTGCACCTTATTAGTAAATGACTATATGTTATTTGGTTACTTTATTGTTTTTGTTTTTTGTTTTTTTTTGCAAATGCATCCTCTTAATGTTTTTGTTTTTTCTCATTTTCATCTTGATGACGCTATTTGGCATTATGCCAGTTTGCTTTGAGCTCTTTTTATCATTCACCTCTGCTGAGCTAAGGTTGGGAAACAAGTATTTTGTTTCTTTCAGGCCTTCTTATCATATCAAAGTGAGGTTAAAGCTTCTTTATAGATAAGTAGAACAATTTCCAAGGCAGCAAGAGATCTGGAACAAAAACAACAACTCTGAGAGAGTCTCCAGGGTGCTTCAGGGCCAAAAAACAAAGGGGAGCTCTCTGATTGGACATTTAGGTAAGGAGATGGACCAATAGTTCAGGCTTAAGGTCTTGGGCCTGATGACAAGGCCACATTCTGTGGGAGAGGAGCAGATTTGTTTTCTGCTTTTCATATGTATTGTCAAAGGCCTTTTCATGGCCTCTGTCTCTTACACTGATCTCTCCCATGTTCCCTTTCTACATATCATATTCTGTTTCTCTCTCAGAATATGATTACTCTCTGGCAATTTTCTGGGTGCTGGCGATAAAATCACGTGCAAGGGAGACAACATGTAATCTTTGTTCACTGGGATAATAAATTAATATCATTCATACATTTTGTATGCAAGCTTTGATGGTTCCTGTTTTACCAGAAACAAGAGCATGCAAGCACGCACATAACACACTACACTGTCCTGCAGCACCTCCCAGTCTCTGCTTTGAATAAGTCTGTAGCCTGAGGGTCTAGACAGGTCGACTCCTGGTGTCTTACACAAAAGAGAAGGAGGCCTGGGGACAAGGGATAGAGGACTAGATATTGCTCTGATAAACTCTACATCCGCACCTGTTACCTCCCCACCGTACTAACCCAAATCATGTGACAGGTCATCATTACTACAGTGCTGACATGTACCTGTGTTATTTCACAATGGAAATAACAATGGCCACAGTTGTAACTGTGACCTCCATACATACTTAGCTAACCTCGGACAATAGGCCTCTACAAAAGCCATATCCATATCAATTCCAGCCCTGTAACATAGTTTGCTGCTGACTTTACATCTCTTTCAAAACCAAAGAGTTAGAACTTAACACAGATTTTTCTCTTTACTGTCGTGTCTCTTCTATAAGACCCAAGCAACAGATGTAGGAATCTTACCATCAAAGAACAAATGGATATAGTTTGGGTTGGATTTGCCCAATGATGCCCCTTCATCCTTACAGGTGACATTATAATGAGAGGCAGTTACATAATTCTTCTGTCACAGTTCATTAGTTCATGGAGTTCTCATGTCAGCACTGATAAAGTGTACAACCATTGACAACTGCCCGAAGGATCGGTCTGCTCTGTCAGAAAACCTGATTGTCTCTCCTTTGCCCACATCCCACCTCCCTATCTTCTGTTTTTCCCTCTCTTCGAAAGTTTGTGCTGTGTGTTTATTGACATTTAGCAGTCTTAGTCTTAGACATTCTGTTCGTCCAAAGTTTAATTAGCTCCAGGGAGGGTTAGTAATTCCCTTACCTATGTCACACCCTATTTCCCACTGTAGTTTCAAAATAGAGATAGTATTCACTTGTTTAGTTTCATTAAGAGGCTCCAGTCTATGCTAGGCTCACATTACACGACGTTTGGGCTGATTTCTTCCTCTGAAATCTCCTGAAAAAAAACTGCTACTTTTAACGCTTTTATGGACTTTCTAACCTCAAACTCACATAATTTATAAAAACTTGTTTTTTTTCCACGTAGTGTATAGTACGGCTAGATTAACATAAGCTTTACTGCCTTGGTACACACTATGTAAAGTAATAAACACCCCAGAGGAGGATCAGTTTCCTTAGTTTATTTGAAGGCTCGTTTCCAGCCTCCCATGTAAATTGTCTCCCATGACAGTTTGAGTGCTTCTAGACAGATAAAACTATCCTTCACTGCACACTGTCCCAGCTAATGGCAACAGCGGTCTACTTGTCTATTTACAGAGATTTGAACTGCAGCAGGACCTAACTGCACAGTGCGTGTGTATATGTGTTTCTATGTGTCTGTTCTACGAACCTCTCTTCTAATATCACATAAAAGAAAATAAGCCATTTAGAAACACTGTTTCCTTAGCGGTTTTAAATGACATTAAGTTTTATTTAGTGTTATGCCCTGCCCCTCTATTTAAGCCATTTGACACCAAGTGTGATATATTAACCAGACCCTAGTCAGTGGTGACAATAGAGTATTATGTAATTGGCACAAAAGCAATAAAAAGGCAGGTCAAGTTCCAGAGTGTGCTTACGTGTGTGTTTGTCTATGTGACTGCTTATTTTAGGAATTTTTGAAAAGACAGATGGCCAACAGACTAGCTCTAATAAAATAAAATCTTCATGGAATCTGCCCTGTTACCTGTTGACTCACTTAACCTGGGTCACTGTACGAATTTACCTGGTTTCAATCCTTGACCTAAGCCAGGTCGTTCCTAGCTCAGGACAATAGAGGACACTAACAGGCAGACTCTTGCACATCTGGGGGGCAGCCACCTGTTAGAGAGTCTACTCACACCACTGCACACAAGCACTCTTTTAAGCTCTATGGCCTCCTTTCCCCACAAGACCATTTCTTTCTACCTGTTATGTCATCATTTCACCACAGGTCAGTAGTTTCAGTGGTTCAGTAGTTATCCCTGTGGCTATTAGGATTTGTCACGAAAGGCTGAAGTAAACGTGTGTGGTTGCATTGCTCAAAGCTGTGCCGTTTTAAGATTTACACTGGTGTTTCAGTATTGAATATATTGTTGTGCTGTAAATCAGCCCAAATAATCATTAAAGGAGATGAGTCAAGGCAATGTGATTGGCAGTGAGTGTTACTATCCCCTAACACACCCAGGGATCATTTATCCAACTCCAATTCCAAGTGTGCTTTTGGTGCACACAGCCACAAAAATACCTAAGGTGCGCTGCCACCCCCTTTTTGCATGCCGCCCTTGACTGTGCCCTATGCTTGATTTCACAAAATTAGAGCCTTTTGTGTTAAACAAACATGCGTGTTTGTACTGCATGTTTGCTTATGAGTATGTGTCTAGCGTCCTGCGGTTTATTTAACATTTTTCGCTTGGTAGTTTCCCCATTGTTTTGCTTTTGAGAGGATAGATGTGTGTCATACTGTGCCTTTGGCCAAATGAGGCTAACGCTCTGCCAAAAACACACAACCCCGCCGAACAATCTTTGTTCCCATAAGCTACCTGAACAGCTTCTCCACTCAGGCACAATTCCAGGCAGTTCGCGCATGAATTTCCTTCCTGTGCCATCCCTCCCACTCACACCCTACAGGGCTTGGAGCATGGATGGGAAAGTGAGTCATGATTCTTATTTTTTGAGGCCCTGACTTTTCCCCTTGCTCAACAGGAGGATGCAGGCAGGGTTAGTAAGAACTGGAAAATCCAAGAATGGTTATTTAAGGTTTTCCTAATGGGTTTTCAAAATGTAAGAAAACAGGACAGAGGCACTTGAACAGGAAAAGAAAAGCAATTCAAGAGAACATCTGTAGAGAAAAGACATTTGAGGAGTGACTATGTTTACGTCACCCCACTCAAACAGCAGTGATTTATGGTGTCATCCAAAGGCTATGTCACTCAATATCATTCTTTATTAGGAGTAGCCTCAGATCAGAAGAAGTCAAACAAATAAAAGCTGCATGTGTGTGTATATGAGGATGGAAAACAGGTCATGTCACAGCTCACCATGCCCATTTACCTGGTTACTATAGCGACTGTCCTGCTAAGCAAATGAGCCAAAACCATAGGGTGGTACCAGAAGTATACATTAGCTTGAAAACCATTTGTTACATTAAATCAAATGCGTGTAACAGAGCTCATTTCTGTATGTGTAGGTACACACATATACACGAAGAGACGCTGTTAAGATGCAGCTTAAGAATCACAACAAAATATAATAAGTGTTAAACAGAAACCTTCCTTTTTACCTGAAGCTGTGACTGCTACTGTATGTCCCTCACTGCTGAGTGCAATGAATATAATGTAAGTAACATTTGACACCAAGTTATCAGTCTCCCCACATCCCTCGGCTCCTGCACACTTCCATTCACCCTCTTTCTGGTCCACGGCACTGGCAGTGGGCCAACAGGCTGCAGGTTATGTAACAATCGCCCAGCTGCATTGGCACCACACTCTGTCAGTGCCAGAGGTTAATGAAGCTCTCTGATGGACAGCAGAGCAGCAGTATTTTCTGCTGCCCTCATGGGTTTTCCACACAGTCCTGCCTCCAATGTTACAAATTGAATTTTGGCCCTGGTGCATTCCCATCTACAAAACTCTCTCTCTCCCTATCTCTCTCTCTCTCTCTCTCTCTCTCTCTCTCACACACAGGCTCACACACACACTTACCGTGAGCTGTTTTCTGCTGCGATTCTGCATGCCCTCTATTCCATTAGTTTGAGAAAATGCAACACCCGCACATTTGTACAAATCTTGTGTGTGTAGGATGATTCGAAGGAACACAGTGTTGTTTATGTTGTTGTTTTTATTTTTATTTTGGCTCCTGCCTGCATAACTTGCTGTATAGTGATGTAACAGGTGTGCAGGATAGGATGTCTATCTTTGGGAGGGAGGCTCTCTGAATCCCTACTGTCTTCTTTAAAAATGTATAGACAATAAAAAAAGCAATAAATCGCCTTACGTGCAGTATGACCTGCCGACACTGCAAGGAGTACTGCACCTGTGAGAGTGCGAGTGAGTCAGTTAGTCATACAAAATGTTACCATGCTCTCTAAAAAGAGCAAATTATGGATATACATTAAGTGCCATAAAAACTTGCTGCTGCTGCTTCCTTGGTGCCAGTATGAAAGGCTGATTTAAACACAATGGCATCTTGTTCTAAATTTGCCTTTTTCTGTGTTTCTCTACAGATCTGCTTCCTGGTGTCAGCTTTCCGTGGCCGCATGTTTTCAGAAGACAGCTGTGCTGCTCTCGCCCTCTTCTCTCACTATTTCTACCTCAGTCAGTTCTTTTGGATGCTCATACAGGTAATACCAAGAGAACAAACAACACTAGACACACTTGAGTTTACACTGCAACTAAAAAACTTTGGCTCCTTATGTCAATAAACCTAAATATTTGGACATAGATATTATTACTATTACACTTAGATTTCTACACGAACAGGGGTACCACACAGTGGTTAGAAAAAAGTAATTTTCCATCATTTTTGCTATTGTGCCATGCAGACAGATCGTGATAGATGATTCTTTCTTTTGCCAAAATGAGCATTGATATTGCTTCATTTTAGCGTATTTGCCTGGAAAAAAGATGTGAGGAAGGTGCAGCAGGCTAACAGCAGGTAAATATCAGGTAAAAACTGTATAAAGCTTGGTCTATGCAGTCTGCAAGCCTCAATAATGAAGTCTGTTCAGTAGGCCTTTAATTACACAATGGGCCACGGTGTTGAACAGTAACACAATGAGGTCAGTAAAATCAGTATGTTGGTCAAAGATAAACTGTACAGCAGACTGAGTGTTTTAATATGCCACCATATATTTCATCATCTTTGTTGCATTCAGCAACTAAGATGTTTCTTGGAGAGGAATCACTTTTTTCACATCAAATATTAATTAATAAATAATTATTGAAGGACTTTTAAATAAAATCTTCTTTCCTCCTTTGGCTAATTTTCCTCATGACTTGGCATAAACACGGTTCCTATTCTTTATTTTGTTTCTTACATGGAACATGTGTATTTTACGTATAAGTAGTGAAACTTCATTCCTAAACCACGTGATCTTAGGCAGTTTTTCATTAGGGGGTGAGATGAAGGAAACACAACTGCATAACATGACCTTTGACCTTAGGCTGGTACCACTTAGTAACACCTCACCCTACCAGCCCCTAACCCCTTCTTCTTGACCATCTGGCCTCTATTTAATTTTGCTCTCTACTCGGTGTTGTAACTGCCAAGAACAAAGCCACTCAGACAAAGTCCTGACTAGAAGATATTAAGGCTTGATTTACCCGGGCAGCAAGAGTCTAAGTGACATCAAAAACTGAACTTTTCATTACTCCTTAAGCACCAAAATATAAGACAATTTTTTCTGTTCTTTGTTAATACAGCCAGAAACAGACATTAGATTTATGTCACACAAAGAGCCAAAGAAAAGAATAGGATTTTTAGCTGGCAGTCTAAATCTCACCTAAGCCTATTTTAATCCTTCAGAGAGACTATAGATGACATCTGACCTGCTGAGAGAGTACAGGAATGTGGTGAACATAGGCCAGGGTACTTTATCATCCCCGCTAGAAAGGACCACTGCCTCAGGGATAGACCCTTTACCTCAGTTGAGCCTCCTTTTCCTAATCCTGCCCGTAGAATTATTAACTTTTTCCTAATTGAAATAATTGCTTGTTCTATTGGTTTCTTTGTGTAAAACTAAAAAAAAAATACTTTAACCTGGTTATACAGATTTTATAGAGGTTAGGAAACCATAGGGAACAACTTCATTTTACAAATGACTACAAACTAACTTAAATAGACTGGGTGGTCGCTGACTGTGTTGTGAAAACTGTAGGCCCAAATAATAATTCACATTTTGAGTTTGGAAATGTGATCCATTGTCGTCATAGCTCAAAATCTCTTAAAGCTGTTATTCTGTGTGCAACCATGAACCGGATAACAGGAATGTGTCTAAGTCATTCAGACTGGGTAAAAATGAGTTCCACCACATAAACATGGGTCACATACTCAACCAATATGTACTGTACCAGACCACTATCCCCAGGAGACCTGTCCCGAATTGAACTTCGTCATTTCCCCCCTTTTTTCCGTGCTGTCCTTGTCATGTGTAAGTCTCTGACTGTTGTTTTGTTTCCATCACTCTTAAATCTTTTACAACTTTTGACATTGTTTGTTAACATAATCATCGTTTATGTAGTGAATATAACCTATCCTTGCACATACGTCATTACTGGCGGAATATTATAAGATTAGCCCTTTGAATAAGCTAATTGAGACAGACCCCAGTAGAGTTATACTGGGATCAAGCAGTGCTGTCCTTCCCTAATGTATGCCTTTTTTTTTTATATAGGAATGTTTATAGATGACCTCTGAAATATAAAAGGGATAAAGGCTTAATTCCAAGGCTTTCATGTAGCTTAAGAAGGGTTAAAAACTTGAATGACAAGAATTGGCAGTGAGATGAATTGAGTTTTGACTTAAGTAAGGGGTTCAGACACACATGGTAGTAGTTAATGTGGTAGTAGAGCTGATATGATTTCATGGAGGAAACATAAACTATGATACACCCCAGAAGGAGTTCAAACAGGAGGAAAAATTTAACTTGTGAATTTCTGCTATTTATTCATACACACACTCACATAGATTTACTTTTTCTTCAATTGCCCTTGTTCTTTAACACCCATGCCAAAAAAGCATCCCCGGTCATTCCTTGTTGTCAGCAGCTATAGTAGCTGAGAATGAAAATAGTGCTGCCAACCAGGCTTCCATTGATGTGTGGCACTAAGCCAGAAGGGTTTTCTGTCCTCACCAGTGTCTCAGTATCGACCCCAGTGATGTCTCACCGCTCATTTTTCCCCCCTATCAGGTAGCTGCTTTCAGCTAAGTGGCTGAAAGGAGGGGGCGCCAGCAAAAAAACATCTCAGACCATGACGAAGACTTAAATCAATAACTGCAGTGTGTGTGGGTGGGTGTGTGCATGTGAGGATGTGCATGTCCAATAGTTGGTCAGCGGAATATACACTGACATAATGCCAGAAAACAGCCAATAATTTAATCACTATCCACACCAGCTTTTTCTTGACTACAGAGGCTCGCAAAGAAAACCTTAGCTTACTGAGAAGCTGCATAATATTATATAACAATACTGAACAGCTCTTTCAGCCAGGAAAGACCTGCTAAAGCCTTGGCTTCACAGTGTATTTCTAGCCTGTTTAACTGTGCTATTTAGCCAGACAAACAACCAGTCAGGGTTCATATTCATAGCTTTGTAGTTAGAAAAAGGTTAGACAGAGGTTATCTGACGGAGAGCTCAGCATCTCTTAACCTCCTGTCATTAGCTGTATTACCATGCCCTCTTTGCCAATGTCCTGCTTAAGCGTTTACAGACAGATGGACAGTAAGAAACATTATCAGCTTATATTCATTATAGCTGTTGCATAAATGTGTATTACTTCTGAACAAAACAAAGGACTTTAACTTTAACCCCAGCCCGCAAGTTGGATTGGAAATTGGAGAACTACATCGTTTTGCTCTTGAGCTTATCTTTAAAGCCTAACTTAGCTTAAAATTAAACTTTGCCCTTTACTTCCCACCAGTGCAGCATTTTTAAACTGAAGATATGTCCTTGTCTACTGATGTCTTAACACAGGGATAAGACATTGTGTCTGTGTTACAACACACAGGTGTTCAGAAAAGCCACTTATGTAACAATGCAGGGCTTAGTGTGTCTAATGGATGAGACTATCAAAGCTTGCTATATTATAAAGCAAATATAGCTGTTGTAGGTGTGATAAAAGTGTGGTTTTATCTGTGCCACATATCTTCACAGTCCTGTACACATTCTTTAAAACTGTTTCCCCAGGCAGTGAACTTCTGGCAAGTGTTGGTGATGAATGACGAGCACACAGAGCGTCGATACCTGCTCTACTTCCTGTTGGGCTGGGGGCTTCCTGCTCTGGTCATCATTGTCCTGGTCATCGTCTTGCTTGGTGGCTTTGGATGGACCATACACACTGTATACGGACTGGTGCAAGGAGATGTGTGAGTGGAAAGTGCAAAACACAGATACAATAACAAGTGGTCTTTAGAACTGATGAAATGGAGGGGAAATAGACCTGACACTAGCGTAATCTGTTTTCATAAGAGGACTTGTGACTGTGTTTTTTTAAACTGGTTTGTGTCAGTCGTGGTGACTTCAGTTTCTTCACATAGAAAACACGTGAGCGAGCGCTTGCAACAGCTTGCCCAATCAACTGAATGAATAAATGAATGAGTTTCAGCGTTTACACGCGTCTCCCGACAGAGAGTCTTTACATTGGAGGTGGAGGCTTTCACACAGCAGGGTGCAGACAGGAAGGGAGAAACCTTAAATAACCCATATACTGTGTGTGTGTGTGTGTGTGTGTGTGTGTGTGTGTGTGTGTGTGTGTGTGTGTGTGTGTGTGTGTGTGTGTGTGTGTGTGTGTGTGTGTGGGGTAAACGTGTGTCTTTCTTTCCTGTGTCGGTGTGAAGTTGCATGACGGATAAAGTCAAACACTGATGAAGATAGAACCCTTAAATCACATCTAAAATTAGCCAGTGGTCCTAGGTGTGGCTGTTATCTTTGGGATCGAGTGTGTAAGTGTGTTTCCTGTGGGTGGGTGTATGTGAGACAGTGAGCGTACACATGAGAGAATTCGGGATACAGGGGAGTATTCAGTTTCCCAGGAAGCTTACCTTCCTCTTTTAGGGAATGAGGCAGCCTATAAACCCCACCCCTCTCTCTCTCTCAGGCTCCTCATTGTAAACAGGTAGCCTCTTGCTTTCTCACCACTCAGTTGTCACAGTTTCACCCTGCCTGTGTACAAACAGGTGTCATGCTCACACCTTGCTTCAGTAGGCGGTTTTGAATTGTACTGTTTTGTAACTGTATGTATTTGTGTCATATATATTCAAACAGATGCTGTTGTTAAATGTCAGTGAAAGACATTTTTATAGTACTTACTAATTACTTACTAAGTATGGTGAGATGATTACATAATAGGAAGGGGCACTAGTAAATCACACAACAGGTCTCCATTTTTTTCCCCGTTTTTGTCATGATTTCATTTTTTACCCTACCGTGAATACGTAGTAATTAGTCAGGGAACTTCAAGGTTTACCTTCATCAAGCTGTGTCTCACATTGTGTGGTTGAGAGCTCCTGTTACTGCTCTGTAATTTGGACCTCATTTAATTTTTATTATGGCACATATTTTTACATCTTTAAATTAAACAGAGACATCTCTTAAGTTTAAGAGACCTGTGTGGATAAAACAGAAACTTTAAACATAAAATCAGGAGACAATTAAATTGTGAGATAAAAGAAGAAACTGAGAGAAAATCATGAAACAGATGTCTATTGATATTTTGTTACATTTACTGATACACATTTTTTTAACTTGCTAAATATATTTAAATTGTATAATATAGCTATAACATAGTTTTACAATGATTACCTTCTGCAAAAGTCTGTAATTACTCTGGTGGCTCACTTAAGCCTTGTATTTATTGATTTTCATGTTAATTGCCTAAATTAGTTCATAGTCCTCACTCAATTACTGTATGTTACTCATCACCCATGCACAATTGATCAGCAGAAGTGATCATAAATATTTCACTACAGATGCATCACCCTGTTGGTTTTTGCTAGAGCAATAATTCTCATAACTTCAAATTGAGTTTGGATTTAGATTTGAACGAAATACAATTTATATACATTTGTTTCTTAATAAATCTTATTTGAGTCTGAAATGATGAACTGTGTAACCTGGACACACAGACTCTTGGTTAGTTTGGCTACTTTACAGGATATAAAGTTGCTCAAGTAAATTCCTGTACAACCTGATATTTAAACCTGACATCTGTCTATCCTATGCAGGCTATTTTATAATCTCACCTATGGACATGTGTTTCTATGAGTTGAATGTCCTGCGATCATGTTCTATAAGATCAAAGCTACCACAGAAGCATATGTTTCCTTAAAAAAGATATCATTCATATCATTATCTTTATACTAGGTGTTCCCTAACCAAGGCCATGTGCTTAAGTGCCTCATTACCTCACACTATGGTATGTATAAAAAAAGAAAATCCCAGAAATATTTCTATGAAAAAAACCCATAAAAGTCATTGCTCACTTTATTTCTTCTCTCCCAAACAATGAAGTTAGTGAAATGGGCTCCTGTGTTATGTTTGTTCCACTACAAGAATCCATGGGATTTCACTTTCTTGTGAGACTTTCAGTACAGTAGGATCTCATCCCCTCACAAGGCCACAACGGTACAAATATTCATATTCCAGTATGTTTACACTCTCATGGTCTGGCTGTCTTTGTGGGACAGGGTGATGCAATGCTTTATTTGGCATACTTCATGTTATGTTATGGCTAGCGTAGTTCCGATTACTTTTATGCCATTACTCAAGCCTGCGGTGAAGTCCTATCTGTATTTTACGCTCCCACCAAACAAGCGGCCAAGTTTGTTTTGTGAAAGTCACATGAGTGTTTTGATAGTTGTTTGGCAGTTACAGTTTATATGAGGATGTTGATTTTCCCAGAGAAAAATATTTCACTCAGTTTTATTAAATAAAAGCAAAACATGTCTGTTTGGAATGAAACTGGAAAAGGACTCGTGAGATTTCCCAGGAAAACAACAGAGAGATAGACGGTAAAATACTCACTCACACCAATAGACAGATTAGATTACAAAGAGAAATAACTTGATCTTAATTTTTTTTTTTCAAGGAAAAACCTTCATTTCGACATTTTATTATGTGTATTAGGCCTGAAATTCAGTTTGTCCCCAAAGAAATTGAAAGGTTTCCCCTTTTCTCCAGCAGATGAACTGACATAACCCACTCCACATTCATCTCCTTTTCAAAGCAGGAGACAAATGTATAAAGTTGTTTGTTCTTTGAACTTTGCTTTCATCCTTTAAATAGAAAAACACTTTTAAGCGTCTTTGGCCTTAGATAACATCCCGCTGTAGCTGCAGGGTGACCTGGTTGTTCAGAAGAGTTAATAACATGCATATTTTGCTGCTGAAGGAAAGAGCTGCTGTTGAGCAATAATGCTGTGAGTCTTAGGCAGGCTCAGAAGTCTCACTGGGCAGATCCTGTTTATGAAACTTGAAGAAACAAAGTCTCAACTGGAGTAAATTTAGTGCAGTACAGGCAGCTAATGTGTTTCCGATTTTCCAGATCTCACCTTTGAGCTGGATGCAGTCTTTGCTTAAGGCTTCTTAGCATGACTTCCCCTTCTCTCACCCTCCCTTTCCTCTTGTTTTCTCAAACATTCTGCTTTTTTCTAAAATACACTGAGGCAAAACCAAACACTCACATTTCTGTCCGTCTCTCCTCTAGGTGCTTTATCCCAAACATCTACGCAGTTTTGTGCACAGCGGTGCTGGTTCCTCTCATCTGTCTGGTAGCTGTGCTGGTCGTATTCATCCATGCTTATCAGGTTACTCAGCAGTGGAAAGCCTACGACGACATTTATCGCGGACGCACCAACAGCACAGGTACCCAAAAAACCTGCACACATGTGAAGTACACAAACACACACACTTGTAATACGTAAGCATGAATTTGAAATTGTGCACACTAAAGCGGAAAAACCTGTTTATGCACACAAAAAGATAAGAACTGAAAATTGTTTACATGTACAATCACGCTATCATTCACTCTATATGTCTGTGATTTGCATGCATAGAAATGCCATAGAAACAAGTAACTTGCTGCCAGGATGCTCTCAGGAACTAGACTGCATCCATCCCTATTTTTGGCTAAATGTTTCCGCCCCGATTTTGCTCAGTTTACAGGCTCTGTCTGTGTCTGCTGTGAGTAGCAAAGGGATCCGTGATACAGAAACTCAACAGGCACAAAACATTATCAGTACCTTATATGTATGTCACAGACCTTTTGTGAATGAAATGATGCTGACCGTCTCACTTTTATTCAGCCATTGCACTTACTTGACTTAATGGAATGATTTGCAGAATTGAACACAGTTTAAAGCACCATTTAAGACATTTTTAGGAATAATGGTAGTAATGTGTTTTAAACACATCTCCAAAACCTTTCTACCACATCTTATGTGTTTCAATCACACATTTATAGTAGTTTAAAGCACTAAATACACTCAATGCAGTGTACTAAGATGTGTGCAAACAACCACAAACATGTACAGTGTGTAATATTCTTGTTTGCAGTGAAATAACCATCATAGACTTACAGCCAGTATGAATCAGTAGCATTTATTCAGTGCAGTCGGACACTTTGCCCACACATGGAGATCCTAGCCAAACCACTTTAGTCCCTCTGTATCAGGCTGTAATCAGTGGCCATCGGTGAGACTCAGCAGGCTTTAGCTTGTTTTGCTCAGTCAAGGCCCTCCAATGACAAAGCAAAGCCTGAATTAGTGCCGGTCCTGGTGAGCAGTCTGCCCTACGCACTGTGTGTGGCCTCTGAAGTAGTGTAAGAAATCAAAACAGCACTTTGCTGAGCTGCAGGTAGGTGTGCGTTATTTACAGGAGAGCAATACCTTCTCATTCACAAACTAGGCTTAGGCTAAAGGTCAGTCTATACGATTTTTCCCTGACAAGAGCGTTATACTGTGGGGCCAGTGTGGACAGCAGGAATCAAGAGTAGACAGAGACTGAGTAGAAAGGATATGTTTTTGGTGAGTTGAGGGATAAGGAGACTAGGAATATGGTACTCTACTATATGTTAAATGAGAAGGGCAGAGAGGGAGCGGTCAGCACAGCAAGCAAGGTTCCAGCAGCTTTTAAAATTCTTTATTTACACTGAGAAACCGAGTGAGAGAGCAAGGGATCCAAGGGAAAGGTAGGCATGGCACACACTATTCAAAGCAGGAGCTTAAAGACCTCACTGACTGTGTGTGGCACAAGCACAGAGGACGTCCATTGAGGTGTGAATACGTGTGTCTAGTTTTGTATAGAAGAGCTGTGCTGTGAAAATAAATAAATTCAAAAGCACAAACTTGGACAGCAATATTCTTTATCAAAGTTCATGCAGGTGATGTTATTTAGACACATAATGACACAATTCAACCACACATCCATACTCACATTCACTATATTTAAGCATGAACACAATATGCACACAAAGAATATGGACTGAATTTAGTTGCTGTTTTCGTTCATTTTCTTTCTCTTTACTTTTGCTTTTGGCAGACACCCAGTGCACAACTCTTTGCAATATTTCACCGTTGGCTTTCTCTAAATATGTCCAGAGTCCAAAGGAGAATAAAACAATGCGAGGGAAAGGTCTGTTTTATATCATCGTTCTAAACACAAGCCATGCTTCTGCTCACTCGCTGTTCATATCCGCAATTTGTCAGAGTTGGCATAACAGCAACAGGTGCTGTAAAAAAAAAACCTGACCAGTTTCAGATCTGCAAAATGCAGTGGGCAGACAAATGACTGATGAAAAATGAATTAGCTTAATATGTTCATAAGACATGTTTTGCAGGTTCTATCCCTTTTTTTTACCTTTAAATAGGCTTAATGACATCTATCCATTACAATCATGAATCTAACAGTTTGAGCCTCACCTTGATGTTCCCATTCATCTGAGATTTGTGCAGAACCTGTGAAATACCTGATACCATTCGGACCATGAATATTTAGATTGCCAACATTTTCAAATTTCTTACTGCAGCCAAAAACTGATGAAATAGGCTGAGGGTTAATCTATGTCTGTGTGTGTGCGTCTGTGATTGTGAGAAGTGAGATATAGCTGGATATCTGACGCCAGTGAAATCTAGAAAGTGTCCCAGCGTTTGCCTGCTCATTCGCCCCAGCCTGCAGACACGTACCTGTACCTCAGCAAAGATTGGAACTGATTGATTGGAAAAAACAGAAACTAAACTTACAACAGCGCCTATTGAAAACACATCAGTAAGCCCTTATCACAGTCCCCACTGAGCCCACAAGGTATGTTTGCAAGATGGGCTGTTCTTTTGATACAGAAGTGAGCAGACTTTCAGTTTTCAACAAAGTAGAGTGAAATTAATAACTCTTGTTCTATTTTTATGGCTCCCTGACTGCAATTTGATTTTGATTTGTGAGGAATGTGGAAATAAACAAATAAATGTGATCAGGTTTGACTGCAGAATGCTTTATTATGTACTTTGTGTGTTTGAGGCTGGTAAGTTGCTTTATTTGGATGCAAGATATGTGTTTATATTTTGCTCTCACAGCGTTGTTATCAGTAGCCTTGAAATGCAAACTCTTTTGTAGATGTCGTTCATCATAGATTCATCTTCTCATACTTGGTTTTATTATATATATATTTGTTATGGCTACATTAAGCACATCTGTTTTCTGTTATCATGAAATTACACAAAAAAACATTCATTCGTTTGTAACCGTAGAAATCTTAATCATGTCATTACTATCACCAGAATAATATTTTTAATTATACAATAAAAAAATATATAGCTTTTACTGTGTCTGTATGTTCACACGTTGTTCACACACATAACTTGGGTGTGGGGTGTTTGTGTGTGCTCAGCACACACTTATTTCAGCTTGTTGTTATTACAGCTGCTGACCTATATCTCAAAGTAATGTCTGCACTGTCTTGAGTTTCTGCCTAGCTGTTTTTGTTGAACCAATGCTCTCCTCTCAGTTTATCTTCTCACACCAGGAACCCGCTCTGATCAAATGTAAACTGGAACCTGTCTGCCTGTGGAGAAAAGTAGCTCCTTCACATTCAGCAAAAATCACTAGAAATAGTTCGAGACAGAAATTGCACCACTGGGGGTTAAAGTTTGTTTACTTCTTAGCTCTGCCAGACTTAAAGGACATCTTTTAGCATCTCTTCCGCACAGAGATAAGTCCCTCTCGCATGTTTTTTGCAAAGGCTTACATATGCATTCATAATGTTCATATGCACACATACAGATACTACCGAAAACGTGTGCCTGCTCTGCTTCTTTTCACTTCTTCTTAGAGGTATTAATCCAAACATTCAGTCAGCATTTTGCAGTCAGTTTTCATTTGGCTCTGGGAACCTGGTCTTACTGTGGGAGCTCTGCCCTGTCCACAGACTGGAATGTGCTTACATGGTTGGAAAAATCAAACCGGGGAGGGAGGAGATGGAGACAGATGTGCAAGATAGAAGGGCGAGAGAGAGAGAGATAGAAGAAGTTGGTGCAGCTATAACTACATGCGATAGAAAGTTTGAGAAGACAGAAAATATTGGTGAAAAGCGGCAGATGAAAGGGCTTATTAAATAGATTTTTCAGCTTTGAGCAAAGATTGACCAAAATGAGACAGAATTTGGGCTTAAAGCACAACAAGACTAGGTGTGAAATAATAATACTGAAACAATAGAAAGCAATGAGCAGAAAACAATGAAGAAAGGCTTGCAAATAAGTTTCAAATGAAAAGGGAGAGGCATGAAAAGGAAAAAAATCATAAGAAGGAAACATTGTTAAGAAAGTACATTAGGGTTGAGCCAGAGGAAAGTTGCAGTGAGATAAGGAGCAGAACTTGGAGCAGATTGGAACTGGCAGTGTGGTGGAAGTGGCACCTAAGTGAGGACTTTTTGTGTAAACTTGGGCCCTGTGCCTTGTGTTTCCATCCTGCTTGTGAAGTGAACTGTACAGTCTGTCCTACATAACACCAACCAGTGGACAAAAGTGAGAGTGACTCAGCAGTGTCGTTTTGATTTGGTACATTTTCCCTTTGGATTCAAAGGTCAGTTTAAAACCAGCATTTATGTTCGTCTGGGGTACAGTGGATTCGGAATATGTTGCCTTGAAATCCATGTGTTATGTAATATATAAGATCACTCTTGCACGCGTGATGGACTCAAATTCCAGCCACCTTACCATCCCAGCCATCTGCGTCCCCATACACACATAGAATCACACAAATACACAGAGCATCGCAGAATGGCATGCCTAATGATATCTCTGACTTTAACTATTACAAATGTGTAGCTAGAGTGATTCACTCAGACATTTATAACTTTAGTTTAACTACAGAGATGCAGTGTGGTTGCAGAGAACTTAAAAAACAACAGACATTTGATTGACATCTTTGGTTCGAACTCAACCTTGGGCCAACAACACACAGCTAATGATTTAAGTGTAAGATTAAGCTTGTTCAGGTCTGAACTCACACACCTGTTTTAAATTCTTCTTTTTCCTTAACTTTCGAGTTTGGTCCCATCACTACTAATATTCTGCCACTTAAGCTCTTATTGCATCAGCTTAGTATTTATCACACTGAGGCTAATGCTCACAAACCAAAAAGATTTGGGACTGGAATTTGATGGTAATGGCTGATAATGTCCCAGTAGTGTTTTTACTCGGGATCCCCTATTTGCACCATACATCACAGCAACGTGATGTGGGTGTGTTTCTAATGTGCTGTTTACAATCTTTAAATTTGACCTGTGCATTACACCTGTGACACCTGTGACTGGCAAACAAACTCTGATGCGTCTAACACAAAAACTGAACAAGTTGATCATCAAGTTCATAAAGTGGAGTCTCTCTTTTAATTTCCAGTAAAACCCTCTTCTTCATAAGTACCAGACCAGATATTTTTTAAAATATACAGTTTTTTTGGTCAGGTTTCAACAGCTGCTACCATCATGTTCTCCTTCATTATACCCTCCTGAAGGAATCTAGCTTGATAGTAATGAGCTGTTTTATTTATCAGGCCTCTCTCTTTGTTGTGATGATTCACTCTTGACAGTTGACTCAGTCTGCGCCTTACCGGCAGTACTCATTTTGTTTGTCTTCTAATTAGCTGTTCTAATAATAGGACAGGGTATGATTTTTCAAGCTGAGATGAACACCATGAGCTGACATAGATGAGGTGCAAGGATACGTCAGTGGCCTTAATTCTGTCACCACTTCAGTGAGAGACCGAGTTTGTTCTCTTGAACCCTCACATCATGAATCATGAATAGTACAAGGGGCAGTGGTTAAAAAGAATATAAATTTATCTGTTCTTACTTTTATAGCACATTATTTACCTCTACTTGTGTAGCGCCACATACTGTATGCCTGAAAGCAGTATCGGCCCTATCAAAAAGTGGGTTACCAGTGACGCTAGTTGCCACAGCACAGCTCAGTTTAGAAACATGTGCAGAAAGACCTCTTGGTTGTCCCATCTTATCTTGGAAACACCTGTTGCAGTAAAAATAAGGAAGATATGTTTGAATGTTTCTCTGTGTTCTGTGCACAGTTTGGTGTGTGAGAGAGTGCATTTTAGCATGAGGTGGCATGTTTGTATGCTTTTGTGGCAATTGTTGGATAACTTGCATCTGATAGTATGTTCATAGGGCTGTATTTACTAAAGGACATGCTAAATACTGAGTACAAACTTAGACTCAAACTTTGGAGAGGGGCACACCTATTTCCAGACTACTGCCTGATTAGTTAAGGTCACCTATTAAAATGATGTTAGTTGTACTTTACTTTACTTTAGTAAGGTGACATGAGTCACGGCGACAGTCCCACTCCCTAAAGCATGAAGAGAGGTGAGGTGAGCCAAGATGTAGGCTTGCTACAAGGTTTGTCAGAATAGGAATGTCATGACTCCTTTTTTATTTCTTAAAGCATTGCAAATATCTATATTATTATTGTATACTAAAGAAAATTTCTAGGCAATGTATGATTAATTTTAGACTACTTCTTAAACTCCTGCTTTAAAGCTTGAAATTATCAAATGAAATTTAAACAAAATCAAAATTGTCCACCAGGCTCTTTGTTTTAAAGCCTGTTGTGGCTCTGGGTTAACAACGCGGCAGCCATGGTTTTCCAACTGTGAGAACTTTGGATGTTCCACCTGTCCATTTTGATAATCAGCTCCATTTTGCACCCTACCATTGCCACCTCTTAAAATATACAGTATATATAAAAAGACGCTAAACACGCTAAGGCACCAGTTGTCTCCACCTTTTGCACAACCAAATGATTGTGCACACAGGGTGTTAGAATAGTATCAGCACTTCTTATACAATTTACTGCATTAGTGGCACCACAAATGTTCAATAGAGAAAGCTCTGAGTGGGGAAAATGGGAGTACTCCCCTGAGGGCACACTGCATGCTTGCCTACTCGCATATAGAAGTATGAATGTGTGTTGCTGAGGTCATCTCAGTCAACCTTATATGTCTGCTCTCCTGCAGCGTGCAGCAATCACTAGCTGGGACTTTAATCAGGGTCCACTTGAGTCCGCATACACACCACGTGGACTCATGAGGACTTTTAGACCAGAAAAGGCGCCATACACCAAAGCTCGCTCATGGTTCTAACATTCCCTCCCACACTGGGGGTTATCAGCCCAAACTTCAGAAACATTAGGAACAAATGAGGATTACACCAAACTGTATATATGATGATGCATCAACATCAGGAATCAAGCATGATTATATGTAATAATAATATATAAGTAAGTGTTTGTGTGTGTACATGCACAGTCATATATTGTAAAGTACATGGGGAATTATAAGTGTCTACTCATCTATGGTACAGTAAATAAGATAAAAGCTCTTTAGCTGTATTTTACAGTAGTCATAAAATGAATAAAACTTTGTCAGACAGTATACTTTATGTAGTTGTTGATATTCTTTCTTGTGCTGGTATTGTCGTTTAATCATCCTCTGTTATCTTGTGCTCCAGAGGTGCCGCTTGTCCTCTATCTGTTCCTGCTCATCTCTCTGGTCTGGTTGTGGGCAGGACTCCATATGGGCTACAGGTACCTGTGGATGCTCATCCTCTACGTCATCTTTAACTGCCTGCTGGTGAGCTCATTGGCCTATTTATTTGTTTGCATGCATGCAAGTTTGTATATTTAATTACAGTCCTTTTTTTTTTCATTTATACGATTACTTAATCAAATAGACCTATCAACAGCATCTTGTACTGTATTGCAATTCCTTCTAGGTTATACAGTGTACTAGTGAAATTGATGTACTGATTTCCTGTTCTTTACCTTCCTTCTTAATCTCATCATCAGTGTTGTCATCATTTTCAAATTATCAACATAAATTTTAGTTGTCATCTTTTCTTAATTTTCCCAGTGCAGAGATATGAATTGAAACGTATCTATAGAACTGTTATGATACACACTCTCAAGCTTGAAATTATCTTGACTTTTTTTTTTTTCCAAGTCTAATTTGAGGTTGACATCATCATCTCATTTTGTTATACAGCTCCCAACAGCATTCCCAAATTTCCAAATTACCTCCCAGCAAAATGTTGCTGTTTTAAAACTCAACTGTGAAGTTTGCACAGTAAGCCAGAAGAAAACATGGGGATTTGAGGGTGCTATGGGGCGCAATAATAATATCAGAATGTGTACTTTTGGATTAACATAGATTTATTCTTCGGTGTGGTAGTTGGTTAATGTGTTTGCATTTCACAGATGGTAATATTAGAGGGCTTTGTTCCAAGTTACCACAAAAGCAAAATTGATTATTTAGGGTGCTAGACTGGTGTGTGTGTGCGCGTGTGTGTGTGTGTGTGTGTGTCTGTGTGTGTGTGTTGATGTTCTGTTGACTTAGAGAGTGAGGGAGTGATGAAGGCTGCTTCATCCCACGTTGAAGCCCTGCTTTGATGTGTTGGCGAGGCAGAGAGAGCAGAGCCTCAGGAGCAGAGAGATGATTATAGGTTGCACTCTCCTAATACGTCTGGTTTCAGCATCTGATAGTAAATTATTTATAAGATTTCTCTATGGCCAGTGCAACTTACACAGAATTCACAGACAAATTAAATTCACTTGTAGTGTAATACACAAATCACAAAAGTTTTCGATATAATGGATTATATTTAGTTTAAACTTATATGAACTTGAAAATATTAGGCCCATATGGACATTGGCCCTGTCATCAATCATCTCTTTTGTTAGGATTATATGTGTTATTGACTGCATGTGGCTAAAAATTAATTGCAGTGTGGTCTGGGAGAAGTTCCCTAAACTAGCCCCATGCCAGTAGCTTATCATCAGTGGCTGAAGTACAGGATTTCAAAAGTTCATGTCAATTTCGCACAGCTTTAAATGTAAACTTCCTGGCACAGGGATGTAGGTTTTTGGAAATGTCTTGCATCCTCCTTGCAAAGATATCCAGGAAGCTTTGCCAGCCCCCCTCTCGCTGATGCAATAGATTATTTTCTTTTTTGTGTAGTCTATCAATGTTTGTGGTCTCTTCTGTCATCCTCTGAGAGGCACCATCTGCCTGTAAAGTGTGCCATAAGAGGTCTGTGGTAACCCGTGGTGATATGTGGCATTCCCATGCCGAAGACAACAGCACTGTACCAAAGTAAACTTCTCCTGTTGGTACAGTGACTAATGAACAAAAGTGATGTCAATGCCAACGGTTGACGTTACATTTAGCTCTTGTTTATGAGGTGCAGTAGAGTTTGTCCCACTCTTTGACATCATGTGGTCAGTTACTTTAGCTGACCGATAGTGATGATGATGCTCTTTAAGGGTCACTTGTCATCTATGACATGAATAGGTTTGTTAATTAGAGGATTTTAATAAAAAGTTTACACTTCTGTGTTTTTGTCCTGAGAATGGATCGGCAATAACATGTTACATTCCCAAACCTTGTCAGTTTTTCTTGAAACCAATTTAATATTTCTTTTGACTGTGGTAAAAATCCTGCCTTAATATCCCGTAGGAACACTTTAAAGATTTAAGTCCTTCCTGCCTTCTGTAGCGACCTTAATGTGTTCTTGACTTTGATTTAGGCCCCCAAGGCCTTCCAGTCCTCTGCATCCAATCCTCCAATGTCCACCTTCACACAAATAACAGAAACATACAGGCATGCGCGCGCGCACACACACACACACACACACACACACACACACAACCACACACACACAATCACAGATACGACAACAGTCTTCTCCTGCTTGCTCTATGGCAACCAGCAACATTTCTCCTGAGAAAGTGCAAATACAACATGAAAGCACTTCATTCCAGCCTAATAGACTGCCTCCCATTGGATCCAGTTTGCCCTTGGCTCAGGCAGGACACATGATGACAAACTTTTAAACTCAGCTTTCGCTAGAAAATAAAGTCTTTTAGAAAATAAAGATAGGACTATGACAATTGATTTTCAATCCTAGCCCCAACATTGCAACCTCAAAGCTTAGACTAAAGCACTAGCCTCTGGGGTTTGGTCTGGGTCTGCGGTAGGAAGAACGAAGGAGTCATCAGAGTGGAACAGACAGGTAAAAAGCCCCAAAGCCAAAGCACATCTGAGGACATTGATTTGCAGTAAACAAATGCGTCTGACCCAGTTTTCACAAAGCATTGCTAAGGAAACAGACTCTGAGATGATGGTTGCAGAATGGTTGCAATTAGATTTGTGTGTGTGCAGGGAAGTTTTATGGAGAAAACTTAATTTATTTAGCTGTGAGGGAGAAAAGAGTTGCAGTAAGAGGGCTGGCATTATGTGTTATTGTGGGACTTCCATTAGGGACTGAATGAAAGTTTAATGAAAGCAAATGAGATCATGATAAACAACACTGAAAATGTACTTCTTGTCAAACACTCTGCAAACCTTGAACAGCAATTAGATGGTCATGTTTTATAACAGATGCAAAGATATATGAAAGAAGTTAATTTCTGTGTTAATGTATCCTGGCACAATTGCAAGAAGTTATGATTAAAGGGCTATTTACAGAATGCTTTTAAAAACTGTTGCACAAGAAGACTTCATCAGATCAGATTTCATGTCACCAGTTATGCACTAGCTTGATAACTAGAAGGATTTGTAATCTTATTTTGAGTTTGTGGTTTGAATCACTGCACTCAAAGTGGAAAATTTTAAATTAACAAAAGACGTCGACATTATTATTATCATTCCACTAGCTGCTCATGTAAACAATGCTTTCTTATCCTTCAGTCAGGTCTTAGATGTTATCATTTTCCATTTGGTTCTATTGCCTTGACGTTGGAAGTCGTTATACTGTAGGTCTCTGCTGCAAAGTATGGTAAACCAGTTATTGTTTCCTTCATGCCGTGAATTTTCCATTAGGAGAATTTTCCATGTTTACCTTGGTGGTGTTGTTGACGTAGTTGTGTGGCACACCTACAGCTGATTACTGAACACCATTAAACAGATGCAGATGTTACCGCTGTGCACAACAGTGTTTCTGTTGCATTTTGTGTTGTGTTGTGTTTGAGATCCCTTTTTAGTTATTGAGCGCTTTGTTTATAGAAGGCAATATTTAGGGTATTCTATAGAGCCAGACTAGTCAAACTGATCATGTTTGCGGTGATAATGAGGAAAACTAGACTTTTTCATCCACAGACCACTGTTTTTTCTTTTCTCTCCCTATTCAATTGTGCCACACTGTTACTCAAGATCCACATCTGTGCCACATCAGGCTGAATTAGAATACAATAATCAAATCATCACAGCGCCACTCCTCATTATCTCCTCCTGCTCCTCTGCCGGTAAACCTTACCTCATTGTATCGTCACAGTCAGATACATCCACACCCATGAAGCAGCACCATGCCCCATCACAATTCAATTCCACCCCCGCTTCCTGATTCAACCTTTGTAGTCACCTATAAATAGGACAGAGGATATCTGTGTGTTATTATGGAAAAGAAGACCCAGGCCCTCGCGTGTCCACACACACGCAGTCAGCTGTGTGAAGCCTGCAATAATCAGGATTTAGGGGAAATAAGTCTGTTATATGTACACAGCACTTTTCCCAGTTGTGAGTGAGGGGAATGTTACATTACTTATCCAGTCTAAAACAAGAATTACACTGTCCCCAACAGCAGCATTACCACTCACATGAGTCCAATCAGAAGACTTTGTGGGCTTTTATTTCTTTTAAATTACCTCTACTTTTTTATCTCTACTTTTTTTGTCTCCTTGTCCTTTTCATCCCCCAAAGACAATAAACTTCTGTAGCTATTCTTTTCTTCTTTCCATTCTCTGTAAACATCACTTCATACAATTTTATTCTCAGTCTTTCCCACAAATTTTTCTGCTCATGGTCTTTCTTCCAACCCTCTTTTCTTCCTGTTCTCCTTGGCTCTGTGCTTTCCATCTCTAAAGACGTGGCCTCTCCAGTGATCAGGGAACACTTACATAACAGGCCTATGGTTGTAAAACCTGTTCCTTAGGCTACACAGCCTGCTAATGATATGTGCTAATCACCCACAACACTGTTGTGATGGATAGCAGAGTACACACCTAGACATTAATACACACCTGGCTGCTTTTGTTCAGTGTTCAAAGTGATCACACAAAGAAAAGTTCATTTCATTCTTTAACTTCATACAAAGAAATTGCAAACAAAAAAGTCACAACAGTAAAATCATTCTACATTAATCTCACACTTGTCCTCAGAGACACATTAATGCATGGACGCATATTGATTTATGTGGATGTACAGCACTAGACAGTTTGTGTTGCTCCTTCAGAGACACCAGGCTGTAAAACACAGCTAATGACCTGTGAGGTGTTCCATGTTCTGTTTTATCTATTCGCAGCCATTTTTTTCCTTCTTACAAGCTGGATGTTCAAGTTTTACAATGCACCCATAAAGTTTCCAGTTTCCAGTTTCCACAGTTTCCAGTTACAGTTCCTCTTGTCTTCCTCGTAATGTTGACTGTAACCATCAGCACTGTTTATAATCCTTTTTCTATATCAAGATCCTTTGGGTACATGGGTAATGATGATCACTTTGCTACATATAATAGCGTGCTGGGCAAGTTTACTGTTCTTTGTTAATCGGCCTTGTAATCTCCTATACACATAAAACAGACACCTGTGGTTTGGTACAATGCAGCCTTATAATTTAAATATGCAACAAAACTTAATGTCACATAGAGGGCTTTGAAGATTGGGACAGTTTTTACCCACTGCAACTGTTGAAAACGAAGCACTTTGCTCATGAGACAGATTCAGAATTGTCTCCCTGCTAAAGGTGTATTTTTCACAAACAAGCCAATTTAGGAGATCTGGTTTTATTGTTGTAAGAATTAGAATATCATAGGACCGTGCATATCTCCTATGATGTCAGTTGCTCTCTTTACCATGTTCAGAAATACTGCATGTGTTTTGCTGACCATCACGGTGTTCAGAAATGTACTTTATGCCCATTTCTTGTCACTATAAATTATATTGCACCACCGTCCTTTCATATGTCTCAATGAAAGGACAGTTTCTGTGTGTGCATAATTGGCTGTGTGTTTGCATTCACCCGTATGCACAGCCCAGTGCTGTTGACATTCATGCTCCACGCTTGTGCATTGCATCTCTGTCTGCAGCTGCCGTCATCAGCCGGTGATGAGTGTTGCGAAATACGGGATGGTCCCGTGGTATTTGACACTCTGATGTTTTGGGGTAATTCACAGCCCTGTGGTGTTGACCAGGAGGATTTGGTAATGACGAGGAAGTGGAGGAGGCAGAAATACCAGGGTGCCAATGATGTCATGGCCCAATGATGAAGTAGTTCTCTATTAATCATGCTGGAAGAGACGCAGTTGGTACCAATGATGTGAAAAAAGTTTAAATATTACTGCAACAGCAATGCATTGCTTAATAATCATTTATCGTGGCTACAGTATGACTTGATATAACACAATTTATACTTGTGTTTTACAGTTTGAAAATATGTACACTTACATTTAGGGATTTAGTTCTTGGATCCAAGCTATTACAAGCAACCACGAAACCTGCCAGCATCAGAGACTTTGTCGTAACAGATAGAGAGAGCCAGCAAAGTTACAGATTGCATGTCTGAAACAATTAGGCTTTCAACTGATCTGATACGATACTGAGGAGCTTTGCAAAAGTAAAGGAACAGAGCCGCGGAGAATGTATTTATTTCTATTATTTCTAAACGCTGATTTTCCCCTTTCTCTACAGGGATTGTACGTATTTGCAGTGTACTTCATCATGCACAACCAGCTGTGTTGGCCAACTAAAGCCAGTTACACAGTGGAAATGAGCGGCCATGAATCTCCCGACTCTACCTACCAGGGAGGGGGACCCACTACTGTAGGGGGTGACATCAGCAAATCAACTCAGAATCTCATAAGCGCTATGGAGGAGGTATGACACACAGATACACACATGCACAGAGCTTAGTGAGCTATTAGAGAGACGGATACACCTGTATGATCAAAGATAGAAATACTGTACATTTTAGATGATATGGATTTACAGTATTTTTACCCATACTCTCTGGCTCTAATGCATAGTATTTCAATTTTTACTGTGCACTTCATTTTCCACTGTCAACTATATCCCCTCTCTTAACTATTAAGGAAATTTATGGGGGTTTTTTTTATGGTCTGGGTCTTCTTTCTCTAAATTTGGCCATCAGTTCTGTCGGTTATGAAAACATTTTGCTCACAAAGTTTTCTGCACTGAGGCTGCAGCAACCTAAAACAGGCTTACTAGTTGAACTTTAGCCTACTATACCTGCCATAGTTGCATCTACGTGCAGTTTTGCAATGCAGTGAGGACATTCCATGTGCGCTCACTTTCGATTTCACCTCCAATAGGGGTTTATATAATCCAGCTGGGGGTGATCCTTGCTCTGGTGGACTTTGTGATAGCGATGCCCCTGTATCTCCAGATCTCAGCAACTTTGTTAATAAAATGTTATCACAACTGATATGAACGATTGCCAAAATTATGAAAACAAGGCCTGGTTTATAAAATGAAAGTAATTTTTCTTTAAAATACAAAATTTTAGTCTTTGCTTTACCTTCCCTCACCTCCAACTTCTCACTTCTCTCTTAGTCAGTTTTTTTTCCCATGCCCTCATTCCCATGGCTGTGTTTGCCCATTCCTGGTCCTCCTCCACACATTTCTCACATCAGCTGAGCGTGACTCCAGAGAGAACGATCATACTCACTCACTCAGACACTCACACACATTTGTCCTTACTGCTTCAGACTGATTCTCAGTATGAAACATTCGTGTAAAATTGTGTGTGTGTGTGTGTGTGTGTGTGTGTGTGTGTGTGTGTGTGTGTGTGTGTGTGTGTGTGTGTGTGTGTGTGTGTGTGTGTGTGTGTGTGTGTGTGTGGACGGCACCATAAATCAACTCTTCTTGTGACTTTTCTGTCAAACTGGCAAATTGCATGCAAACACACATGAACCACTTCTATAGTACCTCAGTCTCCTCAACAGCTTTGTCCCTGGAGAATACCCTACAAGGACTGAGCTTCTTAGAGGGAGAAAAACAAGGAGGAAAAAATGGGGCAGGTTTAACTTCATTACTTCTGGGAGCCCCCACCCTCCCTTTTTCTTTCTCGATCCCTCTCAACATGTAGGAATCCAGTAATCTTGTTTTATTCATGAGTGCACACTCCTGCCTCTGAGAGATCTGGCTACAGCCCAGTAAGAAAATTAAGAGCGCAGATAGAGACCGCTAAGAGTGGTGATCTGAGTGTTAGATAAGTGATGATTTGTGGAGTGGATTAGCTGAAAGAAAATTGAAGAGATATTATAATAGGGATGGGAACGTATAATTTGAGGGTACAATAGCTTATTGAAAGGTTTGAGTCATCCACTCCCTGCCTCCTGTCAAAGGGGATGTGACAGATCTGAGGTGCCTGGTGGTGCTTAATTCACCTCACCGGACACTCTGTACCAGTTACAGCCTTGCAAGCCTCAAAAACACACAGACACACACACATTTATGCATGTACATGGACAGTCTTAGTCTTTCATAATAAATGAACACGGTGGAAAACGAGGAGACGATGTATTCAGCTGATTCTTGTGGAAAAGAAGTACAGTACAATGATATGCTTTTGTTGTTGGGAAAATCCCTTTAGTCAGTTCCCTCTTTTTATTTCACTCTCTGCCACCCTCTCTTTTTTCTTTCCCATCACTCCTGTCTTTTGCTGAATGAATGCATGGATTAAGTAGCCTTCACTCAACCACCAAAAAAAAAAAAATGTATTCAAACTTTGGACTCTAAATAGTACTCCGTCATCTGTGCTGGCAGCATAATGTTCATAATGTTAAACTGATTCAGTGTGGAACCCTATACCCACTGGCCTCACTCTCACCCCATGAACCTGCTGTGACCCTTTGGGTTGGCCTTAACCCTTTGGGGTGCTTGGACAACTTGCACTCTGCCTGACCCTAACATATCACAGAAGTGATTACACGGCTGACAGATGCAGCAATTCTCTAAATTAAGTGTTTATATGTGTATTTGTGTATTTGTGTGTGTGTGTGTGTGTCTGTGTGTGAATGGTTGAAATGATTTTGACCTGTGTTCACGTGAAGTTGATGTTTTTGGGCATTGGGTGTGCTATATCAATAAATGTACCATCTATATTTTACCGTTAGGAAGTGAAAGCCTCACATCTCACAAATACTTAAAATCAAATAGGCCAATAGCAACTATAATACATAATAATGCATATTTTATACAGCCTGTGTGCATTTTGATGTGCGTTGGCTCATATGACTGTATACTGTGTCTGTGTGTGTCAGGTGTCAGCGGAGTGGGAGCAAGCGTCTCTGCGGCCCAGCAGTCAACCCAGTGGTGTGTTCAAACCCTCTCCTGTGATGGGGACGTACACCACCGAGGGAGGCTTCATCAACAGCAGCCTGGTGACCGCAGATGAGGAGTCACAGGAGTTCGACGACCTCATATTTGCCTTAAAAACTGGTGAGGATCCAACCAACACAGAGATGAGCTGTGCACTCACACATTCATACTGTTTGTTTCATGTAGCACAATAATTATATCTTACATCATATCATTGTATCATCTGTATGACAAATGTTTTAGTTATGAAAAAGTACCATTATTGAGCTCAAACTGGCTCAAAACTCATCTGAACTTTCTTATTTCCCTTCTGTTTCTGATACATCAGCATCTTCATAATAACACTTAATTGAAAATACAGCTGTTGTTTCCCCTAAAAAGATTCATACCTGGGGGAATTTTATATTGCATTTATATATAGACATTGGTTTTATTTTATTGATTTGCTTAACCTATATTTAAGCAGAAAGGTCGTTAAGCTTTAATGTAGACCTTAGCATTTAACGAGTTTAATTTGTTAACATATCTAGTCAGTCAGGAACATTACTTGAGTCAAACTCTCACTGAAAACCTGTGAGCAACATCTTTTCCATTACCTTTCCATGAAATACAAAAACAACGGCACTGTGGACTTTGCAAAAGGTCACCGCACAACATGCAACATGCTTCTAAATAAAACCTTTTCAACCAGGCTTGGCGCATGTGGCTTAAATTTAAACTAGACTGTATAATAAGACAGAGACAGAAATAATTTTAAAAAATATATAAATATATAGATGTGTGTGTGTTTATGTGATTATTTCACAGTGTATATACATGCAGTATCTGTAGCATCTATTGGCATCGGCCCGGCTTAGTCATTCTGAGGCTGACCTTAAATCTCTCTGCTGCCATGGAAACCGTTCTTCCTCTATCGCCATCAATGTTTAATGAGCTGAGGGCCCAAACTGCTCACTGATACATCACCAACACACACACATGCCTATATAAGACAGCCAGTCCTCTCCTCACTCCTTCAAATCATGGAGTAATTGCTTCACAGTGTCTGAATGAGAATCAGTCCCAGCTGGACAACAGCCAACAGAAGCCTCAGTACGCGGGGACACTCCTCTGCTGTTGATGTGAGACACTGCCAGAAGACACGAGAGAGGCTCCGCTGGAGTCATTTGCACACAGCTGAAAAACAACCAGTCTGATGAAGTGAAGGTCTTCCGCTGCTGACAGGGCCTAGCCTGTCTCACCCAAACTTTTGACATAATAAGATGTACTCTGTGACTTTAAAATGAGTACAAGAAATACTTTAATACGGAATAAATGCATTCATGAATCTAATTTGAAAATCTAATTTAGTAACTAAATCTTTTTGCTGTTCAGCACTCTTCCTATTGTATTACATGCACTGGGAAATGTGAGGCTTATTTGCCAGCAAATTAAGTAAATATCATCCCTTCAACTTTTTGACAATTTGAGGATGATGAGCATGCCATGAGCTTGAGTTATGTTGGTTTGGATGTGATTTAAAAGGAGTAATAATCAGTTTTAGGGTCAAATTGAAACACCAGTAAGGTTATGCAGCAGTACCAAGCAATGTTGTAATGAATATATTTAGCATATCATGTTCTCTGTGAAAATCGTCGTGATTGTTTTTGTCCTGCTTTCAGCTACTGTACGGAAAATGTAGAAGAACAGATTATAATGCCTTGAAGCAGCATCTTGAATTTGGACTTATTTATAGACCTTAAATTTCTAATCACAAAATCTTTTGGGAAACGCAAGTGGAGACATCAAGAACGTTGATAGTGAAAAAAGTATTCTTTGTTTTTAAGACAGTTTGTTGTCAGGAAATGTGAATTATTTAGTTGCTATACAACAGAATACATGAAATCTTTGTCTGTCCGTTGCTCATCCCAGGATGTGATTGTTATTCTTTGTTTATTTTTTGCCCTACAGATCATTGTCAGCCGCTATTACTCTCCACCAATACCGAGTTCTCCTGCTGATGAAAAGCTAACCATTTGAGCTTTAAGTAAATCCCAGCCAGCTTTACTCCCACATCATGGAAAGAGCAAAAGTCTGGTCTTCCAAACAGTGGTCACTCTGGGAGAGACAAGAGATACCTAGTTAAGATAGACAGACCAACCTGATAAGACCCTAAACCTAATGGGACTGAGTCAGGTCACATTGAATTTATCATTTAATCTCTTGAGAATCTGGAGAAAAGAAATAACTTTCAAGGAAAATAAATTAATCATTAGCAGTTATTGAGCAACAACAGGCCTCTGATGGGTTTGAGCCCATTAAAGCTACAGCCCGGAGGTTTGGTTTGACTTTGCAAAGAAGGTTGCCCTGTCTGGGAGACAGGAGGCTTTAAATTTTGAAACCCATATCAAACCTAACTTTGTTGAAGCCTCACAGAATCTATTCAGGTACCTCATTGCAACATAGGCCTCTAGGGAGCAGCACTGGAGACCTGCTAGCATGCACCCCAGAAAAAATAACACCTGAAACCATGGAGATACCCAAATTAAAAGTCCTACCTAACAGGTGTGAGAACAAGACACTTACAGGTGCTAATAAACATGGATTAAGCTAAGAGGGTAGTGTTACACTAAGTAAGAAACTTGGACAGAGATAAACTTGCTCTCTCATTGATCATGTGAGGACAAGGTCAGTCAGACTCACAGGAGTGTGTTTGTACATGTGCGTCACTCTCCGTCTCAAGTAAAGTGACAGTTGTAGCAGCGGGACACTTGTCTCTGAGCCGCTTTTCTCCTCACTGCTGCCTGCTCTCCTGAGTCTGTGTGCCGTTCAAACTTTAATAGCCTCGGGGCTGCAGCGAACAAGCCAGGGAATTTATTGGTCCTCTTGTCTGCAAACTCAGCAGTTTGAAGTAATCATTCACATTATTATTCAGTGTAGCAAAGAGGGCAGGTTTGCAAGATTTAATTAATTCAAAGCCGGTCCTCACAGGTCTCTGCCGTGGCCTCAAGAAAATATAACTGTCCAACGGGTACTTGATCTTTGCTGTGTGGAAAATGCAAACTCAGAACTTAGATTCTTTACGAAAACAATCTGCTGATAAATTTGGGTTTTAATAGTCTGTATTCTGCAGGTAAAGGACCATTGTGTAGGATTTAGTGAGGTTGTCGATTCCAACCAGCTGAATTACATAACCGTCTCACGGGGGTCAGGAACTAGCGCTGTAATGAGTGTCATTGCACTTCATTTGGTAGTGAACCGTTAACACACGCACACACAGAGGCACACATGTGCTCTACGTACAGTAGTACGGCTGGGGGCTGAACATTACAAATGTTGGTTGTACTATTAAATAAATATATATAAATAAATGTCTCTGCTTAGGGTGTATCATACTTGATATGATACCCAGTCCAATAAAAATTATTTAAAAAAAGGAACTTAGACGCAAATAATTGAATCAAATGAACAAATGTTTTTTATCCTAATAATAAGAAATTTTTAGAAATTTCTGAATCTGTGTCTTGATTTGCTCCAAAATAAATGTAGTGATTTTTTTTTTGTTATGTAGGTAAGTAGTAGAGCAGTAGTTCATACAAAATGAAAATGAAAATGTTTAAAATGCCCTGTCTCACAATGTGGGGAAATCTTTGCAACAGTTGCTAAATTGATTATTTATTGGTCTGTTGCCTAACTTTCCACCAAAACACAATAAACTCTTGAAATATCCTGCAAGCAAACAACAGTCAGTCACTTTCCTTTTGAGCTAACTATGCTGTGCATACAGTTTATTATATTATTCATAGTTTATTGTTGAACACCAACAGTACATAGCACACATGCCCTGGGGAAGGTTGCATAAAATCTATAGCAAAATTTAAAAATACTTTGAGAACACACGCACAAACACACACACACACACACACACACACACACACACACAGCAAGGTGCTCACCAATGTGAGCTTCAATGCAAATCCATCAACACTAAAACACTTACAAGTCCTCTCTATTAAACCAAGCTGAAAACATTTATAAAGACAGAAATGCTCTGATTTTGAATACTTACTATAAATCATAGGTCAGCATGTCTTTATAGTATGAAACTGTTTTCCCAGAAGGCCTGCTGTATGATTTATCCTTTGACATATAATGAGTTACTTTGTTTGACTGCCTGTTTTTTTGTCAGCCTGCTCCGTTTGCAACTCATTACCATGACTGATTAAAAACAATACATTATGCTGTCCTATAACCCAGAAATGATAATATATAGAATCAAATACATAATACCATGTTGGCACTAAAGGGACAAATGTGACAGATAATCAGCACTGGAAAGGATTAGCAGCGTGGATTTGTCGCACTGAACCGATGAGGCTGTGGATATTAGGTGGTCCAGCTGCTGAGCAAGGAATGTGACATATGTGAAAACCTCAAAGAAAAAACTACACCTGAATGTACTGCAGTCTCGTGTTTTTGGACTGAAGCATAATGTAACTTTTTGTGTCTGTTTTAGGGACCGGCCTTAACGTCAGCGATAACGAGTCCATCCCTGGAAGCCACGACGGAGGGAGCGTAACCAATTCCCAAATAGTTGAGCTGAGACGAATCCCCATCGCAGACACACACCTCTAACCTTTCCACCTCACACAGATCCCACGTCCTTCACTCTTCATATCAGAAAGAAAAATCACAACAAAGTATTTTTATATTATAAAATGCTTTTGCACTAAAACGGTTTTTTAATAGAACATTGTCATATAGATGTTTGATACTGTATGTGATTTTTACTGTACATCTGTTTTTTATATATATATATGGTCCTATACATAAATGTTTTACTAAATTAATTTTTTTTAAGTCCTTGATGAAGTTGTTTTCTGAATGTATATTTTGATTTTTTTTTTCTTTCTGTAGAGACCTAGGAAATGAGATAGCCAGATGTGCCCCCTTTAGCACAACTTCTGCTGCTGAGGACAGAGATTGTGTAACATTGTTAATAAATAATTTACCATACATTTTTCATTTGGATATCCTGATTCCATTTTTACTGCTCATAACCCGTCAGAGAGGCAGTTTACAGTTGTTGTTTGGGGGGGGGGGTCTCTGTGCGGTCAGATGTCACACCCCTACAAAGGATGGTTTGTGTGAATGATCACTGGAGTTTCACAACCAGAGATGAGGTCCGACTGCTCTGCTGGTGTCTGCAGGGAGCAATAAATGAGAGTTTCAACATAAGAGAAATGTAAGCGATGCAGAGCAGACGAGTGTGAATATTCAGAATATTGTCAAAGCTGAAATATATCAGTTCTTCAGTCATATTTGAATCTGTTTCACTTCACAGTATACTCTTTTTTTTAAGCAGAGTCTCGTTTTTTGATCTGCTCCCTGAAAAATTGGCAGCTGTGAACGTGCAAGCAAGTATTCCCCTCTCAACTCTGACAGCAGCTTTGAACGTCTTGGAATCTACCGTCTACTTGACCCGTGCACCAACCTTTAACCTCTGTCCTCCATCCACTCGGCTTCTGAACTTGATTAGTGGCTACATGAGAGGCAGTTAGTTTTTCTGCTTTAGCAGGAATGTGAGGTTTGCGAGAGGAAAGACAGAAAAGACCTCAGACACAGGCTGAAGTTTAAGAATTACCCAGCAATCCATTTTTTGGTGCCAGCGACACAGCACCTTGCTCATTACAGCTACTCTCCCAGGTTCACGCTGGATGGTTGAGGTTAGGATCCCAGCAGATAACGAGAGCAGCGGCAGGACATGAGCGTGCTACTGGAAGATACTTTGACACTACCGGAAGCGGCTGGAAAGTTCTGTCTCTTAGGGCTTCATTGTCCTTCCTGTAGGCAAGTGAAGGAAAGACACATGAAGTAGTTTATCTTCATTTAGAGAATGAATCAGAGCCAGTGTTTCTTTGCTCTCAAATTTATAAGAATATTGATCATATTGATCCTCCTCTCCCAGCTCACTATAGTGGGAGAGAAAATGTGGCTGGAAGTGCAAAACTTTTCTTGTTTTTTTTTTTTTTTTGTCCTCCAATGTGACACTTTTTCACCCCTAACGCAAAAGCAGCAATCAAAGTTTGTCCACAACGGAGGGTTGATAAGTTTTTCAGACAAATCTACCCTGAAAGAAAAAGAAAAATCAACATCTCAGAAAAACATTCTCCGAACACAACAATCTTTAGTGTGTGTGCCTTCACCGCCTACACCCATCCTTTAACCATCAGTAGGAGTCTTCAAAGGAAAACAATGCTCATTATTCCATTTAACAACATTAACACTCCACCATGTAATGGCAGCAGCTCCTGGGTTTGTTTTTTCCTGCTGCTTATGAGCTCGTCATAGTGCAGTGAGAACTTTTGATTGTCATCTAGCATTTCCAAGGGGCCTCTTTCGTTGTTTACCTCCTTCCAAGGAAAGACACAAACAATTCATTTTCCATGCATTACTGCAGCCCCCCGTCATGGCAACATTACAGCTCCGACCTATTTCCAGAATTCATTCATTAGCGTGAACTGCATTGCCTGTAGACTGCATTATGTCATCATTGTTAATGAGATATGGCGCAACCAACCAATCACTAACTTTGGAAGCTACGGGGGGACAAGGAAAATGGATCTGCTGCAAAAGAAACACTCGACCTTTAGTCAGGTGTACTGATGAACATCTAAATGAGCTGCTGCTTAGAAACTGCCCACATGGCATATTTTACTGCATATGTAATTTGCAGATCAGGCTACAGGTGTTTATGAACCCTGAGAATCTGGGGCCTGTTGCTCACAAATTGCAGATAAATTTGTGTGTCCTACAAGGGTCTTGCACACTCATGCATGGATCACTAGTATGGCATGATTATGGTATGATTAGTGTTAATGTGAAGGAAATGATCTCACGTGTCATATCCGCAACTTGCTGGTTGCAGTTAGCTTAGCTTAGCACAGTGACTGGAAATGGGGAATTATCACACCTGGCTCTGCCCTAAGGTAACAAAACCATCTCCCAGCACCTCTGAAGCTCTCTAATAACCACTTTATATCTTGATTGTTTAATCCACAAAAAAAAAAAAAAACAACAACTCAAGCATTATGTGACTATTTTTTGTGCTTTTGGTTAAACAGCAAGGATCTAATGATATGAATTAATTGTCAAATTGCTATTTCCAAGGTCAAGAATGAACCTTCCCTCAAGGATTAAATATGATTAAAAGTATAATGTGCTGTTGTGGATTTGGTTCTTCCTGTTTACAGGATGTTTTGAAGAGACACTCCCAGAATTGTGAGGCACTGACATGGTTTCTGTCAGTTCTTTACAGAGTCTCAGATGAGATGAGCAGGGCTTTATTCGAAATGTTCAAATTATCTAAATTATCTCTCTTAGCCGTGGGGGGGGGGGGGGCAATTAAACAGCCACAGCAAACAGCTTGACGCCCCACCCCAGCGTCCTCAGTTCCAGAGACACCAGACTGCAGGCAAACATGTTTATGTTAAAGTCCTTGGTCTCCTCTCAACTGCGTGCCCTCTCCGCCTGTCGCTGCCCAGGGGGAATGACAAAGATAAGACAGCAGACAACCAGGCAACAGCTGATTCTCAGCTCACTCCCAGTCAGTCTGTGTGGATGCTCAGATGATGACTCTGCACATCTCGCCCTCAGTGAATCACCACATCCTCGATGCTAGGCTGTCTGACAAATAAAGCAGGGGAAATGGCAAACACAGGATGATAAAAAAAGAGCACATATTCCCAATAGTTTCATTTTAGGAACCATCAGGGATTTCTCTCCTTTAACATCTCACTTGGCCTTGTTGACAAAGTAATGACTGGATCTTTTTGTGGAAACAATGAATGCATCTGTCTTCACAATATTTGCAAAAAAGGATGCAGGAGATGAAGTTACACAATAAGAAATGGCATGGGGTGTTTTTTTTAAATAGACCTTTCAGTGACATTAAACTGAAGTTTATTAGGACAACGACAAGCTCCATGGATTACATCATTCTTTCAATTCAACGGAAAGGGTGCGGATTTCTGAAACATGATAATGCCACCTTTTGACTGTTTGCTCTTGGTCTTTTCTCTACAACATAATAAATGTTTGAAAAAAAAAAAACCCTCTTTAATTTTTCAGGCTCTGAGTAAGTGCACAGTTTAGGTGAATACAAACTAGTCAGAAATTTTAATGGAACCTGCAACACCTTGTCTCAGACTACAACAGAGTGACCCAGTTTCCCACCTACAGTAAAGCCTGGCGGAAGCAGCCTTCACCTGTTAAATCAGTACAGCCAGACAGTGAGTCAGGAGTCGCTGTGGTGCTGAGGGAAGAGAGCAAACACCAAATTGACATATCGCCCGATATTTAACATCCCTGTTTATCTGTTTTCGCATCCTTAAAGTGACCCGCCCTGCACTTGATTCAGCACATTCAAGAGGGTTATCACCGTACGTGTACCTCCTGTGCCCTGAAAGTCTCGCGGAGGAGCAGACTGTATCAGTCATTGTAAAAACCCCTCATTAGAAGTATCGTGGCAGTGTAGGTGTAATTTGTTCAACCAGTCATCCCCTTGTGACGTCTGTTGGATAATCAATAACTTGCTTCATTGAGGCATTCAAGATAAGATAAAATTAAAAAGTAGTAATGTGTCAGAGACAGACAGATGTACAGTACGTAGCACACTGCCATGCATGTATGCCTGTCTTTAACTTACCTAACAGATACCATAACTCTTCTTTCCATACTAAGGGACACTGCTGAGCAAGCACTACTGTCTAAATTCATGACCTCAGAATCCGGTCGAGTTCAAGTACGGATGATTTGCACTGCTAAGAAGCATTTGTGAATCTCCGTGTTATGCACACTGCACTCGCACTCGCACTACATTCCCCTTGCTCCTGTCGGCCTTCCCTGAAACACACCGCTGAGCAGAAAAAAAGGGTAGGGCACCAAGTCAGCAGAAGCTTCTTTGATGTATGCAAAGTTGCACAATGTGAGGAGAGAGGACAGAAAGTAAACATGTTTAAATGATGGTGCTTTTGTACTTGTGTTTGCATATGCTATCTTCCCATCTTTCCTCATGTCCATGGAAGGAAAGAGACATCAGCTCAGTGAGGACATGATGCAAATATGTTCCTACATCAGTGTACATGCATGCCTCTTTGTGTGCGTGTGTGTGTGTGTGTGTGTGTGTGTGTGTGTGTGTGTGTGTGTGTGTGTGTTTGTGTGTGCAAGCATATGTGCACATTATAGACTATTGCCTCTCATTAAGATGGCAAATGATGACCTTTTCTATAACGAGATCAGAGTGTGCTTCTCTCTCAACACTTCGACAAGCCAAAGGGACTTAGAGCATCTCGTCATCCACCGTTAATTACATTGCATTCATCGCTGCAAGACTGGTGCGTCTGACATCACCAACAAGTCCTGGAGGGTATCCGTGGCTTCAGCAGTGCCAGTGGTGTCACACTGCTTGAAAACTTTGAGTATGTGTTTATTCTTGGCTGATTCGATGGAGACTTTGGCCTTCTACAGCCTAAAATGGAAGTGTGTAAGAGTCAATACCATTTTATTACAATATATACAGTACTTTATTATAGTTTTATAAGTTGTAACCAGTGGCAAAGCTTTATTGGTCAAAGATTCCTTTTAATTTTTTTTTTTTTTTTTTAACAACATGCCAGCACAGTACAGGCAAATTTCTCTGTAGCTTTTTGTGAAGAATTTTTTTGTAAAGATTCGCAAACTACACTGAAAGTAATATCTCATCCACCAACTTCATTGAATTCTCCACTTCTCGTTTGATCAAACACATCCCACTCACTTTGAATTCATTTCAGTAACTCTGTACCAACTTAATTAAAATAGATGAGATGCACTTGAGCAGCTGGGTGCCGGTCGTATTTTCAGGAAGTGCAACAGGGGCTCAGTTTTTATTTGAAGCTGCTGACACCCAGGTCAGATAACATGACCTTCTGACTCTCTCCGTCCACTGACTGCAAAGGTCAGGCAGATTAAAAAAGAGCGTTGTGGAGGTGTAGCCGGGAACACTGGAGCAAACAGGATGTCTTGAGCCATAGACACAGACATCATAGATCAATATAGCATGCTCGCTGAAATGAGCAGGGTACCGATTGAATCTGACAGTGGGCTCTACGAGGGGTTCGGATTGACGACTTCAACTGCAGGGAAGAAAAGAAAAGAAGAGAAAAAAGGAAAAGAGGCCAAGACAGATTTTCCCTTTGGTCCGCTTCCAGATGTGGCTTTGTTGCCTTTCGTTGTTTTTCTGCCATATTACAGTGTGCACAGTGCGTTGTAGCTGCAGGCTGTAACTGTTCTGTGAAGTGTGATTCTGCACAATGAAGGCAACACTGCCCGTTGACGCCTTGCCAACATGGCTGACCAGGGGGCGTAAATGCAGGGTTGTACGAAGCCAACAGGAGTAGACACATCTTGTCTGCAAATGACACCCTGTCTTGTTCTCACTATGCTGTATGGTTGGCAAGAACACTAGCTCGTCCTCTCTGTGGCATGTGTGTGTTTGTGTTTATCTGTATGTACTTTCGTGTAAGGCAACGTCTTAGTTTGTGGGTATAAACACATGCAGGGCCTCATGCATGTAAAAGCGTGTGCAAAGCACTGCATCACCCTCACTGCATGCTTGTGCGCGAGCGTCGGTACTGTACATATGCTTTGATGTGTTTGAAAGTGGACAAGGGGGCAATAGCCTCCTGGTTGCCATTTATATTTTCAAGCCCTCCAGCAGCCAGAAATAATGGTCACATTAGGTAAGATGATTTGGTTTGCTGGCTGCAGACCTTTCTGGTTTAAACAAAAACTCACAGTCAGATTTGAAACCCGTCTAGCTACCCTTTTATCCCCAGTGCTAATTTGTATGAAAAAGCTTCATAGGATCAAAGCTGTGTGTGGGGCAATTGTGTTTTGTTTGCTTGTCATAAGCAGTGCTATGTTCCAGTGCGGGTCGTGTCTATAGAACTGGTCTCTGCAAGCTGTGCTTTCACAACCACCACCACCACACCCATTTGTGCTTGAGTGCGCACACGTGTGCTCAAAGTGAGTTTCATGTGTGCGCGCGTGTCTGCGTGTCTTTGTGTGTGCGCACAAAAGGGAACACGTGCATGCTCCTTTGTCTATGCAGTGATGCCGATTACGAGCAGAGCCTTAAAAAAGAATTTCAGAGTTGCCAGCGATCTGTTGCAAGGGGTAAAGTTGGCTACAAACTCTCTCTAACTGCTCCCTGACTCCCTCTCTGTCTCCTCCTCTCCCTCTCTGGAGTGCATTGCTCAGCAGGCTGTGACCGGTTCTTGCTTATCACCCACCAGCTGCTTTTGCTGTGACAGCTTAATACACGTGAGGGACAGATGGCTGCCGCCTACCACGTTCACAACCATGACCACCAACATCCTCATCATCATAATCATCATCATCATCATCATCATCACCAATATCTACAGCAGCATCATGACTATAATAAATTCCATCTTTATCATTACTGCCAAACTTTAAGGGAGAATTCCTACAAAGACTGCATAGAATATACCTGTTACCAACCACCTAAATCACTATGTTTAATTTCCTCATTTCAATTCAGCTCAGTCCTGTTTGCATCAGTTAAAAGTGAATCAGAATAAATAGCCTTGTCATTCAAATCAGTGAATGTTGTTTGCTCGGAGTGGAAGAGCACTTTTTGACCTCACTGGTAAGGATGAACTCTATAAATACCCCAATCTGAGCACAGTAAGTGGAAATGTGGGCTGTCGTGCTGGCAGATATCACTTACAGCGGTTCCATTAGCATCTACAGGCACGCCTGACAGATGACAGGCCACTGGAAAAGGACAACAACTAAGGAGAAGAGGGGGGAAGTGGGGAGAAAGTTGCTGTGGTAGAGGGATACCGATGGAAACCAGCAGTGACTTCACTGGAGGGGATGCGTGACCTTTCCAAAGGAAGTGACACATCAGAGAGGCAAAGTCATCATGTCACACTGGTTCCTCTGTGTGTGTTCAGCCAGACTCAGCTGGTTTGATCCAGCAGTTCGTCTGCACCAACAGCAGCAGCGGCATCGCATGGGACAGAGTAACCGGCCCAATCAGGCTCTGGCTGCATACGAGAACAATATCGGTTATTGTTGCATGTCCGTCATGAAATGTCAGATGCAAGGCAGTTGGGGCAGGGCCTGAGGGTTGGTGGTGGGGAAGCTGACTGACCAATCCAGAACAATGGAGTTACTGTGATGAGTTTAAAAAAAGGCCAAGGATGAGAACAGAAAACCGAATGAAATTTTCATTAAGCTTTAATTTTATCATAACTTCTTTCTTCCACCATTCCCATGAGTTCCCCTCAGCCGCGTGCTCTGGTAGAGAGTCCAAGATCTGCCTCCAAGGACTGAGAACAGACAGTGTTTTTAAAAATTAGGTCAAATAGCAAGAACAGCGATCATCCCTTTGACGCAAATCTCTAACCTCAGTGTTACGCTGTTGATAGTACCTTGAACACATTTACCAAGAAGCATTTGTTTGGAGTTAATGTGATCTTTTTATATGCTGCATGCTTCATAGGTCATATTGTTTGCAGTTGCCCACCTGTTGTTCCCTATCGGCAGGTGTGGGGAACAGCAGAGGGAACCACACGTGGAGTGTGGCCTTAGTAGCATTACAGTTAAGCGTGTGGGTGTTTAGGTATTTTAACCGAGCAAAATAATGAACCTGAAATTTGTTTTAGCAAACTGACATGCTTCATTGAGGACTGCGGGTAAATTACAACTCGTTAACTGGATAACGACACACAATGAGAAATTTATAATTTTACAGTCTCGCCATGATTAGATTCTGTCATGGACATCCATGCGATGTATGTTGTTTGTATTAATGTATTGTTTCTCCCTCAAAAACCTCCAACCTTGAATTACACCTGAACGGGGCTGAGAAGCTATTTAAATTCGTATAGTGTTACTCGACGTGACAGACTGACTGAAAAGGACACTGGACAAAACGTGACAAAATGCAGCAATGTTCAAATAGGTTTACTTCATGAGAAAAATGATGTTTGCAGGAACTAAGCCTATTCAAGACTTGAGCTGGCACTGCTGTGTCGTATTAGTGCAGACAGCCTTGAAATTGGCCTCAAGATCCCTTCACAGCTCTAACCACTTGAAAATGTAGCGATACAGCTCTTTAGTCTCATACTGAACTGTATTTCTGTAGTTCACAAAACATAGTTCAGAGAGCTAGTTTTCTCGTTGATTATGAAGATGTTACTGTAGCAAGAGGTATAAAAAGTTGGACAACAACAACAGTATAATATTAAATGCTAAGATGTTTTTGACATTCACCTAATAAAACATACATGTCAAGACTGTCTTCGTCCAGTTTTTCTGTGGAATGAAGTGGGAGCCACGGAGAGGGGGTGAGCAGAGTGAACCGGTCAGAAGACGACTGCACTGATATGTGTCACACATTCCTCTCTGTCTGCTCAGCTCACAGTGACGATGAACGAAGCTCTTTTGGAAGGAAAAGAGAGGGGCTGCCAAAAACTGACTCAGTTTGATGAAATGAGAGAGGCCTTTTAGTCCCTTTTTTTTTTTTCTTTTTTCACCGGACAGCCGCTCCAAATGATTCAAATGAGTCACGGAACTGGAGCAGACCAGACCGGACCGGGCCACCCGTGTCCTAAAGTGACTCTTGTCTTGTGTGTCTCGAATGGGAAATAGTGAAAACAGTTGGGAACGGAGAAGGACAAGGAGCTTGTTTTTGTGATATTTGAGATCTAGTTACAAGTTCACGCTCCAGAGAAAATAAAAAACAAAAAAGCGACAAAGTGACTGAAAAGATGTGGCACGATTTTAAATTCAACAGGGAAAAGGGTGTTTTGGAATTAGGGAGGCAGCTTCTTTGAAACCACGAAAAAGCAGATAGTACACTGCTGATTTGGACCACATGGAAGGGTGAACTGTGGGCGTGCTTGTGTGTGCAGTCAGATGTTGGAGCAGGAAGCAGCATGACTGGAACTAGTAAGGGTGCGGTCCATCCCCTTTTTCCTATTGGCTGATTCCTGTCAGCTGAAGCAGTTAGCCACAGCCCAAAGACAGGACCCTCATGACTCAGTGGTGATTCATGGCTCAGAGTGGAGAGGAGACGGGGCAGAAACTGAAAGAAAGAACCCACAACGTTGAATACATCAAAAGAGAGGCGTGAAAGAGTTAATAAAGAAACAAAAAGTGAATAGTTAAATAGTTGGAGGAGGAGCTGGTGTGATTGAGAAGAGATCGAAAGGTAAACAGGAAACTGAACAGATGGGGCAATATGAAGTGTAAATATGAAATATGAATTTGGATGAGTTGAGTTTTGCCTCAGAAAGTTCCAGGAAGGAGTTCAGCCTCTCACTAAGCAAATACCGCCTCCTCTCCCCCTCTCTCCCTCTGTCTCCACTGCTAAACAATGTTTGCCAAAACTCTGAGAGATTCAGCCTCTCTCCAAATCTTTTGGCGAGCAGAGCAGGGTTTTTTTTTTTGTTTTGTTTTTTAACTTCTTGTCATCCACCGATATACTGACCTATGGAGAAAATACATTCTATCAATACATCCCAACAACAATACAAAGGAAACCGCATATATAGTCCTGGTTTAAATGATTGGCACACCTGAATTTTAAGTGTAAACTTTAGAATATTTTCAGAAATAAATGTAAATTAACACATTTTGTATAATCAAAATATTTTAATAAAATATCCAAAAAACAAAACAAAAAACTTGCACAACAGTTAAATAATACAAACACAAAATGTACCATCAATTATTTGCAGCCTTCACCAGTATTTGGTTGCCTCTGAACGTTTCTTGTAGCCATCTAGAAACTTCTTGCACATATGTGCTGGTCGTTTCTGCCACTTTTCCATTGCTCTGGTTCAAGATCTTTTAAGTTTGCAGGGGTCCATTTTGCAATGGCAGATTTCAACCCTCTCCAAAGGTTTTCAATGGGATTTAGGCCAGGACTCACTTTCTGGCTAGTTTAAAACGGCCCCTTTTCAGCCAGCCATTCTTTTGTGCCACTGGATGTGTGCTTTGGGTCATTGTCCTGCTGAAAGACTCAAGACCTTAACCTCAAACCTACTTTTCTGACTCGGGGTAACACATTTGGCTCTAAAATGCCTGGTAACCCTCTGATTTCATCATTCCTTTAGTACATTCAATGCCTCCAGTACCAGAGGCAGCAAAGCAGCCCCACAGCAGCATGATAGAACCTCCACCATGTTTTACTGTAGGGAGGGTGCTCTCTTCCTTATTGGATTCATTGCCTCGCCAATAAACAATCTGATGCACTGCATTCCAAAAGATTTCTACTTTGGTTTCATCTGTCCATACAACATTACCCCAGAAAGACTGTGGCTTATCTATGAAGGTTTTTGCAAACATTAGTTTTGCCTTTTTGTGCCTTCCTTTCAATAGAGGTGTCCTCCTTGGCCTTTGCTCATGGAGCCCTACTTGGTTTAGTGTGCAGCGAATGATACAGGCTGAAACCACCACTCCAGATGGCTCCAGCTCAGCCTGAAGCTCTTTCGGTGTTTTGCACAGTAGTGTTTTTTTTTTTTACCACAATCCGCATCAACCTTCGCAGACTTCTCTCATTGAGTTTCTTCTTAGCGCCACGTCCTGGAAGTGTCTCAACAGTTTTATGATGATTAAACTTCTTGACAACGTTATGATCTGTTGAAACAGGGATTTAAAGATCTTTGGCAATTGCCTTGTAGCCTTTGGAATTGTTATGTTTTTTTGATAGTAGCATTTCTGATGCTCTCAGACAGCTCTCTTGTCTTTGCCACTGTGAAAAAGAAACAGGCAACAATCAGCCCCTTTTTATGCAGTAAAACCGTCATTCATTGGTTAATTCAGGGCACGTGAACACTGAAAATTAAGCACAGGTGAGTCTTAATTGTTTTTTAATTTGTTTGGGGACCTAATTCAAATTCATCAAGAGGTTTCCAAAAGTTCTTTTAAGCTTCCATTTTATGTCTCTATTTTTTATGTCACTTTATGAAAGCAGTTTTTTGTTGTTGGTCAGTAACTTTGGACATTTTATTAAATATTCTAATTGGTTAATTTAGAGTAATTCCTGAATATATTATAAATTCTATACTTAAAATTCCGGGGTGCCAATAATTTCAACCAGGACTATATGTAAGGGTGTTTTTGTCTAAAAGCAACAACTGGAAAAAGTTTAATAATTAGAACTTATTCGTAAGTCATTTGTCTGTTCTGTAACGCCCGTCTGTTATGTCCTCTGATGTCACACAGCCAGCTCCAATCCCATCAACATTTCAGCAGCTCTCAATTTGTTATGATTAATATCTTTTGTGGCTTTCATCAAATTGTCATTTGGACACAACTAAAAGTGTTGCTAGGGGATAATGTGGCCACACAACTCAGCCTCATAACGACATGTGTGAGTGCTTAGACTTGACTGTGTGTTTCTGTGTGGCTGTCTCTGTGTGTCTTTTCCTTGTTTAGCCACCTGGTCCTCCCTGTCCATTCTGCTGGACTCTGCTTTACAGACACCGGCTGGGGTGACAGACCACGTTGTTTACATGTCAGTCTAACCCTAGGACCGCATGCGGGCTCGGGGAAATGCCCACCGTGTCCATTCCAGTCCGCACCAGACAGAATCTGAAACATGAGCTGGAGTCCCAGGATATCTGGCAACAAACTTAAGGGACAAGAAATGTAAGTCTTGCCAGCAGAAGTAGATGTTGATAAAATGTTGGAATTGGATGAGGGTTTTTGATATTGCGCTCCATTAATAGCTGAAAACAGTCGGCTAAACACAGCATCTTGATCCCCTGCAAAAAAATGCCTTCATAAAGGCCATTTAACCTCCCAACAAACTCTAGCTTGAGATACTGATGAATGAGTCATTTGTCAGAACGAACCCAGCAAATGAGTAGTCTCTGAAAAGAGTAAAGAAATAATGACTAGATATTTCGGTTTTACAATTTCAACTGTTAATTTCAACTGTTTCAACTATACAGCAAAAGGGAGCACTTGGTGTAGATATGTATCAAATTATAGAACACAAAACTCATCTCTCTGCAATTTGGACTTTTGTCAACTCTTTACAATCAAGCTGCTGCTACAGGGTCATTTTTAATGTCAGCTCATATATAGACTAATCAACAGCAAGTGTCTCACTCCTATTTTGAGCAAGACCAAAGAGAGGTTTTTACGACTTCTCCTCACAATAAAGAGTAATAAGAGAAGTTTAGAGTACGTCTTGACAGTGCAACAGCATATCTGAAGGCTACACACAAGTATAAACTCAAAATAGCAATTTTCCACCAACATGCATGCTTTCATAAAAGATAAGAAAAAAATACTGCTTTTGCTGCAGTTTTATTTTGCTGCAGCACCACAGTTGATAAAGTTGGAGCTTTTCGGCAAGCACCATCACTAACCCACTAACAAAACACTTGTCTACTTACCCCTACGAAGCTGTATTGTACAACTTACCCCATTTTACTGTACGGATCGGGCCACCACACTGTTTTGGAAGTCACTGGGCTATCACCTCCAGGGTGTTAAACAGAGAGATCTGGGTTAGAGAAGGGAGGCCATGTGATGTTTGGAACCTACTGTGTGCACAGCACCAGTGATGGCCTAGAAACCATACAGGCCACATACAGAGAGCAGACTGTTGACCCACAAAACAGGCAGATGTTGTTGAAGTTCAGGAATGCTAAAAATCTGACATTACACCAATCCTGTTCATTATAAGCATCGGAATATATTGCAGTATGCAATATATTACAATAAAGAGAGGTGTGAGGGACAGAGAGAGAAAAGCAGTTACAGAGAAAGAAACAGATTTGTATCAAAAAGCAGAATTAATCAGGCTATTTTTGAAACCAAAGGTCATCCTCGTGGTAAGCTCTTTCCTGCGTAGGCAAGATTGTAGAGGACAATGTATAATTTGCCTGGAAGGAATGTGCATCCAGTGGGGAGGAGAGTGGCAGGAGTTTGAGATTAGAGGAGTGGAGAGGTGGCAGAGCTGGAACAAGTGCAGAGATAGAGGTGGTGGGACGGGCAGAGAGGGGGTGAGAGGGTTTAGAGAAGGATGGGGAAGAGGCGACAGATTGGATGTTTGGAAGGCAGAGGGGTGAAATAACAGTGAGAAGACACGCTGCCCACCAGACAGCCCGCCCTCTGCAGGCCCCCGCTGCACCTGTTGTTTTTCAAGACTGAGACGCGCGGGTGGGGGGAAGGAGGCAGGGGTGAGTTGAGGAGAGGGGTGTCTTTGCTCCCTGTGACTCAGGAGAATCTGAGCAGGCACAGAGAGGGGGAGTTAAAGCTGAGCAGAGACTTTGCAAAAGATCCAGGAGGGTGTGTGCGGTTGGGGGGGGGGGTGCTATGAGTCAGCCATGGCTAAAAAAGGAAAGTGAGTGACTTCCACTGGGGATCTGTGGTGTAAAATAAGACAAGTGGTGAAACAGCACTCCTCAGCCTGGCCTCTCATCGCCTTGAAACAGAACATTAGGTGACCAAGGACTTTGGGGAGGGAATTGCATAAAAAGTACATCAAGTTTCACCCTGGATAATCATGCTTGACTTGGTGGCATGCCGTTAGATATCATATTTTATAGCCACAAATAGACTAAATAGAACTTAATAACAAACATGAAAAGGGAATTTAGAGGAACTAAATCATCTGGGATCTCAATTTTCAAGAGGTATCGACATTATTTTGTCTAACCCTGGCATCTAATCTCTCAGATACGGCTCCATCCCCGATTGAAAGAATTGGTGAAGGAGATTATAGATAGTATATTAAGACGGTTAAGACACACACAGCTATTAATACAGATAGATAATCAATTCACCTCTTAACAAGGTATTAACTGCCACATCTTTGCAGTTTATACGGCAGCATTTAAGAATCTTTTTTTAGGGCTACAACCGAATTTCACCCGCACTATGTTCCGGAGCCAAATCCCCAGTGACATAACAGGAGAGGTATAGTGTTACTGGTGAAGATATCTTCCATTGCTCCCCTCGAGCTCTCAGAATAGAGCACCCGCTAGTGCTCGCCATGGTGAGGAAATGCAGTAATCTGAGTTGCATGGTACAATGCTTCACTTCATGTTGTTTGGTACAACTTGAACACAGAACGTTTGACCATGTTGATCATGTCAGGCTGACTTTATTTTTCTCCTTGGGTCCATTTCACGCAGAGTGCCCAAAATCCTCAGTCCTTTCTATGATAAGAAATACCATCTAGTTTGGTCTTGCCATAGTCATCGAAGCAGCTTTGGCCTCTGCAAAGCTTTTCAAACACACCTGGTAATTCGGTGAGACTTCAGATGGAAAATTAAGGGGTGAAAGACAACAATGTGGATGCACAAAATGCTGCAGATGACATATGCCTGAAAAGAGAGAGAGTGCAAAGGCAAGTAAGGCATCAGTCCAAATGCAATCTGTCAGAAATGAACTCTGGGTGACTTTCTCCGTATGGCCTGGCTTTGAGAGGATTTTAAAGTATTATTATCAGGCCTGACAGAGTGTTCTGTTTACCTCTGCTGGCTGGGACGAATGTAAAAGCTGAGGAGTACAGTTGACATCCTACCCACAAAGCAGTATAGCTATCTAATCTCTCTGCAGCCTGAATAACAGAAATCAAAATGACGTCATTCTCCACTGTGCACTGTGCTTGTTTTTGCATGACTCTGTGACTTTAGGGCAGGATTCACTCAATGGCTCATCATGTATCTCACAGGTGAATTTGAGAGATTAGATAGCCCAGTGTAACACATACAGTATTTCTCTTTTACATACAGCACAATTATAGTGACACCTAATATTAGCTTCAGTACCTTGAACCTGACCCTTACCTTTAACTACATCTTTTTTGGCCATTGCCGGTCCTCCAGTGGGAGCAGAAAGAGGTGCAAGCTGTGCAGGACTTTCCCGGCGGTGGTAACGGCAAGGTTTTGAACTTGTGGTGCTACGTAAGAGTTGCATACATGCCAGTGGAGGGGACTGGAGTGCAGTGTATGCGTGTGTGTGTAAAGGATGGTCCGAGGTGGAATGCTGACCATGCTGGGACTTTGGTATGGCAGGGATGGGAGTCCTGGCATGGGAACATAGCACAGTGTCACTCAGGCTATCAGGTTCCTGTCCGTACTAAACATGGAGGTCCACAACAGCTCATACAGCTCCACAGAGGATATTTAAAAGGATGTTCAATTAGCACCACCATTACAAATTATACTCAGTCCATGAGTCGAGGTTATTGTGGTATAGCTATGGATAGCCACAGCAAATTACCCTTCTTTCTTTAAAATACGACAATTACATTTTTGTAAAGTACACCGAAAAACATGAGACATCAGCGAGGCGAGGACAGAGTCTGGAGACTTGAGGCTGAGTTTAGAAGAGGAATCTGACATCTGTCTTTCATGGGGGGGACTAACTTAGAGTCAAGGAGTTTAAAAACTGACAAGTGACATATACTGTTTATGTGCAGCAGCTGCTGTTGACATGCACTCACTGTATCAATATTCATTTAAAATGTTTTTGCAGTGAAAAGGCACGTGCACACGTGTTGACAGAGACAAGGTGCAGGGACTAAAGGTCTGCATGAGGCTTAACGTATGTTCCCTCTGTGCTGAATCCAAATTGCAGAGGCCCTGCTTTGTGTCACGTTAAGTTATTCTCTCTTTCAGCCGTCCAATGTGGTGCATTCAGCGAAGGTAAACAACTTGTTCCTGGCAAGGTCAGAAAAACAGTCAGGCTTTCGGTGATGAAAAAGCAGCAGCCTCTGCTGTCAGCCTCCTCATGCAGAAGTGCTTCAAACTGGAATGAACCAGCTGCCAAGAAAGATCATGAAGAAAAGTCCTTGAAAAAAAAAGAAAAAGAACATTGCTCCCCCCTATGCCTCTGCTCAGTCTATCTGTAGCTCCATCTCTGTTCCTTTCTTTGAAAAAAACAGAGCAAGTCTGTACTCGGGACAGATGGAAAGCTGGCTGCAGAGATGCTTCTTGCGTGTGTGAGAGAATGGGGATGATGAAAAAGTTCACTACTAGGGACTGGTGTACAGGACGTGTTAACTAAATATCTGCAAAAACAGATCTTTTAAAAGTCATTCAGTATCATTCCTGATTCTGTGAAGTCCCCCTCCACTCAGAAATGTAGTTTTCCTATTTTCCTATACTTCACTTGGATGTTTGACCTTCACTGTGCAGAATGATGTGTGTGCAGAGTTTGACACTGGTAGACCGTGTTCACATTTATCTGTAGAGGGGAGAAAGTTTCTCTGTCTGAGTTGAAGGGGTATGTACAAGCATGATTTTGTGATGTCACAACGACTGGCTACTACTTGCGATCTAACATACACAGGTGCGACATACACCTGGTGTAAACTTGAAGCCCACACACACTGCACATGCACTGAGTAGGAGACATCTTGCATCCAGCGGTTAAACTTTTGCAGTGAAAAAATATTTCCATATTCACACAAAATAGTTTGTCACAAATCCTGACGTTGGCTCAAATATAAAATATAAAGTTTAGTACGTGAGTAATGTAGCAGCTGGGTTTGTGTGGGTGAGACAATGAACAAACTGTGATGGAGGTGCTGGGAAGGATGAGCAGAGAAAGACTATGATAAAGTTATGAGGACAGCCTATAGAGTGCAGTAGGGTTTATTTGGCGGGGAGGTCACGATTCGGTTTGAGACCAGCTCCTGGAAAAGAAGGAAAGAAGGAGACTGGCTAAATGATTTTGCCCATGGAAAGTGAAGAATTGCACTGACTGGTTACATGGGTTCAACAATAAATATGGCTGAAAATATAACAACTGCTTTAGGAATAATCACAGAAAGAAAACGTAAATAAATCGACTGGATTTGATTCTTGGAGCATATGAAGTGTATGTCAGGAGTGCCAGGAAACAGTGACCTTCCTTTTTGAACTTACCTTGTACTGTGGCTTAATTTAGTAAATAAGTTAGGAAGATTTAATGTTTGACGAAGAGCAGTGAGATTTCCAGAGAGGCTTCTGTGTTAATAATAACTAAACAGGAGCTCAGTTCTGTCAATTATTGAAGTTATCAGCTGCAGAGGTCAGATTGCCTCTTCAAAGGGTCAGACAGTATGACCTGGATGCGTCCACAAAAATGTTTTTTTTGATACATGTTCAACAAGTGCAACATGTTTTATGGGACTGAACATGTATGATATTATTCCTGTAAGCTTACATGCACATGAGGATATTATACGTCTCTGGCTTTAACAAAACAGCAGTCAAAAACTAGAAATTTCTCAGATACAATTATAAGTCCCCGTCTGTGCTCTCTGCTCTGTTCCTGCATAACATTGTCAGACGTGTAGTAATATTGGTTGTTCCATTGTTTCGAGGAATGTGTGGGCTCACATCGATGCTGTGCTCCGTGCCTCAGCGCAGAGCTGAGTGTGTGCGTGTGTGTATTTCTATTATGTCACAGTGATGATGTGGCACTGGCAAGCAGGCGTACAGGGGCCTCAGTCCAAACCTCCCCATCCATGCTGAACGTGCCTGGTCACAGCAAGCTGCCGAGAACCTCTGGATAACAGGGGCTTCTGGGTAGTGGGATTAGCTGGTGAGAGGAAACAGCTGAGGCCTGTGTAGCGTCAGCACTTGCTAATCAACACTCTCACTGCACACACATACATGCATGCTGCCCCAATCTATGCTCTCCCTCAATAATCCCCTCCTCCTTTTTTTCAATCCGCAGGGGTCAGACACCCACAAAGGCCTGGGCCCACAAAAGTCAAGGGGGGGTGGGGGGGACAAAGGCAAACTGAAGTGCTTGGTCAAAGCTGGCAGGGCTGCTGAGTCATCACTGATGCTGGCTCAAACTGATAATTTGCAAAAATTCCCAGTTAAGTTGATGAGCTGTCACTTTGTGTTCAACATGTCACTTTTGGCTAATGGTTTAGAAGCAGTTTTTCCCTTTTCTATACACTACAGTTACTGCAGGTTCCCTGCGTCACAGAGGACTCTTGGAAATCAAATCACTTCCAGCTTCTGTTATGCAACAGCAATGACTTTCAGGATGTTTTCGGAGATCGCTCTATGCATTTTGTTCCAGTTCGACCTATGAGACACGCAGTAGAATGCATTCATTCACATCCGGCTTGATCCATTCTGCTGAGCTCATTTGTACATGCATGCTTGTAGTTTGCAGCAAAATCAATTAGTATGAAACCAGGCTGACGTAATAGGTAAGTCGATACAGTACGAGTGAAATTGATTGACTACTCACAAAACAAACTGTTGACCATCATAAATAGGTCAGGTGTATACAAACTGTTACCAGAAAGAGACAAGCCATATTTAAAGATAGAACGCTGCAACCTATGGAAGTTAATCAAGGATTGGTAATGTTTTTCAAAATGTTAAGTGTGACTTATACGATGACGATAAAATAACTACTTGCCAACACAAAAATAACTTGACAAATTCATGACATATTTTTAGAAATAAAAAAGACGATGGACAACATAACCCGATGGCAAAAAAGAGCCCAAAGTAATACAAACGACAAGAAGTTAAGAACGCAGTTAGCACATTTAAGTCTAATGCTGGTACCTTCTTCATCATTGACCTGCGTGCATCATTCAGCACGGAGCAGTAAATCGTGTGTTTTGCTATACAGTATTTCGACCTGTAGCTCTGAGTCACCAGGCCCGTAGCCATCAACCAATATCAGGTTCACTGCCAGGTGCGTAGAGAGGGGTGCTGAGCGTCAACCATGATTCTTTTCAAAGGCTTCAGAGGCAAAATAATTGTTGAACATATTTATTTTTCAACCAACTGAATCACAATTAACATCTGGTTTATCACACGTATGTAACAATAGTAAGATTTCAACAGCTAACCTGCAGTAAAAGACACACTAGATGTGAGGAACATGGTCAACAACCCATCAAGAACCCTAACATTTTGCCCCATCATCAGAACCAAAAAAGCCTTTAATATAAGGTGAAGAGATCCTGAGTTTATTACTTGGAACTCTGAATCACTCAGACCTAAAGTAGTCACATCATTAACATTAGTGGTATTTAAAGAGGAAAGTGCAGCTTTTTTTCCGGCTTTGCCTTTCCTGTTCTGACCTGAGGAATCCCCACAGTTAACCCCCGGAAACAAACTCTGGTCTGTAAAGACCAGTTCAGACATGCACGAACAGAATAAAAAGAGGAATAAATCCTGAGTCCTCTGTGCCACGTTTGCCTCAGTTTAGAGGATTCCATCTCTGAAATGAAAACCTGACACACACCCTAAAAACAAACTTTAAATATATTCATAAGGTGTGTTTTTTTGCAATGAACTGGCCTGCAATGACAGTAAGACTTATCCAGTTTCAGCCTTTGGGCTTCATCATCATGCCAATTTCTGCCAGCGGGCCCTTTGCTGTTTCTGAACCACCTCTAGGGGCACTGTTGTACTACTTTTTTTTGAAGCAGAGCAGCGCAGCAACCTGTTTGCTTCTAATCTGAAGCTGGCATGACCCAAATACAATGGGTTTCTGTCACTGTAAAGCAGTGGATGATGATTAATCATATGCAGCTTCATTTTAACTCTGTTTGCTTGTCATCTCAAGGGATGTTTTGTTGTAATTCTGTCAAAGATTGACCAACGGTATACAATGGTGCTTAGATTAAAACAAAAGTGAATGGTGTATGTGTCTCTCTCTCTCTCTCTCGTATATATATATAAATAAAATGTACAAATTAATAAATTAATAAATAAACGCGTATAGTGTATATGGAATACTTGTATAATTGTGTTCAATGTTGTACAAAAAGATTCACCTCACAGTCCATTGTAATTTAGAATAAAATGTTTATTCAAATCAAAAGGAAGAACTAGACAAAAGGTTAAATCATTCAGAACATAGTATATTCATAGAATATCTATACACCGTCATGATTAACAGACAAAAAAAAAAAAAAAAAAAGATAAAAAACATACAAATGGAGAATGAAGAAAATTCAGTGAGTAATATTGCACTTTGTTTCTAAAATGTTTCAGATCCCGTCTCCTAGGTTCTTTTATCTCTGAACATTTCAGTTCCTGCCTTTAATAGGTCAGGACTTTAGCTTAGTTTTGACACTGGACTACTCTGAGGCCCAAGCGAATGGACTATGGAATTGACGAACCTGAAACAAATATGTAAGCTTATTCATTACCGTGCAGCTTGATTCAGTTTCCCTAAGATAAAATCCAAACAAAGAACTGCAAACAAATAGAACAGGATAGAACATGAGTTTACTGTGGAACAAGTAGTTTGTCTGTTGTCCCATGTTACCTAAATGTTTCTCAGAGGGGGGAAGGGTGCTGGTCAACAGCTGCCCACCCCAGGCCTGAGGGGGATCAGAGAGGTCAGGGAGACGAACTCAGGAAGGTTGCTTGTTAAACTAGAAAGCAAACTATATCAATGCCCAAAAAGATACATGGAAAAAAAGAAAAAGAAAAAAAAAAAAAAAAATTTGTCAACCCTCGTTGGCTTCAGAAAAACAACGCAATCGAGAGGCCTGTCCAGGATGTCATTTTTTCAAAACACTTGCTTCTAAAAGGACTTTTTTTCCCCCTCTTCCCTTTTTGTCCTTTTGAATAAACACGGAAAGGTTTAAAAAACATACAGGTGTTTACAAACATAACAAAAGAGGAGAACAAGAGTTAACGTAGACACTGAAAGATGAAGAATCATGATCAGGTCTTTTCTGTGTCAAGGCCACTAAGATAAGATCACTTTAATTATCTGCAGTTTGTCGATTACTTTCAGAAGCTGTATATTTAGTTGCCAGCTGGATCTCGAAAAGAGCGTGCACACACACACACACACACACACACACACACACACACACACACACACACATAACACGTACAAACTTGTGTCAGCTACGTTTAAAATGTAAACTTAAAAAAAAAAAAAAAAAAAAAAAGTATTAATCTTAAAAAGATTAAATAATGCATTTACGTCCTACACAACACTGCTTTAATGGAAAATCCTCTAGTATAACATGGTTAGTTCCAATGGTTTTTCTCCAGACCTTCACCATTGAATGCTTTTTTTTTGTTTTCTTATCAAAAAAGTGCTGCGTTTCTTTTTTGACTATGTCAAACCTCTGTTGCAACTGGTCTTTTGTGTTGAATGAGTTAGAAAACCAATGTATTACTCAAGTCAACCTACTACTACTTGTTCTGACCAGTCTGAACAGAAGTTTAGCAACGTCCCCAGCTATTCATCTGAGCTGGGTTTGCTTCTTTAATGTAGAAGCAGGGTCATTCCTCTATTTTTTTTTTATTTTTTTATTTTTAAAATTTTTTTTATAGCTAGCATTCTGGCTTCACTGGTCTGGTAAAATCTAACTGTTGGTTGGATGAACTGGGCGAGTGCAGCAGGACAAAAAGGGAATGTGATTCATCTCAGAAAGCTGCCTTGCTTCTCTGCAGGTCTAGTCTCTTGTTTTGGTAGTTTCAAAACAGAACTCTTCATTATTTTTTAAACAGTGCAATTTAAAAGAAAACCTATAACATTTTTCTCTTTTTTTTTTTTTCCAACGGTTTGGCAAGTGAGAAGACCACCTGAGACAGTGCTTTTTGGGCAGTTATGCAAGCCTGGCTTGCCCTGAGATTAGGAGTAGAGGGGCTGCAGGCAGTAAGGGTGAGGTGAGTCCCTCCACAATGCACCACCTGCTGTCACACACACACACACACACACACACACACACAGACACAGACACACAGACACACAGACACACACACACACACACACACACACACATCTCAGCTACAATTTGAGTGGCAAATGCAGGTCTGCAACCCTCCTAGTCCAAATCCAGAGCAACCGCAACACAAAAAAGGCTAAAAGCTATTCTATGATTGGAGTTAAATACAAAAAAAGACTAACAGAACTAAACTAAAAGGAGGTGAAGCCACAATTGGATCCAAGCTGAGGAGGCAACAACTTAAAGAGCTTCCAGATGGAGATAGTGTGCTGCAGCTGTTGTAAAAGTCCAGTCTAGTTGTTATAAGTCACTGAGGAAATGTCATAAGGAGAGAAAGAAAATTCTTAAACAGCTTAAAACATATTCAGTGCATTGTTCTTGACCTTTTCAGTCTTTTTTTTTTTTTTTTTTTTTAAAAATCAAATCCTGTTCTCAGCGTTGCTCAAAGTTATGCAGCAGAAAGTCTTAAACGTTAAGCCTGCAGTCTCGTATTTTTAGTCTGGCGCATAACAAGGGTGAAACCAAACTATTAGTGATTTTTTTTTTTCCAATTCTCATCATTAAAAATGGAGCCACACAACTCAAGTAAAGAATAAAATGTGCAAAACAGAATCCCAAATCAGGCAGGAGGACCTAGTCTTTGCTCTGTTGATGACTGCTGCCGCTGAAAACTTTTCATACAGACTATGGTGGTTAGAACTTTGTTGTTGGTTTTTTTTTTTCTCTCTTCAGACCCTTTTCCGTAGGTGATTCTGCTGAAGTCTGGACATGATTAGTCCTGCCCTTTGTGTGAGGAGCCATGTCCATATGTGCCATGAGTGCAGAAGAATCAAGGGTGAAAGAGAAACTTGGCAGGCTGAGCCTTGGTGATTCTTCTTTTTCATCGTCAATACCATCACCAGGGCTCTCGCTACTAGTGGGTTTTTTTATTCTCATACAGACTGAATATGTGTTCATCTGTACATATCCCACCCTCAGCAGACTGATACAGGAAGGAAGTGATACCCCAAACTTGCGACTCCTGTTTCTCTCACTGAGGGAAGGCAGGAACAGATTTGTCCAACCCAACCCAACTGTGGGTATTTGTCCAAGACTTTGTTGGTTGGTTGGACACTTTGTTTTTCTCTTGATGTCAACAGCGTAGCGTGAACGTTGTTGTTTGAGAAAAATAAACAAAGCTGAGCCTTGCAAACGGGTTCCTGCGAGTTCCTCGAGTTGGTCGGGGGAATTTCAGGAACACCCTTCAGCGTGACGGACAGGCGTCGAGCCTGCGCTCCTCTGTACGCCTGGCGTGATCTGGGTTTGGATCAATCTGGAGTGGAGAAGGGAACAGAAGAAGATGCTCTATTTATGGAAACAAATAGCTGAGTCAATTTAGTCTGTAATAGAAAGATAAATGGGAAAATGCTCTGCTCTATGGTATTTGGTGTTTACCTCAGAGTACAGAGGAGGAGGCTGGAAGCGGAACTCATGAATATAGGCAAAGAGAGGTCCATCCAGCTCCTCGCGGGCTGCTGGGACATCCATACTGCTCTGCCTCTGCTCTTCTGTCACAATTTCTGCATAGCTTGGAGGAGCTGCAGCGGAAGAGCAAGCCATGAGTCAGCATTCTTGGGAATTATATTTAAATTAGAAATTCAAATTTGATTCATGACCATGAGATCTAACCTACCTTCAGGTCTCTCAGGCAGACCCATGCCCAGCCAGCTCATGCTGCACTGGCTGCTGACGCTGGATGTACGGGAACCGAAGGGGTGGAGAGGGATGGTTCCGATGACCAGGGGCAGGTTCAGGGACAGGTTAATTGCCCCGGGTATGTCCACGTAAACCTGAGCACAGATATGAGTACACCAGAGCAGGTTAGAATATGTAAGTCATTCTAAGGTTTAATAAATGTGCTGCAGTGCTAGGGCTTTGGGGCTGAGCATTCAGCATGAAAAACACACAGTTTTGTAACAATCTGTAAGATAAAACCACACTAGCCAGGGCTATATGGGTTGTGCAGTAGTTCAACAATATGTGGGTCAATGTCTTGAGGTCAGTTGCTTATGCAAGGTAGAGCCCTTGCCTGGTGCCTGTCTGTTCACATGGTAAAGAGGTTGTAAGCGTCCTCCAGGCAGGTGTTACCACAGATATTCTGGGCTAATGCTCTTAGCCGCACGTAGAGATAACACCGGCAGTGCTAGCTGACTCAGCCAGGTTATTTAGCAGAAGAGATACTGGCTTACTAGGAAATATTGATTCTGTACTGATAATGGCACAGAGTAATGGTGATAACAAAGGAAACTACTGAAGACAGACACGGTTATGTCTCTATGCCAGTGATCTCTGGACAAAGGCAAGGTGGCAACCAGAACAGATGGTGGTTATGCTAAATGTTCAGAGGAACATGAAAGCAGCAGTAAGGCTGTACTCACCATGAGCGAGTACTCCACTCTGATGATGCTGCAGTCCAGGATGGAGGGCGAGACAGGTGGGATCTTCAGCATCTTGCCGCTCCAGGTCTCAGTTTTGCCCGAGGACAAAGACTCTCCCCGCAGGTTGGCCACCAGCTGCTTGACCTCCTTCATCTTCCCTTTGGCATAGAAGGTCTGGGTCTGGTAGATGGCTGCCTTTGGCACCACCATGCGGGATGAGCAGTTCTCAATCTCGGCAAAGATCTGGATTGACTCTCCTAAAGAGTTATAGAGGGTGGAGGAGAGGTTGAGTGATGTTCCTCTGTGTTTTCAATCAGCAGCAATCAGCTTTTTATCCAGTGTGTACTTACTAATCAATGCAATAATCTGCAGAGTGTGTTTCTTTCATTAACTTATCTTGTAAAACAGAAGACTAACAAGGTTATCGGTTGCATTATTAATCATTGACTTATTCTTACCTGGGGTGTATCCCTTCCTTTCAATTTTGGCACTTAGGGAAATTGGACCTGAGGTGCAGAACCAACAGCAAAGCGTCTTGTCTTTTGTGCCGGCCTGTGGTGACTGAAGGAGCGACAAGACAGAAAAACCACACAAAACACACACACACAAATTAGTTTTTTGATAGTGATATATTATGTAGAATTTTCTTTTGTTTTGCTCACCAACATCATAGAATAATAAGGTCTAAGAGAATCATGTATGGGCCACTCTGTCCTTTCTATCCATTGATTAATCTGTTAAAACTAGATAACTTTTCCACTTCAAGACTCATTTGAGATTTCTCTTTCCACAATTCAGGGTGTACAGTCGAAACTGAAAACAGGGCCAGGCAAAACACACATGGAAACTGGATGCAAGAGATTAAAATGGCAAATTCTTTCCAAAGTTTCCCCATAATTAGGAAAATGATGTCTAGAGTGAGTCATACTAAAGTGGTATTCTCTTTGTACAATGCCTCCGCCAGCTGAAAGGCCTATTCAAGACTACAGGCTGCGTCAAAAGGGCTTACCAGCAATAATGGAGTGTTGATGTCGATGTGCTCAAAGACTGTAAATTCCTTCTTGGTCTTCATGGGCAGGAGCCATGGCCTGTGAAGTTCTGCCTTCACCCAATAGCGCACACTGCCATGCTTCCCTTCAAAAGAGGTAGCCAGAGGTCTACAGGAAAGAAGAAAGGAGGAAAAATAAGAGTAAAGAGTTATGTTTTGTACAGATGAAGGATGATGGTATTGATATATAATCTCTGAATCAAGTGTAATATTGCGACACTTACGTCTGTGGAAGCTCGAGGCTGAATGCATACTCATGTCTTCCTGAATGGATAGTGGTGAGTCCTTCCTCAGAGTTGTCATCGTCTGAAAAACAAGGAGGACAATATTCCAAACACGTGTATACCGTACCTGGGTAAAATGCTCTACGAAGGCATCTGAAAGTCATACCAAAAACACAGGGTGGGGGAGACAAAAGAGAATAAACGGATTTTACTATTGTATGTCTGTCTGTGAAAAATTAATGTATTGAGAGATGAGGAGCAGACCAATATTTAGAGCACAACAAAGAAGTTGGCCAGAAACTGAGGGTGCAAGATTGTGCTTTTGTAAGAACAAAGAACTGCATCCCAGAAAGCCCCTTATGCCATATATTATAGGGAATCTATAGGCCAGGATAGAGAAAACTAGGGGATATGAGGAAACAATATTATCCTCAAGACTGTAAAATCTGTCTCACCAATAAGGACCAATTCGTTTACTCTGAATTGATAAACAAAAACAAAAACAAAAAAAAAAATAAAACATGATGCTCTCCAGTTTTACGGGGAGGAGGCGGGTGGCACCTCTGCAACGTGAAGCTGCTCGTAAAATGTTTTGAAAGGAATAAAAATATGATTTCATTTCTAACATCATGAGAGCATTTGGAAGAGCAGGCTCGACAGGCCGGGTGTGCTTCTGCCAGCTCAGCACTCCCTCCCCCTCGCAGCAGCCGTGTGGTAAACAAGTGCGGAGCTGTCAGTCACACGGCAGACTCCAGCAGGAGGAGACCGGCCTAAACCGGTGCGAGCAGCTTCCCGCAGCCGCTCTGCTCTCATTACGCATTCACTGTGCGACACCGCAGTCGCTACTACCATCCTGCTCCGACCACCAGCGGCTGCGGTTTTCTACCGTTTCATCCACTTGAACCTCGCAGGAGACGTTTCATAAAAAGAGCTTGTGGTGAAATGAATCTTACGTCGAAGTATCCGTTTCGGTGAACGACTGAGCGCAACGCGTGTTTACTGTAACGTATCTCCTCAATATAAACCTCAGCCCATAATGACGGTAAACTACTGCGCCCCCACCCCCCCACCAACACTTTGCTTTAAAATGACAGAAAGCCTGAGAGTTGAGGAAAATGACAGCTCGCCCGACCAAACCTATTCACCTGCCTACACATATTGTAGGCGACCGCAGAGCGGACCAGAAACCAATTGCCCATTCATTGATAAGAGTAAATATGTTACAGATGGGCGAAAACACGCTCAACTACACCCAAACCATTGAGGGGATACACGTGCAAATATAGACGCTTACAAGCGGCGCGTTTTACTGTCAAAACCATCAAATATCCTGTCGCTGAAATGACACAATTTGTTTTTGCAAGGACGTGTCTCAAGCACAAAAGCTGCTTACAGTTAAGCCCAATGTAACCTTAGATTATACACCAGCAAAAGCATGTATGTGTGCGGCGAAAGGATATAGTCAATGGAAGGAGAACGGAAACCGATCTGCCGGAGCTTTTAATACATTTTAAAATCAAACTGCAGGTACATCTTTCGACTCAGACCATTTTGCAGGTGCTGTCTCAATAAAAAAGTTGCAGGATTTTCTGTCACTCTCCGCAAGAGAGTGATGTCATTGGCCACACATGAGCACCTCCGCCAATGACACGCGGGCGAGGGCGGGGCCAGCACTCTGCCCCCGCCCTCTCCCGGTCCAGTTTTCTGAACAGGATTGAACCGCTTTGAACAATGGGTGGAAACTTCAGAAAAGCTACAAAGAAACGCACAATATGATGCGTTTCTGCGCCCGACATTCCGGACGAAGCCGCGGATCCGTCCCTGCAAGTTATTACGCCATCGCCCCGTGTCTTGAAAACGACCGTAATTCTCGTTTGTCGCTTGAAATACTGTGAAAAAATACGGTCGCCCGATCTGCTGTCATTCATTCTGACACCTTGACACACACACACACACACACACACACACACATGTGACGACGAGGTTGTATATCCAGCCAGTGTCACAAAGCACGTTAATACCGACGCCACCACAGGAGGCTACAACGTTAAAGTTCTCCAACTCTTAATTGTGTCCCTTTTATGTTCCCATCACCGTGTCTGGCATTCGAGACAACAGCATCCTCCGGTGACCCTGATCCCCAACCAGCACAAAGAGCATCTCACAGTCAGTTTCTACAAAACTTCTGCTTAGAAAAATAAAGACCACACACTCTTACCTCTCTCGTGTCCGATTAAGATATCTTTGTGATTTAGGTATTCCACTTCTTCTGTGTAGTTTTGCGTGTAGGCAGTGTTGGATCCAGCATTTCTCGATTCGGTCCAACGAACTTTTGCAAATCCTTTTGCGTGGATTTTGAGAGATTTCACACGGATGTCTCCCGTGACTTCGATGATCACCCTCCCTGAGACGCAGTCCCCGCTGGAGAACACGGGAACATTGCTGTCATTGAGACAGTCGTAGCTTACTGTGAAGCTCTTTACCTTTCCTAGCACCATGGTGGAAAGAGATAGGCTACAGAGACCTTGAAGTTAAAAAAAAAAAAAAAAAGTCTATGAAAAATAATCTCATAAGAAAAGGGGATGCAGTTTTTAGACACTGATCGGTATCTCTGCCCTGCAAAAAGCAGTAGGCACGATCAGTGAGTTCTTTGCGAGCAGTTCATTGAGATGTGTGAAGGCTGAATAACAGCAATGGATGCTGTTATCGTCCGCCTCTCTGCTTGTTGGTCTCCAGTCAAAGACAAGGAAACCCCCGTAGCTCAGCTCACTTTAAGCGGCAGGCTGTGTGAAAAACAACCTTGAGCGCATGCGCAGGGCATCACTGCCCCCTCCTTCCGCCTTCTGGAACAACGCAGACAAGTGTGGCACGCAGCCAGATGACAAGTTTGGTCAAACAGCTGAAAGACTGCACAAAGACATGTTCACCAAAGTGGTTTCTTAGGTGACTCTACAGGTCATCTGTTATATCGAAAATACACGAGTGCATCGTCCCAGTTTATTTCCGCACTAATTCAGCGATTGATGTGAGGAACGTGTTCGCCGAGTGCACTAGAAACAAATGGAAATACACCTTCCCACTCGTTGGGATATAGCATTCATAAATAGTGCATCGCCACAGGATCTCTCCATACACCCTCCAGCCTTACGCCTAGGTCTGCACATTCGTCCGTGATATGATGCACACCTATGCTCTCCCATGTATCCAGGCTCACTGCAACCTATACATCCCAGGGCAATCAACGGAAAACAACAAGGCTGCGTCTTACATGACGGCTGCAACACAGGCCTCGCAGAATTGCTGGACAATATGCAGGTTTATCATTTAAGGGAGTAGAGGCTGAGCAGACGTTCAGAAAAAAAAAAAGCTCCCTATATCTATCACGTATGCTGTTTTCTGGATTAAGATTAAAAATGATCCAGGCACATATGGAGGGGGTTGGGATTTCTCATTGTGTTGAACTCAGTTTTACAGATAAACAACTCTGAGGCTCAACTCGCCACCTGGTGGCCATTCGGGGCTTCCGAGATGGGCTGCAAGTATCACCTGTTGAGCGGCATTGCTGTCAACGAACAATTGATGATCACCAATAAAATCCCCATCAATTCTAATTCGGTGGGATTAATTACATGGTGCAATGCCATCTGGTGATAGCATTTGCCTCCGGTAGGTATTTACAGGAGACAAGCGTATAATATCTGTGTCTGTAGGTCTGCGGTTGCAAGATCCGCAGCAAACATCAGCGCCAGTGAATTATATATGATCAAAATTGGATAGAAAATGATGAAAACCCATTAAAACAAGTCAAAACCACAGCATTACGAACCATATTTCACGATACCTCCTATCATTAAAACACGCATCAGCCGCAGAGGGACGTGGTCCTGTTTGATTTTAACATTCACTCACTAACTAAACATTTGGTTTGTCACACACATAGACATACATCCTTGTGATACTACTACTAGGCAGCGCATTATAATAGCATACAGCTGTGGTCATAACGGTGCGAACTCAACACATTTGCGAGGCGTGTGTTTTGTTTTTGTTTTTCAAAGATAAATGCTGCCCTTTAGAGTTTTCACGTTGTCATTACACGTTAAATAAGGAACGGCTTGATTTATGTATCCCCTTCTGATTATTGTTTGGGATGATTGGTGGCAGTGGTGATGGGTGTTAAATATTTTTGTTTATGAATTAAGTCTGTTTTCCTCCCAAATAATATATTCAATAATTATTATTAATATCGCTGGATAGCCTCGTTTTCAATTAAACAAAAAAAACAACAACTCTTATTTTGAAAGCGTAACCGGGATGTTTATATCAAGTTCCTTACTCGAGAGTGAGAGGAACGTTTTTTTTAATGTCAAATCTCTTCTTTTGTAGCAGCAAATCACCTGAGTTGTAGGAGGTGAAACGTTGTCATGAATAAATTGGTACTGGCTTTGATTTTCCTGTATCAAAATTACGGTCAAAGTTTTTGCCAAAACGGAACCAGACCAAACATTGTGATGGTGATGAGTGATGCATTTGTAAGTATGAATTAAGTTACATTTCAGTGCTTTATTACTGTATAACAACTGCCACACTGACAACAGTGTTTTTTTTGTATTTATAAGGCTACAGCAGTATGAGAGAACAGGGCTACAGCTCAAGATTAAACACCATACAGAGATGCTTTATATTTTTACATTTAATCTTTGCTTGACTATCCGTCTTATTGGCTTGTTGTCTAAATGTCAGTTTCCTTGTTTCTTGAGGATGGGCGATTGACCTTTGATCCTGGAAGCAAAGTTGTGCAGCTGCCGTATATAAACTACCTCAGGGAGCTGGGCTCTACCTTCCTCAATGCCTACACCAATTCTCCCATCTGCTGCCCTTCAAGGGCAGGTAAGTGACAGTTAGCCCCCAAAACGCATTTGGGAGTTCCCTTTAAAATGCAGTTAAATTAATATTGTGGTGATTAAAATGGTCATAAAGTTGGAATAATAAATGTTTTTCAAGTGTTTAATCTTTTTTCTCAGCAATGTGGAGTGGTCAGTTTGTCCACCTCACTCAGTCATGGAACAATTTCAAGTGCCTATATGCAAATACAACCACATGGATGGATTTTCTGGAGGAGAATGGATATCTTACCATGATGATGGGCAAGTTGGACTATACCTCAGGGAGTCACTCTGTCAGGTAGGCAGACACTGTCAGGGATGTGGACATGAGGTGTCTTTAAAGTAGAGCCATATCCCTGATAAGTGTGGTTTCAGGTAAGAAAACAACCTCACTAACTTTTTGTTATTCCTATTCACCAAACTAAGATCAGTATAACAAATACACACCCATGTAAACAAAAAAGCTGTGAGCGACCTTCTCTATGAGTAATAAGCAATAACAGACTGTTTAAGTGGGCAGCTATTTTCCAGAACAGTGTGAATCATCCTTGGGATTTTTGTCCTCACATATTTCTTTCCACTTGCCTTTTTTGTGTAGCTGCTTGCATCTTGTTGGTATTTTTGTGTGTTTGCGCAACTACTGCAGTAATCGAGTTGAGGCTTGGACACGAGATGTTCAATTCCTCCTGCGCCAAGAGGGCCGGCCAGTTCCGCAACTTGTTGGGAACATGTCAACAGCCAGGATCATGAGAAAAGACTGGAAAAATACAGACAAGGCTACACAGTGGATCCACCAAACAGCTGCATCCTCACACCAGCCCTTTGCTCTTTATCTTGGACTCAATTTACCTCACCCCTACAAAACTGAATCCCTGGGGCCTACTGCAGGAGGATCCACCTTCCTTACCTCACCATACTGGCTGACAAAGGTATGCTTTTTCTCTCTGTGATTTTTGATCGCTTTCTCGGTTGTTGCATTATTAATTAGTGATTAGAAATCACTGTGAAATCCTAATTGCTTATTTTGCACACACAGGTGTCTTCTGATCTCATCTCTGTTCCGAAATGGCTGCCCATGTCTGCCATGCACCCTGTTGATTACTACTCTACCTTCACCAAAAACTGCAGTGATGTTTTCACTGAGGACGAAGTCAAAAGCATTCGGGCCTTCTATTATGCCATGTGTGCTGAAGCAGATGCCATGCTGGGTTAGTTGACAGCAGTAATTCACCAGAGGCCAGTCTCACCTAGAATGATTTGTGGATTAGACAGCCAACTTTGAATTTAACCCTGGTCTTTTGGAATTACAAAGATGGCTTCAGTTCAAAATAAACTCTGTTGCCAGGATAACTAATTAAACAGACAAATCTTGCAAGGAGCAGTTTTTTTGTTTGGGTTTGCAGATCTAATCATGTACTGTAGAAAAAAGCATGAGTCACCACCCCAACATGGACAAAAATACAAATACTAAAATAAAGTTGTCTTACAGAGGGACTTTCTGTGACAATGTTTGCAACACAGCCATGGACCACTCTGGCTATATAACAAGGTGTAGCATAGCAGGCAACAGCAGGTAGCTAGATTTTTGGTGTATCAGTGATACTAATAGATCAAATTTACAGTGCAAATTGCAATGAATTTCTTAAGCGGTGTTACTGTTCATTCAGCGCAGCCTGTTAGAAAAATGTGGAGACTTCGACTTTAATCACTCTCAGTGAAACTTCCCTGAATAAATCAAGTTTAAAAAATAGTAAATGCTTTTTATAGGCACAATGATATGAATGACATTTAAGTAAGAGCTTTTTTCTCTGTGTCCTAATGACAGTGACCAGCCTTTTGTTTAAAAAAGCAGCACTCTTCTCTGTTCTCTTAAATGCTCTTTATCACCCATATTCATTACAATAGCTTTTTCTTCATTCATTTCTGTCTCAAAGTTACTCAACATTTTAAAATATCAAAGGGCATATTAAATCCTATACAATATTTCTACTCTAGAGTATATCTCTAGAGTTTAGTCAGCAGCGAGATCCTGTTTACCATCATTTTATCCTGTTGCTACAGTTCGAATAATGTATTTCAACTGAATTAAGTACAAAATCCAACACAAGCTCAGTGCATACTCTGTGTTTCCCACACCCTCTGTCTTACCAGGCCAGGTGATTTCAGCTCTGAGGGAAACTGGGCTGCTAAACAACACTGTCGTGATCTTTACGGCTGACCACGGAGAGCTAGCCATGGAGCACCGGCAGTTCTACAAGATGTCAATGTTTGAGGGCAGTTCCCATGTTCCCTTGCTGATCATGGGGCCTGGGCTGATGTCTGGCCTACAGGTCAACCAGGTTGTGTCTTTGGTTGATCTCTATCCCACTGTGCTGGGTAAGGAAGTAAACTGAAAAAACAGGATTAAAATGCCTATTAAGGATAAGAAATCATTAAAATGTCAGGTCAAAATAACTCTTATCGTTGTCAAGACAAGAAGGGATTTGAACTATCTGCCAACTGTCCATAAAAGCAACAGAGTGAAAGCACCTATTAGAATTCAATTTTGATATTTTAACTTGACGTAACACACTTATGTGTTTTGCAGACATTGCTGGTATTTCAGCAGTAGGTAATCTAAGTGGCTACTCCCTCCTTCCTCTGATATCCAAGTCCAGTGCCTTCTCCAAGAAGCAACATCCAGACTGGGTACTGAGTGAATATCATGGTTGTAATGTCAATGCCTCTACATACATGCTAAGAAGTGGCAGGTGGAAATACATCACCTATGGAGATGGCCAGAGTGTCCCTCCCCAGCTTTTTGGTGAGTTCCTAGCTTCAGAAACTAAACTTCAATCACTCTTCATATGTTCCTCAAAAGCCACCATAAAACTCTTCCTTGTTTCTTTTCTGCAGATCTTATACTGGACAAGGAAGAACTTTACAATGTGGTTCTCAAATTCCCAGATGTACAGGTGCATCTGGACAAGCTATTGCGCAGCATTGTAGACTATCCAAAAGTCTCTACAACTGTCCATCTCTATAATAAAGAAGCATTTGGCGCCTGGCGCGATAGTCTGGGAAGCAACTACAGCCAGGTCATTGGAAATCTCAGGTGGCATGTAGATTGGCAAAAAGATGTGTTAGCCAATGAGAAAGCTGTTGACAGGTGGCTTTATGGCTCTTTGTGATATTTTTACAGTGAAAATGATACTTTAAGGTGTCTGTTATTTTATGAGCTGGACTTGCACTTTGATTAAAGTATATTAAATTCCTTCCATTAGTGTATTTTTTGCTGGTCTCCTGTAATTTTTTATTCGAAGCCTGTCGTCATCTCCACACCCTCACGTAGACTAAACTGCAAGTTATTTTATTTTGAAAAAATTCAGAGTAAGTGTAGCTACTTTTCTTTCACTTCCGTGTTACGAAACATGAGCAGAGCAAGTTGTCAACGTAAACAGTGGGTGGCCCCAACTCTTGCTCACATTTGCAAAACCTACGTGTGTAACAGCTTAACGAACTAACTGAACATTATTTTTATATTATGTATAAATTAAGGTTTGAAACTAGCTCTCATTCTAAAGTACATAGTTTGTAGGTTCGTGACAAGCTAACAGCTAACGGTAAATTGTATTTAGCTAGCTAACACCGCTAACGGTCATTACAAACTAGTTACATCAGTTTGCTTTGTTAAGTCAGCTGTCAACTTTTCAGTCAGGTACATCAGCGCTAGTCGGTAAGCATAGCAAACATTTTCAGCCTACTGTAAGTCAAATAAATAGTACGTCGGTAGGTTGCAAGTTCACTTAGCTATAAGGCTAAAAGCTCATTTTAATTATTTTGGACTCAGCGTGACGTGACAGTATTTCTTTTGATATGTCTCCTTGTTTCTCTCAGACAATCAAAAGATGTCTAGTAAAGAAATGAAAACAGCCCTGAAAAGTGCCAGAGAGGCCATTAAAAACAAAGAGTTCAAAGAGGCTCTAAAACACTGCAAGGTAAAGTATCTCAGACGCTGGGAAAAGTCAGGTATTAGCTGTTGATATGCATGTGTTCAAAGGAGTCAGGGTACTGAGTTAGGCAATGCATCTCTTCGCAAAGAGATGTTGTATGGTTGACTGTGCTCTCCTGAATGTCTTTTTAGGCTGTTTTGAAACTTGAGAAGAACAATTATAATGCATGGGTATTCATCGGCTTGGCGGCCAGTGAACTCGAGCAACCAGATCAGTCACAGTCAGCCTACAAAAAGGCAGTGGAGCTGGAGCCTGAGCAGCTACTGGCATGGCAGGTAAGATGGGCAAGTGTAGTGGAAACTGCTACGGTTACTCATTAGATGTCTTACACTGAGAACAATTCATTTATTGATAATGTCTTACCAGTTGAGCTGAAATTGGAGCAGTGAAATTACATCCGGATGCCATTGCAAAGTGGCACAATTCTTAAAAGAAACGTGTCCATTCTTATTGAGGATGCTGCATTTTATGCTACTTGTCTCTGCATATCTAATTATCGACCATGTCAATAATGCGTTTGTGCTTAAGGGCTTAGCTAATCTTTACGAGAAGACCGATCAGTGGGACTTCAAAGTTGAGCTACCTAACGTTTATCAGAAGCTTGTTGAGCTGTATGCCAGGTAAGATATGGAAACATATTTATGAGTACACATTTCTAATAATTTAGTCGAAAATTGTAATAATTTCAGTAGTATTACTTGTGCTTACCTCATAAGGTTTTAGGAGTTTCAATACATGTCGTAGTATGGACTATTTTCATATATTTGATTTTTGATGTTATTGATTTTCACTAAATTCTCCATTCGCAGCTCAGACAAAAATAAATGTTATGAAGTGCTCAAAAAGCTGTCAGATATTTATCAGTCTGACAAAGAATATTTAAAGGTAAGTAATTTTAAAGGCATGTGGTGAAGACTAATGAAAAATTAGTGTTTGGTGTTCTTTCCACAAATTTGAATGCATTTCTCATTGCGGACAGTTGGCAAAGGTTTGGCTGCAGCTCATTCAACTGAAGGAGGATGATGGTGCGGACAAGAATGAGTTACTGCAGCTATGGCAACAGATGACCCAACTCCTCTCTGACTGTCTTAATGAGGAAAGGCAGGACAATGAAACTCAACAGCATGTAAGGCTTCCCCAAATTTGGACTTAAACGCTGCAATATGTTGTGTTTCTCCTTCTGTATAAACACTTTGCAACACATAAGAGTCCATACCCTTTAATCTACAAGTCCCAAAAAGTTATAATTAGAACTTGAAGCAGGTACACCTTACCTCGTGGAAGTCATAAGCCCCCATTTCTCCCACTGACTGACAAAAATAAAGACAATATTTTTCTTAATGCTGTTTTTACTGCACATATCCCTGCCATCTGCCCTTTTCTAACTGTTTTGTTTGTCTATGGTCATCAGTTAATCACAGCATTTGAGAATGCCATGGTTCTCATAGACCCTATACCAGGAGAGAAACACAAGAAGATCTCAGTTGACTATTTAAAATGTCTTTCTAAAGTAAGCAGACCTTCTCTTATGTTTGTATCACCATTACAGATGCTCAGTGATAGTTGTGTTCATATTCATCAAAATAGGCTACCTCATACTTGGCTTTTGACAGTTTTTCCCTAAATCACCTGCTCATCATGAATCTGCTCTTACTTTAGCTGCCACAAGAAGAAGCCAAAATAAAAAAGGCTTGTGAGTCCATGCTGTCCCACTACCCCAACCAAAGTTATCCTCTTGAGGTCCTTTGTTCCCATTACCTCAAAACAGGTAAGATACTTCTGAATATACGCTCTACGTACTATGATTTTAGATTTAATGAACCAGACAAGAGTTTTGTTTTTTTTTTTTTTTCCCTAATAAAATGCCATTAAGTGCCACTCTCAAGCATTGAGGGGAATTGTTGGCCCTTACTATCAGAATGTATGTTAGTAAATGGCAGAGGCAATCTTAATACATGTTATATTTCCATTTGAAGGTATCCTGAATGAGGATACAGTTGGTTGTTTCTCTCAGCTCCTGGACCTGGCGCCTAACTGTGGGTTAGGTCACTTAGGTCTGGGAACCAAAGCACTTCAGGAAGGAAGATATAAAGATGCCATTAAGGATCTTTCACAAGGTTAGTTTGGACAATAGCAAAGAATGAATTCTGTTCTTAGTGCAAAAGACACCTGAACACTTTATAGTGAGACATACACTTCATGACCATCACAGTGATTTAGAATGACAGCTATGGTAACTGACCGTGATCTGCCCCCTCTCCCTATCAGGGTTGAAGAAAATGAGCTGCAGTACAGGATGGTACAGTCTGGCTGAAGCTCAGTTTAAAATGCACAGATACTCAGACAGCACTACATCTTGCTCCCAAGGTATGTTTAGTCTCTTATATATCACTATAGCCATCCAGACGATCTAACAACAGCATGTAATCTCTGATCCAGCTAGTCTAAAAGAGTGTGTCTAATCAGACTTCATAAACATTTACCAAAAAAAACCAACAACAACAACATAAGGATTTGTGAATTAATCACAGATGTTAACTATTATGTTAATGGGCTGTCTTTAGTGCCTGAAAAACTTACTGAACTTCAGTGTTTGTCTGGTGTTATTAGGTCTGATGATGTGTGTTGCTGGAGATAATGAGCTGAGGGTCAAACTGCTCAGGTTGAAGCTAGGGACATTAGTCAGAAATGGAGGAGAGAAGGCTGCAGGCCAGGCTTTGGAGACCTTTTCAAAGGTAATGCGATTGCCTAATCCTCCTGTTTATTCACCATGTTGTTTGTACTAAATTTTTGAATATTCTTTTATTCATTAATTCAACAGTTAAAAGTATTTTATTTATTCTGAGTTTATATGAAGATATTTCACAGTTGTAACCATGGATATACATGTGTATATAGCACTACAGAACATCAAAGGAAATGTCATGTCTATGTTTGTTGTTTTTTCTTTTTTAGATTCCAGATGCTGAAAAAGACCCAGTTCTAGTAGCCCTTAAAGGATGGGCATACCTTAACAAAGGGCAGACTGATCAAGCACTTAAGGTTAAAAACCTTTGAACTACTGAATTCTGTCTATGAAAATGTCCCTTTTATTTTATGATAAACATAGGAAACACAATATTTCAGCAAATAATTAATATGAAACACATTAAACTTATGATGATCGTCTCACCCTGTAAATGAATATGTGTCATGTATTAGATTGAAGATTGATTAGTACAAAATCAAATCTTTCATAGGTGTCATTAGAGCTACTGGCCTCCAACCCAAACCTGGCCCAAGGTTTAGCATTGAGAGGACTGGTACACTTAGCTGAGGGCCAGCAGCAGCTGGCAGAGCAGAGGTAAAAACTGTGTCTCTTTTTGTTTGCATGTTTTTCATCTGTGGGACTCCATTGTCTTAAACTTGAGTAAAACAGTCCATTTGTATGATAAAAATGATACAGTTCTACAAAGTTAACTTTTCTTTTCTTGCATTGTGTAGTTTCTTGAAGGCAGCTACCCAGAGCCAAAACTGTGGAGAGTATTATTTCTTGCTGGGACAACTCTACTGGGACATGGGAGAAGAGACCCGTAAAGACCGGAGCAAAGCCCATACACACTTGCTGAAAGTTAGTACAATTATTGAGAATTTCAAAGATATGGTTGGTAGGGAGAACTGTATTTCACAACAAGATGTACCTGTTTTAGATAAATAAAAACTTTGCCTCATTTTATCTCTAAAATGTTGATGGTCCAGTCTATGAAAGATTGGTGTTGAAGGACTTAACTTGCCCACAAATAAACTGTCATTCTATCTTTTTCCATTGCCAGATGTCAAGTGTAGTGTTGAACTGCAATTTGAAAACTTTATTTGTCCATTTCAGGCTGCAAAGTTAGATCCACATCTTGGCTGTGTGTTCCGCTACCTTGGGCATTATTACCGGGAGATTGCAAATGATCGTGGCCGAGCACGAGGCTGCTATAAGAAGGCCTTTGAGTTGGACAATGAAGATGCTGAGTCTGGAACTGCCTCAGTGGATCTAAGTATGGAGCAGGAGGATATGGTGAGTGGCCTCAGTGGTAAAAAAGCCACAGTGTTCAGAGTTGTCAAGTGTGTTGTTTGCACTTTATCGTGTTTCCTTACAGCTGCCTCTCTTTTCTCTTGACCCTTCCCATGCTCCCCCTTTCCCTCCTTCCCTTTTTATACCCCTTTCCTCTTCCCTAAATGCCATAGGACACTGCATTAGCAACACTACAGTCAGTGATAGAGAAAGCCACTCCAGGCTCAGCTAAATGGGCCTGGATGAGACGAGGCCTATACTACCTCAAGGTTGGAGAGCATCAACAGGCCATAGCTGAGTAAGAATTTAAAATCTGAATCAAATAAATTTATTACTTTGGTTTAGATGTTTTGACTGTATGAGCATTATTGACCAATCAGTTTATGTTAATAGTCTGCAGGCAGCTCTGAGAGCAGACCCCGAGGACTGGGTGTGTTGGGAGTGTTTAGGTGAGGCCTACCTAAACCGCCGGAGCTTCACAGCGGCTCTGAAGGCCTTTGGTAAGGCCCATCAACTTCAGCCCTCCTCCATCTACAGTGTTTACCAGGCTGCTGCAATCAAACAGACCCTAGGCAAGTTCAAAGAGGCGGTCGCAGAGTACTTGCAGATCACTGCACAGCAGGACTATGTTCCTGCTCTTAAAGGTAGGTGTTTGTTTCATTATACCCTAAAAATGCACTACAGTTGGTATAATGTTATGCTTTTTATTGCATATCACTGGTGAGTCATCTGTCTAAACATGGGCATTTAAGTTGATTTATATTGTCTGTTGTTCAGGTCTTGGAGAGTGCCAGCTGTCTCTGGCAAAAAGTTTAATGGAGGACTGCAGAGATGGGGGAGCCATTGACCTCATTCAGCAAGCCATACAGAACCTCTTCACGTAATGATTAGACATTCATTAAACTTGCAAACCATAATATGAAATATTGCTTTGTCTGCGATTCATTACATGGCAGTATCAAAACGACAATGCAGTATCTCCAATTTCGTCTATCTATCCTTCCACATTTCTGTGCTTAAAGAGCTGTGGAGCTGCGTCCAGACCTGTCCTGTTTGTGGAAGCTGCTGGGAGACGCATGCACTGCAGTCAGCACTGTGTCGCCAAACAGAGCACAGGTTTTAGTGCCTGCCCCGCTGGCTGGTTTAGACCCCAACACACAGAGCCACATGCTGAACCAGGCACAGGCACTCAAAGTCGGAGAGAGGTATGTCCACAAACAGACATATGTTTTCTGAGCTGACTATACCATTGCTACTCTGTCAAAAGTTGAGACTGAATAGTTTTAAAGGCATAATAATTTATTTGTTGCCCTTCAATACATGTCTGCCCCTGTTGGCCAAGCATAGAATCAGAATATTGAACATTAAGTACATTATATTGTCTGCAGGTGCTATGCTCATGCTTTAAAGCTGATGTCTGAGGTCCCCAGCCTTTGGTATGACCTAGGAGTAAACTATTACCGCCAGGCCAGCCTACCCTGCCCTACAGAAGGAGACCAGAACTCCCAATCTCTGGTCTTAGAGAAGGCTCAACAGGTAATTCACTGGATCCTACACAACAGTTTTGCTTTGTTTGTTCCCGGAGTTGGTCTTCTAAGAGTTTTTTTTTTTTTTTCTCTTCTCAGTGTTTGAAAAAGGCTATAATGATGGACAGTGGAAACCGCGGCTACTGGAATGCCCTGGGAGTCATTTCCATGAACAAAGGTAACAATGTGCATCCCCATTTTTGTAAATAATAGTGGAATACCATATCTGGTGGACAGATTGACTGATTGGTCAACGTCTACTTGACCCACCAATATTTCATTACTGAAGAAAAAATGCTGTTTCAAGTGCATTATTGACTGCATCCTCTAACTAGATTAATTTATTCTGTTTAGGATTGTTGCTGTAAAATCTTTTTACTTTCAGTTGATAATAAAACGTTGTATGAAAATGTTATCAGCGTGATTTTTCAGAGGAAAAAGACCCTACATTTTGTTTTAGTCCCTTTGCTCTGCCCCTAGAAATTAAATGACAAGCCAGCTGTCATAATACAAAGACCTACGGTTTGTGGAAATCTCTGTCTATTATTGTATCAGACCAAATAGGGTTTGACTTATTGGTATTCCAAAAGCTCTTAATATCTTTGATTAGAATAAAGAGTGCAGCAGCCGGCTCCTTCCACTGTAGCCATAGGTTGCTTTTCAGACTTCTGTACTGCACAGTAGACTGCTCAAAAATAAATGATTTTCATTTTGCAGTAGGAAATACTCAAGTTGTTGGACTCCACATACACTCTACATACCATCAGAGTTCAATTTTAATTGATTCATACAGACTTCATTCAGTCTAAAAAGCTGTAATTTTTCACACATAGCCCCGCCTGATAAACAAACACATGTCTAGGAATTTGAATTAGGCCTGAAACATGAAAGAAATAATATAAATAATCTTATTCAAATAACACAGGCCTTTAAACACATAACTGCTGTCCCAGCCAGACGTGGTGGAAATTACACTGCTCTCCTCATTTTACAGCTTTTAAAATGTGGGTACTAGTAGCAGTACTAAGGCTACTAGTATTTAGGAAAAGTCGTGGGTCGGTAAACATAAACATAGATACATTGGAAATATAAAAATTGTTGTAGCATTAGCTTCGGTGTTAAATAAATCGGCAGACAAAAAAACATAGCCTAATTATGTATGTAGATACAACTTTTTTTCTCTTTTTAATACAACAACTTTTGATTGATCTGTGTCAGAGGAACTAACACACTTCTGTCACTTTCTTTCTGTCACATCAGGTCTTGAAAACTTTTCTCTGGCTCAACATTGCTTCATCAAGTCCATACAAGTTGAACCAAATGTATGTACAGCACATTTGGTCTGGTGGTGAATAGTATAATCAGAAAATATTTTGATGTTTTTACTAGGCTTTATAATATTTCATTACAGAATGTTGTTGCCTGGACAAACCTTGGTACCCTGTATTTGAAGAAGGACAATATAGAGGTGCGGTGTGATCAATTTACTTACACATTCTTCTTGTTTTTATCATAGCTGACATTTTCTTTGCTAAAGTCTGGTCTTTTTTCTTAGCTTGCACATGAGGCCTTCAAGATTGCCCAGTCCTTGGAGCCACTGTATGTCAACTGCTGGATTGGACAGGTACTGATCCCCACTCTACTTTATCTTATAAATACGTTGTAAAACAATACTTTAAAGGTCACTTTAATGCCACTGTGTTGAAGGAAATGGCCATTTGGCAATAATTCACTGTGGCCAGGGGCTTCCTTATCGCATGCACATATACACATATGACACAATGTCAGTTGAAAATTGACAGTATGACTAACAGGGAGAGGGATAATTTGGTAAAATATTAAGATAATTTGGTTGACTTGGGATGCTACAAGTCTTCCACAGTGGTAACAAATATGAAAGACATGTATGCTGGGTGAGGGGCCACACAAGGTTTGATTAAACTGAAAGTAATGGTATAACGGAGTGCTAGTATTCATGAGACTTGATGAATTCCTGTCTTTGTTTTTCTTTGTCTGTATCTGTTTAAATGATAGTTTTATCCCTTTCCCTTTCTACCAGGCACTGATAGCGGAGAGAGTGGGAAGCTATGACACCATGGATCTTTTCAGGCACACCACTGAACTCAGCACACATGTGCGTGACCTTCCAAAACCACTAGGGTTGCATTTGTAATACCCAGCCCTCATTAGCTGGATTTTATTCTTGGCTTCCAACTTTCTCAGTCATTCTGCTCAATGTTCAGTTACAAGCCTTTTGCTACTACTATTAAGGAATTGGCCATGATACAATGATGACCGGGAAATTTGATTTTTTTTTTTTTTTCTCCTCCTTTACTTTGTCAGACTCTGTTTCCTGTTGTTCTTTTGCTCTTCATCCTAATTTCTCTCACTCATCTTTCCCCGACAGATGGAGGGAGTGAAAGGTTATGCCTACTGGGTATGTTCGACCCTGCTGGATAAGAGCAACAGAGACTCTGAACTGTACTGTTACAACATAGTCCAGATGAATGCCATCTCTGCTGCTCAGGTGGCACTCAGCAAGTACACAGGTACAGAATCTATCTGTGTGTTGATGATCATGCAGGATCCACAGATGCCTCAGTTGTGTTTGGGTACTGTGTTAGAGATGGATGTTGTCTGACATGAAGTTTCTTTTGCGTCCCTCTCAGAGAGGATCCAGTCTGACCCTGAAGCCTTCATTATGCTGGGCTACCTGAATGAGCATTTGCAGTTGAAGAGGCAGGCCTTACAGGCTTACCAAAGGTATCTGTCTGAATTACACTGACTGCCTCAACAGGCTCACAGATGAGGCAGTGTACCAAGAAAAGAATGACAGACAAAAGATGTTGCACTGCTATATCATGTATTAGGAACACATTTTGGTACATATTTGTTCATAATTCACTTTTCTCAATCTTAATTCTCTTTCACCAGAGCTGTTGAACTGCTGCAGTCCATGTCCTCGACAGAAGAGCTGGCTTTTGCTCTGGGCAACTATGGCCGTGCTTTATGGTAACAAACAGCTTTCTCATTAGCATGTACTTGAACCATCTTTAAAGATACTTACCGAATTCTCCAATCTCCATTCTTTGTATGTTTGTCTGTGTGTTGTGCAGCACCTCAGGCCAGTGGGAGGACGCAGTGCATGTTTATAATTCCACTCCACTGCAGGAGCTCAGTGATCTGGCCGGACTGGCTCTGGCATACTGCAGGGCAGGACTCATCCCAGAGAGCATCATCGGTAAGAGCTGGAGACTCACTGAAGTTAGAGATTGTATATGTGTTTACATGCCAGAGTGACTGTGAATAAACTATTGTGTGTGTACTGTAGCCTATGAACGTGCCTTGGCTGTGGCTTCCAGTGAGAAGGAGAAAGCGTACATCTTGACAGCTCTAGCCCTGCTGCAACACCGGCAGGGCAACCTAGACTCAGCCAAGACTTTGCTGTTTAAATGGTGAGAGTCCACAGCGTTGTCTGGACCACACCAGTGGTTTTGTATGTTTTTAACCTTGTCCACTAACTTTGAGAGTAAGGCAATATGATGTAGTCAAGGATCCTCTGTTATTTTTCTTAATTTACAAACTATAATGGTATTTCTGTTTCAGTCAAGGACTGTTCAAGTCCTTGTGGCCAAACAATATTGAATTGACAAGCTATGATGCCAGAATACCAAACCTGAAAGTCAGAAAAATTTTGAGAAAACTAAATATTTATATAAAAGGATCACGTAAATATAGTAGTTTCCTGCATTTAAAAGAATGATGTTTGATAGTTAACTGAAAAGTCTTAAATGCTGGTGCTTCCTCAGACCATTTGAGTGTGCCAAGGAAAATCTTTCAAAACAAAAATAGTTGTCAACTACATTACCACATGATGATTATGTGTGCTAATGCTTGTACTATACTTGATCTAAGTATTGATCTGTCTGCTTTCTGTCTCCACAGCTCGATGTTAAAGGAGCCAATCTCAGAGTCTCTGCTGTGTTTATGTGCCCTGGGGTTGGTCCACGGTGATGTCACACTAGCTGCTGCTGCCCTGACTGAGCTGCTGAAGAAAGGTTCAGCCTCTGGGAGTGTTGTAGAGCAGCGGTGTTTACTCACCTGCACCTTGCTGGCCTTACAGGGTAACTACAGTGCGGTGCAAAGAGAGGCTTCCAGAGCAGTACACAGGTAAACTGCTTGTTTGAAATGTTTAGAACACCCTACTGATGTGCTGTACCCTGCAATAGCCTTATTTGACTTTGAAAAAGATCAATTATACATCAGTGTGATCAAACTGCACTTTATAATTGAAGACCAGATTTCCTGAGACCTTTGTACTTTGGGTCACATGCATTTTGTCGGGATTACACAAAAGATAGGAGATAGTATGATAAGTGTGTCTGATTGCATATATCACTGAATTTTATTATCATTCATAGTTTTGGATCAGGTTTAGGTAGAAATTTCGCTGCTTCTATAAATCATATGCTGATTTGTGCTGGAATATTAAAGTAAGTCTGTGCTTGAAAAATTAACTGACTTACAGTTTATTCTATACAGTATTTGTGGTGAATACACCACAAATGTATGCAGGCACTTTTGCACTTTCTGCATTTTTTTGCTCATTCACGTAATCAGAGTAAAGTTCAATAAATGTCCAGGTGAGATTATCCTCTGCCTCCTTGGAGAGTTTTGAACATTAAGTATTATGTGATGCTATTTCTCATGCACTCGCTGTTAATTTTAACTGGTACACCCACTGATAAGTACCTTGAAGAATCATCAACAGGTGCAACAGTTCCCTGTACAGTCTAGCAACATATCATATACATAATAAGTCTTACTCTGTGTGATTTTTCTTATTTACAGCAATCCTGGAAACCCATCTCTGTGGGCCCTCCTGTCCAGAGTGGTACCACAATACTACCCCAGGAAGGCAAATGTAAGCCTGCTTACACACACACACAGTCTTTACACACCTCCCAAACACAGGTAATCTAGTATACTCACACATTTAACTGAGCAGCTTCATCCACTCTCGCTGCAGTACTGCTGAACAGTTCTAGTGGTTTTGTTCATGGTTTTGTCTGCTGTGTATTCCAGGGTGGAGCAATGGCTGGTCATGTTGCCTGCCTCTCAAGTATGACCCAAGGAAAGGTAAAAGTGTGACTTTATAATTTTGTTTAAATGGCATAGTGTTTTTTTTATTATGTTGTGCTCCTGTCTGTTTGTTATGGATTCTTTTATCTTAAGCTGTTTTCACATATGAACAGGTCCGGACATTGTCTGGATTTTCACACATGCAGCACACAACGGGAGATTGTCCATGTGAGATGTGTTCACACCTACTGGAAATACTCCCTTTGATTTAGGCGAGGGGTGGCGCCTGGGTAGAGCATGCAGGAGACAGGATAGAAACGTCATCAACATGCCCACTTGCTCGCTGTGTATTCTCCAGACCTGTTCTATTCACACACTGGCTCAATCGGACATTACATGGAATTTGTACTGGGGAGCTGGCAGGGTAGAGTCCGTTTAATGTCTGAGCGCAAATGTCCGAATCAGTTGAACCACACATTCAGTTCTTCTGGGTAATGTCTAGAAAAGTTGAGTGTTGAGGTGCATGTGTGAAAGCGGTATAACAGTCATTAATTTAATCCCATATTCTGTTCTTTTGCCTAAACTTTATCAAGTTTAATATAGTGTACATTGTAGATATTTCAACAGCTGAAAAACGTGTTTTTCCCTTAGTATCCTTGCCACCATGCTTTTATATTGAACTGAGGTGTTCGAATTTGTGTGCCTGCAGAGGGCGCTGTTGTACAGTGGACTGAACCAGCTGGCAGGCGGAAGACACTCTGGAGAGGACAGTAACAGGAATGCATTGAAGACTATGCAGAGAGCTGTGGTGCTCTGTCCCGGTAGACATACACATAAACACTTAATTGCACAACAAACAAATTGAACTACCTCACAGAATAACACACTGAAAAAGTACATGTTTTGGAAAATAAACCGGTCTTTAAACAAACCTCAGTATAAGGAAGTTCATTTGTGTAAATTCTCTTATATAGGGGCAGTGTAGTGGAGTATTATGCAGGAAATTCCACTTTGAGAACTACTCTTCAAGATAAAGGTGTCCCTGATAATTTACAGTAGAATGAAGTTTTGCTGTTTTGTGGCACAGAGAGCCTGTTTATGTTTATCCCTATCATATAAATGTAAAGCTACCTTGGACCTACCATGAAAGGAATACAGTGAAATGTCTGTGTGATCAGAGTCTCCACTCCTCTCTCTACTTTCAGATGATCCAGCAGCATGGGCGGGATTAATGGCCGCCTGTCAAACAGAAAACACATCCTGCTATCTTTCAGGTTCTGCACCTTGCAGACAAGGACTGGAAAAAACACTCATGTCAGTGGTTTCTGAGAAAGGTGTGTTCATTGGTGATGCGGTTCCTGTTTTGTGTTTGTGTTTGTGTGTGTGTGTGTGTGTGTGTGTGTGTGTGTGTGTGTGTGTGTGTGTGTGTGTTTGTGTGTAACTAACACCTTTCTGTATCCCAGTGCGTAGTGTGGAGGAGATAGAGCGCCCCCTAGCCCAGACTTTAGAAGGCTGGGTACTACAACAGGCAGTGACTGGTCTCGTGCTGGGGGGACAGCTGGAGCAGGCAGAAGCCCTCTGTTCACAGGTTCAACATGAAGACACACACACACACACACACGTTTTCACACACACATCCTTAACATTATTTTCTGATTTACTTTAATCTAGAAATATTTTTATTTTAGTTTATTAATTACACTTGTTTGAGAAACAATTGATATAATACAAGTTATATTCAGATTCATCTCATCCGAGGCCTCTTCCTGTCACTGTTGTGTTCCTCATGCTCTCTCTGCTTCGTCCAAGGTGCTGAATGTTTCCCCAGAACACCCAGCAGTGATGCTGTCACTGAGACAGGTGCAGTGTCAGCGTCTCCTTGTGGCCAATGATGGTACTGCCCTCCCAGACTCTGTGCTGGAGCAGCTCAACAACACGGTGATGATGAACTCCACCAACGTGGGGGCATGGCATGTAAGTGGACACTTAGTCATTTAAAATACTATGCTAGCACTTTGTATCGCAGTGAATTACTGATGAGCTGTTACTTTTTAATTTCGAACACCAGACGTTTAGTGGTACAGAATTTTAAAAACGGTGCTATAGCACGTTGTTCACACAAACTTATAAAGGTAGCAAAACCAACCAACCAACCTTTCATCCAGGTTTGAAAGTAATGGTAAGTAAGTAATGGCTGTCAGTCTCGGATTGTCACTTGTTTAAATGTTGAGATCATGTTGTGTTGAAATGATCACGTGTGGTTTTCCTTACCACAAAGCCATTTTGCCTTGCTTCCACTGAGACATTGGCCTAATAAAGACAATTTCTGTGACTTGCTTGAGATCTCATACTGCAGCACTTAACACCAAATGACTACTACCAGCAGGGGAGAAAAAGCAAAGAAGTCACGCTCTCTCTTGTTAACCTTGAACATATTGGCAGATTGTAGCCATGGTTAACGGCCAAAAATGTTACAGTGTAAATGTGGAGATGGAGTTGTAAATGTGTATCAGTATCAGATTGTCATAGTCAGATCTGTATAAAAATAAATCACATAATAACTGCCAACATGCAGTAAATACTTCTTTGTAATGATAGAAAATAATTATCCATGCTATTGCTGTAAATCCTTTATTTGTGGATAAATAGTTTCTTTAGCTTCAGAGTTCATTGTTACTGCAAATAATGAAGTAGACATTTGGCCTCACTCTTGGTATTATACAAATATGTAATTGAGAAATACCATGATATGCTAACTATATGCTAATGAGGAGATCTTTTCACTGGCTGAAGATATTGGCATTTTTGTGCCATTAGTTCTGTATTTGCTTCAACTTCAAGCAAGAGGCAGTGGATTATTTGTCAGTGATTATCAGATCAAAACTCATGAATGATTTAAGAAAAATCATTCCTCTCTTCTTCTAACCTCTCCTTATCTCATATTGCCTCTTACAATCTCTTCTCTACCCATTCCTCTGTAAATCTCCCATCCTCACCTCTACTCCCACTCATCTTTGCTTGTCCTGTCGCTCTCCTTCTCTTCTTCTGTTCTTCTCTCAGTGGCTGGCTGAGGTGTATCGTAGTCAGGGTCTGTTGGTCCAGGCAGTTATGGCTTACAGAAAGAGTCTCCAGCTTGCCTCACAGCTTGGCCTGCACAGCAGCCAGGTTGCCAGCCTGCTCCGACTAGCCCTGCTAGCTCTAGGACCCTGTATGGTGAGTTCCTGAATAGTATATAACATGAATCTAGATCCCAAATATTCGTAATTTTAGGGTTATAAAGTACAGTTATTACAGCACAAATGTCAAAGATCTTTTCTGTGCAATACTTTTGCTACAGATAAGAACCTTTTAGACATTACAAACCTAAGGGTATTTCAAAATAGAAGTTAAATAATCACAGGAGTAATGTTTTAGCATTAAAGGACTACTAGTGTTTTACAATAATGAGAGGTCATTTACATATTACTAAACACACAGACAGACACACACACACACACACACACACACACACACACTTTTGGGGAAATTACAAAGACTTGAATTCATTTACAGGAGACTTGCCCCAACCCTAACCATAACCACTATTTGCCTAACCCTTGCCCTAACCTTAAACACTGACAGAAAAATCAGCTTTTTCCCAATATGAGACACGGCTTTTGTCCCCAGTTGCACAAGATGTCCCCAATTAACTGGTCTTTAGTCTGAAATTTGTCCCTAAAAATGTACCCTAAGTCAAAACCACACACACACAAGACCAGAGGCAGCTCCTGTCTACATTCCTATCCTGTGGACAAAAACAAGGTAGAGGAATATCCAGCAGAATTATAGGATCAGCAACCATGACCAAATGGGAATACAAACAAGACAAGAAGCTGCCTTTGTGATTTGACCAGGGGAAATGTCGTTTTTAGTCCACTGCTCACAGAACAGAAAATCCCATTGTTGCCTACCATAATCACACACAATTCTTTTCTATTTGACTAACTTTGTGAATATCATCTAATTTTGCTGACAGTCACTGCTCCTCTGAAAGCAGTTACTGACACAGAGTAGGCAGGTGTTACGCACAAAAGTATTAAACTTTTAACCCTAAAGTTATGTAGGTTTCTCTTTGTTAGTGTTATTCTTAACCATGTGTGATCTGACCTCTCAGGCAGGTATCCCAGGAAACGAATGGAAGGACCTGGTACTAGAAGCCACTACTGAGGTTTTGAAGCTGGGTTCCTCCCCTATGGCCCACCTCTTCCAGGCCCTGCTACAGTATGTGACCAAGATGGGAGCCAGGTCAGTGCTTCTCACGATTTTATCCCACTGACTGTGTGTAATACTTCAGATTTATGCCTCCATCTTTCTTTTTAAAGTGATGGTACTTTAGGACCTGCAAAAGCAACTTTCAAAGCAGTCCTGATATAATAGCCTTCTGTCACTACCTCACAGACCTGCTAAGATGCTTAATTAGAGTGCTTCATTCATCAGCGGCTGAAGGGAACGCATATGCCCATCATGAATTGGCTAAATTCCTGGAGAGATGTTGCAGGAACTCCTCTGTGCCAAGCATAATCACAATATCAAAAACCCTTTCATGCCAGAGCCAAGTTTTATTTTATTGTATAGATTGGGAAATGCTGATTTTTAAAAAACAAAACAAAAACGAAAACAGTTATGGACTCAGGCAATGAAAATGAAAACCTTTTGCCCATTTCTGAGCATGTCTTCTGCAGGGAAACAAGACGCTTGTTGGAGAGGCTGGTGTATGTTTCCTCTCAAGACTTCCCAGCGACAGTGGTGCAGGTGGCCAGCTGGTACCTCCTCAGACACTTGCATGCCAAAAACGACGAGGAGCTGATGAATGTGAGCACACAGCTGCCTCATACCTACACTGGCACCGGATGATTGAAATATTTTTGTTGTGATATATAGTCAAATGCCTATTTCCAACCATGACCTCTGTGGGAAGAGCAATAGCACGTAAATAGCAGAAGTGAAACTGGTCATACCTGTGTTCTTATATCTGCATTGGTTATTACCTTTCACCACAACTTTGAGAGTGAACATACTTTCTCATCTTTTTTGCAGGTCCTTTTGCAACATGCCAAAATGAAAGGAGATCAAAGACTACTAGAGTTTAATTCACTGCTGGCCTCTTCTTCATCCTGAATTTTGCAAATCTACAAATGCAGCACAATGAAATCATGTAGCTGAGTGGTTTTATTCACAGGCTGAAGTCATCACCAATAGAGCTTTTCTGGGTCTCTTAACTAAATATGAAATCATATCAAACTGGACATTATTGGTCTGATATTATAAATGTGACATCTATTGGCATTAAATAAGTCTTTGGTTTTTACATTATACCATCTTCAGGAAATCAAAGCACTTCAGTAAATTATCATCAAATCATCATGAGCATTATCACATATTTCAAAATGTACTAATCACATAAAGTAACCAATATCCACATTCAGGCTGAAATAAAGGCATCTTGCTCAGTATATAAAGTTGGTCACATCTTGATTGCACATACATCCTAACGCATGCTGATCTGTCAATATAACATGAATGGAGTATAAAGCAGAACATTATCAACGGTAACATCAGTGACTTCTTTTCATCACCAGTATATCATTCATACAAAGGACATTGTAGACGACATGCAGTGATCCTCAAGACATGTTCAGCAAAAACTATTGCCATATTACACCAATTACAATTGTTAAGTTGTGGAAGAAAAAGGAGAAACTTTGTGCCCTGTTTCCAAAGTATGATTACACCCTGAGTTGAGAATTGTATGCTACTTAGCTTCAGCTTTAGTTTAGTAGGATCCACAGCCCCTCTGTGTCACAACCGTACTAATTTTTACAGTACAGTTGTTTACACCCTCTCAGACACTAAATGGACAGAAATGCTTGGACATGAGTGTGCAGATGTTTTGCCCGCAGCCCCAGCAGGATTGCTGAATGTGTGGAGATCCTTGCAGGATCTTTCTCTTGCACAGTGAGCACACATCCACAGCACCACTATGTCTGTTAGCGACACTCTGCTGAAGCTCTGTCAGTATAGTGTCCGGTGCTTTTGCAATGCCCACGACATTCACTCTTTTGGGGTCAAACACACAATCCTCCTCTAGGCCGCTGGGCACAGCTTTCATGCCGCAGTTGGGGGGGACCCAAGCAGTGTCGTAGCCCTGCGTACTCCAGGTGTACTGCATAGGATGGTTGTCCTTGTCAATACGCTTCACATTGCCAACACGCACATGTAACTCAAAAACCACACGGTCTGAAGAGTTACTGTTCAGTGGATAACGTTCGGCCTTTTTCCTATCACGACTGACATACACACCCTTTCCCAGCATGCCACCTGAGGACTGCTTAAAGCCATTGGCAATGATGAGCCGAGCATTGGCAACGCTGGTGCCGTGGTACATGGTGTAGACGCCCCGGTCCTTGGGCACCTGAGAGGCCCCCAGCTCCACACGAGGAGACTCATCATCATAGGTCACATCCCATCCAAAAAACTGCAGTGACATCCTGCCTCAATTAGGGATGCTGTGAGAAATGAATACGAAAATGGCATCATGTTAATAACAGATTCAGGAGTGACTGGGTGCGACCTTTCATGGCCTATGTTTAAACAAACAAAATACTGGATGTAGCTTTAATACTTCAGTGGACATGGTTTCATGTGGTAAACAGTCTTGCACCAAATCCTGTGACCCGTCAGATTTTGTGTCCCAATTAGGAATTTCAGCTATGTTGCCGATATACACATTTTTATGCTTAGTCAGAAAATATATCTTGATCGCACCAACAGTTGCCTCAATTTTCAGACACAGGGTTACAAATTCTGAAAGCTACGATAACATTTGCGACCTTATCTAGATACTATAGGAGGCACTACATTAGGTTAAAGCAATCAAAAAAGGATAATTTAAAAAAAGTGACAACCTGGTATTTTTTAATTAGGTCACACAATTTGGTCTATCCTATTTGTGGTCTTGCTAGTTATAGCTAGTACGACTCAACCCGTTTAAATTATATACGCCTATATGCTAACGTTAATGCTGTTGTAGCGATATACTAATGTAACGTCACAGACAAACTATCACCAAAATAAACTAGTATCAGTTACAGCTGCAGAAAAGTCGGACCATATTCTCATGCTAACGTAACGTTAGCCAGGTTTTACGAGAGCACAAACGCGGGCGCTAAGACTTATGTCAGACTATAAAGGTGCGCAAACGATGGACTTAAACGCCAACTCACCTCCTTAACTGTTCATTCTATAAATGTAACAAGGTATACTGTTTATCGTTTAAGGTTATGAATTAATGATTAGGTTTACGAACCTTACCGTCAGTGAGGAGTCGTTTTCTCTTTGTACTCTCACTAACTTTCACTTTCTGTTCAAAAGATCGTAATACGTTCTCCGTATACCCACTTGCAAGTCTCTTCACATTGATAACGAGAATATAAAACTATATGACGAGACCCTGTAAGTATGGCCGGTTAGCTCAGTTGGTTAGAGCGTGGTGCTAATAACGCCAAGGTCGCGGGTTCGATCCCCGTACGGGCCACAAACTTCTTTTTTTTATTTATTTATCATTTTTTGGTTTTGTTTATCATTGATATAGCCTTGCGTCCCATAAGCCGTCAATAATAACCGGGACATAATCACGATACAATACACGCGAATTCCAATTGAAATCATTAGCAGGTCATTAGAACTGGGTTTAGAGAACTGTATAACATTTGATATATGCTGTATGAATTCGAAGACAGCTAGATGACCAACTAGCCAAGGGGCTCCAAGTCCTTAGGGGACATCAAAAACCCCAGCTTCACTATGTTGCAATTGGTTTCGGTAATGGGATCGATTCTAATTTTTCTTGGTAATATCTACTGCTGATGCACAACATCTTCTGAGATGATAAAGCGGTTGCTGCTTTATTATGTGTGCTTAGAGCATAGAAAGGGGGATGACAGGTTTCCAGAAACTCATTTTCGCCCTATGTTCGGGTTAATCCAGTCATGGCGACGATGTGGTGACCAACAGCAAGTCAAAAACCCAATTCGTCTCTGTGCTATGTATGTGAATTTGATTTCACTTGCAGTATGCTAAAACAAACTGTCTCCCTTTTCCTTTCGTTATGTCCTCAGATAACTAGGCTGAAAACATTTTGCTACTTCCATTGCTCTACCTTTAGAAATCACGCTACACAGGCCCGTGTCATGTAAAGTCATCAACTATTGCAAAATGCTATATTTGTATCAGCCTGAAAAAAAATAAAATAAATAAAATATTGGTATTCAAGCCATTCCTCATATCTTCAGTTAGACTACAGCTGGCAGGTCAGTCCCCCTGGTAGCACATGAAAAAGAAATGTAAACTAATCCCTCTTTGGCTCTTGAAATATGTCTGCATTGGCTATCTAGTTTCTACCAAAACTTTTATTGCAAACACCTTCCCTCATCTCTTTGCGTGTCCTTTTGGAACCAGCCAGAATTGGTTTCACTCCTCGCCGTCCTGAATTATATAAACGCATCAGTATAAAATCACAAAGCTGGTTATCTGCAGGCTGATGGCATCACTATATAGATATGGAACCTTATCAAACTGGACATTATGCATCTGATAATATAATAAATACATTTATTAGTTTTGGATCTGTTAAATAATTTGATCTTCACTGAATTTGAATCATTTCAGTAAATTAAAATTATGAGCGTATGATCACCTTCCAGAACTTACATCACATGAAATAATTTATGTCCATTTCGCTTTACATGCAGTGTCTCGTCTGGACTGTGCATCAACATAATGCACGATGATAAGGGAATATAAAGCTGGTGCAGTAAAAATAAGAAATTAACATTATAGTAAAATTCATGGACTATGTTTAGCAGTAACAATTTTAACATATCGCACCAATTACAGTCATTCCTTTAGGGAAGGGTGTATGGAATGAGCGTAATTTTTTTCCTCTAATCTATATCAGCATAATTTTCCCTCTGCTCTGCCTCCAGCATGTGCAAAGGCCATGTAGACGTGGGTCGTCTTTGCATCATTACTCAGCTCCTTTTTTCAAGCCATCTTCTTCCCTCATCCGCTGTCAGGGTTTAGCTGGACAGAAATGCTTGGACATGAGAATGCAGATGTTTTTCCCACACTCCCAGCACTGTTGCTTGACGTGTGGAGAACCCTGCTGGGTCTTCCTTTTACACAGTGGACACACATCCACAGCACCACTTCCTCCTCCCCCAGATCTCTTCGCTATAAGCTGTTGAAGCTCCTTCTCTGTGGTGGTGTTTGGTGCCTTTGCAATGCTCACCACCTTCACTCTTTTGGGGTCAAACACACAATCCTCCTCTAGGCCGCTGGGCACAGCTTTCATGCCGCAGTTGGGGGGGACCCAAGCAGTGTTGTAGCCCTGCGTACTCCAGGTGTACTGCATAGGATGGTTGTCCTTGTCAATGCGCTTGACACGGCCAACACGCACACGTAACTCAAAAACCACGCGGTCTGAAGGGTTACTGTTCAATGGATAACGTTCGGCCTTTTTCCTATCACGACTGACATACACACCCTTTCCCAGCAGGCCACCTGAGGACTGCTTAAAGCCATTGGCAATGATGAGCCGAGCACTGGCAATGCTGGTGCCGTGGTACATGGTGTAGACGCCCCGGTTCTGAGGTTTCTGCGATGGCCCCAGCTCCACACCAGGAAAAGAAGCACCATCGTCGACCACCTCCCAGCCAGAGAACTCCAGTGACATCCTGATTTCGCAATGAGGCTGAGCGAGGATGTTGTTCTGCTGAGTGCTGCTGAGATCTGCAACTGTGAGAAATGAAAGCAGAAATGTGTCACCGTGTTACAGCAGATTCAAGAGTGATCAGGGTGGGACTTTTGCTGAAAAGTGGTACGTAAAAGCCATGGAGCCATTTGTTAACCTAGCCCAATGGTTCTCAAAGTTCGACTGTCGATCCCCCCTTTGGAAGAAGAAAGATTCACCCCCCCACACTCCCAATTACTAATGCCAGTTTGATCTTATGAAACAGTATTATCTATCATGAACTGCATTACTCTTTTCATGCATGTTTCTCATTGGATTTTGTTGTGCAGCTGAAAATGCAAGCGTAAGTTTACCCGAAATGTCCCTGCCACTGCCGATCCTATCTGGCACTGCGTTGTAATCTTTATGCGTTCTTGCCTATTTCAATTCAACTTTTTTATCTTCTAATTTGTTTTAATCTTGTAAAATATGTGTCTTTAAATCTATTTTCTTTCCTTTTTTCGATCTTGGACGCGTTGCTTTGCCGTCTCAAGAAAGTTTTTGATAACCTGAATCTTTCCTTCACCTAGTTTCAAAGCACTCTCACGTCGGTTGGTTTTCCTTCACGGATCGGATTCGTCCAACTTTAATCGCACCTCACACTTCGGCCCTGCATGGAAGCCCTACCCCCAGTTTGTGAACCACTGGGCTAGATGGCCACCTACACAGCTTAACCGTGTTTGTGGTCCGCGTGTGTCAGGAAATGTATCCGTCAAAGCAAACTCTGTATACTAAAGGATGTCAGGACACAGGACGACTAAGCGTTACCTCCACCTGTGTAGCCTAAATAGGTGAGCAAAACGATGGACTGTTTCTGTATAAATCTAGCAAAGTATAAAGCTATTTCAGATTAAAAAAGATCAACCTTACCATCAGTGGGAAGTCGTTTTCTCTGCCAGCTCAGGAACGTTAACTTTCGGTTCAGCAGCTTTGGTTATGATGTAAACTTTCACTTCTCTATGGCCGGTTAGCTCAGTTGGTTAGAGCGTGGTGCTAATAACGCCAAGGTCGCGGGTTCGATCCCCGTACGGGCCACATCAGTCGTTTTCCACTTGCAGGTGCTACAATGGCCACCCCTGAGCCGCGTGCTCCAGTGTCAGTGTTATTCAAAGTCTGCATTTCCACCAGAAGATCCACGAGCTCCACTCAAGATCTACCGCGACGTTTGCTGTGGTGTTGGACGACATTTCATGCATCTGGCCACTTGAGGGCAGCAGGAGCAACTTGTGGACACAACACTGACATACCGTCGCCTTTTCAGTTAGAATGGCGAAGTGTGTTATCAGTGGCTTAGTGTCATCCAGTAGGATGCGGCAACATTGTCAATCATTTGGAGTCGTGTTTCTGTATGTAAGTCACTCTCTTGTTGTTTGTTTGTTTTTTAATTTAATTTAAATTTTTGTCTTATTTTTTTCTGTCTCTACCACCTCCTGAGGGATTTTATATGAAAAACCGCCTGCTGCGACCCATAGTACTGGCTCGTTTCTGAAACTAACCCCATCCTGTCGTCCGCGCCGAAATAGCTCAGTTGGGAGAGCGTTAGACTGAAGATCTAAAGGTCCCTGGTTCGATCCCGGGTTTCGGCAGTGAGCATTTTCGTTAGCCTCGAACACCGAGGACAGAAGTCAAATTATTAACACAGCACCGGTATGTCACAGTGTAAATATTGTCTCACAGCGCCTTTTAGTGGCGTTGAGTTGTATCGCTTCCATTGAAGCCGCTCAGATGACGCTGAGGTGGATATGATCCTGATTTTTTTAAGACTGGGCCTCAGGTTTTCAGCTGATCATTGTTTACCACGTATCATTGTGATAGTGAGAAAAATGGCATCAGAACTAAATAAAAGTGTCAGAAGTCAAATTGTTATTCTAAGCAAAGAGGGACTTTCTTAGGGTCAAATCATGCTGGACTGAAGGTTTGGCAAAGCACGATCAGGCAGACCAACGGTGACCACACCATCAGAAGACGAAACACATCAAGCTTAGTTCCCTGAGAGATAGATAAGCAACTTAATCACAGATACAGAATATGCTAAATAAAGAACGCAAGACTCCAGTCAGCAAAATTACTGTCAAAAGAAGGCTGTCTTGTAGTGGTCTCAGAGGATGAGAAGCAGTTTCTAAACCACTTCTCAGCTGGGGAAACAAGGCCAAATGCTTGGGATGGGCTAAGAAATACCAACATTTCACAGTGGATGACTAGAAAAGAGTCCTATTTACTGATTAATCCAAGTTTGAGATTTATGGCAGTAACAGAAGGGTGTCTGTAAGTAGAGAAAATCATACTGCAGTGTATCAAACCGACAGTGAAACACACTGGTGGGAACATTCAAGTCTATGGGTGTTTTGCCTACGCTGGAGTTGGATACCCGCACCAAACTGACTACACCCTGACCAAGGAGAAGTACCACGCTGTTCTTCAGAGACATGCTATACGCTCTGGTCTGCATCTTTGTGGAGAAGGATTCATACTGCAGCAGGATAATGACCCCAAACACACCTCAAAGCTTTGCATGAACTACTTGAAGACCAAAGAAAACCGAGGAGTCCTGACTCTCATGGACTTTCCTCCACAAGCACCTGACCTCAACCCCAGCGAACATTAATGGGGGCACTTGACAACAGAGAAAGCCAAACACTCTGTGAATTCACAAGACGCTCTTTGGAGCATCGTCAAGACATGCTGGGAGAACATGGGTCATCAGGTTTTGCACAAACTTTTGGAGTCCATGACAGCTTGAGTGCATGCTGTCATTAAAGCAAAAGGGGGGCATACCAAATACTAAGAGATTCTGAAATTCATGTACAGTTTTCAAAGATTCAACTTTATTCTTCTTACTTTCTAAATCCCACAAAATTGTTGTTATTATGAATATTTCACAAAAGGTATTCAATTTAAAATTGCAAGATCATTTCTCTGCTTTTCAGAGATGGATTAAATTAAATATGGCTACAGTCTAAATAGCTGTGGCCTCATAGAATAAGATGGTAATTAAGCTAGTGAGTGAACAATCAACATTGTCATTGTCAACATTGTCAAGAGTGACACAAGCGATTGCTTCAGTGTAGGTGTGACAGTAAAAGGAGCTCCTCTTCAGTCACAAGTCACTGAGCTCTGCCACCTTTCTGCAGATGTGCCTGATGTCCCTCTGCAGCTTCTCGTTGTCAAGACGGGACTTGATGTCACCTATCTGCCTCAGGGACTCAATGGCACCATGCACAGACAGGAACCCTGTCCAAAAGAGGGGCAGGGTGTACAGCGGATCACCAGACATCATGCACTTGAGTTGAAAACAATTCTCAGAGAGCTTCTTGTGATTGAGGTTATATTGGGCTTTTGGCCTGCCTGTTCAGTGCTCATAACTATCTACAACATTAGCTTTGTGATAGTTCACCGTTTTGGCCCTAACCTTGTATCATTTTGTGTTGTGGTAACCTTTGCTGTTATTAACCTGTTACATATCTATTTAGTTTAATTTGGTCTAATGATGTTAGCCTGTATTATGCTCTCTCTCATATCTTGGTGGTAAAATTGGATGTGGTCCTTATCAGTTATTATGACATCATTGGGTAGCTAACAACATACTCCCTCAAATGAAGATATTTTCAATATTGTCGCATGTAAGAAGTAATATTCAGTGTTTGTGAACTGTCAGGTGGAGAGATAAGCTTTTTTTATACAATGATGGGAACATTAAATCTGTCCTTCTCTTTCTGACTCCTCGCCTGTCTCGCCACGAAGATTTAGGACACTCATCAGTTATGTATTGCTTTTCTCCCTTGTCTCACTAGCCCGCTAGCAGGGAGATTGGTTGCTGAGTAGTGATTCATAGAGCAGTTTACCCCTGCTCTTATTTACTGAGGGAGCCTTAGCCTCCTTTCTGTTTGTCTACACTTTAATAAGAGTCGGAGTCTGAGAGAGACTGACAGAAAGGGGGGGGGGCTTTGAGATCTAGTGCCAGGGCTCCTGGTAATTGAACTTCCAACAGACACAGCGGTGAGATGGGGATGGTTGACTGCAGCTTGATGCAGAGTTGAGCTGCTGAGTGGCTGTGTCTTCCGATTGCCTGTCCTATGACTTATTAGTTTTGAGGTAACTGTACGAAGCAGCTGTAGCTCACATCCACGCAATTTCCTCTGGTTAAAAAGTTTGCTGCATCTGCATTTAAAATCGGGAGCCCATGCTAGTTAGTGTGTTGTTGCTGGTAGTTTTATGTGTCCCATAGAAAGTCTTTGATCGGTCCTGATGTCAGTACAAATAGCTTTTGATGTGGTGTACTTGTATATTTGATTTGTCTGCTATCTTGAAAATACCATATATTTTTAGACAATTATGCAAAGTGTAACAGTTATTTGGAGTATAACATTGGCATGAGTCTGCCGCTGGCCATAAGGATCAATACATGTATTCCTTGACAAAATCGATCATGGCCTGTCAAGAGATTTTAAGGCCATTTAATACATCACTGGACTGGTTCCATGGTTCTGTTGCTTTAAATAATAATTAAAGTAGTTGCAGATGCCTAAGATACGAGAAATAAACAAACCACTTTAAACTTTGCTTGTCAGCATAAATAATAAAATGTATACAAATGTAACTATTTGATTAAAAAGCACATGACATGAGCTGGAAAGGTTCTGAATTAGGTTGTGTGTATATATATGTATATAAGCTGAGCTGCTCTTACTGTCAACATAGTTCAAATATAGCACACTTCTCATGCTTAATTTAGGATGTCATCACCAAGTCATTGACCATTGTGATTAACTGGGATATTGAGCATCTCATTTGTGGGGAAAAGAAAAAAAACACATATTAGTCAGGTCAGTCAATTTATGCGTTATTATGAACAGTCTCTCCCTCTGTCTGTCTCTCTGGTTCTGACTCTTTTGTGAAGTATGTTTTGCATGTGCATTTTTTCCTTGACTTATAAGGTGAGGAACAGGTAGAATGTGTGTGTTTACTCACTGATGACAACAAGTTACCGACAGTGATCCCCCACCTTTGTGGTATTCCTGTTTGAGCAGCTGCAGCTTCTGATGAAAGCCGTTCTCCACTGAGGTCATTCTTTTACTGAGTTTGGTTTCAGAGCGTTTCAGCTGATATGTCTGACTTCGGTCAGCCTGGTCCCGCTGGGTCTCCAACTGCTCCACACAGGCCTCCAGACCCTGCAGCCGTCCAGCTAATCTAGACTCTACCTCTGTCTGAACACAGAACACACACAAACACACACATTAAGACTAAGATTTCAAAGTTACAGTACTACACAATAGTTATTTTTAATCCTCACGCTGTATATGCGACAAGAACTGAACATTAATTTTAATCCGATTTTAAGGCACTGCTTGTTAACATTTGAACTTTATAAATTCAGAACCATATTACTTTTGAGATCTTACTGTAGCCGGCAAGTTCCTCACGGCAAAGACTTGCAGCCTCTACAGTGCATTTTTCTATTTTTCTTGGCATGAAACAGGAGGTGGGTGCTGGTCATCAGGAAAAAAGGAATAGATTTGTGCAAAGGGTAAAAGGAAACAAGTTTCCAACATGTTTTTCAACTTCAGTAAAATAAAAGAAAAAAGCATGTTGGAAATAAAATTTTAGAAAGGAGAAGAAGCAATAGCATCTTTAGTAAGTATGGAATTATATAACAGGTCTCATAGTTCATTTAATAATGATATATAGATGCTTAAAAATGTTCCCTCCCGTCGACTGTCTGCAGCTCTCTCAGCATCTGTTCCACATGATTAGCATTTTCAAAATTAAGAACTTTTTTCTGATGAGTCACAGCTCAAAAAGTGTGACTGAACCCTGTACATTTGAACACCACAAACAAAACAGTTGTCTCTCTTGGATCCTGACAAGTTGATTGTTGAGCCATCAAAAAACATGAAAACAGTAAAGGAAAATGCATAGATATACAATATTCTGAATAAACTGTGGGTCAAATGGAAAGATACTGTACCATTTTGTCATGTAGTTGTGAGCAGAGGTGCTGGCCGCTCTGTGCATGTGTCTGGATAGTGCGATTGAGCTGTTGTTCTGTCCAATTTCTCAGCAATTCTGTCTGCTCCTTGGCTTCCTTTAGCCCACCTGAAATCCTACAAAGACACCAGGAATAGAACGCAGAGAAATGTAGTGGACTTTACTTTTTGAAAATCAGGGATGAAAGCTGTAAAGTTGCAGGTTGTATTTTTTTGGTTTCTTTTTTCAAACTCGAGCCCAACAACACCTTAAATAGATTAGAATAGATTATAAACCACTTAACAATGCATATAGACTGATTAATATCTGGACACCTGGGGATCTAATGGCTAGAAGTACTGTAAATTTAGATCTGTTATATACAGCTCCTACTTTTTTCCGAAGAAAAATTTGTTTCCACAACCAATAATTAATTGGCGCTTCCTTGTCCAATAAAATACTTGCCCTAAGTAAAATGTCTGTAGTGTGAAAACAGAATGTCAATCATAACTCAGTAACTGATAATCTGTCAATTTAGTTTGAAAGAAAGAGGCTTTATGCTCCTCTGCATGACACTGCTTAAAAGGCAGTGTTAATTAGAGCTGAGATTTCCCTGGAAACAGTGCGACTGTTTCTGGTTTGACTTGGTGCTAGACTCAGCAGGCAGAATACTGTTACTTACTCTTACTATGGTTGGGTGCTGTCAGTATATGTGCAAAGAGACACAACAACTCGCATCCATATGACCAAATAGCTGAAATCAGTATTAGCTCAAAAATGTGGTAAGAAAAAAACACAAGAAAAAAAGTGGCAGAATAAACTGTTTAAAGCCCTGTGATGTTAATCTTATTGTCTGTTTGCAGCTCTGAATATCGGAAGAGTTTGCTGTTTATATACTTATATGTAGCTCACGCATAAACCTCTGGGTTAAAATGTCAGTGTTAAAATGTCTCAGATGGAACCTTTGACTAGCTGGGTGAAATACCGGGCGGGAAATATTGTGCTATAGGACACAATAGCCAGTATCTCATCAGAAATTCTCTTTTAAGTGTAATACTAAATACGTGTTCAACTAAATACATATAAAACACAGCAGTTCAATTCAGTTGACCTTCTTTCCTCTAATCCCTTTGATGTAAAAGCATCTTGAGATGACCAATGAGGCAAGTCACGCTGGTCACGTGCAGAGCAGGTCGAGAGCTCAGTCGTAACCGATTTCTTGGTCACTTTATTTGGTGAAGGCACTCCCATGTTACTCCCTCTAAAAATCAGACAAACTCCTTTATACACGTTTTTTTTGTCTTTCCACGTTTATTGTAGCGTAAACTTTTCAACCAGCTCACATATGATCACGCAGACAAAAAAGGTGTATCTTATTAAGCAGGCTTACATCACTGTCGGCCAGACAGAATAAAGATGAATGAGTGATTCTTACCAGCTCCACAGCAGTTAGTAGCCTTTCCAAAAGGCCTTTACAGTGGTAGACAAATAAAATTGCGCACTATTATGGACGTTAGACGTTGGCATGCCCCCTACACACCGGGTAGCCTATATTTTTTTGGCTGGACAGCTACGACAGGGCCAGCCCTATAAACATGAATGTCCGTGAGTGAGTGAGTGAGTAATTGACTGCACGGCAGCTGACACAGATGCAAATGAGCTTCTAACTTTCTCTCTGATCATTTTAAAGTAAATATAGCTGAAATTACTGCACAGCCATTGTCTTTAACTTAGTGTATGGTGATTTTGTCAGGCGATGTCGCAGTTATAAAATCAGGATTTCAGTCCATATTTCATACTTGTTCGGTTGTCTGACAACAGACAAAGTAAAACATGTAAATGAGCTTTACTGGGAATTTGGCTGTATTAAATTACAGCACAGGCAGTAGGAGAGAAGCAAACAGATAAAGGGCAGTCCAACCAAATACTACGTTTTGACCTAGTCTTGTTTCCATCTCAGCTCATCTAAACTGGGTTAGAAAAACAATAGATGCCGCCAGGTAGGACACAATGTACAGCAATCTTTGCAGCAGGGTTCACAAAAACAGAGCCCTTTGACTTTGATGGTAAAAAAAAAAAAGAGCCAACCAGATATTGAGGATCAAAATCTACGGAGGTGCAATGAAAGTTAATAAAGGGGCCTTCTGAAATCAGCTGTGTCTACTTTGTGAAATGACTTGGCTATACAGACAAAACAGGTTAGCTTGAGAGAGAGTGAACGACTGGTTAGGCAACATAGCTGACAAGGTTTGATATATTTCCGCATGGTAAATCAATGGTCAAATCTACAGTAGATAGGTGGATAGATATATGTTACATATACCTGTATCTAGTATAGGTAGGTATATGTTGTGGTTGAGTGTTGCTTTTCGTCTGCTGTTTCATCTATTTTTATCTATTGGTCTTTTGGTTTGAACATGATCAGTGACCTGGTTTCTATTACAAATCTACACAATCACTAAATAGGGCATATTCATCATTCATGTCACTGTGTCGGTTTTCCCCTATGGCAAAACTATGCGCTTGCATAGTTTTGAATATTTGCTTTCAATTGAGATTATTTTTCAGTTGGGTTGGTAAAAAACTAAACTGACAGCCTTGGGGTGTCTCTGGCATCATTATTTTACCATGGCTCTAGAATGACCAGCTTGGAGCAGCCCGCTGGGATATTATTTGAAAAGCAAATTAGTAACACAGATTTTTCTTCATTATGTAGGTCTGGACAGAATGAAAAGGGCAACTTAAAGAATCAGTCACTTGAGGTGCCTTGCTAAAAGGCAAGTTACCCAAGACAATGGCCATAGTCCCCAGTCACAAAGAGCACACTGAATACATAGGAGTTAGATCCATAAATATTTGGATGGTGACACAGTTTTTTGTTGATTGGTCTCTGTACACCACCAAGATAGATTTTAACAAAGTCATCAAGATGTAATTGAAGTTTAGACGTTCAGCTTTAATTCCAGGGGTTTAATAAAAATATTACATTTACCCTTTAGGAATCACAACCATTTTTATACATACTCCCTCATTTCGGAGGCTCAAAAGTAATTGGATAGTTGGCAATTGATCAGTTTCTTGGCCAGTTGTTGCCTGTTCCCTCATTATTTCATGACATATTAAGCAGACAAAAGGTCTGGAGTTGATTCCAAGTGTTGAATTTACATTTCGTAGCTGTTCATGGGAACTCTCAATATGCTCTCAAAAGAGGTGAAAAAACAAACAAACCTATCAGACAGATAGCACAAACCTTAGGAGTGGCCAAATCAACAATTTCGTACATTTTTAAAAAGAAGGAACGAACTGTTGAGCTCAGCAACATCAAAAGGCCTGAAAGACCACGAAAGACAAGTTAAATTGTAATGATTGCAGAATTCTTTCCTTGGTGAGGAAAAACCCTTCATAACATCTAGCCAGGTCAAGACCACTCTCAAGGAGGTAGGCATATCGAGGCAAAGAACTGGAATATTCTTCAATGGACAAGTCAGTCACCTGACTTCAACCCAGTTGAAACTGCTTTTCACTTCCTGAAGACAAAACTAAGGCCAGAAAGACCCAAAAACAGGTAGCAACTTAAGTCAGCTGCAGAAAAGGCCTGGCAAATTGTCTCAAGGGAGGAAACTCAGCATTTGATGATGTCCATGGGTCCCAGACTTCAGGCAGTCATTGACTGCAAAGGACTTTTATCCAAGTATTACAAATATTCCTTATATTTATAATTATGGTCATTAGTCCAATTACTTTTGAGCCTCTGAAAATGAGGGACTATGTATAAGAATGGCTGTAATTCCTTAACGGGTAATGCGATACGTTTTGATATTTTTGTTATCATTAGCACTACAAGATAAGATGTGTTGCTCTGACCACTGTAACAAACTGTAATACAAGATTGTTACCTAGTATTGGTTTTGAGCTATTTTTGCTGTCTTCACTATTTTTTTACTCTTAACCACTGCTCATCATGTTGTTGCTGATGTACAGAAACAGTCTTTGCACCGAGGTTACTCCATAAAAAGAGAAGGAAGAAAGCAAAAGTAACTGCAAAATAATACTAATACATGCCTTAATATTACAAAAAGTAGTGTTTAATCTTTAGTTAATGACTTACATGTTTTCTAGTAGTTTAACTTTTCTATCCAGATCAGACATGGAGCTTCTTTGGTTTGGGGAATCCTCTGTCAGTGAGCCCTCCAGTCTTCCAAGGTCACGATGAAGCTGGTGTTAGAAAAACACACACAAAAATGCTCTTATGAGATGTTGGACTTTCTTGTGGTGCCGGCTCCATGAACCGACCTTTACCCTTTGTGGTTTCTGCTGAGTCGAGCCGATCAAGCTACCGCACCACTCTGGGGCCAGTCAGGACCAGGACAAACAGCTGTGACCCACTCTCTCTGCATTTTCAATATTCCTTATGGTACATGCTTTACCACTGCTCCACAACTAATGTGCTGCCATCACATAATTTACCACCTTTTGCCACCAACAGAACTGAGTACAGGCTAAACCAGTATGTGTGTGGTTGTTGAGGGCAGTTGTGGTCAGTTTGAGATTTAGTAAAGTGATGGAGAGCATTATAACATGGGGCATGCGTATGTGTCCTAATCCAGAGTTTTAGTGTTTTTATAATATTGATCTTGCAAAGAAAACTGGACACAAAGGGCAGTAAAAGCTATTTATGGAGTTACCTAATTTCACATCTCATTTCCGTCTTTCAGGGTCTGTGGTTGTGGTTGAGCCTCTGAGTTTACTTATTTAGGGTATTCTCGGTTAGCAGCAGTAAGCGCCAAATCGACTGCCAAACAGCCAGTGACCCTTTCTAGGATAAACAACAAAATACATTCCCTGCGTACATTGTCAGATGCAAGCAGCACTTAAATGAACTGTGAATTCCTTGGAACAATAATTGTCTGTACCAAATTTCAGGGCAATCCGTCCAATAGTGGTTGAGACATGTCACTAAAAAACGAAAATGTCAACCTGCTGGTGGCAGTAGAGGAAAAGTCGGGGATCACCAAAATGATTGGGTTCATCTTCTGGGGACCCTGAATGTCTAAACAAAATTTGATAGCAATTGATTGAATGGTTGTTGAGATATTTTCTTTTAAAGGCTTATGAAAATTTACTTCTTGGCATTGGTTCTTAGCTGCTGTACATAGTGTTGACTTCAGCTAAACTGCTGCCTTATGTCTGTTCTGCCAAACTCTTTTTCAGCACTAATGCACCATCTCTCACCTTGACTTCCATCTCTTTGAGCCTTACACCCACAGCTGACCTGAGCTCTGCCACCTCCTGCTGCAGTCTAATCATCTTCCGCTCCCCGTAGCTCACAGCAGCGCTCAGCTTGGCAATGCTGGAATCACACCTGAGATAATAGGTGGGGAAGCACAAAGGGATGGTGAGACACTACTCAATGAGAATTGTGGTGTGGGAGGGAGTTAGGGAAAAGTGTGAAGACAGTGAGATGTGACGAAGGTTGGGAGGAAGCTCTGTACTGTAGCACCCACAGTTAAGATGGTAGACAACCAGGCAGCGAGAAGGAAAAAAAACTCAGAGAGCTGACCTTATCAATACTTTCCAAGGCAAGCTGATGGAAGCCAAAAGACGGATTTGCTGAATCCTAAGCAGTGTTTCAGTTTGTGTGATAAAAATGAACCGTGCTGCCCCTTTTATCAACATTGCAGTATGTCTCTCTTCCTTCCTATGCTTGCGTTAAGATGTCATCAGTATGACAGCAAAGACTATCTCTCCCTTTCTCTATCGGGCTTATTGTGTGCACATGTTAATATAATATTTGTGATAAAATACAATGTAAGCTCAACAACATAATCCAGCAAGTAATTATTGAAATGTGCAGGGTGAAATGTGTGGTATTTCCCTGTAGACCACTACAACGCTTCCATAAAGGGCTTCACAGAACAGTACAGTTTATCTAAAACCACTAGCCCTTAGCTACCTTGATTATTTATGACTAATGTACAAGAGGTCATAAGACTGACTAGGTGAGGTTTTTCTATAGCCTCTATTGGACCATAAATCAGCAGTCTGTTGAGTAATAGGCAATATCCCCTCTCACCAGAGGCAAGACCTGCTGTGAAACAAGAAGTTCACAAAATAACACTATATGTTTGATCCACTGTCAGATGAGAAACCACATTATCGCTGATGTAGCGACCGATGATTATCAGGGATTTTCAAAAGAATTCAGCCTAGATAGATACAAAACAAAAACACCAATCCCAATGCAAGTCCTGTTAAGCAGAGTACTAAGATGACAGACTCTCTTCAGCAATCCAGTCTAATCAGGGTAATCTGCACAGACACAAAATAATGAGAAAGTGCTAATCAGAGTGTGATCAAACCTAGAAACATCACTCTGGTGAGAACGAAATAATTAATTGGTCCGTGTGTGTGTGTGTATGTGAGGGGTTTCAGAGGCAATGACAAGACGGATTGGAAGTTGTGAGACTGTCAAGAGCTGCCAGACAGGATGCAGACTATACAATTTTACTTCATTAGAGGGAGAGGAAAACAAGTGGGATATCTGCAAAGAGATTTAATCAGTCACATCACTCTGCGCAGCAGACCTGGGTCTGAATTATTGAACGATTCCTGTAAATAATGCTTTGGAGGACAGTTTTAATCACTTGGAACTCGTTTCACTTTTGTGTTTTAAACACACACTATGAAGTTTGTACCTCAGTGCTTGCAGAAAATGCTTGACCCAGGACTTATGTGCATACCTGACTACTCTTCTTCTCAGGTCTCCAATGCCAGCCATGTTTTTCTGGTCTAAGCTTTGAACAGCTAGTGTGGTTCCAGAGGCAACAGAGTCCCGCTGGGTGATCTGTCTCTCTAGAGCCTGTTCAGAACAAAGACAGCATATTTGATATATAATATCTATTTTATTCTAAAAGAATGGGTAGCAAAATTTTCACAGCATTACATTAAAAAAAAATACAGATGAGAAAATATATTAAAAAAAAAAAAATTTAGTACGATTATAAAAGCATTTGTTTGGACCTGGCAGACAACTATGGATGATAATTGATAATGATTTCAAAATAACCATTGCGGATAAACTATTTTATGTCCCTTGCTAAGAAAGATAACTTCAATTGTCAGAAATTTCATCACCATCTTCGCATGAGTGATCGCTCCACAGGACTGTCCATTCGCATGTGACGGTTCCCCTGGCTTATCATGAGAGCAAACAGTGACTCTGTGATGTCACTTTCATTTGATTTAACAAGTTTTCACTTCTCAGCTTATTTTACTACTTTCTCATGTGCAGAATGAATGACCTCTTAGGCATTCACATAACATTTCAGATAATGACAGTCTCTAATCATGTTAATGGCCCATTTAGTATTCACTAATGAAGCTCTATCCACTAACCTCCACCATGCACCCACTTGTATACCTGTATGTCCATGCTAAGCTGCTTCACAATGTGTGTTATGGTCAGTATGTGACTCTCCAGCAGCTTGCGAGAATGTGCCTCGAACTGGACGGCGCCTTTGGTGGACTGCAGGCCTAATGCCACCTCCTCTTTGATCCTGAAAGCCTGTTCCAGCAGCACAGCCAGTGTCCTCTCCTGACTGCTCAGACGACCCTCCGAGACATCAGGCCTTAGTCAGGAGGTAAACAGAAAACCAAGCTTCGAGTCATAAAATTTTAGAATTTTTTTAAAGTTGTTTTTGGTAATTGAGGGATATGTGTTGCAAATCATGCACAGTCAAGTTGACATTATCTAGCACTGGGGCAAAGGAAAAACAAAAAAACTCTACAGCTTGATTTAGTGAAACAGTCATCTATCCAGAAGAATAATGAAGACGGAATAAGATGATGTGCATTGGTTTTCATACCCTCAGGTCATCCTCAAACCAGATCTCTCAGTGACTTCACATCACTAGGCATGCTGCGTCACCCTGCCTGATGCTACTGTTGATTAAGGATTCATTTGATCAATGTGATTCACAGCAATGTTAGAAAGGCTGCTGGTGGATCCCAACCTTACCTTCATCCCATTGGCAGGGGGAAGTAGAGCTTATCTACCTTTCTGACTGGTTTTAGAATTTAATTAGTGACCCAGTGGAACAAAGTAAGGTGAAAAATGTTTCCTGCGATACAATCTATACTGTAAGAGTTTTGATGGTTGGAATGCATAAAATATAAAATTAAGTAATTAAGTAAGAGAAGTTACCTGCTGTGATTCTGACAGGGCTCTAACATTTTTACTCATATGGCATTCTTCTTTTCTAAAAAGAAAAAAAAAAACATTACATATGGTGAGAGCTACAATAATGATTACTCAAATGTGTTTCCAATTCAACCTTACTGCTTTGTAAAATGTTTTTTTATGACTGAAATCAATAGAAAGTTTTACAGTCTTCTCCAAGTGTAACGAGACCCATATAATGACACATAATAGGTTCCTTTTTATTAAGAACAATATATTAAGCAATCATTTTCTTATTTTCTTTACAGAATACTCACAGGAGTGTGTGGTTTTCTTCAGTCGGCTCTTCAGTTCATGTGTTTGTGTTGTCACATCACTTGGTAACTGTGGTCTCCTTGAGTGGGGCGTGCCTGCCTGCCAGTGTGAATTTGTCCAACAGTCATGCGAGAATGATGCATTGTATGTGTGCTGAAGCAACTTAAGTCAGCAAACCAGAATGTCGGACCTCGGAGTGTGAACATTAGTTTTACTCAAAGTCTGAGAATGTGGAAGAGCAGTCTACATAACTGCAATTCTTTAGGCAATAGAACTAAAAATACACGTAGATGCATTAAGTCACTAACAAGGCTAAACAAACAAACAGATGAAAAAACAAACAAAAGTTTTGCAATGTACTGGTGACGTAAGTTATTTCTTATTCTTCACTTCACCTACATCACTTTGCTCTGATTTTCTCAGATAATGTTAACTAATGTCAATGTTAAATAATCTTCTTTCTCCACACCTTGGATTTCACTTGGTGCCATGAAATATTGTATTTGTCAGTCCATTTCACTAGAATTAGCCTAATATTGATACATAATCTTGATATTTCAGAAATAGTTTCAAGATTTGATTTATTCAGGGTCTAATGCATGTGTCAATGAAGTACCGAGATCGAGCCCTTCTTGAGTGGTCCTTCTTGACAGATAATATTAAACTAGCAGAGCTTTAAAAGCAGCTGAATGTGGTCGGGTGATGTACAGATTATAAATGCATATTGCTGGAATGGGATTCAAATTCTGCTCTTCCCTGCTCTATAAGGATTATAGAAGTGTTTATTCAAGGTGAAGGTAAAAGCCATTGGTTTGAATCTTAGACTCACCTGAAACATTTCAAGGTAAAAAAAAAGCAAATTCAAGACGTTAACTCAACAACTATTCTATGGCTGTTTCAGTAAAGCATTTAAACTAATCTTAATCACTTCATTTAGCTGCTCTCTGGCCGGTATCACACAGTGTGAGTCAAGATGCTCAAGTAGCGGCACTGAACTACATGCAGTTACACCCAGGGAAAGGACATGTTTCTGGGGGGTCTACGTGTGGCTGTTTGAAGGTATGTGCGTGCACAGCCACACACACTGTGGATTAGTCTCTTATCAACAAGACCAGCATCATTAAGAGAAAAGGCCTGCTCAGTGCAGACTCATCAGTTGTCCATGCTAGCCCAATAGAAAAGCCGATGGCAGCTGAAAGGAACTGCCTGGCTCACATGCTCACATCTCCATCTACTTAACTGAAAGATGGGTTCAGTTAAGTTCACTGTGTTGCTGCCAGTGCCCTCCTGGTTGTAATTAAAGTGATTTATTGTGTAGGATGAATGGGATATCAAACTAAATTTGTTACTGGCTACTCATCCCATGTTTTATATACAGTCATATTACTCATAGATGTATCATAACATCAGGAAAAAAAAAAAAATTAAAGTAGTTACATGAAGCTGTCTTCTATGGAAGTCTCTGTTGCTATAAATGATCATGATACCACTGAAGGCTGATTGTAATTTTCTCATTGTTAGATGTTCAAGGCCAGGAGCTTGTGGCAGTAGGCATTATCACAGCCACTCACACCTTCATCATCACTCCTACAGCGATGCCAAGGCCTTGGACCCCCACTCCCTTCTAACTGTGTATTTGGATGATATCCTTCCAATTACAACCTCCCTTCCCTTATGTAAATTGTTTCCTCAAGGTAAATGAGGTCATGCTGTGACCTCTTGTGTGTGTGTTTACATGTGTGCTACAGAGCATTAGATGGAGAGAGGTATTCACTCTCGTAATTATTGTCTCTGTGTGTTTGTTAATGTGAATGTGGGTACAGAGTTAACCAGGGGGATGAAACAGGCCAGCGCTGAAACAAGGGCCAGAGGGGAAGATGTAATGAGTTATTATACATAATAACATTGTAGCAGCAAAGCAACTAAAAAGAGAGGAGGCTGCTCAGCGCTGCCTGCTCGCTGCTGCATGTGGGTGATAACATTCGCTGAAGCCTGACCTATTTGATGGGTAGAACATATCCAGACATGGCTACAGTGTAGAAACAGCCACAGGACACAAAAGACAACAAGTCTTTAAAACCTCTATGATTCCAGACTCACTGTCAGCTCTAGATTTACCAAAGTCAGTGCTTCGAAAGAGTGGATCTAGAGGCCGTAAATCACCATGCACCACCAACACATATCTATCTATGAAAAGATACACTCAGATGGGATGACAGGGAACCCACAATTATAACATAAACATCTCTACCAGCCACTGTGGGGTTGTTATGCAATCACCAGCATACAGATCACCCAATCAAGTGACATGGTCGGCCAGAGGGAGGCGCGGTCCACCCTTCGTCCTTCATTTGAATAGAGAAATTAATGAGAAAGTTTTTGCCTGAACCCTGGTTAAACATAGTGGACAGAGCAGGGGCACGAAGACCGACAGTGGCCAAGCGGAGCATTTACCGAGCATTTTTCGGAAATCTTGCATAAGTTACTGCATGTGCTCCAGCTTCACCACACAGACGAGATAAATCTTCAATATTTCTTGCCATCCATCAAGCGTGCCGCACGGCGTGTGACAGAATTGACAGTGTTGCCTGCATAGGCATTCTGCAAGGCTCGTTGAGAGGCTAACACCCCCTTCATCATCACACTGTGCGTCTCCCTCCTGGCGCTCTAAACTGATCATCAGTGGAAGTACTCCCGAGCTGCAGCAGCCCAACAGTGACATCCCTCCACTATACGGGCTGTGCTCAGGCTGGCTGGCTGCTGCACGGGCACCATGGAGCAAAAAAACCCCAAGGATGAGAGCACCGCCAAGGGACAAGACTCCTACCAGCGGAGGATGTGGAAGAATTTCCAGGAGAAAACCAAGCCGTGGCTCAGTCCTAAACTGGGATCGGAGCGTCGCGGTGCCGGGGGCGCGGAGGGCAGCAAGAAAGAATCGGGGCTATGGATGTTTAAGAAGAAAAAGAAACAGTTGGACCGGGTGTTTTCGTCGTCTCAGCCGAATCTGTGCTGCTCTACGGCGGTGCCTTTTGAAGCAGGTAAGAAGCCCATTGGGAGCGATGCGATCCCCGGCACCAGCAAAGGCGGACAGCCCCTGCTACAGACCCTTGGCGCAGCCTCTGGAGCCACGGGGAGCAAGCCTGAGCTGACCGCCCACGGGAGCCCCAAACTCCCCGTCTCCCAGCTGATCACGTACCAGCAGAAGAGCTCCTCTCTGGGCTCGGCATGCTTCGAGAAACTGGTAGTGGACCCGGCCGCGGTGGCGGGAGAGGAGGAGCAGCTGCGTAAAAACGCAAGTGATTCTGTGAGTAAAGACACATATGGTGAAACACTCATCTGGTAAATGATCTGTCACTACCAAGGAAGCCTATTACAAAAATGAAAATCCATAAGGGTGGGCTACATTGTCCTGGAAATGAAATAAAGGAAACAAGTTTCATGATGGTGGGGCTGCGAGATGTTCAGTCACGTAAAGCGCTCATCGATTTGCCAGTCCACTGCTTCCTTTACTCATGTCATGTAGCTTTGTAGGGCTGCATGGGCCAGATGACTACAACCAATGCAAGTGTAGGCCTGTGTGATCATCACTAACAACGAGCTTACATCACAAGCTACTTGGTTTGATATCATGTTACCATCACAGCCACACTTGCTACATAGCCTGGCTGAGTAAGGTTATTTTCTTTAATAGAAAATCTGGTTTTAACACAGGCTGCATGGTCTGATATTATTAACTGCCTTCTTTTGCATGCTCACGCCCTTTTTTTTTTGCAAAATAGGGATTGTCCCCTAGCTTCACAGTCCGTCTGTCACATTGTCCTGGCCTTGTAGACTGAGGCTGCAACAGGCCCGCGTATGCTCAAGGGTTCATCATGTCTTTCCTTTCTATGAAAAGTGGCCAAGTGGGCAAATGCATTTCAAGCACGGCACCAGCAGTGTTGGAGATTGATGACAGGTATATTCCCGCAGCACTCAGCATGCTGAGTCAGGTTGCCCCGGGAGAAACTGTATCAAAGGGATATGTCAACTAGAGTAAGCTGGGTTGTGAAGGCTATAGCCACAAACAGTACACCGCAAAAGGCCTAAGAAGAAGGTGAATTTTTAAGTCTTAGTCAAATCCTATGGAAAACGCTGTCTGATGAGAGTAATAATTGAGTCAAATTTTTTAAAGGTCATGCCTGGACCCAAGACTTATCCCCCGATAGTAATTCTGTTCACTAGACCTACAGTGGGTCGTGTTCTTTCAGACAGGCTGTTCGGATATGTAACAGTACTGCCAATTATGAAAAATATGGAAGATACAGTACTATGTATGACAGCCCATAAGTGCATTCTGTTTCACTGGCAGCAGTTATTGCAAAGCTTTTTATCTCACCACCCATTAACTGTTCAAGATCTGCTTCTGAGCATCACCCAGAATGCCGTCTAAAAGTGATTTAGCATACAAGAACACATCTCCCCACTGAAGCTGGGGCCAAAGATTTCTTATCCATTAAATCTCTAGGAGAGGTGCAGTACACTCAGCCGAGGAGGTAAAAGAACACAAGTATTAAAGACTTCAATGAAATTGATCGTGCAGATTCATCACAGCACTTGGCCTACCAGGTCAGTTACATAATACAAAGAGATCTCACTTTGCCTAATAAAGTTTTAGCATTTATCGTGAGCCATTAGGTACCTCCTCTTGTTGCCATTTTTAGCCGAGCATTTGCTGTTCATTTGTTGGATTCTCCACATGCCTGTAAAGAAGAGAGCAGTGGTAAACCCTACTTAAAGTGATAGCATCATCTTCTCAGGTTATAGTGATGGAGTCATTTGTTGTTAGCTTGACTGTATGCATGTGTAATCACAGATTTAAGATATACAGTATTATCTAAATCTATTATATAATGAGGTCAGATGAAGAAGAAATGAGTAGAAAGGACATAAGATGATGGGTAATGAGAGGAAATAAATGTGATAAAGACAGATCAGACAAGGTTTGAGATAATGAAAGGTAATGAGATGAGATTAAATGAGGTAAGATGAAAGATGATTTGAAGTGTGGTAAAAGATTAAGATTAAGATGATAGGAAAAGAAGTGAAGAGAGAGGAGAGATGAGAACAGATGATATGAGACTAGACATATTTTATTTATACCTGAGGGAAAATCAAGTATCATTTTTGTGCATGCACTTTGAATTGCATATATTTGCATGTGCATACTGGTGATGCACTTATGTGCTCCCTAAACACTTTCCTGACCCCACAGGGGTTTAGAACCCAAAGTCAGACATGTTTACAGTCATCCACAAACCCAGCATTAGGTGAGTATACAACTTCTCATGAATAAAATGAGAGCATAAAGCTCCAAGCCACAGTTTCATATGTTAAATAAGAAGTTATGGAACACAACAACCAGAAGGCCTTTTCAGAGTTTGGAAAATGAGTCATGGAAGGGATTTATGCCAAGTTCGGGAAGTCATTTCATTATTGACTTTATGGAGTAAAAAACAAGGACATCTAACTTTTGCTGCTTGTAATGCAGGGCAGTTAGATTTTAATATGTGTCTGTGTGTATTTCTGTATGTGCGTGAAGGCTACAGTAAAAAATGACAGGGAAAAACACCTGCGGAAAGGATGAGTTAGTTTGAGAGGAGTTAGTATGGTTACTGTGTGTATTGTGTTCTTTCTCATTTCATATTTTATAGGATTTATCCCTTCTTAGTCACTTCTTCTATTTCTAGGCTAATAGGTTTTATTGGATCTATGGGGGTTTCAATAAGTTTCTTATACATGCGTGTTTGTTCTGAAGCAGAGCAGGCCATTATCACCCATTCAGTCCCTTCTGTTACTTTTACTAAATGTATGCAGTCACTACATCATAATGATGCATCAGATTGTGTCCACTGATTATGCCAGTTGAGCCACACATTCTCGATTTCACACTCTTCTGTCCTTTTGTGGGATGGATAGCTCTCTAACCTTCAGTCTCGGTCAGAGTTGCCCTGCTATCGTTACCTGATACACCGACTAGAAGCCCAGCGTTGTGTAGAACAATACTTTAAAATTCCGTAATATTGGCTGGGGGTCGGCATTTTTACATGTAGATATTTAACTCTGCCCTGATCTTACAAAAACAAAGACTTGTAAGTACAGGTTCTGCTTCTGACTTAATAAATAATAATTCATAGAATATAGAACCTCATGTTAACTGGGTGGGGAAGCAATTTAAATCACTGGTAAATAACTTTTTTCAAAAAATGCTTTTGGACTGCTTCAAGACTGCTTTCTCTGTGGCCTAGGTGTTAGACCAGTAAACCAGCTGGAGCTGTATGTAGATGTATTTGGTTCCACTCAGCCTACAATGTTTGGCATGATATAGGTTTTTACTCGTCATTCTGATTCCCTCCTGTTGTTTTTCTTCCTATTAAAAATCAAATGAGTTTGGCCTCATTAACTAAACATGTTACTTGTAATGAAAACTGTCCTCAGTTTCACTCTGAATCAATTGGTTAGCTTTAGCTGTAAACTGGAAGACATATACATCTAGGGTAGAAAGACCTAAAATCTAAAAAAAAAATTTAAAATTTAAGTGGATAGCCACAAGTACAAGGGACTATTCAATATTTTTGAAATATAAAAAAATAAAATGCTAAAAGTAGTGACCTTTGCGCAGAAATTTTGTCCGCTCCATAATTTGAAAGTCAGGAAGGACAAAACTACACACCTAAATTAATTAGCTTAATTATCTCACAGCAAAACATTACAGTTAACAAAACATTTAACAGTTGGCAAAACATTTTTACAATGTTTTTCTCGTGATTTAGTCCACACGCAAACCAGCACGGAGGCCAGATATTAACGCTACGCTAAAGAAAATGCTTCGGGTCCTAAAAGTGAAGGAAACCAGCGGAGTTCAAAGGTGAACGAAGCTAACACTTTCGCAGCTAACTGTTAGCATGAAGTGAACCGTCCTCCTTTTTACCTCTGGGTGATTTTGCTGCTAAAACCTGTCTGGACTGTTTTTTTTGTGACATTCAAACCGATACAAATCTATCCACAGCATTACCCAGTCTGTTTTGTGAGTGTGTTATACAAGGAGTGACACAGGTTAGCAAGTCAAAGCGTTTCCTGCATGTACTCCGCCGGCATCAGCTGCCCCAGCCTTTACTGCATTCAAACATGGCCTGACTTTCGGTGCCACTTCTGCCTTGTTTGAAAATTTGTTTTCCACACATACGGACATGCTCGTCGCCATGTTTCAAATGGTGGGAAGGCCCCGTTAGCGCAGCTGCCCTTTGAGACAAGGCCTGCAAGTGCTGTAATGAATATCCTGAGATGGCCCGGCAGATATTATTGAATGGTGAGTAAAGCTTTGGCACTATTTTCACGACTAGAAAGTGCTTCTGTTGTACAGTCGTTTGTACACTTCACACATGTCCATCGGCCTGCTTCCCTATGTTTTGTTACTTTAACTGTCGCTGTCCATGGTGTTGAATTGCGGATGTGCCTGTGTGTTGGGTAGGGCAGCATCCCGAAGCAGGCTAGTAGGCTACTTAAATGGACATCAGTGGGATCAACCTGATACAGTACATCTGGCCACCTTTCTTTATCATCACCAGTCAGTTTAGTTGCATCTTTGTCTTCATCTTTCACCGTAGGAGTGAACCAAATCATGACTTTGTTTCTGAGTGTTTATACTACTTTTCCTATGAATGTGCAACTGGTTTTAATATGCACAACATGCAGCATATTTAAATATTTAATATTTAATTTAAACAAAACTGGCTATTTGAGAAAAGAATCTCAGTAATCCTCTTCCAGTTCTCAGTCATGCTTTCCTTCTCCTTCTGCTCAGCTCATATGGAGTACTTTAAAATATTTAACACATATGAACGAGGGAAGTAGGTTTTTGTGTCACAGAGACTATACACTCAAAGCCTAATGCTAAATATATCAGATGTAAAAGATGCGTGGTGGGTATTTCCATCCATGTAATTGTCTCACACTCAAAGTGAATGGTAATGTTTGGAGATGATTCACTTGTTTTTGGATGAACATGGCCTGGACAAGTGCTTCATCTTTTTAAACCTCTGAGTTAGTATATTGCTTTAATTGTTTTTAAATACTGCAGTATCTGGATATATGCTGGGTTGATAATCCTTCATACATTTAGTCATTGCAGAATCATGACTTGTGTTATGTCTCACATTCCTTTTTTAAACAGTTTTGTCAAAGTTTGTGTTGGAGTTGTGAGAAAAAGTGGGTCATTTCATCTTTGTAAACCACTCCTCTTAGCTTGCATATTGTCCCAGCTGCTACAGCTTCATTGAGTTTCAGTCGATATTTTCTGACTAAAATATAAAAATCTTGTAAACTGAGTTTATTAGGCTTGCAAGGCCAGACATATGGTCCAATTGATTTAACGGATTACTTTTACTGAAGGATATCAGAACCATGTAAAATAGCTTACAGAGCTCAGTAAATATGGCATATCAGATACTGTAATTTTGGGATGATTTTAGTTATTGTCCTCTTTTGATAATGCAGTAACTGTGAAATGAGGCATGTTTGGATGTTCTGTAGAAAAACGTATTTTTCTCTGAATGTTGTCTGAGTTGTGTAGTGAGAGCAACATAATGGCCACTTGCTTGGGAATGGCCTGTGGCCTTGTTCTGAAAGTGTCCTGATGACAGTTTAAATTAAGATTCATTACAGCCCGGGCTGGAGGGCATCGGTTGTAACAGACACTGAGAGGCACATGATTGATGCTGACCTCGAAGGTGTCTGGTCATTGAGAACTACGAGGAAAAGTTCACACTGTTGAAAGTATAAATGACACCATTTGGAGATGATGATGGATTTTAGCTCTCGCTTTGTTATTAAGTGTTTTGTACTGCCTGGTGTCTGCTTCCCACACATCTGAGTGTGCCTGTTTCTTTGCCATGGACATCTATAAATGACCTATGATTGACAATTCAAGTGGTTTTAACTGTAGACAAGTGCAATTGTGGGCAGCAAATTTAGATTTAATTTTAGTTTAAGGAGGTGCCGTGATGGCTCTGTCATTTCCGCTGTTTTCTAAAGGCTCAAAAGCTGAGAATTATGCCCAATCCCTTTGCTTCAGCTTTGTCTGTGCCCATATGTATGAATGTATTATCTGTTATCCATATGAACTAGTGACCTCATAGCACAGGGTCTCCTTGCTTCCTGCTTATCATACCACAGAACAAGATCGAAGAGTAAGTAATATAGCCCTTTTTTCAGTTTTGAGTCATTAAATTTCTTTTTTCTGCCTCTGGACATTATCATGGCTTATCAGATTCTTTTCATATTTTCCTTTTAACGTTGTTTTTATCCTTTATTCAGATTACTGGAGGAACTTGAGAAATTCAAATCAAATGCTCTTCCTCAGCTCTTTGATTGTTTTAGCCAAGGAGCCTTTTTGCTGTAAATGAATTCTTAGACATTAATCAAGAACTGATTGTGTGACCACAAGAGCTGAAAGTGGATGGGGAAAAAGGAGAAACAGGCGGTTAAAAAAACACACCAGAAACTTTAAAAATTTTGGGAGTATTTTAATTTGAAAGCTGCTGTGTTGCCGCATTAGCCATTGCTAAATAAAATTTTATTTAGGCTATTTAATTTTATTAAGAAAGTTATCACATTCAACCAGGACTGGAACTAATGATTAAAAAAAACCTAATAATTATCTACTAATGCTGGTAATGCTAATGCTTATCTTGCATAAAAGTTAAAAAACCCAACGACGTTCAGTTTAAAATGATATAAGAAATGGAAAAGCTGCAAATCATCACCTCGTACTGACTTGTTTTGTCATTAAATTTCAGCAAAGTCTTTCAGCACCAAATTCAACAGCCAGTTTAACTTTCATTTGATCAAAAGCAACCTTATAATTAATTTTGATTATGCTCATCTCTGCCTGTCAATCATTCTGTACACCTTGTCTGAAGTGTTCCTGTAGCAGTGTCACAAATCTCAGTGATCCAAAAAAAAAAAGGTCTGCTTTTCCTTCGTTCCATCCCTCCTCAGTAAGTCCTTGAAGGATAACATCAAATCTCCCCTAGTCTGATCCAAGCCTTAGTCTCCCTGATAACGACACTCTTCCCTTACAAGAGCTTTCTGAGGACAAATCCAAAATATATCCCGGCCTCTCAGAAGAACACTCTGTGTACTGCAAGATGGGAGCTCTGCACGGTGACATTGTGTTAACTCTAGCTTTGCTCTCTCCAGTTTCAGCCAGGCCCATTGCACAGTCTCATACACACACACACACACACACACACACACACACACACACACACACACACACACACACACACACACACACACACTCAAGCACATACATATGCAACTAAGGTATACACAGGCATGCACACCCATAAGCTAACTAGTCTGAGGCCCGAGTGTTCTTGTAAACAAGGTTAACGATGACAGTGTAGACTGCTAAATGACTCTGGAGTGCCAACATGCCTTCCTGAATGGCAGCTTTACACAGAGGAAAAGTGTTTGATGTGGCTCTGGTATACTCTCAGAACCAACTCCCTCCTCCTCCTCTCTCTTAATACAATAACATTCAATGATCAAGCTTGCACAATAGATATAAAAAAGGGCCAAAAGCAGAGGCATCATTGCCAGTCAGAGTGATCAGAGAGATAGAGAGATGGATCAGCCTTTAAATCAATAGATGGAGCCAGGGAATTAGCTTTCTAGCTCTTAATGCTGCCCTCCCACATAGATTAATCATCACTGAGTCGAGTCAGACCAAAGGAAGGGTATGTGTGTGTATGTGTAGGGAGCGTGGTCAAATTTCAGACGACATTCAACAATAGCCTGCTATGTGATATTTGTTGAATATCAGGAAGCAGGCAGGTGTTTGTGTTACTGGAGTGAAAGCATACGTTGAGTGACAGTGTAATTGGCTTGTTTAAGAGCACAAACAAAGAAGCTATGAAAATTTAACAACCAAGCACCTGAGCAGTAACAACTTTTATGAGTGGGTAGAATGCACATGATGAAAGCGAGGACAAACCCAGGCAGAAAGACAGACGACAATAAAATGGCATAGGTGGACTGTGGTCATTCTTTCCAGACAAAACAAACACATGGTGACCAAAGGCTGTGGGATGTTTTCCCTACTCCTCATGCTAATCAAACATAGACCATTTGCAACTCAATGTAGACCCCACTTCCTCAGTAGTGAGTGAATATTGAATATTTGCAAATGAGCTTCCCTGTAACATAGATGAAACTGTCCCTATAGTCACTGAGTCATAAGTGTTCCTATGGCCCATTAAGATTAATATGGGAGCTTGGCTGGTAGCGAGATGCACTGCATATTAAGAGGACATGGTGGCCTCCCATGTTTGCCTCTAAGTGTGTTTCTAATGCTTTTTGTGTTCCATGTACCTGTTGTCAAATATGAATGTGGTCCATTGTACCGAAAACACCCACTCAAGGATTTTAAATGAGCTGATTTACGTATTGTCACCCTGGTACCTCATTTGGATTTCACATTAGCATATTTAATGCACATATACAAAACTGTAAATATCCTCTCTGTCTCTGTTCTATATTGTTTCTAGAAATGTGGTATTCCAATCTTTGTGCTTCCTGTAGCTAAGATTGTGGCTGATTAATGGATGATAAAAAAGGAACATGATGCCTAATGTGGCCTTAGTTCTGTTTCAAGATTTATTTAGTCAGAACTGCTGTTATACTTCTTCCACCAAGCTATTTCAGATGAGTTTTTTTTATGTTGATAACATTATTTGGCAACATAGTATAAGGATATAAACTACTAATATGTAAACATTTCACATATTATATCACATATAAACATAGAACCAGGACAGCTGAGTGGTTTTACAGGCCTGATCTGCTGTAATGAAATATTTATGACTGTTATTGTCATAGAAATACATTCGAACTAATCAAGCCGAAATGCTTTAATATTTTAAGAACATATAATTCTTAAGCTCCTGGTAAGCACATCAAAATCTTTCATTTTGAGAAGTGTTTAGTAAATCTGAGGCTTTTGAACTCAAGGGAACATCTTTATGGGGTTTCCTGGGAAGTCCTTGTAATCATCTAAAAAGCCACTATATTGATCCAGAGACAGGGAGACAGAGCAGCGGAGATGAAAGAGAGTTGATAATATAAGGGAAGAGTATGAGCTTGGGAAATATTTGCAAGGGAAAGCCATTTATTTAAACTCCCACTTTACATGTTTTCCATTGGACATCTTTTCAGTAATGTGTGCACAGCATTCAGTGAATTTGGTAGTTACAGAGGAAATTGGATGTGAGGTGAAATAGGACTGATTTAGCGTCAAACTTGTCTGCCAATTTTTAAATGCATTTCCATTTGCTGTGAAAAACTGGCCAGTAGTAATGTACCAGTACAAATGACTACCTTAGGATCTGGCTGTACCAATTTCTGTTTTCTAGCATTTTTCTTTCAACTTGAATTTACTGTTGGGTGTGAGAGGACACATACAAAACTTAACTTACTAATTTTGGTCTGTACGTTAAATAGATTATTTATTTTTTCTTTCTCTCTCAGTTTTGTTTTTCCCTGAATGTGCAGAGTGGCAGTCTGTGGCTTAGAGGTTAAATCAAGGAATGGGGTGATTAAGATTAGGTTTGTGTGTCAACTCATACCTTTGGCTACTAAATAGCTTTACCGTTTTGTGTGCATGTAAGTCTTTCTGTGTCTCTGGCTATTTTGTCTGGTGTTCTCGACAGACTTTGAAACATCAATAAATTCACTACTAGATTGATTAGCTTTGCTCATGTGGAAGCCCGTCTGACTCCAAAGTGGGGTTCAGTTTGTTCAAGGCAAACATAAATCTTTTTTTTAACCCTACATAAGGGTCTAGGCTGTAGCTGAGGAACTTGGCAGAGAGTAAACTTTGTATTGATTCACAACATTAACATTTTAAGCATTTAACTCAGTTGCTCTGCCCAGAGCAACTTATAATAAGTAAAAGAGTGGTTAAAGGGGAGATTCTTATATCATTAACATGTCATACAACAAATAGTATGGAGTGCAAAGGTCAGACTCAAACAAATTCTCTGATTATTAATGTAAAAGAATATTGCAATGCCAATAGAAAAAAGTGAGTTTGAAATGATTTTTGTTTTGGTTTTCTTAACTTCAGATAAGAAAACAGGAAAATATGGTAGAAGAGGACAGGACAAAAGCACTATATGATATAATCAACCAGAGTAGGCGGACTTGAACCCCATCCAAGCACATCCCGTTTTCTGTTATTATTGACATGAAACATACAGGTCAGCCATAGCAGATAAGACAATGTGGAAAATGTACCTTCTACAAAGGTGATAAGAGATTTAGGCTATCTCAACTTAAACCGCTATTAGGTTTCCTTTCTTGTTGGCATGCCATCTCAACGTGGTGCAGACACGAGCAGGCCTGCTGCTGCGCTCCTGAAACACTGGTGTGGAAGGATGCTCCTCATCATGGCTGAGCAGAGCTAGATGTAGAGAATTTTATACATGAAGGCCTGGTTTGTATATTTAAAGCATCCTGTGTGTCAGATGTTATGAAAATGACAGTGGTGACAGACAGTGAAAGCCTGCCGATCTGTACAGTTGTTCATGAAGTGTGTTCAATGACACCATCTTCACTGATTGATCATGTATGACATAATTTGAGAGATGAGATGATACAGATATGGTCACATCATTTTTTGATAATTTCTTACCTTGCTTGGCTTTTTACATTACATTTTTGTTATTGGCTAATCAGAAAGCTCAAAGAGAAGGTGTGTATGTGTGTGTGTGTGTGTGTGTGTGTGGGTGTGTGGTGGTGGTGCAGGGTCACTTTAGGCTCAGTGCCCAGTGATTCATGCAGTCAGCCAATGTCATTTGAATCTGACATTTGCCTTTTTCTCTCTTCGGGAAGTTTGAAAAGAAATCAAAAGTGGTGACGATATGGGAAATACAGCAGGTTAGCTGACAAGCATTTAACCATGCAGTGTTAGGACTTTTAAAAAGATTTGTAAATAATGAGGCCTGGGTTAAAGATGGATCTGTATCCAGCTCCTACACATAGACTGGTGCGTCAGTGAGACAAGAGTAGTGTGTTTTATAGCTAAAGCTAAAGAGATGATCCACCCATTATCTGTGTTGTCACTCACAGTCATGGCTTCAGAGTAGTCCTTTACAGTCGGCTATGATATGAAAATTGGGAAATTGCTGTTGTATATTTTTTAACTGCAAATGCACTAGTATGGATCAGCTTAGAAAACCTACTCAGAAACAGCAAATGTCTATTTTTTTCTTCATTTTATAGGTCTTCTGAATTCAGTGTGTTAGATAAATTTCAACTTACAGTCTTAATTCAGATGTTTTGAGTAAAAATTGCCATTCAGTCCCTGAAAACTCAAACTCATCAGTTCATAAATGTTGTTACAGCGGGTACCTCTTTGAAGCTGCCATTTTTGCTGGGGTATGGTTTTATTCAGGACTCTGACTGCTAGCAACATCATTCTGGCACATGATCATCACATTAGTGTTAGCGTTACCCACTAAAATAACAGCAACATCACTCCAGTTTTTCTTTGCTGTAAGCTCAGCCTGTTAGTAGAGACACTGGCAGCATGAAATCAGTGTCTATCATGCCTGAGAGAGAAAAGTAATGGTTTGTATCAATGTAAACATCAGTGGCACCGCTGACACGACTGCTGAATTTGGCTAGTGCTTGGAAGGGACTTAGTGCCACCTACTGGTGCAAAGCTGATGTGGTCCCCTGGAGAGAGGAGAGAGGAAACTGGCAGGATATGATTAGAGAGGCTTTTGGCTCGCTAGATGGATGTGATGCTTAGCCTTCCACTAATATCAAACCATGGCCACTTTCTGCTCTCTCTGAAATGCTTTCTGTGCACACTCTGCAATTTCTCTCTGTGATTCAAAGATACTTAAAATAGCTTTAAAAAAGTTATTGTTATCGGACATCATTCATACATAAATCATAGTCTCTCTGCAAAGGTAATGTTAAGTGATTCTAGTGAATATGAATATATGACTGTACATTTAGTTTTTTTGTTTTTTCCCTGACATTTGATTCTAACCATTTGGTTGTGAAGTTTTAAAGTTGTTTGATGTATGTTTAAAGAATAAACAAGGCCAGCTTCTCATACTATCTGCACCTAATTTCTGTAGTTCATCCTTTTTTCATCAGCAAGTGGTTACATTTATAGACAGGCAGGTAAAAATAAAGTAAACAACAACATACCTTATCTCTTATGTACATTCAAATTAAACGATTTGTAATTTATGACATTATAGTGGAGAGAGATGTGGTGGTGCGCAATCAGAAGAGGCTATTGCAAGTTTATTTTGTTTTAAATTTAAATCCCAAATGTATTCATGTAGGTTTGAATGCATTATGCATACATGCAGATTGTTTTCTGTTGTTAGTGACACAGAACGATTTGTGTATGACTGCTGAAATAAGTGAGGGTTCTCATTCACACCAGAGTCCAGTCTCAGTGTGGTGCTAGGCCTAATCCAATATCCTGGACTGTATCCTAAGTGCTATAACAGCCAGGCTCAGGCAGCTTCACTGCTGCATTATCTCTCCACTATAAAGAGCCTGTGTAAATATTAACTGAATTACACATTTGTGTTTTAGGTTCATTCAACCTGAAATTTTGAAACCTCTGCCAGGATTCTTTGCTTATTTAAGAATCTGCTTATAATGCTTATAAGTTTTTTTCCCAATATATAAAATGAATAATAGATAATTGAAAAATTGAATTAAATTTTCTTAGTTTGTATTTTTCAACCATCAGATCACTGGACTCAGTAATGCTGAATGTTTGTTTCAGAGGAGTGCTAATGTCCTGAGTTCAGATAAGAGGATCTGCAGGGGACAGCCAGGGAGCAGGATGACAAAACATCTGGAAAACTGGTGTAACTGATCTACATTATTAGAGACCAGATGTAGTCTTTGAAAGCGGGCTTGACAATGGGTGAGTTGGGTTGCCCCACATGCGAGTCCGATCCAAGTTGAGCCGGGTGCTTATATCCCACCCTCTCAAGCAACCCAAGGCATGAATAGAAATAAAAGTACTGTGATTTTCTAATTTTCCATTTTCTGTTCAACATGCCATAGATAGAAAATTGAAAAAACAAGAACAAAATCTGAATTATACATTGATCTGATAAATGAAAAATACTGTTTTAGAAAATACAATTTTCTACTTTTCATTTTTTATATGAAAAACCAAACTGATAAACGTTACAGTTGACATTTTCTGAAGTTTTGATGAAGCTGTGACGCTTTCAGATGGATGCGTATTAAGACTTTGTTTCCCTGAAAGTTAATGTATGTGTCATAAGGCATTTGATCTTATTCTCTGCCATACATTTTTATCAACTGAACTGTTCCCCTTGTGAGCTGTTGACTATATCTCGCAATTTAAGATTTCTTTTTGAAGAACTGATTGAGGTGGGAATACGAGGAGGATGAGGTTGGAGGTAATCTGGGAAAAGGCACATTTGTTCGGTGCATAGAAGATTACCAAAAAGCTCCACTATTGTTTTCCACCACTGACCAACTAATAATCACACTGATGCACACTGCAGCACAAACACACTGCAGAGAGGGAGAGATGGTGTTTTTTGAATCTAGTATAGCTGGAGATTGTACTGGTTATGCACAATGTTTGTTTTATTAATTATAGCACAGTGATACTCAGACTCTTGTATGCTTTATAAAGCATGGAAAAAAGATAAATGAAAAATATTTTGTTGAGCTGAGTCCATCAGTCCTCATCCTCTAGTCTCTCCCACTTATAAGATGTATGAGGATTAAAAAGGTCACTGAAATATGTCTTAATTTTTGTAACGGTATGTACTCCTTTTACGCTTTGCTTAATTTGTTTCTTTGACGCAGAAGGTGCTGCCCCTCCCTGTTCTTCAGTTTTCTGTTTATCAACTGGCTTTACTTCGTCATGGTTTCCTCTCATTTCTTGTTTTTCCATCCATTCTTTCCACTGTCTCTCCATCAGCAAAGCCTCCTCTTCTTTTCTTCCATCCACTTGGACCCTCTCCGCCTCACTTCTTACTTCCTGGGTCATGAAGCTGGGGTTTGCATGAAAAGGATTCCTCGAGCCTTCCTTGTCCTCTGATTCCGTCATCGACTGGCTAGTGCTAGAGATAGTAGGCACATCTGCTGAATTCCTTTGGTTTTCCTCTTGCTCACATTTAGCTGGTTGTGAACTGGTGTCAGTATCATTGGAGATGCTGTTAGTATCAGAGGATGTTTCAGAAAACCTAAAGCTTAATGTCTTCAGGTCCAGTGATTCTGCTTCATCTTCTTCATCCTCCTTAGCATTCTTCTTATATTCCTCCATTTTCCTTAGCCACCTTGATGTCATCCTCGGTTCTTGGTCCAGCTTGGTGTAATTTAGGGATCTCTCTCTTGCTTCTTTCGCCACCAGCTCTCTCATCTGCTCCTGAAGCTCAGTCATCATCCCTTCTTTCAGAGCGTCATTCATGCGAAGGAATTCTGAACGCAGGTCTGCGATTTGCTTCTCCACCTGTTTTTTCACCATCCTGTTGATCCAAATGATGCAGAACCTCCTGTAGTTTGCTGCTAGCTGTCTCCTCCTGACCAGTCATTAAGACAAAAATCATTCAATAGAAACACATTGAACTGATGGACTTTCCAGTTATGACACATTACATGTTTGCAGTATTCACACTGTATATCGTTCCAGAAGCAATTCCTTGCATTGTATGCTTGACTTGTAATAAAATAAAAAAAAATAAAACTTGTATTAAAATAGGATGTATTAAAAAGGACAGGAAAACAAAGCAACTCGACACAAAAACGTGTAGCCTTTGCCTTACAAAAAAAAGGTATATGTGTAAGAATTGTACCTGAAGGGACAGAAACTGAGATGTTTATTTCTACTGTATTTTGCCATCAGGATATCTTCTTGTCCCAGGTTCTGTGCGGAAAAACAAACGATAAGTGATTAGCAGTTGTTAGGGCTTCCTTTTCCTCTATACCATGGCTACTGCGACTCAATCCTGATTTGCTGGAAGCTGTCGATTAACTTTTGATAGCCAGACATGATAACTGGACACCAACATAGGAGACAAAGGTGTTTTTGCCATTTAGGTAAGACAGTAAAGGACCAATTCACATAAAAAGCATTTCTAGAAGTGACGTCCATCACTCACCCATCTCATGGAACACTTTTTTATTAAATTAATCAATCCACACTGTCTCCGAGATGCTCGTGAGACATGCATCACCCTGGGACAGCCACATTTTCATACATTTCGAGTTTATTTTATTCCTCTGGTGCGCTTAGTGAAGCGGTGCCTCCACAGAAACCTGTTATAAATCACACAAATTTCCTGCTGTTTACATGTTGTGAACTTTTTAATGGTATCTGTAATGATTGATCAAGGCTTCCAGTATCACAATGAGCTTTCTGGTTTCACTTTAGGCAAATTCCCCGTGCCTGCTACAGTGGGTGGGAAAATAAAATCAGTGAACCGATAAAGAAAAACACTGCATTTTGTCTTGTAAACTCCCAGTGCAGCCTACTTCAGAACCATTTTTATCCAGTAAATGTCTGATATCAACCCGCCTGGTGAAGACGGTTTGGCCAGCTGCTGTCTTTTCAGTTCCTCAGGAGCTGCTGACAGACAGCGGGTTCTGACGACAGAAACGGATGAACGGAGGTCGGAATCGGTGTGGAGTGAATCGACTAAACGCTGCAGTAGTGCTTACGCTCTGCTCAAATCTTGCTTTTAATGTGGATTCCCAGTCAAACTTAGCTTGGGGGGTGTTATACAACTGCCATCTTTGGCGTTGTGGACTTTTCTAGTCAGAATAATTTAAGCGGTTCATCTCTTCTCTTGTAACGTCTCTGCTAGTTATATTTTAATGAGACAATAAATATATATAAATATCATTGGGATAGTAGCCTTTAAGTATGTGCATTCCATGATCCTAATGGATGACGTAGGGGCAAACACCACCTGACGCAAAGTGGGTATTATCCCATAGCTGGATCAAAGCAGAGGTCAAATCAGCATAAATAATGCAAACATTTAGTGATTTAATTTGTGTTTTGTTAGAAACTATGAAATATGTTTTGAATTAAAAAAAAAAAATGCACTTGCAGAAAACGTTTGACAGCCACATCCACTTTATAGCAAGTAAAGCTTTTACAGATACACATCACTGTATAGACAGGTACTGCAGGTTAGGTCTGAGGTAGATGACTACCATCAATTAAAAAGAAAAGAAAAAAAAATGTTCATTAGGTTATAGCATCTCAAATGGACTTACCTCAGTTAAGTTATAAGCAATTGAAATTCTGTCTTTCTTCTTCTTTTTGTAGTTGCACTAGCTATATTTGTTTTGTTTTTTTTGTGTACATTTGAAATTCATAGAGCTCTGCCTCTCCAGAACTGTGTTGCCATGTGTCATCCCAGTGCATTCAAATTCAGATTCATTCTTAGACAAACAATAACATAAAAAATAGGTATTTATTTAATAATTTATTTAAGATATTCTGTTGATGTTTTATTCTATGATTTTTCCTTTCCTGTGTAATGTGATGTTATGTCACACACCTTTAAAAAATAAAATGAGAACTTCAAATTACTGGTTTAATTTTGGACCACATAATTACTGATTTTTACTAGTTTCTTATAAAAATGTGCAGCCGACAAATACATTCTGTACAGTTGCCATATCAATAACAACATGCATGTATAACCCTGGTATTTTGATTAGGTCTATCTATTTCTATTTCTATATGTATTTCTGATGAAGTATATCTGTATTGGTTGGTCTTCTGACCCAATTCCCATCAGAGGCCAGCCTGCTGTTCTGTGTCGTGCTGGAGTTTCCACCTCTGACAGGTGGCTGCTATTTCTAAGTCATGAATAGGACCAGAGGCCATAGTCTCTATAAAAAGGCTTACCCTGTCACAGCATTACTTTTCTTTTCACTTCGTTTCATTTCATTTTTTTGCCGCCTGTCACTTTCATTTTAGTTCTATTTGTATGCCTGCCTCATTTCTCTGTCTAATAGCAGAGATATTGAGGAGTAGTTGACTTGACTCGTAAAATTCTGTACGAAGAAGTGTGAGCAGGGTTGTAATCCATTTCATCCCTGGAGGCTTTCAGTGCGTGGCACGTTCGTCCACAAATGTGTTAATTCATTGGTCTGGTGTGCTGCACCCTCTCTGGTTTTCTCTGAAGCTGTGAGCTTAGGCAAGGATTCCTGTTCCCAATGTTGTGCACATCTGCTGTTGACACACCAGCTGACATACTGGAGACTTTGGGACACACACAGACACACATATTGCCCATTAACGCTCTGCCCCTCTCAGTCCTTGGGCTGTATTATGTTTCTGCGAGAGACATTGGACTGCTCGCACTCTGTTTAATCTGTGAGCTCCACAGGATCAGGGGTGAGTTCCATTTCACCTTGCTGTAACTGTGATATATGATAAAGCCAGTTAACAGCATTATCACTATTTTTACAATGCTAGAACTTTATTTTGTTCAGTGTATCATTTTACTTTTACATTATACTGTAAACGGATCCTAGAATTACTTTTGAACAACAAAATGTACATTGTTGTGCAAAGTTTGTCATTTTGTTAAAAATAGTCTTTGTTTTCATTACTTTTGACAGAAAATCATTGCCAATTACACACCCGATAGCCTTCTAAATGAATATGAGATTTCTGTGGATGTCATATGCTTGTTATTACTCAGCTTTACCTTAATGACATGACAGCAGTGACTCACCACAGGCACAGCACACCCCGACCCAGTTCAGTGGTCTTTTTATGTCCTTGTGTGTAAATTCATGCACCCTCACATGTCAGAAATACACACATCAATATGGATGGGTCCATCTTCAAGAGGACATGCTACACAAATGGAGTATGTTTTTTTGTTTATGTAAAGGATGATATAGTTTATGTGGCAGATACTACATTGAACTCTGGTCTTACCTAGTGAAGAATCTGTTGTTGTGTGTATGCATGCTCACGTATATCATCAAGAGAACTGTTAATTTTTCTTTTGAGAATGCTTTAAACACACACAAATATAAATGTAAAATGAGAATGCAACCCTGTAGACTAAGCAATGTCTGTCAACACCTGAATCAGAACATGCAGTGGCAAGACAGTTATACTCATTAGATATTTCTGTGACTGATATCTGTGATCATTTACTGTCTGTCGACAGAGATAGAGAAGGAGAGAGAGAGAGAGAGAGAGAAGGCTTGTATGTATGTATGCTATGTATGTTATGTATGAATGAACTTGCTGTTCAGTTGGATCAGTGTGCTGCACCTGGCCTCTCTCCTCTAGATAGACAACCTTTATGCTGATGCGATATTGTACTATCTCCTGCTGGACAAGGACTAGAGCAACAGCTGGGCATAGTAGAAAATACTGCCAGAACTGTGCCCTGGCAGTAAATATGAAGAAAACGAACTTTTTCACACCCCAGATGCCAGGAAAACAAATACCAGTTCACCATAAGTAATCAAAAAATAGAACAAAGTATGAGTTATACTAACCTTAGTATAACCACAACAGCATCAGAAAGTTTCAACATGAAGTGAATGTGCTAAAAGAGAAAGCTCTAAGGGCTCTAAATGCATGTCAGAGAAAATTTTATAAATTCAATATTCCAATTAAAATGTGGCTTAAAATATTTGATTGTGTTATCTTGTCCATTGTGCTATATGGTGGTGAACTATCAGTCCACTCAGTCATCATAGTTTGTAATAAACACCCAGCAGAATCTGTACATGCAGAATACTGCAGATACATTTTACACGTACAAGGAAAAACAACAACAAACCTTACTGTCATATAGAAAGCAGAAGAAGATGCTAACCGAGTACAGGCTCACTGACCACAAACAATCGAGCCTGAAAACAAAAAATCAAGGCAACGGAAAGAAAACAGAACATGTGGTCAGTGTTCGACAGGTGAGATCGGGGCAGAAATGCACTTACTCCTAAAATGTAAATCAAAAATGAAATAAGGAACATTTACTCTAAAAAAATTCAATTATGTAATTCCAAATTCCCAGAACTAAATTAAAAATACTCCTAGGAGAAGGATACAGTGCATATCTTGCTGTCCACTATATATCAACATGCCATAACCTGAGGTACAGTGAATAACCTGGACACACGCACACATATAATATACTGTAAATATATAATTAATGTATACATGTCCGGTATATCCATCTTGTTGATGTTTAATTGTTCTTTTTTGGTTAAATTGTATTTTGATGCTTTGGCAACATTGTTCCTGAAACGTTTGTGCCAATAAAGCCCCTTTGAATTTGAATTTGAGAAAGTGAGAAGAAGAGAGAGAGAGAGACTTATCTTTTTGTTATTGCCCAACAGTGGCACTGAAGTGTCAGTCATCGTCTGGAAACTGGGAATATTACTTTCCGACAGCCATCTGTTCATCTCTTTCTTTCTCTCTCTTCATCATAAAATCTCTCCTGCTGTTCATATTAATTTATTCTCTTTGCACACCAGTGCATTGCCAGAATCCAGTATTAATTCAAATAGGAATTCTTACGGGCTTCCACAGTGGCACACCTGTACATGCCTTGTTATTGCTGCTACACATCTATAGCAGTGCAGTGCACTACATCATGGCAAAACCAGTCATATCACCCCATTCTGTATCTATGGCCTGCACATGTGATAAATTGGTTGAACACAAGCATCCTAGAGATAAGTTTGATCTTATTTGAATTATTTAAATTTAAAAAAAAAGAATACATGTTTTTGGTGGCCGTAGCTAGACAAACTGTGTTGTACTGTAATAATCTAGTTTCGTGATATTAGCTGCCTTACAGTGGAAAGAGACAACATTTCAACTTCCCCCCTAGCGTTTCCAAGTGGTATTACTGTTGGCACCGCTGTTACCAAAACTGGATCGCTTTCTGCTTCCAGATAAAGGCAGAGTAAATAACCCAGTTCTATTAGTAAGTAGGCAGGTTTTGTTACTTACTAATCTGGTACAAATCATGCCAACTGAATGTCAGTTTTGAACCCTTTCAGGTCCCGGAGCTCTGTCCATTGAGTGAATGTCCATCCGAGGTTTTCCGTTATTTTACCTCAGTTTCTATTACTCTCCCTCTTCACCTTCTTTGCCTCCTCCGACAACAGGTAGAGTTTTTTGCCTGGTAGAGTTTCCACAGTTATTCCAGTTGTTCCACTTTCCTCCATTTCTGTTACCTGGTGAAAGCTACGGATAGCTACTGGGGAAAACAAAAGCGCTATCCTCTTTCTGTTTTGGTTGCACAATGGCAGATGCACTTCCTTTGTGCCATAAATCAAGCCTTCATTTTCGTGGGAGATTTTGTACCCAGTGGCAGACAGTACTGCATAGTGAAAGCGAGGCTTATAGGGAACCAATCTAAACACAGATGGTGTCATTATTCTATAGCCGTTACATTGTGCAATCAACAATTAGTTCATAGTGATAAGTTACAGCAAAAAAACTTATCTATTGCCACTTTTAACGATACCAATGCATCCTCAAAAGATGACCTTTGGACTACTTTGTATTAAGGTTGTCCTCACTTAGAGAAAGTTTCTTCTAATACTGTAGGATTTTTTTTACTAACTGCCCAATACCTTACTAAATGATTAGTCAAGATGGACAGTCTTGTCTTATAATGTCACTGCAGAGCTGCTGTAAAAGTGTTTTGAATGAAATGAGAAACAAGGTCCTAGTCATCAAACTTTAAGAACCAGGGGCAAAACAGTTTTCATAATGAAGGCTCTGAAAGAACCTTGTTTTTTTATTTATTTTTTTTAAAGTATTGAACGATTCACAAGGTTGAGTTTTAAGGGACCAATGGGCTCGCAGTGGTTAGAATAGAACCATATGGTGGTATGAGTGTGCATGTGGGTGTTGTTATAATGAAAGAGGATGAATCACTGGGTGAAACGTGTAAGGTTTGATACTACAGTTGCTTGGGTCTGGAGTGTGGGCTTCTTTCCAGAGGTACCAGAGTGTAGGTTACTGTGATGACACATTGTGTGGGGGAAGAATCCTGGGGTGTTCAAGGAAAAGCCTATCCTATCTTAAAACTTTTAAGTAGCTCTTGTGATATATCCTGCATTTCTGGGCCTATATTTGTTTGGCAGTTTTTATTTCTTTTTTACGGATAATGTGCAAATGCAGGTATTTTGGTGTCTGTTGGAAAGATAGTTAATGTGATGTCATACCAAGCTCTTTCCAGTGCAGCAGCAGTGGAGCTTCATAGCAGAAAACAACTAGAGACCATTTTGCGATGGAATCCCACCAACTGCGACGTATGTTGATGTTCCATGAGTTTGACATGAGTACTCAGTACTCATGGGTCGGACCACACCCATCTTCAAACTCAGCCTTCATTTTGATCTCAACTACACACCTGCTGCGACTGGTAATGATCAACGTCAGTCCCACACAATCAAAGGGTCAGGGCTTCACTCTTAGCTCAAGGTTCGCAGCTCAGAGAGATACTAGTTTGTCCAATGACTGTAGGCTAGTATACAATAATAATGCCAGCTAGGTATTATTAATGATATTTCATAATTATTTTTTGTCATTGTGAATTCACAGTTTCAGGTTTTCTTTATATGAGAATCTCAATTATCTTCTACATAGAAACACAGGAGTCCCCTGCATAATTTAGCAGTATTGTGGTGTTATGGTAATTTGCATGAAAATTTCAGCTTTGTTACTGAGAAATAATACTACTTTATTACTTTGTATTATAATACAATGCCCTCAAAAAGCCTCAAAATCCTTAAGCTTGCTGATTGGTTGGTTAATTACGTAGACATCCTGGGGACTCATAGTTTACGTCACCTCTACACCTTTTTAAGCAATGAACCAGAATTCTTTCTGCTCACAGTCTTATTGTTTGTACTGATGAGTCAGCTTGGAGTGTTTCATGTTCTGTGGTAGTGCTCTGACTGCTCTAACATTGTCTATGCAGAAAAATGAATAGGATTTGTATTCCTGGAACCCTTTCCACATAAGATAAATCCCACTACACTTATCATAAAGCAATATCTTTATGTTGCGTCATGATTAAGAGTCACAGTTGTTATATCTCCTCAACTGTGGAAACTGTCACTGTTACAATCACTTTCATCACCAGCAAATACAATTCACATCGTCTTAATTAAAAATAAACTGTCATTAATATATTAATGCTAAAGTATTTGAGGACATGTTTTTCATCTAGGTTTTCCATACAGAAGGGGACGCACTATCGATGCACTTGACTATTACTGTTTATAACATACGCATGGTTCTTTGTATGTAGCGAGTCTATAGCAGTTACTTATAACTAGTGGGTCAATTACAGACTATTTGTTGGGGAATGGAAGGTTAGCTTTGGAGATAAATTTGAAAACTTTAAACTTTAAAAAAAATCTCTATTCCTGTCAGGTCCTCCTTTTTCTTGTGAAACAATAAACATTTGCTGTCTTTAGGCTTTATTGACTCAATTATATACTTGGGAAAAGGGAAAGGAAACATGTTAATGATTTATTTTGGTGATGTGTTTGTCTCCTAGCAAAGAGAGGTTGGAAGCCAGCACTGCTTTGTGCCTAGGGCGCAATAATAGCAGCAGATTAGCCCTTTGGTCCAGTGGGTGGCTGGATAGATCCAAACAGTTATGTCTCTGGACTCGGATAAAACACATTATACAGTTAAAGTAAGGGAAAGGCATTTGACTCTCACATCGAAGTTTCCGTCCCTGCTGAATATTGCACCATTAGGTGCATTTGAAAAGTATGGAGTGTATAATCTTAGCACATAGCTGAGTTCATGTACAAAGCTCAGTCATGATACATCTGCAGTAATGTGATAGAAATTAGTGTGATTCAGAACCCAGCAAGAGCAAAGAATTCAATGAGACGTTCAAAAGGTAATTTGCCTTATACTTCATTCATGGACTGCCTAATTTAAATTTTAGATTCATTTGTGACTCCATATAATGTGACTCATTGTCACAATCATTATCATTGTGCCAATTCATATTGTAAACTAAACAATGTTATGTTCCAGGAGTCTTCCAAGCCAAAGACACATTCATAAACCTCCACCATGGCCCAATATTGACAAAAAATTGTCGAAAAATGATACGGCAATGTTAGGGAAAGTGATAAAAATTCCTGGATCTGCCCCCTTCACCGGATCTGCACCAAAATTTGATGAGCTCTTCCCTGACCCATGCTCCATCCCTCCCCCACATTTGGTGTAAATTGGGTCAGTACTTCTTGCGTAATACTGCTGACAAATAAACAAACCAACAAACAGACACGGGTGAAAACATAACCTCCTGGTAATTAAAGTTTTATAGCAATATAGAAAAGGAACGACATATAATGGTAATTGTAAGTGTAATTGTAAAATCTGTGAAAACTAATATAACTGAAGAATTAAAAATAGAAAAACAAGTCTAAAAAAAGACATAGTGGACGCATACACATGTTTACATACAGTATAAGCCATACCAATCTCACGGCACAAATAGCACTCGCCCACTGTAGCCTCTAATGTCAAGGCTTCTTTACTGTATTGGTTGTGTGTGGCTGTGGGCAGAACTGTATGTGATTTTGAAAGAGGCAAAAGACTGGATAATAGTGACAGCAAAAACAATAGATATATTTTACTTCAGCTTATACTTTTCTTGTTACTGACATACAGACAGACCTTGAGGGAAAGAAAAATTACAGAAAATTGTAGACTAAATTACACCACAACAAGGCAGTATTATGGGTTTGAATGGGCATCTCTGTTCTGAAAATCTGTAAGCTAAATTCATTTTCTAAATTACACCATTCTTCTCTGGATGTTATAAGTGTTATTGCTATAAGAATTACTTTCATTAAAGGTAGATCAATTAGTTAAAACTGTCCTAGTAAAAAAAAAAAATCTATCTCTTTATTTATTCATTAAAACAACTGCATACTTGTAAAAGGGTACGATAAAGAAGCTGTGTTAGCGAATAATTTTGAAGGCTTTATACCACTCAGATATGGAATTTGAGGCAATTCAGAGCGACAGATACAGGTTCAATTCAACCAGTTATCTAAAGGTCAGAGTTTCCTCCTATTACGTTCTGTAATATAGGTAATCGATTACTTTTACTAGGTCTTCACTTTTGTCTTTGAGATGCTGAATGCGATTCAGCAATCTGGCTGAAACAGAAGCTGCCCAAGGATACTAACAGCTCAAAGGAGAGAAGAGGCAAGAGGTTTGGGCACTTGGTCAACACAGTCAGGAAAGTGGCAGTATACAAGTAGTAGGTGATGAAGCAAGCAAAGTCAAGGAAGGGTAGAGAAGGAGAGAGAGAGAGAGAAAGACACAGACAAAGACACGAACAGAGACACAAGTAAACAGAGCAGTGAGATGAATCAATCTATAGATCCAGTGGGAAGCAGTGTTTCCAGGAGGGGGTATGCTGTGTCTGGCCTGGCTCCCAGTGTGTGTTAGCCACTTGGTCTACTCAGCCTTTAACCAGACTATGCAGTTTATACATCACTGGATCCCTTTATTCTTCCTGGTCCCTGACTGAAACCTCTCATTTCTCTCCTTCTGTCCATCCCCTTTTCATTTCATCACTTATGCTGTAGTGTTATTGTTCAGGCTTATTTGTCCTTTGGACTTCATTTTGCTTCATTTTGTTTGAACCTTTGTCTTCTGTCCTTGTTCTACAACCTTCATTTGGATTTTTTTCTCATTTAGAATGTCAAATGTTTTATTATTTCGATTGTGCTGCTGTATTTGTTTTTTTTTTTTTTTTTTTTTACATCGTCTTGTTCTGCATTAATACTGATGGTGCTTGTCTCACAGCTGTTACAAACTAATTATCATGAAGAAAAGGGCACAGCATAGATCTCACTAATAGAATAAAAACCCAAACTGACAGTCATATGCATGCAAATCACAAAGTGCCTACAGAGTCCATGTCTCATTTTACTTTGCTCATTAATATGTAGGTGCGCAGGTGAATCTGTAAATTATCTTTTTTATTTAATCAATTAATCTTTTAGTGTCCACTGTTATAAAATAGTGAAAAATGTTTATCACATCTTCCCAGTGCTTGATGTTGCCTTGCAAACAAATGATTCCGGTGAGTTCCATGCGATGTGGTAAACAGATCCTAAATTTGGCAAAAAAGAAAGAACTGGTATTAGATTGGTCCTCAGTTTTGGCAGACACCCTGAGTTGAGATTTTGGAATCAGTTTCAGGAGAGAAAAGTTGGACCAAGCATTCCTATGGAATAAACAGCTCATAGTTTAATCTCTACTCTCCTGGCAATCATGTCATCTTGCAAATAAACACCTATTGCAGTTACCAATCTAAAACACAAAAGTTACTTTGTGACTTTGAACAGAAAGATGTGTTATAGACGGTGAGTGTGTGGGTGCATAAGGCTCCAGGCAATGTTAGGCACACACACACACGCACACACACACACACACACACACACACACACACACACACACACACACACACACACACACACACACACACACACACACACACATACACAAAGCAAAACAATGTGAAGCCAACTTTTTGATGCTGTGATTCTAAGAGGCAATAAACAAACCTGAAATGGATAATAAACAGAGATGAGATGGTACAGGTTAAAATAAAGAAGAGCAGAGAGACAGAAAGCAAGAGAAGGGGATAGAGAGTGGTTGATCCCCGTAATTGTAGAAAGAGCCTACTCCTGGTGGGTGCTTTACATTTGTTTAATTGATTATTGATTTGAATCCTAGATTAAATGTCACAAGCTTCCTACAATGTATGAAAATAAATAAAAGATAAATGGAGAGGAGAGGCTTACAGCGGCTTCGAAGAGCTTGTGTCAGCTCCAGTGTCAACTCATGTCATTTCCAGTGTTTATAGCTGAAACGTCAAGTGTATATGTATATATGTTTTACTGATGTTATGCTGTGCATGTTTGTGTGTGTATGTTCTGTGATGTGTGGTGAGTAATGGAACAGACAGATGGTGTACACTCCAGGGTTCGGTGGTGCGGACATGCCGACGCAGGAGATTCCGGCAAGGATGGAGGCATCGCATGGGTGTGTTTGTTTATCGCATATATGCGCATTTGTGTGTGTAGAAAAGAAACAGCCCCACACATTTGAGAAGGGAATATAGACTGTACATTTGTGTGTGTAAAAACAGTTGCTTGTTACCTCAAGAGCGGTGTTGAGAGGTTGTTGTGTTTGCACAAGCATGAGGCTGTACAGACTTTAGCCTCAATCACCACGTTTGCTAAATATATATGAATGTGCCCAGCTACAAGTGCAAACACATGTACAGCACAAATACTGTACTATACATGCGGTTATTTTTCTCTGAGCCCCAAAGGTTGTGGTTATGTCATATCTAAACCTGTCAGAATTGCTTTAGCTTAAGGAAAATGTGCTTTATTACAGGGTGCACTGAGGCATCAGAAGCCATTTTGTGGTTGTTGCTTTTTTTCTTGAGAGATGTAGGTCGAAATTTAGTTTCATCTGTTTTCTGTCGCACTCTACGCTGTGAGGATGAAGTGTGTGGGACTGAGCTCAGCATTAAAGTCATAAGACCTGCTGACAGACACAAGCCTCATACAACAGCACACATAAAAGGGACAGCTGTCATGTCCTTGTATGTAACTCTGTTGTAATATAAGAATGTACACACACACACACACACACACACTCAATCACACACTCACACTGCTCTCTCTCTTCACTGTGCCTCGACAGAGTTTTTGTTGTGACAATGCAAAGCTGTCGGTTCCAGGAAGGAGAGTGGCGCCTCCCCGCTGTTGTGCCCCCTGTCTGGCCTGGCAATCGCCATGTTTTGCTTCACAAATGCAGAGCAATTGGAAAAGTTTTACAGAAAGGAGCGAGAAGAGTATATGCTACATGTTGTGTGAGCCGCTTAGCATTTCCTTCCTTTTCTTTGTGTTATCGGGTGCTATTTTTTTTGTATTTCCCTCCTCTTTTCGTATATAATTTTAGTGTCTCTTACTGCTCATATCTGCCCCTGAGTTTTTTTCCTGTATTGTGACTTCCTATGCTGCTGTCAAAATGTTTTTGTTTTGTTTGGTTTATGTCTGATGTTTCCTATATCCATCCGATCTCCCTCCTTCTCTCCTCTCTCCTACTGGTTTCTTCCCACATTCTCTCCCAGGATCAGACTTTTTTTTTCCTCTGGACTAGTAGCTCCTAGCGAGGAGCACTCTCCACATGTGTGATATGAATAGCTAGCAGGCAGAAAAGCATGATGATGGCACTGTCAGAGAAGGAGACAGAGAGAGGGTCTAGAGACTGACTTTTACATTATTTACAGCTTACACATGTACCCAAGAGGAGAATACATGCTACTGTTATCTGCAAAGCATGGCGGAACATTTGCAACATGAAGTATGCACAAACAGATCATACATCTTGTATTATATCCCCCTATGTATGTATGTGTATGCATGTATCTTCTTGTTTATTGATTATTTTCAGTTTTGCTCAACAGTGCATTAATAGCCTCATTCAGGCAACTTTACTCAAGGCCATTTTGTTTTTTTTTTCCCAACACACTGTACAGTTACTTGTTTGTTAAACATTGATTGGCCACCTAAGTGAAAAAAATCTGAACTACCAAAGCATGATGTCCTAAAGGGGAAGTACCCACTTAGCAGGAAAGTTGTGGCTCTACAGCATGGGTGGTAATTGGTTGTCAAGAGGGAAGGTTTTAGGTTTTTATTGTTTAACAGTAAAGAAATGTTTGTCCCAATTTGCCAGAAGTTTGACTTGGCATTCAGTTGTGTGCCTGTAATAGTAGGTATTCACACTTTTAATGGATGGCTATGGCAAGGAAGATCAAATCTAGTTTTTCAAGAATGACAAGAAGGATAAAAGCAAGAGAAGTATTTTGGCTGTTTGTCCACACGCAAACTACATTTTAGGTCCCCGAATAATGACCTTTTGCAAAACTCCCTCCAGGGAGAAAATGTTCAGAAACTCAGTTTTTTCAGTGTTGACGTATAGACAGGGAAAACTGAGTTTTGGCTTGTAACGTCATTGCTGATAGCCTATGTTGACCGGTAATTACTTTTTTTTCATATCTCTGATTGGCCATCAAGGCTTAACGGTTAGGGTTATATTGCCGCCTGTTGGTTTGGCATGCTCTTGACAACGCTTGTCACGCATACAGTGGGTTTTTGCATTTTCATGTGGACGGAGACTTCTTTAAGAACGAAGGAGCAAAACGCCTGTTTTAATAAATAAATGTCTACATGTGGACTAGGCCTTAGATGTCAACAAACACTGTGTACTAAAGTTACATTCATGGCATATTGTTCAGGCTGTGAAAATGGGAAAATTAGTGCATCGCTGGCAGTTACACCTAAATAAAAGTCAATATTAACTCTACTCATTCAATTCAGCTTAACTAAAATGACTTTCATTTTTTTGTATTAAGTTTCACTTGTTAAAACAAACTGCTCCAAGTAGGTAAGACAGCAAAAGTAGCTAATTCAGGCTCTTTATAGTAAATTTAGTCATTGGATGCAGTCACTGCAAGGCTAGCAGTTGGGGTAACCATCATGGAACAATGCATGAATGCTCCCAAGTCAGGAAAACTGCAGATTTTTCCTGTTCTTTCCAGTCTGCTGATACGGTGTGAATGCAGTATTTCAAGAGTGTAAGTTGTCCTGACATGTAGCCGCATCAAAAACAGGACAGGAGAGTGAAGGAAATGTCAGTCAAGGCTAGTTTGTACGTGGTGCTGAGTAAAGGTATCTGTGAGTTGACTATGGGTGTGTAGGGGCTTTAAAAAAGTTGCAGTGTCAGAATACTGTACATGAACATGAATGGAAAGGAAATGAAAACAGAGCGGGGGGGGGATCTGTAAATTGTGTATGCATGTGGGTATCTGTGTGTGGCAGGGTTGGTAGTTTGAATCCCAACTCCTTTTGTCTACCCATTGAAATGTCGTGGAACGAGACACCGAGCTCCAGTTGCCCCCGACGGCCAGCAGCGGCATTCAGCGGTGTGTATTTGGGTGAATGAAAGGGACTATGTAAAGCACTTTGATATAAAAGTGCTATTTAATTGCAGTCCATTTACTGTTTGTAGACTACATCTTCCCCTTGTTATTACTACTGCTGCTAACAGCCCATCAGAACCGTACATTAATTCTTTTTTTGTTTTTGTAATTCATCTCCACATACTTCTGTCTCTGTCACTCTGTTACATTGGCCAATAAAGCAGATATGTAATCTTTATAAAAATGTCCAGCTGAAAGGACTGGTGAAGATAAAACCAGCTCTCTAACTGGCTAAACATCTGGAGAATTTGAGACAGCAGCTGGTGGTGAGTTCGTGGTTGAGCCCCTTTTTACAGATTTTTTGATATTGTTCCATCCCAGCAGATTAGTTGGTCTACACTGAGCCTCTCCACACAGTTGTGTGTGCGTGAGTGACACAGAGAGAGAGAGAGAGAGAGAGTGAGAGAGAGTCTGAGTGACTGCCTGTAGGGTATGCAAGAACCTCACTGCTGGTTGCCCTTTGCTGTGTGTGTGTGTGTGTGTGTGTGTGTGTGTGTGTGTGTGTGTGTGTGTGTGTGTGTGTGTGTGTGTGTGTGTGTGTGTGTGTGTGTGAGCGTGTGTGTGTGTGTGTGTGAGCAAGGTACGGGGGGAGCCGGTCTGTGTGTCTCGCTCATATAGGAGAGTAAGCCAGCAGCAACAGCAGCAGCAGCAGTAGTACAGTGGAGCGTGTCTGGATGTTAGCACTGCCTCTTTCAGCTGCGGGACGAAGCCTTACTGTAGGTAATCACACACATGCACATGTACCCAGTGCTGTTTTGACTGTCTATCTGCCGTTGTTCCATGTCGGATATTCATATTTGTGCACTGATTTTCTTGCTTATGTCGGTGTATTGAGTGTCAAAGCAAAGAGTGGCTGTGCGGGAGCGTTCTTTTCTTCCAAGAGTCTTCAGTCCAGAGGATTTGAGACATTTCAGTGAAAAGAGGCGATGAAGGGAATGAAATGTGCTGTTCATCACTAAAATGTTCCCATCACATCAGCACGTTTTCATACAGCATTTCAAGAAACCTGAGTGCCTACTTTGTTAAGTGGCAATTTGCACTCTGATGCCAATAGAAGGCACTGGCCATCTTTACACTGTGTGTTTGTCTGTGTGGTGGGGGGTGGTGGGATGGAGGAGCAGTGGGTGAGTCGTGTCCAGTTTCCAAAAGTGTGGAACCTGAGCTGGTTGCTAGTATGATATGACATGGGACTGGTAGTCAGACCCTAGGAAGAGAGGGGAAAAATGAGAGAGAAAGAGAGAAGAGGGGATGAACAGAAGGAAAAAAACTGAGATATAAAAGATAAGTATAAGAAAATGAGAGAGAACCTGGAATTTAGATGAATGTGAGACAAAGTGATGCAGTTGAAGACAGATACATTCCTGCTTGTGCTTGCACCTTGACCAGATAACGAGTAAAAAAATCGCAGATTGCTAAATTTGAGGGAGAGCACTCCCATGGGTGAGGGGAGAAGGCTTATGTGTCCCCCACCTGACCTACGACTCATGCCCCTGATCCACACCCCTCTGCCTGGCTTTTCCAGCCGCAGTCTTGTTCCATTATTTCCTGTTGCAAGGGCTGGGTGCTGAACGTGCTTAGAATGATAGCAAAAATAGCCAAGACTTTGGGGGGGGGTAGAGAAGAGTAGAGAAAAAAAGAGAGAAAAGACTACAGCAGGTGGAAGTAGAGGGAATAGCCTGAGGAGGGTGAAGAGAAACAGACAAATGCCGGATACATTGCAGGTTTTCTTCAAGCATCCATGGATCGTTGAAGTTTTCATCAATTTCCAAGATCAGTTCATGGAGAGAGAGCATTTTCCCATCACTCTTCAAAATTCCTGTCATCTAAAAATAATCAAATACTTCCACTGCCTTGTAACTGAATTCCTGAATAGTATTTCTTGTTCCTGCTCACATGCCCATCACAGTACATGCATAATTCACATTATGGAGTTCTCCTGGGAGGGACAAACATCTTTTAGAAGAAAGTGCAGCATCCACGACAGAGTTTGATGTGGAATGTTATGTTTCTGAGGTGTGACTGAATCATTCATTTTGTCATATAAATTGTATGTACTGCATTGCAAAATATTGCGCACACTTTCTCTTCAATACAGATATTAAGTAAGACCCCATAAACAGAAGATAAGTAGTAGTTAGTAAATAGCTACAAATAACTTTGAAGTTCAGGCTGCTGGATTACAAAATTCATCACTCATGCTATTTTGGCTCCCACATTGAGTTTCAGAATTTTGATAGAACTTCCAAAATAAGACTGATCACCTTTCAGCATGCCTAGCAGAGTTAAGCAAGAGCCAACATATGCAGCCTTTTGTTGGTGTAAATGTCCCAGCTGAGGTGACCTGGCGAGGAGGAGGCTCTGGCTCTTTGCAGATGTAAGAGATCAGCTACATTTGCACACTTTGGTTGGTTGGTTGGTTGCTGATTTTCTAGCAGCTCAATGTGAGATAGCCAGAATGTTTCATTGGTTCCAATACCATTAAAACTAAACACATATAAGATAGCAAATTGCAAGTAAAATGAGTTTTGTAGTAGAGGCTCTCTTCGCGGATTTCTGTCTCGTTCAATATTATCCTGGGGGGTGAAGAACAGCTGCAACCTCCTTCCTCAGTCCTCTGCAAATTGGGCTGTGGGGGATGCTTGTACAGGTAGATATTGTTCAGGAGCTTTCTGGCACCTAGGTATTCAAACACTTTTCATTTAGTGGCAAAAAACTCTCATTTTTCAGATGTGGTGTTTCCATTAGAGTCTAATTAAGAATGTCCACCGTGCTTGTGTTTCTGTGTATGAATCAGATAAACTCATTGTCTCCTCCATATTACCTTCTTCTGCTCTTCCTCTCACAGTTTCTTTCTTTCTGTCTCTTTTCATCACTTGGCAAAACACATCACATCCATCACCTGCTTATTGCAGTTGTACCATCTACTCTTACAATTCCTCTCAGCTCTCCATGCTAGCATTTTTTCCCCAAAAGGTAAGGGTGTGAAGGGTATACACTCCTGTCATCCTGCCAGTTGGTTTGTTTGCCAGTGTGGAGGTGGTACCACAGTCTTTGATCAACACCATCCTCACGATGTGTAGGGATGGCGCTTGCTGGCACAGACACAAACTGCTCCGTGTAGAAAAAAATGAAGGTTTATTGGATTGGATATTCAATTTGCAGGCATATTGCAGACATTTATGGCATGATTCTTTGTCTCAAAATTGATTTAGTTTCATGCTTAGTTTCATCAGTCTGTAAAGAAATATTTTATGAAGCTCTTAGGTACATAAATAGATAATCAGAGTGATGCCAGTCCATCTGGTCAGTGTTCTTAACCTTTTGAAGAGCAGCTGGTGCTGGATCACATACAAGAGGTGCAGCTTTAAGCACTATTTTTTTTTCTCCTCAATACTGCAGCTCAAACTGTTTCTGTTGTGTTATTTCATAATAATTGCTCCACGATAACATGCAAAGCTTACACAGCATTTCAGAAAAAGAAGCCGATGTCAGTTAATTGAAAGAAACATAAAATGACCTAAATAGATGCTGTGTTTATGCAATGCACAGAGTAATATCTGAAGAGATGCTGCTCAGACCAGATCTTTACTTCAGCATCACGACTCGGACGGTGAGGGGAGGTTGTGCTGCCTTGTCACAAATAGTCAATATAATACCATGGATCGTGTCTCCCCAGGCAAACAGAGGGATCTCAACATTGTAATCGAAAATGGGGAAAATGCTAATGCCACTACAAGCTCTGGGAGCTTTTGTTCAGTATAGTAAGAATTTAAAGGGTTCACAAGGGAACTGCAACATTTAAAATTAGATGATAATAGTCTTTTTATTTTCACACATCTTCGTGATCACATTTGGAAAACACTATCTTACGGTAATGTGAAGTCAGAGATTGTTGCTGATAATAACAAACAATAGTCGTGGTGAGTGTAAAGAGCTAAACAGAACACAATGTTAGATGGTAGAAAAGCTGGCATTGGTGCTTCTTCACACATCTTGAAGTATACAGTATGTATCAGAGTCCACGACAGCACACCTATTACAACAGTTAATTTGTTATGAATGTTTCAAGTTATTCATTATTCTCTAGTATGCAGGAAGTGGCACATAAACAGGTGTTACCAATTATATACATCATAACTGCCACCACAGGTGGAGTCACAGGGACTTGCATGGAACAAGAACAATTCGAGCAAGATGGAAAAAGAGCTGTTTTTTTCTTTCATCCAAACTAAAAAAATGACCAAACCCAAAAGACCCTTTGATATTCTCCTCATTAAATCAAATACATATGCAGTATATCATGGAGCAAATGCATATTTGGCTTATAAGCACTCCCTCATTTTCATAAAACCAAGCTGCTTTAAAAGGGCAATGTATTGGAGAGAGTCCAGTCAAATAAATTCAAATTACTCTTAGTGGTTGTCAATTCTGTGATTAATGTCTTCTTGGTGCACCCTCAGTTAGTGGCTTGTTAAACTATGGCACTGATATTAGCTTTTAAAATAACTAGATGTACAGATCACCATCAAAATAAAAAATACCAAAGTGTCTAGTCATATTTGTGTCTAACAGTGGCTTATCTTGGTTTACATCTGCACAAAACTGTTCCTGTTGCAGCAGTCATAAGACAGCCATAATACTAAAAAACTGATCTATCATTATTATTAGTAGTAGTTACTGTTATGGATAGTAGTATCGAAAGCCTCAATGATATTTTAGTTGTGTTACAAACCTAATCACATTGCTACTTTTACTTTGCACTTATTAATTCAGTATGCACATATCATCTGTTTCACAAAGTAAACCTGTGCAGAGTTGTTTGATTAATGAAAGTGATTTTATACGCTCTTTAATACATTATTAAAGAGAGATACAATGAGCAAAAAATGAGAAATAGAATTCAACATTCAAGATTATAATTAATAATGCATTAGCAGTGAAGTTTATTATATGGCAGAAAATTATTTTGAAAGGCATTCAAAAAGGATTGCTTCTATCTTTTGATGCTTGGAAACCTAAATATGTACAGTACAGTGTTGCGGTGGGAATGGGATGGTGATGCTTCGAAAAAGCACATCAGCAATCTTTTCGGGCTGATACCGTTCTGCTGTGAAATTGCTGAGTCAGCAAACAGAGGGCTTGATCAACATGGTCTGAATGTTGATCAAGCGAATGTGCTCTGCTCTGTTTAGAGCTGCACTCTGCTCTGTTTGCGAGTAGGGTCAGCGTGATCTCACACTTGCTTCTGGTTGGTCGACAGGTTGGGTTGACAGCAGGGCGAGCAGCTTGTCTGCCAGCGATGTTAGCAACACGATGCTCCCAGCTCAGTTTGTCACCGCACCAAATTCAGTCGTGACAAACACATGGGAAAAGGCTGCTAATGCTCTGCCGTCTGCCAATATGTTGGTTGTGTGAGAGATGTTTCCTGTTTTTCGATCTCATTGAGTCAGTTTGTCTGCTTGCCTAAAGACTTCTTGTGTGTCTGTTGGTGTGTATCTGGTTGCCTTCATTTTCCATCTTTCACGATTCCTGCTCTTTCCTGTTCCCATCTTTCATGTTCTCATGACTTCACTGTCTAGTCACAGCTTTTCAGCTGTCTGCTGTGTTGCGTTCATCCATCTACACCTCTTATTTCTTTTTCAAGCTGCCATTCTTTCTCTCTCATTCTTAAATGCTCACTACCCTTACTGACTCATACTACCCCTCTACTCTTATTTCACCTCCTCCGCCTCTGTCTCTCTTTCTCAGGAGAGCGGAAGATGTTTCCTTTTCATTATTTATGGAGAGCTACTGCGTTGTGTAGTTGTCAGATGCAGCAGACAAGAGAGCTGTTTCTCTAGCATGAACCTGTATGGAATTCCAGGGAAAAATTCGTGCCTCATATTGTCCCTGTCAACGTGCCTGTGAATGTAATTTGTCACACCACTCAATATGAGTTACTTATCAGCATAATGTGTTGCAAAGGGATACAGCTGCATCAGGATGTGGTATAGACACATTTAGCACTTTGAATTCACAGCTGACACAGTTTATGTAGATGTATGGTAAATGTCACTTTTTTTTTGTGGGTTCCCCTAAGAGGTACAGCGAGGCATCTCTAAATAATGTTATATATTACACATTATTGATATATTATTAATATATATATTATATATATATATTAAAGTGGTAGCTACAACTGGTCAAAATTTTCCCTGTTTAGCTTAAGGATCCCTTAACAAATCCAACTTACTCACCCCATAGACAACAGCTTTAAGTCCTTTAATCGAATAAAAATATGGATACTAACTAAACCCCGAAATTTTACTTTGCATTGTATCTCAGTGCAATTAAATACTTGGCTTAAGCACTTAACATTAAAATTCTTGTCAACTTTCATGGTTTCACTGTCCTAACCTTTTCATCAGCATCTATTATTCAAACAAACTTAGTAAACTAAATGTTTTTAACTGAATTAAACTAATTTACAAATGCAGTCCTAATTTATAGACTGGACTACTTATTCACAAATCTCATGATAGCCTGATGTGACAGGATGTGAAAAAAAAAGTTAGCAGTGAAGACTTAAACATAAAACAATCTTTGATTTCAGGGATACCCTTATTAAGTTCCATGACAGCAGTATGAAATGATTTCATAGTGGTGAAAAACCCTGTGAACAAAAATGTAACATTGTCAGCCAGTTTGAAAGCTGCTCAAGTAGACGGAAATAGTGGTTAAACACACAGACATACTGTATATACAGTATGCACACACATACTCACAGACTACAACTTAATCTAGCTCATCATGGGATTTGCAATGAAAGATGCTGTCCCCTTTTCTGGTCTCCTCCCATATATGACCTAGTGTTTATCGGCTGACCACCAACTTCAACATAAACCAAAGTGGGCCAAGCCACACAGCTCAGCCCTCACATCTAGCACATCTGGGAGGGGAGGGTGTTGACACAGCTGGCAGGAAGGATGGAAACTGGGTTACTGTCCTGGGTTAGGTTAGAGTCACACATAGGGGGCAGCTGGGACATTAAGAGTGATGATGAGGAGAATGCTGATGATATCTCGCTTGTTAGAAAGAGCAGAGCACATTATGGGACGCTGCTCCATGTTTCCACGTCCTACTGTTTCATTTCTCCTTCTCAGTCTGTTTATATTTTACTTTCTCTCTTCGCCTATTTCTTCCACTGTGTCTCTCCTTCTTGTAAGATTTAACATTGGACATGAACCAGGCTTTCAAGTATAACCACTATGTTCCCCAATTCCCAAGAGCATTGCTGCAATATATAGAGAAATCATTACATAATGGTATACACACAAACGATTGCATTTACTGTCAGCAAACTCAAGCGTCAGGTTCACTGGCTGGATAATTTCAATGAATTCAGACAAGTTGACATGCATGGCAGACAGAGACTGTTTCAGTTCTTAAAAAGGATTTTTTTTTGGTCTATTCCGTTTCTGCTTCAGCTCCGACTTCCATGTAATTACTGCAAATGTTCCAAAAATGACTTGCATTTGTGCTGCATTTCAGATTATTATTATCACAGTTACAGTTGTAACTGTATATGCATATCATACAATCCTACATCTTTCTGTTTTCATAATTACACCTAATTCAGTTTTAAGATATGTGCAGTATGTGTGGACATACCTAATTACAGTTCCAGCATTGTTTCTTAAGGGAATAAAAAGTTCCTTGTTTTTCTCCACCAGCAGTAAGCTTAACGTTGTCCTCGGGCCTAGGAGAACCCTGGGGATACCATAACCTGCTTTGACAGGAATGTATGCAGAAGTCCTGCTACTCTGTACAGGCTGTCAAAGGAGACTGATAGGGAACACAAATCAGCTCAGGGACTTCTGTCCTCAGTTGATCCTCTGAGTCCCTAGCTTTGTCCACAAATTCTCAGGCATGTACAGGCAAACTACCCCAAAATCTGCAAGTACTGTACTGTCAGTGTTGTGTTTATCGTCAAGAGGTGGCACTGCAGGAATAGACAGAGAAAGAAAGCTTGCCTCTGATGATGTTCATGATCACCAATGCTAATGGGTTGATTTAGGGCTTAGTATTGTCCATCTTTGTCAGAAAGACTTAATAAAAAATGCATTTGCACTTTGTACTTACTGTTAAGTCACTTAAAGCTGTCTTCACTTGTTATTATCCTTTTCTCATCATTCATTGTATTCTACCCAGCTCACATCTGCCAGATTATTACCCGCCGGTTCCTCTTGTAATGATATCTGCAGGATTATAAAGGATTAATGTTTGGTAGTTTAATGACATTTCCAGAAGAGCCATTATTTAATTAAAAGCCTTTTGGGTGTTTATTCATCTCCTAGGAAGTAGTTCTTCTGTATCACTTATGTACAGAGAGCTATTGATTGCGGTCATGGATGGATGCATGTTGATGACTGTAAGACAGTTATCCTCTGGAAGTCAATAACCTGATATCCGGGGAACTGCAGGTCAGTGGGGAGATAAATATGGTTTTGCCAGGTCAGGGTTTTCACTGCCTTGGGAATATAAAGATAGCTACTTTGCTCAAATCCGTGCTGCCTTTCCCAAGACCTCACAATGTTCACAATAAACCTATTTCAAGAGCATTGTGTTAAATGCATGACAGCAAGCTGTAATTACAACAGAGCACACACTCACAGGTGATGTTAGGTTTAAACAGTGTAGCAGGATGATAAAGTAGTTCAAAGCAGTTTCATAGTCCATTGAAGCCATAGCTAATGTTGCACTTTTGTCATGTGGAAGTTGCTGTACTTGCCATCGAAATGATAAAACCACTGGAAATCTAATATTTTTCTGAAAACTCTGGTATTCTGAGCTAAGTAATATAAAAGTGTCTGGAAAGCAAAGAAACACTGATGCACAGTGTCATCTTAGGTCTATCAGTCAAGGTAACACCCTAATTTAAGCGTTAATTTGACAAAGACACATTTTTATCCCCACATGACCAGCTTTACCTATTCTACATCAGCTTACACATTACTTACACATCAGTAATTGCTGTCTTCAGTTATGCAATAGTGTTTACACTAGGGCTGGGAATTGTATGACATACTTTGACTTAGTTACAGTACAGATAACAAAATCCTAATTTTTCAATATCTTGCTCTACAGAGAAAATTCAGGTTTTTCTGCATAACCCCCATTTTCCATTTGACCTGAGAAGAGCAACTTTTTAAATGTTAAACACAAACAGTTAGAAAAAAAACTTTTTCTTAACAAAGTTCAGTCTTTATTTAGATTATGTAAAGAGCAGTACGTTGGCTCTCAGCTTTTGTTACTTGACAGTTTTCAGTGCTCGCTGCTATAGACACCTTTCAGTTGGTTCGCTTCCCAGGCACAGTGAACACTTGCAAGACTTAAATCTGGATATATTTTCCATTGTCCCCTTTAATCCCACAGGAAGGGTATGGGGCATGAGTGGATAGTTGACAAACTGTCACAGGTAGAAGGAGCTGATGATGAAGCTATGGATTGAGCACAATGATGCTTTCTCTTTTGTCTATGGAGAAAACTGAAAACCATGACTTATATTTTTTGTCATGTGCATGGGGATGGGTGTTTGATGTCAAGACTGAAACATGTACCATGTTTTGAGTTGGACTGGTATGTTCTTCTTTTTGCTTAGAGAAAATTGATATCTTTTCAAATCTAATTTCAAATCCTCTCAATGTCATTAATGTTGCTGATTTCATGTTTGAAAAATTAGGAATGACTAGTTGGAATGACTTTTCTTGAACACACTTTGAACCATGTCATTTTACTTCTTAATCAGTTTGTCCTGTTTCAATTTCCGTGACTCTAGCTCTCCCTGACTGGGTTTCTCTTTTGTGATCATGAACAATTGATAGATGGTGAAATATCACCATCTGGGCTGTTAATTCATCACTTAGCATCAGGATAATGGGAAAGAAGAGAGAGACTGTCTTTTTACTTTAGCAACTGTCTCAGGGAAAGCAGTGGCATTGAGAGGGAAATGTGAGTTTAATAGTAAACAAGGATGTCTGCAGTGCATAACCATAAATAAAGACGTTTTTTCGCCATTAACAGATTCAGTATTCAGAATTTGTAATGTGAACTCAGGTAGAAACTCTCAGGTATTAATATAGGTTGTCACTGTTGACTCATCTACCTATCAGGATTTTAACTGGCACCTATTCAAGCACACCAGTAAGTGTTTCAGCTGTTATCAGCAGGACATCATACCTACTGGATCAAGAGACTTATTGCCCCAGTCTGAGACCAGCTTTATCTATGACGCTGTAAGTGATAGTGAAGAAGCTTGCTCTCTGTACAGCCCACTGCTAGACTGTTATTAAGAAAAGAACACACCAAAGAGACCTCATTATCTAGCCGAGTGGCTGTTGGCTGTCTACTTGCTTGAGCTCTGCTCTGGCTCAGTTTCTTGTCACTTTACACATTACCCGGCTGCACGTACTCAGGAGAGGAGAGGCTCAGTAATGGCTCTGAGATCGGGGTATTTAATGGAGCATCTTATTTGGCTGGGAAAGTGTAATGGAGAATATTTCTCAGGGTTTTGTGACTGGCTTGGAGCGATGAGTTAATGGAGTTACTGACAAACACCTTTACCATATGTGACTAAGGCTCGCTCATAGGAAACATGGCTCAGTATATGGGTTTTAAAGTACAACAATTACGTGTGGTTACTGTATTTAATTCGTTTATTGAGGTCAGGGATTTTTTTGAGTGGGAGATGACTAATAGAACATTTTTTAAAAATATTAAGGCTAATTGATGTCCAGAGGTAAATCATTAGTTTCAATGATATATTTAATGGGATGCTTACATTCTCTAGCACATCAGTCTTCCAACTTTTTAACACATTTTTAAAGAGTTATATGACGATTTCTGTGTACTAAAAAGTCACTGTAAATGTGTGGGTTATTTTTAAAATGCACAGTAGACGTCACACTGTTACTTCAGGAAGGTCTTGAGGGAGAAATGCACTATAGTGTACTGTAAAATGTTGGAGACAAAACCAGGCTGAATTTCTTCTTCTCCACTATTTGCCTCCCCCATATATCCTATATTTAGGTTGACTACATGAAAGACCAATTTCTCGCAACTCAATTGGCCTCACTGAAAGACCTCAAGAACCTTCCTTTCCTTATGTGTCTGTGTTCACAAGTGTCTTTGTACTGTATGTGTGTTCATACATTTATGTGCCTGTGCTGTTTTAGTCGGCGGATATTTCAGAGGCTAAGGGTAGAAATTGTGAAGCACCATATCCAAAGGTTCACTCAGGTTCAGTTTTGATAACAATATGTAATGTTGTGTGTGGTTGTGTATGAGTCTGTGTGCACATGCAGAATGTGTGAATTTATCTGTGTGTAGGTGTTTCGTATGTGTATGGTGATGAGCTTACATGCTTTTATCTTGGAAACCTTGAAATAACTGTCTGATAGATGACTGTATATCCTGTGCAAGCTTGTTAAGAGGCTCTTTGGCTGAAAATGAATTCATAAAGAGAAATAATTCACCTTTTCTGTTCACCATATTCCCTATTTTTGTGGTGGAAAACAAGGGGGGGTATTTTTTTTTACCTCAAACAGATAAACAATATTGTTTTTTATTCATTCTTTTAACATGTTTTTATGGTTGCGTAGCAACACTCAACTAGCATCTTATGTATTTGCCTAGACTCATGCCCTCAAGGAAACAAATTCTTAAAGAGTAGACAAGAGATCCATACTTCAGTAGTATGTGCCGGTTTTTTTAACCTCGACTGATAGTCACACTCTATGAAGTACATTTCATTTTCTGTTTTCTTTTATTAATTTGCTAATATTAGTTTGTGCATTTATTACAAGCCGGATTGAAATATACACAGATTTTACTTTTAAACCCTAAGAGACAGTACTGTATCATCCTGTCAGTGTGGCTTAGAGGCATGATCTAGTGGTTAGCAAGGTCATCCATCACCGTGTCAATGAATTTAAGAGTCTAAGTATCAAAGTATCAACAGTGACGTTTCATAATACTGTATTCTTTTATAAGATACCTGGCCCAACAATTGCTGCCTAGTAGCTGATCATTAAAACCAAAAATCAATACATTAGTTTAGGTTATGGGTGAAGGTCTGAATACTTATCGAGATGACTTGGTGTTTAATTAATTAATTAGATTTTGTGTTACCACCTAAACTTGTATCATAGCAAGACTCTTTCACAGCAGTACTGCAGTATATACTGTCTATGTAATTGGAAAGTTTTGAAATATAACACACACATTTCTTCAGGTCAATTTCAGTTTGGCCAATACAGAGAATATTTATTTCTTGTAAAAACCTTTTAACAAATAAGATAAGATACCTTTTTCTGTTTTGTTTTGTCACCCAGAACACAGTCACCAAATGCATTTATGCATCTTTGTGTGTGTTTGTGTGCATGTTTGATGTTTTCTCATTCTGATGATCATTTAGAACAATAAGAATCACTGAAACTTTGAACTGAATTACCCAGCTCTCATTATGGATCAATATTACTTATATTAAGCAGAGAGCTGCAAAGATTTCTAAAAGTTCACATTTCACATTTAAAGGGCAAACTGTACGTAACAAAGTTGCTTAGAAAACTTAGGAAGCGTAGACATCAACCAGAGTCATATATTTCTTATACTGGATTATATGTCATGACAGCTGTGTCTTTATGGAGGAGGAAGCCTGTATTTAGCCCTGGGTACTGTGTGGAGCCAGATTCTCGTTTCTCATGGATGGCAGGTAATTTCCAGGCTCTGCACCTCCATTCCTGCATAACAATATTGTTCATTAACAAGGACATCATGACAGTTCTCCCTCTCTTAGTAGAGATGCCACTTCCTGCTGCCCAACATTGAACCACTATTCGTTTTCCTCTTTTATGGCATGAAATCCTCTCTGAACATCCATTATTTTGTCCAAGAATCTTGTCATCTCTATAGTTTTTTACTTATGGTTCTCGGCTGCCTTGCTGTAGGGCGGAAAACTTTTGGGGAATAACTTAATCTCGTAATATGGTGAGGGAATTTTAGTTTTCTTTTGAGTGTCATATAAAGGCTGGATCAGATCAGCCCATGCACATCACAACAGGGAGTGCAATAGGCCACAAATGACCTTTTTTGGTATTTGAGACTATTTTTATGTATAATGGATGGAGGCTTTTTTGCAAAAGTCATGATAAACTCATTTCAGTTTTAGCCGGCTGAAATGTGACTTGCTCCTGTGCTACACTTTTTAGTGTAGGACTAATGAGAACAAAATTCTTAGTCCATTTCAAATAGCATGAAAAAAAATCATGCTGTTTACTGAAAAACCAAGACCCAAGAGCCCCTATAAGCCATAACCTGAGCAGTGTAGAAGCAGTTGGCTATAACCTAAAATCCACATTATGAGTCTGTCAATTAAATGTGACCCTTTAAAGACAACACATGCAACACATCATATAGTACAATTTTCAAAACAACATCACCATCAGGAATTACCATCACCTGTGATTCTTGGAGGATACGGATGTTTGTTGTGCTGATGTAAAAGTTAATTCCAATAAAGAAGTATTTTCTGTGTCACGGCTGAATTATTAACAAAACTGAACTAGAGGACTGAAGTTCTTATGCTGCATTTGTGCTTCATATTAGTGCATATATAGTGCGTCTGGAGATCTGGGGCCTACTAATTCAAACTTTCTAAATGTTTCTTTTGTCATGATCAAAGATCTACACAACTAGTGCAATTGAGGAAGTCAGAGGGGAAATTGAGAGACAGTGAAGTCCTACCAAATCCAGCAACATAGCTGATACCAGGTATTCAGGTATTATTAAATTTTGGTGGGAGGGAAGGGGTGACAAGCAGTCATTCATAAATACCCAGATGGTTTATTTTATCATCTATTTAGAGGAAGACCTTTGTCAGGGAGTGGAAAGTTATGGGTCATGGCTGGGTTGTGAGCTTGTCCCTGGTTAAAAGCCACCAGTGCCTGTTCGGGAACTGCTGGAAAAACACAGAACACTGGCAGCCGCAAAGGGGCCCTCTTAGTCTTTTGATGTTTGCCACATTGCCACTCGTAGCGTACTGTGTTCACGAGTTTGAGACCATAGCTAAAAATTGGAGATTCAGGAGCAGGATGCTTATGTTCCCCTTTTGAACTAACAGTGGTGGTAAAAAGGTCATGGATTCATTCTCACTTAGCTGTGAAAATGTGTCAGTGAAAAGTAATCAGGACTATAAAATTCATTACCTCAACACCAAACCTTAGTTTTCTGTTACATGTAATTTCACTTTGTACTACTAAAACTGTCACTCCAATGAAGCTGTGGCATTGTGTGTGTGTCTTTGTGAGTGTTCTTTCACAGTGGAATTAATTAAAAGTGAGCCTGTTTGACTAAGTGGTTTTTATGGCTTCATAACATGTCTCAGAGCTGAACTGAAGCTCATTGCAGTATATCCACTTAATCTACTGCTTATCCTCTTGAGCCCTTCTTCTTGGACTGTAAATAGCAGGTAGTATCCCTTGTGTCTGGCTGCAGTCTGTTGGTGTGGAATATCCTACTGAATATTCACTCTCATTTCAGAAGCACAGTACATCATCTGTCTTATTTATTGATGAAGAGTCAGCTCCCTTCTCTGTGATTCATTGTTGACAACCCTACACATTCACACACACAAACATAAGAGAGTGGGTAGCACAAACACACACACACACACACACACACACACACACACACACACACACACACACACACACACACACACACACACGCTCTTTGTGCATGCACTCACATATAAATGCAAACCAGCCCGGGCGATGATGTAAAGACGGCATCAATATTTGCAATGCAATGCTGACCCCTGTTTTCCCCATTAAAGTAGTATATAGTTAATGGAAAAGGAAATTGGTATTGATTGATATGTGAATGGATTCAGTCTGAAGGGTTTTCAGTGAAATGCTGAAGGCTTGTGTCCAAATACCCAAAGCACTCTCCAGTGTGGTTCTCCAGGGATTATTCAGTGTAAATGTAAAGTGCTCTGATAGTTGAATCTCACTGGCTCGGTGCCACATGGAGTTGTAATGGAAATCTTTTCTTTCCTGTATTTGCATTGTGCTGTTGGATGTTATTTATTCATACAGACAACAGCCAACCATGCATGCACAAATGTCTGGCTAAGGATGGGCCAGGATCAAAATGTTTTCGATCATCATTAAACCTTGCTTGCATTTCTGTAAGTTTAGGATTTAATTGTATGTGTAATGTGTAAATTATGTAAATTATTATGTATATTATGTAAATTATACATGTCTTAAATTTTGTGAAAAAGAATCTTTTATATTTTTGTGTATATCATGTGCCACACGAGAGCACTTGCACTGGCAATAAATTGTAGGCCAAATACACACTGTCTGTTGATCTGTAAGGTCTCCCTCTTCCAGATTGTTCATTGGAGAGAGACTGAAAATTGGGTTGTGGTAGCTGTTGTTTAGTTCTCTGCCAGCTTCAAGGAATCATGAAACACAGAGCAGGTGGAATGGGATGGGTCTTGGCTGCTTTTCCTTTCCCGTCCTCTCCTCTCTTCATTTCTTCTCCATTTCTGTCATTGTGAAAGTGTGTGTAGTAAATCTCTTTGGAGCGTTTACTACACACACTTTTCTGAGGCCTCATTTTTCAGAGGTAATGGCTGAGGTCTACTGGACTAAAGGGACCGGTCCGTGACAAATCCTCTGTGCTGAGTCTGTCCCAAAGGATGGACCAGGGTGATAGTCATTGAAGAAAATGATTGGTTTAAAAACCAGAATCCCTGTGTGTGTGTGTGTATGTGTGTGTGTCTTTGTGTTTACCTAAGTTTACTTTTTTATTCCCGCGTGGCTGAAAATTGTAACAAAGAATAATAGACATTTCATCCAAAATGCTCAAGGTGCTCACCCTGCTCTCAGCTCAGACAAGATCAACACCCTCCTTAGAGCAGGGCAAGTGCCCCTTTCATTGCTCGTGAGTTTGTATGCACAACACATAGCAACCCTAGTCTTCAACTGCTTGTTTTGTCCTTTCTGTACATGACCATTTGAACAGTTGTAACTTGACAGCATGGTTGTCTATTTTATCAGGTTGCTTGTTTTAGAAAAGACTTCACTGATCCGATCATGTATAGTGCAGCTTACTCAAACAGCCTGCTCTATCTGCAAATCCATTTCAAATCCTGAGCTCCCTATTATGTTTGTGTGCAACTGTGTGTGTATGCGCTTTTAACTTGTCTGTCTGTGTCTGTTAGTGGTACTGTACGGCATACGCACAATAAATACTAACATTCAAAAAAATACAAAGCACTGAAGGGTTTACACATGTTCAACAGAGAAGCAAAAAACACATGTGCTGGTATTTTCTGGGGGCACAGTGTGTCCGGGTATTTCTATCTTTTTCTGAATCGCTGTGTGTTATGATGTGACCCAACTCGACATCGTGTTGCTCTGTGTGTCTCTGTGTCACTGTTTGTTAGTCATGTTCATAGAGAAAAGGGCTTAATGTTACATGGTCATACCCCCGCAATTGTTGTCGAATCCTATTGGTTGTATCCACACACACACAAACAGAATTCAATTACAGTGACTTACACTGACCCCAGGTTTATCCTATCCAATCACACAGCTTTAACTCTCTGTCTGTCCCTGAATGTTCACATCAGATCTCTTCAGTTATTTGCTGAGCTGGTGCACCTGTTACCTGACAGATTACATTTTGGTTTTTAGATTTATTTCAGCTTTTACTTTTCCCCAAGATCGACTCCATTTCTTTTTCCTTTGTGTTTGTGCTTGTGTGAGAGCAGGTGCTGTGAAGCTAAAATTGCGTTTACGGTTGACTTTTCCATGGAGATTTGGGAGTTCCAAGCTTTACACAGCACCACATTTCTCGTCAGGCTGCTGTGGTTTCGAATTCTTCTGTGTATAGTCTGCACTATGCTCTCCCCATACTGTTATTATTTTGATATCCATAATCATAGATATATGAATTATTTAGTAATCATTGCACTTGCACTGTGTAGAGACAGTTATAATAATAAATGTGTCAATGGGCTGCCGGTGTTCTCTGAATTGCAGTCATTTACAGTTATTTTAAGAACATTTTTCTCAAAGAGTAGTTTACTAGTGCTACGTTTTTTGGATGGTCTTTTATGTTTCTGTTTCAATGAAATGCGTAATATAATACAAATGTCTCCTAGAATCTCTGCTACACATGCTACCTCATTTGTAGTAGTAGTAAAGTAGTAGTATAGTTTTTTTTTTTTTCCCAAGTGGCATATTTACCAATCTCAATTTTGTCATGCATAAAAAGTAAAAGATTGTTAAGCATGATATTCATTACAGATTATCATATTAGTCATTCCTGAGGGCAGCACAAAATAATTGCTATTACAATACAGCGGGACTACGTGGACCACAATGTAATTATATTCACCATAATTAACCTTTAGCCTGAGAGCAGGGCTGTCCCGTAAGAATGGAAGACCTGTGCTGCACCATCCTAGTTCGCTATAGCACCATCATAGCACCTCCCTAAATGTGGTGTTAAAAGCACAGTCTGTGCTATTCTAGCATGCAACATAGAAACCTTGTTGATAATATACACTTTTTGAAAGTTGATAGCACCATCTTACACAGAAATACAGGGGACTCCTCCATCCTTCTCTATTATTAAAAGGGATTTAGAAACCATTAAAATAGGTCACACTTGCTAAATAAATTAGTAGAGTAGTCTGCAGGGTCAGTTTATGTTATAGGGCAGTCAGACGTTATTCTGGAGGGAAACAATGTTGTTAATAATTGCGGAAAATGCTATGGCAGTCCCTTTAGGGAAGTGTGCATTTTGATGACAGTGTTAATAAGGAAGGAGTCTTCTTGTGGGTCTACTTTCCCCTTTTATTCCTTTTACATCCTTATCCTGTTTTTAGCTGTTTGGAGATCTCTGTGCTATTTTGCTCATCTCTGGTCGGAGTTGCTCATATGCTAGTCTTGGTAGTCTGTTAGTAGCCTCCCGGTGGTCCACTAGCATTTTTCTGCTCTTTTATAGTTATTCTTGGCCTCATCTCAGAGTATGATAGTTGGAGAGACATGACAAGAGTGCCCATGCACGGACTGTCTAATGGGGAGGAGAGAAATGAGGGCGGGAGAATAAGACGAGCAAGAGATGGAGAAAGAAAGTAAGCTTTAGTGCATCTCAGAACACAGCCTGCTTCATCATGTGGCTTGCTAATGGAACTCTTGCTCCAAGGGGAACCACGATTAGAGCCAGTGGGGGTTCCCTGTCAAAGTGGAGTACAGTATTGACCTCAGGGCTACAGCATGACATGCAAAGGCACAAAGATGGCCCTTGGCATCCCAAGGAGGTTGCATGTTTGCTGTGATTAGTTATCAGACTACAGTGCACATGCAACATATATCATGTAATGTACAAATATTAATTTTCCAAAGCATGAGCAGTTTCTCTGATTACCTTTTTAGTCTGTTCTCATAGGCTTTTTTGCTCTAATGAATGCGGTTTATTCAGAGCATAGTGATCCTGCAGCAAAATTCTTCTCTTACATTTTGGACACGAACGATCAAAAAACAACATCCCAAAAGGCCATTACCATTAATTTTGACATTCATTGTCTCTTAATTTAAAAATAAACATTTTTATGCAAACATGTATGTAAATGTATATAAACATTGTCCGTTCAACTACTGCTAAGCCATTAAAATAGTCTAATTTTTGTTCTTTTTTTTTTTTTGACTATACAGATGTGTCCTGCTTCTGTACTGTATTTCTTCTTTTCTCTCCTTTCCTTACACAGAGGTATCTTTGTTCTTCTTTTCTTTTCCTATTTTGGTCCTCATAAAAATTATAATGCTGGAGTAATCTGGACTGGTTAATTTATGTAACTTCTCTCTACAGGGCATCAGCATAGTGGGGCCCAGTAATGCAGAACCCTTGCCTCGACCTCCTAGTCCAGCCATGTACCAGCTGGATATTGTCCTAAAGAAAGGGAACAACCTGGCCATCCGAGATCGGACAGGTAGGAGCCCTGTTTCCTATTCTTCCCGTTACCTGAACAGCATTGACGTTTAAGTAGAAAAGGCAGACAGCTTTATCAAACCACTGTCTAGCCCAGAGGCTGCTCTATCGTGGTCTGCGTCCACCTTTCACAATTGTCACTGGCACAGGCATTGCAGCACCCAATTTGCTTCCATCCTCAAAGAATTCAACTGTTTTATGCTTAGCTTTATTACTATTACATCCTTTAACTATCTGTTATTTTTAGGGGTCTCCCCCCATTTTTTATATATACCTCTTTTTCTCAATGTAATGTTTTTTCTTCTGTTTTCACCTTGACTCTTTTTTATCCATCTTTCCTTTTTTCTCTCTCATCCCTCTCCCCATGTAGAGGTTTATTAAATCACACATCTCGTCCTCACAGCTCATTCCATTTTCCATATGTGAAGTGAGATATAAGTACTAGGAATGATGCGACACATTTCTTGTTTATCTAGGCATGAAAAGAATTCATCTTTGGATTAAGCTAGAACAATAGGTAAATTTACCTGATGTTTTATGCTTCATATAAACACCCCAATCGGAATAAACAGACCCAAAGTCATTGAAATTTCAGTCGGTTGCAGAGGGGTAGGTTAAACCTTTTCATAAACTAATCAAGAGAAAAAATTTCACTTTGTGAACGATTTAACCTGATTACTTTCTGGCTGCCTTCTTTCTGCACATGCTCTCTGTCTTGACATAAACATTACTGTTTTTAAAAGGGTACAGTTATAAGAATACACTCACTGTACAGAGCATGTGTTTGTCTGTGTGTGTGTATGTGTGTGTGTGTGTGTGTGTGTGACTGCTAATCTATGTATGATAACCAAAACATTTAACAACATTGATATTTTCAGAATACAAGGCAGTCTTGATCTTGGAAGTATACTACTAGCCAGTCTCAAAATGGTCATTTTTCTGCTTTAGGCTATGTTCAGGTTGCAAGTCGTATAAATGTAGGGAATTTGACAAATTGTAATTTCACCGTTCAGACCAGTCAATAGGAATTATGGACAGGGGGACAACATTTTCCAAATTGAGCCCCTCATCTACACCCACGTCAGCACCCCCCTGCCCGTAGTTCTAATACCAACGCGGTCAATTTCAAATAAGTTCTTGGACATTAACCTTGTAGTGACACATATGGAGTCTCTATCAACCATTTCCAAATCCAGTGTTATAGACCCATCCAGGGTCAATATGATTATAAAGGTCAAGTCAGTTATTTAAAAAAAAATTCTTTCAAATTAGACTGTTACAGTTATATTCCTCCTTTTACCTTAAAACAAAACAGGAGAGAAAAAAAAAAACACCTCCCAATGAATGAGTGATTAGAGAAAAGTAATATCTATTGATTGAAGAAATTACTGCAAGGCATTAAATCATGAGATCAAATCAGACACACAGTTACCCAAGAAACATTTAGAACCCAAGTGTCCAATTACTTTTTAACCCCTAAAATTTGGGCGCTAGGTGTTTAAAGGGTTATATCTCCCACACAGTTCATTCTGTATTGATGAAAACCTACTCTAATTAAATTTTAAAATTATGCTGAGATTTGGCACTTTAATGTAGTATCCATTTTTCAATTCAACTCAATTCAATTTTATTTATATAGCGCGAAATCATAACAGAGGTTATCTCAGGGCACTTTTCATATAGAGCAGGTCTAGACCATACTCTTTATAGTTATATTTACAGAGACCCAACATTCCCCCATGAGCAAGCACTTGGTGACAACGGCAAGGAAAAACTCCCTTTTAACAGGTAGGAACCTTAAACAGAACCTGGCTCATGGTGGGCGGTTGTCTGCCCCGACCGGCTGGGTTGAGAGAGAAAGATTGGGGGGGATGGGCACATAGCACAGGACATGTATAACATGAAGATGTATAACAATAATGACACTGATAATAAAACTAATAATTATAATAATTGGGTGAATAATAATACTAATAAAACTAAAAACAATAGAGAGAGGAGAGAGAGGAGAAAGCACAAAACTACGGGAAGGAGAAGAAGTCAAGTTAGTAACGAGCATTTATGCCATATGAATGTGTACAGATGGAGAAGAAGAGGAGGAGAGAGGAGCTTGGTGCATCATGGGAAGTTACCCGGCAGTCTAGGCCTGTAGCAGCATAACTAGGGGGTGGTTCAAGCCAAGCCTGAGTCATCCCTAACTGTAAGCTTTATCAAAAAAGAAGCTTTTAAGCCTGCTCTTAGTAGGGAGCCTGATAGCTGTGGATAACTATTGTGATTGTAACCTTAAGACCAGGTAGATATCTTGCCGACAAGGTACATAGTAGCGCTTTCAAAATCCGCCAAAAAGTGACGTGACGATGAATGATTATTCCTTCTAAAAAACATGGATTTAAACACTTCGAATATCTATTTTTCTGGCATTATGTCCATAAGTTGGGAAACCGATAGAATGAGAGACATAACTACTTGTATAGGTATATTTTTTTCAACATAAACATGTCTTTTAAAAGATCTACATACCTACAATTTATTGGGTAGAATATGAGTCGATGGCTGTTTGGGCGGAGTTCCGGACATCAGGCCATGCTCATTTGGGTGCATGTTTTCGGGATGTGCCCTCAATTTGCCAGTGCTGGAGTGGTAGGCTAACTGTAGCTTACATAGCTTGCATAAAACTTTACTGTATGCAAGCTTTTCCACAAATTTGCCTTCTACCGACCAAAGTCCAAAGTATTTGTTGTTGAATTATTTGCTCATTTGAGCATCACATACATTTAATTTTCAATCAGTTAAAGTTACATTGTGTGACTCCTGTCTGTCACGCAGTGCATTCAGTGCAGTGGCCCAGGCCCATGCAAGAACTTGCGAGGCAGACAGCCACGATAGTGCTGCCTTTTTCACAATTGAATGTTAATTTTCATGATTGAATGTCTGTTGTTTTTTTGTACAATTCAATTATATAGTCGAATTTAGAATATTTGTTGACATCCCAGTAGGTAGGTAGGTACTTTATTGATCCTGGTAGGAACCACAGAAGTAACACATGTACAGTACAACACAACATGTCAAAAGTAAGGTATAGAAACACGTAGGAATAGAACAAGATATGAGTGAGTGATTTGTAGTTAAAAATATGTGGTGAAACCTGCAATACGAAAAAATGGGTGACTGAGCCTCAAACTGTCTCACATCCTTTCACTGCGACGGAACGCTGCATGTTCAGTGAATGTGAGCCCTGAGTGACAGACAGTCGCTGAGTCACTCAAGCCTGCCCCTCTCCCTCCCTCTCATGTCTTGAAGCCTCAAAGTAGGAAGTTACATAATATTTCATTTAATGAAATAGATGTTGCGAAAATACATGCTCTACTTAATAAGGTAGGACTTTGTTATAGCAGCTTTCAGTTATAGATATTGCAAACATTATCTTTATCCAACCAAATTCTCAGCTCACTGGCTGATCCTTTGTGAACGACTGTAACAGTTCACTGGTTAGCGAGTTGAACGTTCAGCCGTGTTTCAGTTCATTGAGTGGGACTACTTATTTGGAGCTCTTGTCAAGAACTAAACGATTCAGTGAACTATTACTAATCTTTTTAACAAATCTTTTTAATGAACTGATTCTAACGATTCAGTACACTGAAAATAACTTTTTTTTGTTTTTTTGTTAAAGTGTCATACACCTAAGGGTGTAAGTGGGCTGGGCACCCTTAGGTGTGACCCACTCTCACTCACATGAGATGCTACTTACATTAGGCCCCCATCAGAGGCAAGAGAAGACAGAAAGGAAAGGAAGCCAATACATACATAGACTGCATACATGTGTCAAAAACATATCAGATATAACTATAAAAAATGAAACATGCAGAGCTTTCATACGTTGATGGTAGGCATTTCACAAAAACTGAGTTATGTCAAATGTCTCATATGTTAAATATGTACTGTAGTCTACATTCATTGGTCATGCCCAGCTGACATTTTCAGAAAAAGCTGAACTAAAAGCTCATGGTAAAAGGAGCAGTAGAATTTAATATGCATTTCATTCTCAACCTCATCCAAAGCACGCAGGTGACACTTTCTTTCCTCCTCTGGGAGTGGAGGCATCCAGTTTCCCCCGCCACAGGCAGGATGCCAGATCTTAACTAAGCACAAATAGACATTGAGTTCTGCTCAGTTTAAGGGGGACATATTGCTCGGGATGGTAAGTGCGTTTAATAATACAATATGCTCTCAGTTTCTGACTATGTACTGTAAACCCCATTTAGAGAGAAACCTGCATGTTGGATGGATAATTATTTTGAGCAATCCCAATAAAAGATGTGCTCAGTAAGTCTTTTGTCAGGTATGTTAATTAATCTAGTACACAGTCGCAGCATGTCATCCTTTTGCCTAATTTCACATGGCTTCAATCCTATATCACCACATACATACAGTTTTGGGACCATTTTATGCAAACTCAAAAAGCAACACATAGCTCTGTTTTGCACTTCATCACTCTTTGTTTGTCTACAACCCCAAATCCCTGCAGCACAATCCAAAACTGGACAGACACAAGATTCAAACAGTTGCATGTACATATTGTAACCAAGATTTTTACAAGGCTTAACCTTAATTAGAATGACTCCCAAAGTCCTACCAGCAGAATCTGACAGGATTCTTATTCTTTTTTCAAAAGTAAAATGATCATCTAAGGTAAGACCTAAATATTTTTAACTTTCCGAGTCTGAGAAGAGAACTGAGCCAGTACGAAACACAAACTTACATTAAGGTATCCCCTTTTCTCTATAAAATACGAGTTCTATCTTTTTTTTGTTTTTGTTTCCATTCACTACACCAGCGATGTACAATATTTTCTCTGAAGATCCTGTTCAGTCTGTCAGAAGGACTACATCAGATGCATAAAGAAAACTACCAACTTTTAGGAAATCTGATGCCAATCCGGTGGAAAATGGAAGAAGACAGATGGAGAGCCAGCTCCAAGAGGAGCTCAGACAAAAAGATGAACTCCTTCAAAGAGTCACCAGAAAAAGGCAGGCTTGTATTAGAACGTATATAGAGTTCCTGGCACTGCTCACTCAAAAGGAGAATTTGTTAAAGACGAGTGAAGAACAGTGGAAAACCAGGTGTGGTGCACTGGAGGCAACCCCTTCGACAGGAGCTGGCTCGGAGAGAGCAAAAAGAACAGGAGGAGAACACGATTCTGAAGGAACCGGAGGAGAACAAGATTCAAAACAACAAGAGAAGAACAAGATTCAGAAGGAAGAAAAGATGGATGAGAAGGTTGAGGAGGAGACAAAGAGGTGTAAAGGTAAACAAATGAATGAGAAGAAAGAGAAGAAAACGAAGAAAAGCGTTAGCAGAACAGCAGAACATCCCGCCCCATGAAACCCCCACCTCTTTCCTCTTTCTCCCCTCCTACCTTACCCTCTCCCCATTCCTACCCTTTATCCACCCTTACCCCTTTCTCCCCCACAACTTACCCACTTCCAAAAATAAACCCTTCACTCATCCACCCCCACCCATCCTACATATTACATAATGTAAACATGTCAACTGTTCAGTACAGTTGTGTTAAATTGAATTACAGCTGCCTGTGTTTGCCTTTCTGATTATAGATATAGATACTCATCACTATTGCAGTATTTGTTTTGGAGGAACAGATCAGATATTATAATCTCTTTCTATCTTTAAATATGTCACTTGTTTTAGACCTCAAGTAGACCACAGGCATTTTCTCTATGTATTTAGTTTGCTCCCATTGATAAAATCACCAAAGTGTTTTGAGGTGTCACATGCCAAAAAGATAAGATAGCCGTTGAGAAAGACGAATGCACGACATCTTCATCACTACGCGCATATCACGCAGCTGTTCTGATTAAATGCGTTGGTGCATGTAAACACCAGGCCGTATTAAATCCCACCCCATGTGAACAGTTCACCTGAAATCTGATTTAAATGATTTAAATCTGAATGAAAAAATGTCACATTTAGAGCCTAAGTGGTTGACACTAGTATGATATTCTTGTCACTTTTGTGTAATATGAACTTACCTACCCTGTAGGATAGACAGTGTGATCAAGGCTTTTAGTTTTTTAGTTTTTTTAGTTTTTTTTTAAGTTCACTTTAAGTAAAGTCTATACAGTATGCGACCTGTACTCTTGCACAGGTCTCTGCATTTTTTGACAAATATCTAATTTAGTAACCAAATCAATCTATTTGTCCGGTTGTGGGAAGAAACAGAGTTTATCTACTCTTTGCACCAGTATAAAAGCAGTATTAAACCACTCTGATAAACAGTATTTTTCTTCTTCGGAGTTGGCGTTTGATTGTAACTCTAAGTGCAGGACAAATAGCTTTGTCTGAAAACAGCCCTTGTATTGTGTTTAAACAGGTGATTATGTTTTGCATAGTGGAAAGGCCAGCCAGCAAAAACAAGCAAGGCCTCATCTACAATGGTTTAGATAGTGATGGATGCAAAGGTCTCATTAGTGGTTGTAGCAGTCACCATGACGACAGATCTGAATAACCTGCCCACCTGTCTCTCGTACATTTTGCCTGACTACCTGTCCACTTGGATAATGAGCAGTAAGGTGCAGAGCTCACCCGTCCTGTCCAGAGCCCATCAAAACAGCTCATTATAGAGAGGGGAGACATAAAGATATAGTGGACTATATTCAGTATCAGCAATTATGTCTTCATAACAATCAGTGTTGTAACATGTTGGTTCGTCACTATTTGAAATATTAATATATACAGCAGTAGATACTAAATCTTTACATGTAGTACTGTCAGGAACTTCACATGTTGTTGCTGTCATATAGGTGAAGAATAGATTGCAGAAGGCAGATATGGGATTGGTGGGATTTTCCATTTATCTATTAGTCTAGGCTCCCTTGTCAGGTATGTAGACTGGAATAGAGCTGGATTGTCAAATAACAGTAGTTTTCTGGGAGAAGCAATTTATTTCTGCTACCTATTGATTCAGTTAAAGCCCTGGCATGAATTATAAATGATAAAAATGGTTTCCAGTTTTGTCAGCGATACATTTCAAAGCAACATCTTTTTAAAAATATCTCTGCTCTATGGAATTACAGAAATTTCAAATATTCATATTCAGTGAACCTGGAAGTGACCTAAAAATAACTGTCCTGAAAGTAACATCTCAATGTGCAGACAGATATACTAATCAATTCATTTTTTTCCTAAACTAGTGTGGCATCAAACTAAGCTAAACAAGCATTACTTATGCAGTAACCTGAAGCTTTACAAATCACTAAAACATTCACCATAAAACAATTGTTTCTCTGACTAACTATGTAAAATAATTTGATAACAACCTACTCCTTTGCTGAGGTCAAAGAAAATAATTTTTTTTTATCACATTGTAGTGGAATATTGTAAAGGCTGATGTCTGATTTCAGTTAAATTCTAATATCAGTCTGAAGTTTGTTGAGGTGCTGAAATTTGCATCCAAACACACAGACAGAATGGATAATGTTAAGGAAGGTTTGTGGAGTTTTACAAGAGGCTAACAGAAGCACACAGTTTTTTTCTTACGCTGCAGCTCTGATCCATGCATCAAAGGGATGTATGCACCCAGAGACAAGGTTGACCAGCCAGGCAAAAAGGAAGGAGGGACAGGGACATTTGATTCCACATTAGCATATTGTTTTCCCTTGATGTCCCTTTGGTGAAGTTCCAAGTGATGAGGGGAGCCTTTTTGTGTTTGAGCAAGGGAACAAGGGCAAGGGATCAATTAAAGTTGAAATGGAGCAGACCTCATACCCAATTCAAGGATGTGTTGCCAAAACAAAATTTTCTCAGTTTGAGCAGATGAAAGCGTGGAACCCTTGAAAAAGTGAATACAAATAATCTGCTTTAAAAAGACAGACAGTGGAGATTCAGTAATTGCAGCAAAATATTGGAATGAGAAATTAAATTGTGCCAAACCATTCTTTGGGCTGTTTAACTTTCCAGGGAAGTGCTCCTCACTTTCTTTACGATAATTAATTATGGCTGATGTTTCTTTTTCTATTTCTAATTGCAATAATAACAAAAAAAAGTTATTTTTTTACTACAATCTGCCCATAATGCAGTGTTATGAATGAACAAGACTCATGAATGAACTTATACTCACAGAATTTGATGTCTTTACAAAAAGCTTCCAAAGGCTCAGTGTTGTCCCTATGTTAAATCAATAAGTGCTTGAGCGTTAGCACTAGCAAGAACAAGTTTACATCTGCAAAGCTCACCGTCAAGCACTGTATGCTATTGTAATGACACAATGATGACACCATATAGTAAATGTTTCCCAATATGATTTAATCAAATTTGACTAAACATCATTATATATTTTGCTCATAAATGGTATCAAACCTAAAGCACTCCAACTAATTAAACTGCATATGAAATATAAGCCTCTCTCTATTGGCCAAAGAAAAGCCTTGGCTCCCGTTGTCGTGAGCAGTCATATTCCTCCACAAGCATTTTGACCTCTTGCACCCTCTTGAATTCATGCATTTCTGCTGACCCTGCAGGTGCTGTCAGTTAAAGTCTGAGAGGGTGCGGTGCTTAGGGCAGAGGGTGGACATTGAATGTGGCCCACGGACACAGTGCAGCCATTGACATGACATGCTGGCAAAACCAGTGTATCATTATATGAATACCTATGTGTCACCCTGTGATGATATGATACTATATTTCATCCTTCTGGAAGGCAGACATTCGAAGCAGTGAATAATAATTAGGAGCAGGAGTGATAGTCACACAGTAATTTATTTTCCTTTTCATGTTTTTTGTTCCAGCCCAGTAAATTCTACCTGTCAAAAAACCACGCTTTGAATTTCATCGTATCCTATATGGGTAAGACCCTGTTGGGTCCCCAGGGCCCTGACCCTGTGTTAGCTGTCACATATGATGAGCTGCCAATGGGAAGCTCTGCAGCTTTGTAGATGGCCTCAGATGAAACGTACTGCCCTCTGTCTCTACCCCTAGTTCCCTGTGGGTGAGGTACCACAAGGTGAAGCTTGTCGTCCAAGATGTGGCACGACTTCGTCCCTTCCGATCTTGCAATACAATACATTTGTGTTTGTGTGTCAGAGGATATACAGGATACATATACCTGAACATTTTATGTCTTTCACTGTGAGAGAAATCAGCATGTGAAATCAGTGCTGCTGGCAAACCAAGACCATGGTGGAACCTTTAGAGCTTTACATAGAGAAATCTGGTCATAGTGGAGGTTGATATTCCGTGCTGTCTGTCAATGTGTGTGTTTAGGGCCTCCCCAGGTGCTACAGTATTTCTCACCAAGCATCAGCTAAATCTTTACATAAAACTGAAATGTTATTATCCACTTTAATGGTGGAGGTAATGCCCAGCAATTACGTCATTAGGTCACTGGAAGTCAACAGCTGTAATGAAAATTATGCAGCATTGTGTTTCTATATTCCACTTCTGTCACAGTAGCTTTTTGAATTCAGTTTACAAAACGAAAGAGTTTTTAAAAGAGTATATAATGATGTGATGTGAAATGAGCTATATAATGATCAACAAATGATACAAGGATCAACAATCAATCTCTGACACTACAGACTGATAAAGACACATTTGTCACTGTTAAATAAGAACCTTTTTTCTGGATGGTGTGTGTGCATGTGTGCATATTTGTATGTTTTGTATGTCTGCTATGTACATGTATTACTATGAATTAAAACATTTTTCTCTCAAGTCTGGTGTATGTTCTTTGACATTAGACTTGGCAGAAGTCTGCGCTCTACTGAGTCCATTTCTAGTTATTTTTTTAACATATATATCAAAGTGCTTCTAAAGTGTGTGGTTGAATGGTCCCTCAGGCTCTGAAACTCTGAGGAGTGGACTCCTTATGCCCATTTCTTCCACCAGAACTATCCCTGCTGCTCTACACTTCTTGGTTTGTATGTAATGAAGGATAACTATACAAATGCACAAGGTATAAGTTGTAATACACAGAGTTCACTGGAATACATTTTAGGCATAGTTTAGTTTTATTTGAATGCTGAATGTTAAATTGTTACTATTGTTCCTATTGTATCATCAATATTCAGCTACTATCAAAACGATGGAAATTAGCATTTGCCTGAGCTCCAACTAATTTTTTAATCTGCTGAGACAGACTTTTTGTTGTGTCCTTATTAATAATAATTGTTTGTTGAAAGAATACCTTTTTTTTTTAGCCAATTATGCCATTGTGTTGTAAATGTACAACATCTCTGTCACAAACTTATTAGTTTTTGAGATGTAGTACAGATCAAATATAGATTCTAATTACGAGTGCTAATGCAAGTTTTGGAGCTAAATATGGGATCCGTTTGCAGCAGATGATCATAAAAACACTGGTTAATTTCAGCCCACATTACTAACACTACAATATCTTGTTTTTATATATATCTGAGGTAACTGAGGTAATTTTGCTGTTAAAACTGAACCATAATTTTCATTATAGAGCATTTGTGCACAGGTGGTAGACACTGCAAAATGCTCTGACATTAATCAAATGTACTGCATGTTGTGAGTGCATCCTGTCATTAGGTCCTTATCACAAGCTGCTTACTGTCTCCCCTCCTCTGGGTAATATTCTCATCATCCTCTTTTACCTGTTGGCTGTTATTTCTCAGCGGTTCCTCTCATGATCTGTTTGATTTCTCTCTTTGCATATTTTCTTGTTCTCTATTTTTACTTTCCTGTTGCCAACCCAGTTATCCCTGGTTTTGTTGTCTAGCCACATAAACTGTTCTGTTTACAAAATTCATTCAGCTGTGTAAATATGAGGCATAGAATGGGGCTACCAGATTTTGGATTCTCACATCTGTGGTGAACTAGCAGATGAATCAAACAGATGAAAGACTGGCTAACACTACTGTAGGTGTATAAGTGTCCTAAATAGGCTACTGTGTCTGGGCCATTTATACTGGGAAAATTTAGACACAATTTTCCCACAACTGATGGTTGTGGTTCAATCTCCGCATCATATATTTCTGCAGACTTCAAATGTTATGCAATTTCCGAATCGTTAAGTTAAGTCTAAAATATAATTTGTCTATAAGTAGCGCAACCAGTACTAGTTAGGTGCAGCAATAGCCCGATTCCTAGACCTTACACGTCTCCTCTAGATACTACTGTAATTTCATCCCTCTGAGACTAAGTAATGACTAGCTAGATGGTTGTATTCTCTGTTATTTGCATGTTATGGCACATTTTGTGTTCAATATACAGTACGTGTGTGCTGTGTGTGTGTCTGTGTTTTTGGGCGCGTGTATGCATATGTAAAGGACTAATATTAGTGTTGGGGTTTACAGTGATTAGTTCTCAGTTCTCAAAGTACAGCTAAGACCAGTGAGTCTACAGCGAGCCTAATTATCTCGTCTGCCAAACAACAGTTTCTTAAGATGTGAAAACAATGAGAGAGGCAGAGCTTGACACAACTCTCAGCATGTTGTCTCTTATTTTATTTCAAGTCCCCTTCATTGCTTTCTCACCTCCCATGTTGTTCTCCCACATGCTGTGCAGTTGTCTGATTTATTTTTGCTCAGCTGTATCACGCCAGAGATCTTACTGTTACGGTATCTCAAACTTTGCATTTAGATCTTTACTGTTGTTGCACATTAGTAAAGGTTTATTAGGGGTAAATGTCAGTGGAAGACAGAAAAGTAAACTCTTCTTAAAATAAAAAAGCAAGAGGCAGAGGCATACAAATTTGTGATCTTGGGTAATTGTAATCAGGCAGGCTCTTAACCCATCTGTCAGCATCCCAAGATGGAGTTTCTTCTTTTTGCAGCCTTACCCAATACGTCGTCTTGAGCAGATTGCATTCTGGGTAATGGGAAACTCCAGAGCTGCAGCCATCGTTCAGTCCTGACACTACACATAGGCCAGGAGCTCACACACATTTACACACTCAATTCGCAACCACACACAATGCCTACAATCTGAGCTACAGGCTTTTGCAGGTTTGTAGCTCGAGCATGACTGAGGGTTTTATGGGCAGCTTTACTACATTTTTCTCCTGTCCCGCTCTCACATCTCATAACAAGCATCAGTGAGCCTGTCAGATATGGTTCTTAATAACAGAGCTTTTGACAGGCAATGTGTTGGCCAACTCTGAATAGGTCCTCCTGCACTGTGTATCAGTGATGCAGTGAGTCCCAAGAAGAAGCAAAAGTGAAGAATAACCACTGGATTTTAAGGTTAATACTGAGGTTAATATGGTGCCATTTTAACCTTACAGTGAAATATAGTCCTTTTTTTTAAGTGATAGTTGGAGAAAATATTTTTCAACCTGCATTCCTAGGGTGAGACGAAATCTGTAAAATCTTTTGATGTCTGAGTGTGGACTAAAGATTTATGCTGAATTTGTAGATTAGCCTGACTTTGTCCACTTATTTAATGTCTACGGGATCATAAGCAGGTCCTTTCAAAAGAAGATAATTAACAATTTCCAATGCTAATAGTTGAATAGTTGTTATCCTAGATTTAACTATTTTTAATCACAAAATTGTAACAATTCAATATATTCATATATTCATTAAAACATCCTTTTTTAAGGGCAGACTTGACACTACAGGATTAGCACAGGTGCAACTAATGAATCATTCCAGTGATCCTGGACCTGGAACATCTATACGTAATATAGTCGTTTGTAATATTATTTATGTCAAAATGTCTGCCGTGAAATAGGTCTATTATTTGGAACTACTGCTTTCACCACCAAGGCTACATGCATAAAGAGTAGGCGTATCCAATGTTTAATACAAGGTTTCTCCCAGCACACTGACCAGTAGAAGTGAGAGCTCCACTCTAGTGATGTTTTTTTTTTTTAAACTGTTGCAGAGGTGGTATTTTTCTCAGGAAAAAATATAATACTGTATACTGGGAGAACGCCTGTTATTTAATTTCTTTTGTTATTGTACAGTATAAATACATGTATAAATGTTGTTTGACCAGTCATCCATATTTGAAAAAGTTTAAACTTGTGTTTCACTACATATGGGCTTTGTGTTTTTGGCAAGTCATCTATCATAACATAATTTCACACTTTGACACAAACATTAGCTCAGAAATGCACTACAGCAGTGTATGACTGAGCACAGGTCCGGTATGTGTAAAACAGAAGACGAATTGGTGTAGTGCAGTGTGTGACAAAGTAAGATCCTGGTATGTGATACGCGTTTCGCGACAGTGACTGACAGTGTTGTTAACCTACTGGGAAAGATCTGTCACTCTAGCTGTAATATATGAAATTATTTCCAACCAGTGCGTAAACAACTGCTTGTATCGCTGTGCATTCATGTGCTGCAGTATATGCATTGTGTAGTGTCTCATCTTACATTACTGTGCTGAAACTGAATCTTCAGGCACATACTGTATATTCTATTATTTTCTGTGGAAGTCAGTTTTCCCTCATTGAATAAACTTCATTTTGTTATATTTGAAAACTAAACAGCTGGGTTGTTTGATAAACCGAAACAGCAGCGATTTCATACCGGCATTAAGTATTATTAATGGTTTTCTAATACATCCATATTCATTGTATTTTGGTGCTCAAAATGTTTTCAGCAAGTGTCAGATCACCATGTTTTGACTTTATAGCTCAAAATTAAATGTACGTATTTCACCAATAAGAAATTATGGTTTTGTTTTTATGTAATGTGTAGTTGGATGCAGTTTGTGTAGAGCTGCCCCTGTTATTTTCTTTTCAGAGCATTTCCATGCCTTTGATCTGTGTAGTGAGAAAGATTGACATGTCTGTTTTTGTATTTTTGACTTTTAGAGTAATTTTAAAGGAACAAGCATACCACTTAGGGTATGTGTTACTACAGTAGTCTGCTGTAATATCCAAAACAGTGAGATAATAATTTTTCATGGAGTATGATACTTATTTTTAGACCATGATATCACACTGCCCTCTTTAGAAATGTAATTACCTACTGATATATTATCAGTTAATAATTCAGGACCGTTTCTCTGCCCTGTGCTGACACAGAAAGCTATTGATCATGAATGTGTAATGAATATCTGCAGATTTATGGTGAAAATGGGGAAGAAGAATAATTTACATATCATGATGAAGCCATATGAAAGAAAAGAGCTTTTTATTTTAGAAATTTGCAGCTAATTACAACCCTGTATCACCATTATCGTCTTTCACCCTTGCAGTCAGTAACAGGCAACTTTCATTATCTTATTATAAAGAATTGAACAAGGAAGTGTGTCAAGTGGTGTAGACTGTTTTTAATAAGTCTGAACATGACCTTAACCTTATATTATGCCATTTAACTGCAGAGTGCAACTGCACTCCTTTGTTTTGCCTTTTTTTATCCAAGGTCAGGGCCTTATGTTTGACATTACTAACATGAGTTCTGTCTGTCTTAATGCCCAGCTGCCTCTCAGAACAAATAACTAGACAAGTGTCTGGCCTCAATGTGTGTGTTTGTTTGTGTCACTGAATGTGCTAATGACATTGTACCTCTATTTGCTTGCGCTTATGTGCGCTTATATGTGTGTATTAGGGAGATACAGTAGTGACTTAGTAATAAAAAATGAGAGAGCGCTGTAGTGGTGCTGCCAATGGTATGACTACCACTCTGTTTGTGAATGTATCTCAGTGCAATCAATGCCTCACACATTGATTGCACATATACAGGCACCAAGTTCTTGATCTCCCTTTATGAATCCCTCCTATGTTGTAAAATAAATACATCCACAGTTATTGTTCAGGGGTTTGTCTGGAGCACAGGGAGGCATTCTTGCATGCCCGTGGCCTGTTGCTTAATCCCAGCGCTGCACTGGCATTTAAAAGAAAGCATTGGACTCTGATGAACCTTTCTGAACTATAAGCACACCCCTATAATGACCGTTATATCCCAGCTTCAACAGCGGGAACTAATAGTTTTGAAGTCTTCTCAATCCTAAATGGACTTGTTGTTGACTTTGAATTATTTACAAACCTTCCGAAAGATCACTCAATAAAAGCCCAGAAGTCTTTGAGAAGTTAATGTAGGCCTTAAATGAGTGAATTTTACAACTCCTGTCCTCTCCCCTGTGTCCTGGATCTGTGACTATCTGTCGGATAGACCGCAGTTTGTTTGGTTGGGGGAGCTCGCTGTCTGATGTGGTGGTAAAAGCTGTTTTTAAAGTATACATTGTATATTTTTTTACTCAATATCTGCGCTGCAGGTCTGCAGCTCTGCAGTTGTGGTTTTAATTTCTAATTCTATTGTTGTCCCTGGTCGGTTATAACATGAGAATTTCCATCACAGGATCAATAAAGTATATCTATCTGTCTAAATAATATTACAATATCTCACTAATGAAGATAAACAAAAACTGTTAAAAAAAATTTTAAGAATAGAATTCAACATACATTGAATACTATACAACATGCTATGCTATGAACATATTAATGTTGTTGTATTTACCCTTAATGTGTAGTGGCGGTGGTTGGAGACACTGCATTCTGCATTGTAATTAAGAAACATTTGTCAATTGCTGGTCATTTAACAATGTCAAGTGGTGTCTAATTTAATCACTTATGTAATAATGTAGTGACACTCCTGTTACCTGGTCTGTCAGTTGCATATTCCCTGCATACCAAAAAACAACACACTCAAACAGCTTATGATATTAACACTAGATGGTCCATCATTTTGTGCAATGATGCTGATTTGGCATGTCCTATTTTCATTTTACCCTGAGGCAACTCGTGCTTCCTGATGCGTGAGCAGGCTGCCGGATGATACGGTGAGAATATGTCAATGCCATAACTTTCTCTAAATACCTACGGCAGGAGAGAAATCAACTGGAAGTTAGTGTGATGAGGCTTAATAATGTTATTTAAGAGAGAGCTGAAGGGGACTGAAAGAAAAGAAAAGGAAAATGGTGAGATGGGTAAAGAAAGGAGGTTGTTGTATGAAGGAGAAAAAGATAGAAAAGTAGCGAGAGCAGCAAAAGAAGCTGAATCCTCAAACCAAATTTGGCAAATAAAAGGCACACTCAGATTTATGCAAAAACATAAATAAAAATAAAAGCTACTGCAGATCAAAGACAAACACTTAGAAAATAAGTCAATATGTGGAGTAGGGATGACTTTTACTCATGCATATCCCTTTATAAGCATATGGTATGTATGGATACACACTGCCTCCCATTGGTAAAGGCTGGTACTGTATGTTATGAATTGGACATACGTGTCTGCACATTTTAGCACATGCTTCAGCAAAATACGATTATGCATATTGCTACATTTGCAGTCTGGGTTTCCACAGGTGGTCCTGTTTGTGTTTGAACCTGTTGTTCCAAACAATCTGGAAAGGATGAACTCATAAAGGAAACACTTTTCGTTGTTCACAAATATAAAAGAAAATCCCAGGAATTAGTATCAACATTTAACAGTGTGATGTGTCTTACTGTGTCTCAATATGTATTAGCAGGCTACTTTTTTTGATAATATTTTTTATTGCTGAAACCTTCTGCTGTTAGCTCTCCTTTCTCCTTTACCTGCACTGATGTGTCTTGGATCTGCAAGGTTGCTAAGTTTTTGGGTGTGTAATTGTAAATGTTGACATTACTTTTTAACCTTTTGTTTATCAAGTCAAGTCATTGTGCACAATCACACAAGGTGTCTCGACAAACATTACACATGTATTAGCAGTCCAAATGTACAGGCACACATACATGCCTTACATGTGAATATACACATACTGTAACGTGCACAAGAACCTGAGAGCAGTCATCGTGAAGTTGTGCCATTGCATGAGGTGAAAATGAGAAACAGTACTACAATGGAAGGAAGTGAGAAAGCAAGAGAGAGAGAAGGTGTTAGTATTGATTATTTTATCGTTACGAAGCAAGTCTTGACGTTATGTCGACTGTGAAAATGTACGATGAGACTTTAGCGGCAGAGTTCACTCTTGCTTGTTTCAACAGTTATAGATTTACCGTCTAAAGTTACCCCACTGTTAATTGGATTTACATTTTAGTGAAACCAAGCATTAGAGGCCCTTTTTGGAATATTTGACCATATAAATTTGGGGTATTTGCGTGAACTATAATTGAATAGTAGGAGTTATAGTAGAGGATTGGCAATTTGTGTCTCTTAATCACTCACAATTTAAAATGTTTGTTTGCTCAGATGCAAACAAATTTTTGTTAGTGTTAACCCTTGCTTTAAATGACCATTCAAAAGGTGATTGAAGGTTTTATTAGTGGGGGCACAGTGAGCGGTATTTTTATGGCCGCTGCCCATTAGGTGTTCAGAAGAGATAAATGCATGGTGGATTATGTTTTCACCTACCTGTCAGGAAGACAGAGAACAGCTATCAACAACAAGCCTATCCGGGGCTTTTAGTTCTGCTTATGTGCCATCCCCGGAGCAAATTTACCTTCTGAGTGTGCCACTAGGTCCTCTCGTAAACACATTTATTTCTACTCTCAGGTAGTATTACAGTATTTAGTGGCTGGTTTCAGTGGCATCATGAAGGATGAATAGATCAACACCTCTATATATAGCTAACCTGGTATGTGACGTATTAACTTAGCCCCTGGTGTTTAGATAAATTTCATGTTAGTAGTTGAACTCTGAACCATGAGAGTCGACCAGTTTTACCATCTTTCAGCCTGGTCTCAGCAGTACTGCCTCTGGACCCTATCCCCTCTTTCCTTAAAAGTGAGCTTGTGTAAGTGACATGTTTAGTTGAATTTTATTGGAGTTCAAATGTTTGTTTCCTGTCCAGTGTATTCAGAAAATCTTAAATGTTGTAAAATTGCAGGCATTTACTTTTAAATTCCTAGATAAATCTTCTAAAACTCACTTACAACCTTTTCAAAGATTCTTTTGTGAATTTGATTTTAGCCCACAAGTATCAGCACTTGTGCCACTCAACAGTGTAAAAAAACAAAAAAATTGCCTTTTACTTCCCATGGCTGCACTCACTACCTGCCGTACTTACTTACCTTTGCCAGTTGATCAGTGTGTGAGACATTGCCTACTTATACCCATTATCCCCTTACCCAGCGCTTCCATTTCAAAGCCTTCCTGCTTACACAGCGGACAAACATCTAGGGTTCACCAATCCATCAAACCCACCTTCTTGAACCATAATACTATATACTACTATATAGTATATAGTATTATATACTATGTTTGAGTAAAGAAGCTTATTTTTCTTATAATACCAATTGCTTTTTGAACTATCAACCCACCATCCCTTATATGGCACATACATTCACTTTCTTTCTTTATGGTCTTTTAAAAAATATGATATAAATGTAATATATGGTATTTGATTTCCAAGAGAGCACCTTTGCGATCACTCTTCTGTGCTGTACTGTACCCACGCTAACTCATAGTCAGCCACCACCCACTTACAGCACCAGCCTTTTTGATTTCATACTTTTCAGCCTGTGTGTGTTAATGGCACCATAGAGCTGGCCCTGTGGGATGCAGAAACTCTGAGCCAGTGAGGTGTGTCCGGGGAATATCGACCTGGTGGGACACAGAAAGAGAGCGAGACAGAGAGTTGCCGCAGTTGTAGAGATTGGTGGCTTTTTCCTCCATGATGCAGTAGGGAACCATTTCCCTTGTCCTCATGTAGTTTGTAAAGTATGATCTCATGTCTATTTCTCTAAAAGAAAATAGATTCCTTTTTATTGATTTCATGCTTGTATTACACAATTCTGCATTGTCTTATGTATTTGCTGTCTGTTACGCTACAACGTGAAGCCATCCCAGACATTTCTAGTGGTATCTCTTTTCTCCTCCTTTTTTCTTATCCTTTCATCCGTGTCCCCTTGCCGCAGCTGTCCTGCAGTGATATGTCAAGGGCGACAGTGTGTATAGTGAGTGTGTGTGAGTATGTGTGTTTCTAGTAGCCCTGCTGGTGTGCATGAAGGTGCCTGTGGTTGTTTAAATGTGAAAAAATGGACAATTTTTTCCCAGCAGGCTGGTGTTTGTGCATATTTGCTGTTCTCACACCAAAGCCTCCTGGCAGCTGAGAATCACGTCAGCAGTTTTTACTTTGGCAAAGCAGATTTTATGCTTTTGTGTTTAATGTTGTTAATACTATGCAATTGAATACTATATCAAATTTCTTGTAATGACAAAATAAGCCCTGTCATTTTTGCCATTGGTCTCTTTACTGGCTCCGATAAGCATCAGTAAAGTTATTATGTGAAAATCAGATATTTGCTGTTCTTCTCTCTCTATTGACATAGGAAGACTCTATCTTGGACTGATGAGATGTGCAAATACTGAGAGAGAATCCTCGCTCTCAGTCTTATGTTGGATGTGTTGTAGATGTGTCTTCAACACGTCTGTCCTCATGGCTGCCAAATAGAAAACAGGGCAGAGTACTATACTAGGTTAAAAATATATCTCAGGGCTATGGTTGCTTGTGATCTTCAATGCTTGCCAAGATACTGCATGTACTGTATAGTCTGTATATTAACCTAAATTGGTGTTTTATTCAAGAGATACTGGCAGAAAGGATAAACCATAGGCCACTGTATATGTGCGGTGTGCGAGAGCGCGAATTGTTTGATAATAGGATTACCTTCCCTCTCCTGTGATTTGCATGGTAATCACCTTGGTCACAGTGAATGATAACATGACACTGATTTGAGACACGTACTCTACAAACAAACAGATCAGTTCAGGGTACTGTTTCACTGGAAGTTGCTGCACATCACCCTCAGAGTTAGACATATAAACACTTGAAGGAATGATGGTTAGGAGGATGAGATGAAAGGCCCTGGGAGGGAGGGATGAGCGAAAAAAAGAGATAGCATGAAATTGTACCTGTAGTTTTTGAAACTTGTATTTTGCCTTGAACAATTGTCATATCATTACCTGAGGGTTCACATACATGTTGTGGAGTTAAACAGCCAGCCGTATACAGCAAATGTGAGAATAGCATATACAACTTGCTTGCAAGTTGTTTTCATTGTAAATAGCGTTATATACTGTCTGTAACATTTTATTGATATAACATTTTGCAGATTTTTATCAAGTGCCTTAACTTTGTGTTTGTGTGTATTTTTGTGCTCAGGGTGTCCAAGTGAATTGTGTTTTCAGAGAAAATATGCTTTATCTTCATGTTACTTGCATTTACATTAGGTTAATAGTATTTTGAATAATAGTGTATGCTACAAGTTTACATTATTAAGTTTTCTGGCAGCCTAAAAGTTGCAAAATGTTCAAATTCTATAACACTGAAAGGTTGGCTGAACCTCTATTACTGTATATCTATTACTGTATAAGTTAGTGTCTCACCCACTATTATCACATATTGTATCTATAGCTGTCTCTTCTGAAACATTGTGGTCTCTATGTGCTACACTGTGAAAAGAGAAACCGTAAACTTATGAACTTTGGGGTTTGACTGAAGAAAATCTACTTACTGAAATGTATGTGCTGGACTAAGTTTCATTGATACAATTTTTTAATTTAATTGAACTGACCCTGTTCTTTTGCTTTTATGGTATGTTTCTCTCTGGGCTCTTTTCTTTGCCTGTCAAACCAGTTGACTTTATTCTGAAGTTTATGGACCTTGGGGAATAGGATGTTGGAATAAGGCAGAAATGGAATGGACAGGAGGATCAATGACCATTTATCATGGTACTAAAATGTAGATTTAGAACTACATATCTTCTTTTTTTTCCCCCTTGATCATTATGATAAATGGTGAATACATAGAGATAATAAGTTGTTTATTAAAATATATTAAATAAGAAAGACAAGTTTTACGGTATTTATTGATTCCACCAAAATCATGTGTGGCGACGCATAAAACAAATGTAAATCAATGCCACCACCTAGTGGTCAAATAGAGGCACTGTACGGGACATGTACATTCAAGCCCCAGATTCAACATTAAATATGCCTAATCATATGACCCAAAATAGAACATGAGTTACATGACATGCCCTATGCCAGTACTACAGAGTCTATTATAAAATAAGTGCCTAGTACAAAATATATGTATAATTGTGCAAAAATATGATTTGTGTACTTGGAAATGAAATCATTCAGCATCTCAAATATATATAGTATTTTTTTTTTTCATATCCTGTTTTTTATCATTACTCAATTATCAACAGGCAACATTAATTTGAATTTTTCTGAGTCAAATGTCAGCAACTGTTCTATCACAATCCTACTTGTATATAACACCATTTGACCAGCGATACAAGCTGAAGAATGTGACCTGCACTTTTAATTTGACCCTAACACTTTTTCTTATAGATAGTTAGATAGGTAGCATATACCATAATTTTTGCCGTGTTCTTCTTAATCCTAGTATTTACCAGTATTTCTCTGTGTTCGCTCTCTTTCCCCGTAGGGACCAGTGACCCATATGTGAAGTTTAAGATTGCAGGGAAGGAGGTGTTCAGAAGTAAGACCATCCATAAGAACCTCAACCCGGTGTGGGATGAGAGAGTAAGCCTACATGTGGAAACCCTGAGGGACCCACTTTATGTAAAGGTACAGCAGATAAGTGCTGAGCTTCAATTGTCATCCTGCTGTGATATAAATTGCTGTTTTATTTTGGATGATTGTTAACTCTCAATTGACATCAACTCTCTATGCAAGCTACCTTTTATGCCAGTTATGACTAGTCGGGGTTTAAATAAAATTAAGGGACAGACAACATATGCAGTGTGGTGTTGAGGTTATATTGTTGACAGTTTCTGTACTGTATATTGTCTCTTTGTAGGTTTTTGACTATGACTTTGGACTTCAGGATGATTTCATGGGCTCAGCGTACCTCTACCTGGAGTCTCTGGAACATCAGAAGTCTGTGTCTCTTTGGCCATCTCTTTTTTTTATTACTTCTTTTCTTTCCTGTAACACCTTCCACATCCTCAATCTCCTGCCCAACAATTAACCAAACTATCTCTGTTCTCTTTCTCACCACTGATTGTATTTGACATACTGTATTGGTCTGCATTAACCCAGTAATGAGTATGTTCAGAGAAGCTGATGTAAGAAGAGACAACAAATGGTGAGGTTAAGGGGTAGGGATTCCCTTCACGTAACACCTTCTTTTTTGACAACCCCCCTCTCTAAGCATCTATTCTTGCTTTTGATGCAGTCATTTTAATCAACTATAGGCTGTGGTCTACATCTAGTGGCAGTCTTCGGTAACTTGCCTCAAACCTCATGAGGCGTACCAGGGCTATATTCCATTCTGATTGTACAGAGACGTATGTAGAGGCATTTAATTACCACAATTTCATCATTTTTTTTCTGTTAAGCAGAAATACAGCCATCCGATAAGCCCTACACACACCCTGCGTGTTTTTAATTACCCTGGCCGATTACACTTCTTTTCAGGGGGAAGTTTGGTGGAGCCATGCTAGGAATAGGCCGTTTTCACTGCACACATTTGGGCATGTCGTGGCAGGAAAAGCGCAGGCGTAATTGATAACATTAGCAATGGCTCCGGTCTACTCAAGTGACTCAGTAAGCCATGAATGTGACAGTCAGCCAGTATGCCTACAGAACCTTTTGGCAGCAAACATTTTTACACTTCATAGCAGGAACAGCACAGGTCTAATTGATAACATTTCAAAAAAAGTGTTCCAGGGCCCTGGTATTTTGCATGCTGGCTTGCTGTCATGGATCACTAGGACACTTGACGGAACTGAGACAACATCGTTAACAACATCTGTCTCACCTGTGCTTTTCCTTCTATGACAAATCAAGATGTCTACCATGAATAATGTTGATACCATCATTCATTTTATTCTTTACACATGTGCTTTTCCTAGTGTGATACGTGAAAATGTCTCTGTTTAAAGGCCTATTATGTAATGTTCTAAGCGTCGACTCAAGTTAACAGATGGATGTAGCATGGGCGTGTAGAGGCTTTAACATTAACATGAGAACAGTCAGTGCGTTCACTGAAGGCATTTTCATTTTATCAGAACTGTGTTGAATGATTAGGTTTCAATCACATTTCCACTGAAAGACATTACTCTGTTGGTTTCCAATGATCTGTCGTTTCACAAAATTAAGATCATCACTGCTCATCAGAACTAGGTTAGCCTCACATTGTCAGAACGGTCTCCATATTACAACAGCACCATTAGGCTCATAATAATTTTTGCTGTTGCTTAGTGTTAGAGAGAGATAGAAGGTTACAAAATCTTGTGTTTTGGGTTTTGATGGAGTCGCCCACTTGGTTTACATTTGGATTAGGGACTATGACTTCAAACTGAAAGAGTCAAGAGCAAGTCTATACCACAATAGAGACACTCTTGTAATTGTAAATAGTGCTTACCTGCCATGTTCTCCCCTTACTAATTACCTTCCGTATGCATAATTCAAGATTGTTATCAAGGTAGGCCGCTTGTTGTCATTGTAACTCACTGAAAACAGCAAGATTAAAGTATTTCGACTTTATGTTAAGATGAATGGGGTGTGTGCGTAATGCATGCATTCATTTATATACACATTAGTGAAATCCCTACACTGTATGCATATTAAGGTACAGTATTCATGTAGCAAGTTACGGTATGAATTTTTATGTGAACAGGGTTTCCTCTACTTCCCTGTAGGACACTGGACGTGACGATGGACCTGAAGGACCCACAGTACCCTGAACAAAACCTGGGCAGCCTGGAACTGGCTGTCACTCTGTCACCGAAGGAGGGAGACATGAGGGATGCTGTAAGAAAACTTTATGAACTTTCAGTCAGATTACTCATTTATCTCTCTCTCTTCCTGCACACACTCCATTTCCTCTTCATTCAGGGGAATTATTCTTTTCTATATTACTCGTAGAAGAAGAGCTTAGATAAGCCACACAAATCAATATAATAAGTATCATATTCAGAATTAAAGTTCTGCAACAGTGTTATTCCAGTTCAGTGAACTGTGTCTCCATACATCAGAAACTCAGACAGGCTGTGTTGAACTGGAATGTGCTGGCTTGATTCAGCCTCAGTTACTGGAAACTCTTCAACTCAGCAAATACATATGCATAAACACAAGTGTAATTAATATGTTCTGTGGAAAAGTTCCATGTTCAAAGAGCACTGGATTCTCTTGCTTAATTATGTTGGCTTGTGCCTCTGCGGACATGCTCGATGTTTCAGAGTTGCATTTATTTCTGTTCAATTATATGTTTGGTTAATTGGACCCCTACGTGGTCTATCCAGAACAAGGCAGAGTCATGGGGGAAATATTTTATTCCTTTTGATCTGATGTCTTAATTCTTCTGCTTATTTAGTACTGTAGTTCAGAGAGTCCACATTTGACAGAACAAATAAACTCTATTTAGGTTAAGCATCATTTTGGATTTGTCCAACTGTGAAGAGAATGGGTACAAGGTTATACTAGCACATTCTGGATGCCTCGCTCTGTTGCCATCTACTGGTACGGAAGGGTAAGGGACAATACAGAACTTCAGGCTATTTTGAATTAATCCTCCATTAAACTGCTACTAATGTGGTGATTTTAGTTATTATGTGGAATCAAAAGTGTTTATTTATATGGTGATCTGTTTTATATACTTGAAATGACATGAGGGAATTGTGTGAGTTTCTTTGTGCACATGTAAATAGTCCTCACATGTAAGAATTATTTTTATATTTGAAACTTTTGCATTGTTGATAACGTTTAAATAACAGAAATAAGAAACTTTTTTCCACAAAAATAATTTGAAGCCAAAGCTTGAGACATGCCGTAAGTCCTTCAACAAAATCTCTGCATTTTTGAGGACATGTCCAGAATCCTCAGTCTTATGCCTTGCCAGTACAAAGAAGTATTTACTCTTGTGTTCAGTGAAGCACAGTTGTTTTTCAAGGTGATTACCCATTACTGGACCCAAACAATGAAGTAGAAAACAGGCAAATCAAACTAGTAAGCAGCTATTTCAGTTACTGTCTTTGTTTGGGGCTAGGAATAGAAATTCACTTCGTAAAAGTATCAAATATAAAAATGATGGTTATACTGTATGAGAGGCACAGACTGCAGCTACTGTGTACATACATGTTTATATGTGCGTGTGTGCGCATGTCTGCATATAATACGTCATAACTTCATATGACACATGAGAGCGCTTCTTATACTCTTCCTGCTTACTTAACTTGCATGAATGACAACTGTCCCACTCTACTTATCTAGCCCCCCCTCCACCAGACCAGGGCTAACATATGAACTTATGAACACCCCATGCCCTTTAACCTCTGACCCTGCAGCTTTAAGGAGGAGACAGTGGCGGGCGCTCTGTAACCGCTCTGTCTCATTTACAGACCATGCTTTTGAGAAGGAACTGGAAACGATCTAGTAAGGTAAACTAAAACAGCATGTAACTCCCCCACCCACAAACTTCCACCTGTACTGTAACCCCACTACCGACCGCACCTCACCTATCCTGCACTCTTCACTGGTGTCCTGGTATATGGATGGAATCTCCCCGGCCCTCTCGCTTCCTCCCTCCTTTTCCTCCTTCCACAATGGAATTAGCAGTTTTTCTTTCTTGATCAGTTCTTTAGTTCTCATTTTCAACAGCTTATTTTCCACAAGCTGCAATATACCACCGGCTTTTGATATCACCTGAGGGGGTGTAAACTCTTTTTTTGGAATGGAAGTGCAGCTAAATCTAAGGGTGAACTGTATTTACATATGTGAAGGCAAGTCATAAGTCATATAACACATCAAAGGTGGAAGTAATGCAATACATATACTGCCAATGTTATAAGGGATATTTTTTTGTTAATTGTTTTATTTCACTTTTTGGATTATGTTTTGGAACACTTAGTATTTCAGCTTGCAATCAGTGATAATTATTGATTTATTATTGATTTATTGATTGATTTAAAGAGAAAGAGGGAGCCTTAAGAGCTATACTATGCTACAATTTGCTCTCAACATCATTACACCACAAAATCACCAGTTCGAACTGGATTAGAGTATTAGAGTATCTGTAGTGTAATATGGCTTCACTCTGTATTTGGCTCACAATTAAAAGAAACTGTTGAATTTTGTGCTTTTCAGCTGTTTAAATTATGCAGTGCTTTTGCTCATCTTGAGCTCTAAGTATGATATATTCATGCTTCTTCCACCTTTGATCTGCATTGTGTATTGCAGCTACCGTGTGAGAAAATAACGCAATTCAGCTGTTTTTAGGTTTTTTTTTAAAGGAGTCCTGTAAAGCAAATCATCTGTGAAAGAAGAATGCTTGTTCATTTTTGACTGACTATAGGACACTCTTAGACCCCTTTACATCAAGTGGAAATCTTGATGTTAACATTATTTTGAGTTGCCATCTTGCCATACATAAGACACTGCTACCTTTTGGTTTAGTTTTTTGTGATTCTTGTTGGCTGTCAGGTTGAACAGAAAGCATGCTGGCCGAGGCCCTGCTTCTTATTTGCTCATGCATGAAGCCCCTACCATGTTTTTTTAAGCCAAATACAGCAACATAGGTATCAGGGACAATTTCGTGCACACAGTTGTGTTTATTTGCAGGCTTATTTGCTCATGTTTCACTCCTAACAAGATGCTTAGTTATCTTTTCCTGTTGTCATTGAGAAGGAGACGGACTGAATCTAGAAAATCAGTTTTACTTTTAGTTGATTTCCTAAATTGTACCTAGAGGCACTGAATGAGTCCTTAACTAACAGTAAAAAGTTTGATATCCACCAAGAGACACAGATAAACATTTGAAGTGTGCTTGGTTGGAGCTGGGCAGACGTCCTGCTGTATCGCGCTTCCCCAAACCGAGCCTTTGAAGCCTCCAAACTGGGCCACTCTGCCTGTGACTCGGGAATTAGCTCAAACAGTAACTAACTAGCTACTGTGCTACCCCACCAAAAAAGGCGCTGCTCCTGAGTGCCTCCCTGCCTCCCGTGCTCGACAGCATACAGCACACGGTTATTTTTACACAACCACTTCTTTTTAATGAAGCATATGTGAGGGCTGAACCCACAGTAGGAGATGCAAACTATTCACGAAGTAGTTTGAGACAATCATTATGAGTCCGAGGCATACTGAATTCAGGTCTCTCTAACTTTTACCACCAGGCAAAATGCTTATTTTGGCACTTCAAACATTTTTCTTCTTCCAAAGGCCTGACAAAAGTTGAACCATGTACAAAGCTGTATTAGCTCTTAAACTGAACATTAGTTTCTGTTATAAGACTCTTAAAAGCCTCCGAACATCTCTGTGCATGATCTCTTTCCTGCTGTACTCTGGCAGAGAGGGTGTGGATTTCCAATCCAAATAGCCCATGGTTGTCTGTACCTAGAAATATGTAGCAACAAAACAAGGAAACAATTAGGATTGTGCTCGAGCAGGACATAACAGCGACCTCTCATCATTTGCGTACGGTGTGTTAGGAGCAAGTGAACAGGACAAATGAAAGATGTGGGAGTTGCTGTATGGGAGGTTGGCTGTATTTCAGGGAGCCATTCCCATTGTTTAATGTCTGGAGAATGGAAATTAAGAGGCTCCGTCTCCAGATCAAAGGCCTGGACTTGCGAGGCCGGGTTTGTTCAGAGTTTAATGAAATTCACTCTCAAAACAAAAGCTATGCTAATAAATTCTCCCTAACGAGGAAGGAGGAGAGAGAAAGGCAGAGAGAGAGAGAGAGACAGGGTGTATTTGTTCGACAAATAAATACCCTGCTCTTTGTTTTAGTGAAGGATACTGACATGATTCAAAGAGAGGTTAAATAGGCCTGTAAGTGCTGAGAAACTGTTGGAAAAAAACAGACTTAAAATATGCATAATCATCAATATGAATTTGCAGAGCTGTCAACTTACAGCACAGCCAGATGGAATAAGAAATTTAGAGAGGTACACTGTAACAGCATCGCCGTGGTATGCGCAATTTGGATAAGACAGCCTATAAATCACTTGGTTCTTTTGTTTATTATTTATTATTCTTAAAATTTGTACAGAAAAGACCAAAGTGATGCAGTGATTTAAGTTCTTGTGCTGACTGTATGCTTTTTTGTCTACAGTAGACTCTCAGTGACCATTCAGAAAGGATAGAAAGACGTCACCGTACATGTTCTTAATTTTTCCACAAATTTGGATAAAATGCTGCTACCAACAGCAATGATGTTTTTCAGCATTCCCAAGAAATTGTTCAGGAGCTTAGACTGTTCCTGACGAAATAGTGGCATACCCCGTTTTGAAAACCTATAGTAATGTTCTGGCTGTTCGGGTCAAGTGAGCCCACACCTCAAGGGTAAATTTGATTACTTTCATTTTGTGTTCAAGTGTTATCTTGTGTTTCGCCTGCTCCTCTTTTGTCTTGATGTGTTTGGCATTTGTGATTTTCCTGTTGACAAAATATTCACAAGCCGTAATTCTATCTTGGCATTAATTAATGCATATATCTGTGTATGTGTGCTTATTTTGTGGGTGTTTGTGTATGTTCTTATGTCTGTATAAATGCACGTTTATGTAAATATTTCTTTGAATGTGTGTGTGTGTGTGTTTGTGTGTGTCTGTGTGTGTGTGTGTGTGTCTGTGTGTGTGTGTGTGTGTGTGTGTGTGTGTGTGTGTGTGTGTGTGTGTGTGTGTGTGTGTGTGTGTTTGCCTGCTGCAGTATCAGAGCATGCGTCTGTCAGATGTGCACAGAAAAGCCCAGCTGTGGCGAGGTATAGTCAGCATCAGTCTGATAGAAGGTCGTGGCCTGCAGCCCATGGATGCCAATGGCCTCAGCGACCCTTACGTCAAATTCAGGATGGGGCACCAGAAGTACAAAAGCAAGGTAAACACACTCCTGTTTGAGAATATGTTCAAGTAGTAAGAAAGAGACATTTTTTTTGGTAAGATTTTATCATTTTCCATATTAGGTATACATTGGAACAATTGAGACAGGCCTTTTAGTTATACAATTATTATTAGAGAAAAATTAAGTTATGCTTAAGTTATTGCTCAATAGAAAAACAACTTAGACCTTCCACAATACACAGAAGCACATATGTCTTTGTAGATAGACTATTTCAGCACTAAGAATAGTATTTGCTGCTCTTGTTCCTACAATAAACCTATAATAAATAAATCTTTCTAATCCCTCTCACACTTCTTTCTCTGATTTACTTTTCTCATCTCTTCATTCTTGACTTTACTTATAGTATAGCAGGAAGATGTCATGTATCACCTTTCTGTGTGTATATTTAGAGAAGTCAGTCTTTTGTCTTTGTCTGTCTTGTAATGCTGCAACAGTTAATGACTTAATTCATATAGTCTGTGAAAAATCCATATTTTATTAGCTGTATCAGTTTATATATAGACATATACTGTACATAGCTTATAGATACAACTGAGACACATAGACAAAAAATGCATTTTCTTCTGTCGTTTACTCAGACAATTCCTAAAACCCTGAACCCCCAGTGGAGAGAGCAGTTTGACTTCCACCTGTATGATGAGCAGGGAGGCTATGTGGACATTACAGTCTGGGACAAAGATGCTGGCAAGAAAGATGACTTCATGGGAAGGTACAGTGGTCTTCATCAGTCTTTCTGGATATGTAGTTATCTCAGTCTTTTGTCAGTCTGTATAGGTGTAGCCTAGCAAAATTAACCATATCTTTTGACTTTTAAGGACAAGTTCAGACAGGGTAGGTCTTGCAGAAAAAGGTTGCACAATCACAGTTTTTGTGATCATTTTAGTTCAAAATGACCATGTCTGTAATTTGAACAGATTTAATCTTCTTTTTTTTTTTACTCCCTGTTCAATATCCAGCACAGATTACTCCAGAGTAAAGCATTCCTGTGCAAATTTAAGCCCTGGGTAAATACTGGGCCAGTCCCCCTGGAAAAGGGGAATTTTTCCTAGTTTTGATCCGAATGGAGGGACTTGCGGAAGCACTTACTTTGAACTCTTTGACCGAAGTCCAATAATTACTATTGCCTGCCTTGATATCAACCAGAGATATATCAAGGGCATGGCAGAAAATCAATTCAGATGCTCTCTAGTGCCTACTAAAAGGTTTTAACTATGTCAGTTTTGGCTAAATTGTCTGTAGTTGCTTATATCCTACACAGAACGCTTGTTATGTTTATACTATTACTATATTAAGTTGTTGCTATTGCTATGCTCCAGCACAACGTGCCAAGTATGAAGCATTTTTGGTGAAAATATAAATCAGAAATGGAGTACACAACTTTAGTTCTAAAAGAAAATCAGAGATCTCTGTCTGTGTGATTTCTTTAACTTCACAAACAATTTTCCTGTAAACTTCAGCCCCCAAAATGGCTAAACTAATATTTATATAAGCATAGTCTTCATCGTGCCCTGAAGCTTTGATTAGCTTCCTCATTTACCATCAGCCCTTTGTTTCAGCACGGTCAGCTTCCCCACAAAATGTACAATGTTCTAATTCTATAATTCTGTCTCTATTTATTTGTGCATGTGCGCACTTTAGGTGTACCATTGACCTGTCACGTCTCAGTAAAGAACACACACACAAGCTGGACCTGCCCCTGGAGGAAAGTGAAGGGGTGCTAGTGCTCCTGGTTACACTCACTGCCTCCGCTGCCGTTTCCATCTCAGACCTGTCAATCCACTTGCTTGACGACCCACATGAGAGACATCAGATCATGCAGAGATATGTGAGTTAGTTTTAATGTAAGGGTGGCCTTGTATGTGTGAGTTTAAAATAAGATTGCGATGTGTTAATATTTTTGACAGGAAAGTTCACAATGTGCGAGAGCTCAACTGGATGACTAAAACTTTAGAAGACCATTTTGTAGCTTTTATACATACAACTGAAAAGTAACCAGTATGCCGAAAGTCCCTTAATTGTTCATATAGTACTCAAAATCCTTGTCCACATACTTCATATTTTCCTTCACACACAGCTAGAACAAATTTCATGCAGTCATGCATTGTATTACTGATTTAGCATATGGCTTGACACTGTGGCTTTTTTCCTTGAACCGATTGCTATGTAACACGTGTTGACATGTCCAAGTTGCAAAGACAAAGGAAAGTATTGTTTCTTTTGTGTCATGAGTCAGACTGACATGTCAAACAACAACTCCCTCACACATTTATCATCTGACTTCTGATTGTTATAAGGTCGCAATTTATTCGCCTTTTATGAACAGTCTCTTTTATTCATCCTAAACAGTTTCTTTCTTTACAAGCTAATGTGCTGAGATTTGAAGTAACATCCACCAAGATGAAGCTGTGATATGAAGTTAGAAGTGGAGAGCAGAGGAGTGGGAAATGCACAAAAGGGAAAGGAAGGAAGAAACACAGGGGCTTATAGGTCAAGGAAGGAGACGAGAAATCAGATGTCTCTTTCAGGCAGAGCTGTTTGGACTAACTGTTTGGAAAGGATGCTCACGTTGCTGGTTTGTTTCTGTCGCTGTTATTCACACCACAAGTATTGTGGGGTATTTACATCAGTCCTGTAGTGATTTGTGTTTGTTGTGAATGTATGATTAATGCATGCGGGCTTATTTATTGCAGTGTAAAATGTTTTAGCATGTTTGCCAGCTGTCAATAATTTGAGCTCAGTATAAGAGAGAGAGAGAGAGAGAGGGAGAGAAAGAAAGAGAAAGAGTGAGCCCTTAGGCCCCATCTGCTCCAGAGGCCCTCCATTCAACACAATGGTTTCAGCCTATGTCTTTGTCTTAGCCTGATTAACCCTTCGAACCCTGTCATCCTCACACCTTGGTAGAAAGAGACACACACACAACTCACACACATGCTTGCGCACTCTTTCAGTGGATTTTATTCACTGACAGCTTTGACATGGAACATTTCTTTGCGCATCAACAAAAACCCATATTTGCTTGACTTGTTTTATTAGAAAATGTAAGTTTTGTTCAAATAATGTTCAGTTTAGTTTGAGACTTCACGACAAAAAAGAGGCAAGATTTGTGTAATTGTTGCACCTATTACATTAAATTGTCTAGGAGAATTGTTGGCGCACATTTCCCATGAGTATCACGTAGTTATGTGTGCTTTTATGTGCAGGTATGCAGTGCGTGTGTTCACGTACAGTAAATAGCTGTTTGTTTGTCTTTTAGATCCTGTAGAATTTGTTCAGATTTTTGTCTTTCGGTGTGTGACTAAGCACCAACGGCGAGGCTCCACAGGCCAAAGACAGGTGCCATGACCTACAGAACCGTGCTGGTGCCTTATTGGCTAGCTGCAGGAGGTCGATCACTTTGCTCTGCGCTGCAGCACCCACCCGAGATCAGAGGGGGGAGCTCTAGGACCGAGACACACACACGCTGTGCCTCTCTTCACTCTCACAAAATGAGGGCATGGAGCGTCAGTGTGTGTGTGAGTGTGTGTGTGTGTGTAATAGGGGGCGAGAGGTAAAGGGTGAGGGTTGCACTGGGAAGGGAAGGCGTGTAAAATGAAAAGAAAAAGCTATTTCACCTCTCTCACAACTTGTGCAGACCCTGTTTTTCTGCTCGGCTGAAGGCGAGACATTTCCCTTCCTTCGCCTACCTCTTTTCCTGCCTCCCTCTCTCTCCCGCACTCGGCATCTCTGTCCTGCTCTCCCGTCAGCCTTGGTTCTTTTTCTGTCACCACTGTGGCCCTCCCATTAGATGAAGGGATGAAGAAATAGAGGGTGGAGAAAGGTAGGGGGTTGCAGATGGAGGGGCACAGTGAGGTCGGTTTGAGGACTTGAATAGTCTCTACCTATTAACATATTCCTTTTCCCCAGACTGGCTGTCTTTCAGTTGGAGAATTCAATAAAGATGTACCTTATCAAAAACCACTGATAAGACCAAGTACCACCACTAATACATAACAGTGCTGCTCAAAGCCCACTAATCTGCCCAGTGTGTGTGCGTGTGTTTGTGTGTGTGCGTGTGTGTGCAGGTGTGTGCGTGCGTGCGTGCGTGCGTGCGTGCGTGCGTGTGTGTGTGTGTGTGTAGCTGTGTGTTATTATGCTTGGGCACAATTTTACTGACTAATTTTATCAGCTTGAAATCAGCACAAGCCTGCACAAAGCATCCACTACTGCTAATCACAAACAGTGACACACACAGACAGATGCAAAAACAGTACCTGCCTGTGTCAGCTATCTAATAAAAAGATGGGGGTTGGCAGAGCAATGCAAGTACCATTCTGTCATCATCACAGCTTTAAAGAGCAGATACCTTCACAAACAACGCTGAGGCAGAGAACACAGTTGTAATCCTCTGCTTGTCCCAGCCTTCAGCAGCATGGCCCACCTTGCTCATCATGAAAACACACACACACGAGTAATTTAAGGAAGTGTGTGGGAGTGGATTGCAAAGAGGGAACATTGTTTAAAAAAAACCAAACACCTACATGTGCACACTCAGTTAAATAACCTGAATTTCTAAGAAGGCATTACTGATTTTAACTCCTAGAACTGTCCTTGTCCATTTGTCAAACACACAAACATCCACAGTATATACACAACACACCACATGTGGTCACAGTGAGGTCACTACGCTGTTTTTGGCAGGTGTTTTTTCCTCATCTCAATCTGCGACCATTGAAGAAAACAGATAATAGACACCTGAGAGCTCATTAATGTCTTTCGTATTCTAGCTGTTCTGCATTATGCTGGCTTTCTCTGTGCACATACTGTACGTCTGTCACATCTGCATGTGCCTCTGTACACTTGAATGTATGTGTGTGAATGAGTACACATAAAATTTCTGCTGGAAACTACTTTGAATGCATCTGACGGCAGAGCTATATGCAACACAGTGCAATACACCCACTTAGTGACAACTGCCTTAGATGTACCATTGCTCAACGTAACCTTTCCTTCATCCCTAATTACTGCTTCCCAGAAGTAAAGAGGGACAGATGGAGAGAGAGAGGGGAAAGGAGGAGAGATTTATGTATTATGATGGCAAAGGAGCACACACACTAATGGCTCTTAATGGGCCTGAGGTGGCCACAAGATGAGTGGATGAGAGGAGGAGGACGTGGTGACCTCCACTGAAGTGGTGGCACTTGCACAGCATACACATACACACACACACACACACACACACACACACACACACACACACACACCTGCAGTACCTGGACGGGAAGTGTGATAAGGGGCTGCAGTAGATTGTTGGATGGGCAGAGAGCAAACTTTGAGAGACTCTTGACAGACAGTGATCCTGAGCTGATGAGTAGGAGTGGGAATCGGAGGAAGTTGTTAGCGTTTGGTTTGTGTCTGAGCGTTCACAATCATTTGATCAAATGTCCCCTGAACTGAACTGGTGCTGGGCAGATGCTCTGTGTGTGTCTGTGTGAGAAATTGTTATTTGCAGCGCTGATGAAAGGTGACACACTGCAAAGATGACAGTGAGTCATAAGACTATACCAGCGTTGATTCATTTGTGTGTCTGTGCAGTGTGACAGAGATGGGAAGAAGACGTCACAGTGACAAGATGTCAATCACAGACAGGGTGGGGGTTTGTGTTATGAAAGCCAAGTCTGTCCTTCCATTTTTTTCTCTTCTCTCCTCTGTATATCCCTCCTTTTCATCTCCCTCTTATGCCCATCATTCCACCTGCATGCTGATGGGGGTGAGCATAGACGTAAATGAGGGGGGTGGGGGTTGGTCTTGGCCTCCCATCATCTCTCTTTCTCTCTACCTGTCTGTCTGTCTGTCCAGTCCATCTATTCCTGTCTATCTTTCTGATGGGGATTTGAATCCTTGTGGAGGATGGGTATGTACTCTCCACCAATCATGGATTAAGGCTGAACCCTAAATGTCCCCTCAGGGATGCTGTATGCTGGGAGGAAGGGATAAAAAGTGGAGAATTGGTTGGGCGGGGGGGTTAAAAAATATCTCTGTATCTATGTATTAAAGAAAGAATTTTGTCTCATTTTCTTTATTTAATCTCTGTGTCATTTTCATGTATCTTTTGTGTCGTATTTTCTGAAATGTTATAATACTAGTGCTGGTGCAACATCTGAATTTTGGTACAGTCCTAAAATGTCCATTTTTGATACTGTACTTTGTTTTCCTATAAAAACCTTTTTTTTTCCATTTAACAAAAGTATCCAAACATCTCAAATGTTAAATGTCTAAACAAAGACAGTCAAAAACAGTCCAAAGTTGGCAACATTTTATTTTAAATTCAGAAATGTCTGATCAAGTAAGTTAAAAAAAAAATTACAAATCTGACCAATAAAACACGATCTAAACTAGTTAAATTATGATATATATCCATAAATATCAGGTTCAATAATAAGTAAACAAGACTGTGAATCTGACCAGACATTTGAAGCTAACTTTTCCTACAATGTTTGATACTCATTGCTATAGACACATTTTCATCAGTACCAAAAAGAATTGTACAGCCTTACAGCTGGGTTATCAGCATTATGGGGTGTTCTACTGTTGAACACTAACACACTAATTAGTCAGCCAGTAGTTTGCCCTCATCTCTTCCTCTGTTGCCTCCTTCATGCCCTCTCTATGACTCTTTTTCTCCCTCTGTCCCTCTTCTTGGCTGCTCCCCAATAATCACAACAAGCAGCTGTATCTTCAGAGAAATCGTGCCTTAAAATTGAGCGTTGTCCCCTCTCTCCCTCTCTCTCTGTATTTCTCTCTTTTTCGTGCACCCCCCCCCTCTCTTTCTTTCACACACTCTCCCCTCTCATCTCCTTTAGAGAGCTTTTGGACAATGATATCGCTGGAAACAGGCAGAGTCTGACAGAGTTGGTAATAATGAATTAAGTCTGTAGCCTGGCCCTGACTCTGAAATTTAAATTATAATTACTCCTGTGGGGATGGAAGGGGTTATTGCCAGAGAGAGAGAACTAAATTGAAGTGAAGTGCATTTCCACTCTGCTTTTAAGACATGCCGACATGCTACTCAATTTGGCCTCATTGTAGGTTTTCTATGCATGTGTTTATACCTGAGTATTTTATTTGGGTGTGAACAAAAGCATGAGTTTATGATTGTGTGTGTGTGTGTGTGTGTGTGTGTGTGTGTGTGTGTGTGTGTGTGTGTGTGTGTGTGTGTGTGTGTGTGTGTGTGTGTGTGTGTGCCCCATGCCTCATGGCCCAGATCTCCACAGGTTTTCCTTTATTCGTCAGATTTCCAAACTATTTTTTACACAGTCATTCCTCTATCTCCTGCTTATTAAAACCTTGTGCATGCAGTGTTTCCCCTTCTCATTTTAGACAATCAAAGGGCCTCATGGCAACTCCTGGCTGTAAATGTAAATGTGTGTTTATGGTGTGTAAGCATGCGAGAGGGGAAAATATCAAGTGCGAATATGTAGAGTATTTGTGAGTAAGCTTGTGCATCTGACCATACATTTTTACATTTTTTTTTTCCATCTCTTGTTCGGATGTTGTGTAAACTGGATACTGTGTGTGGAGGTCAGTGTGCATATGTTTGCCTCATAACTTTGATATCACTGCTAGTCATGCTTCATCGGGGGTGGCTACTCACTACAATACCTCTATTATCACATTATCAGCCTAAAACTCTCTCTCTCCGTTTCTCTATAAAGCAAACACGGACACATTAATATTAAGATCAAATCCCATGAAAATTGTGCTTATGTGCTTTAATTTCTTGCACAAACACAGATTTTTGTAAAAATTCTCTCATTTCATATTGCATATATTTCACTTTTGTCTTTCTTCTTCTGCAAATACTAACGGTGCTATTCACACACCCTCTCAACACCCCTTTTCTTAAGCACAACATTAACAGGAAACAATTTCTGGAATGACAGTAAAAAAGTAAACAACAGCCATGATTCTCAGTTAAATTATCCAGACTGACAGTGTGCACCACTGACCATTCATTCAATATGTACGTCAAAATTGCAGCTATGTGTTAAACTGCATTCAAACTTCCACATTTTGTTCATTTTGTTGCTCTCATCATGGTCAAAATACAAAACACTGTTTCCACCAAGACACAGTTTTCTCTGTAACTGACTAAGTGACTAACTTCATTTGGACTGCTCATTGGGCAAGTTAATGGAAAAGCACAAAAACCCTTAACTTACTGTTAATTGGACCGTCTATAGTTTACAAGACAGTTTTTGGTGCATTTTCACCTCCAATTAGCCTTCTCATTTTATATTAGGAATAAATACAATGCTGAAATCTATTCAGTTTTAATATTTTCTTTGATGTTGTTCTACGTAACATATTAAAGCATTGAACTTACCTCTTGTCTATAATGACCCATCTTTGTTCTACATTTATCTGAGTACTATTTTTATATTTTTATATTTCATATTTTATGTTCTAACCTTTTACAATATATTTCTGCAAGGCTCATCTTCTTTACCAAAATCAGTAAAGTTCCATTTCATCTAAAAAGTATAAAAGTTAGGAAACATTTATAACAAGCATGAACACCTATTCAGTGAAATTAAATTCTGCCATTTGTCCTCTGTTACATTTGACTATAAATGCCAGCTCTACATTTTCAAATAAGGTCTGCTAAAGGACATATTCTACCCTTTCCTCTCTTAATGAAATGTCAGGCTATTGACCTGTCTTCCTCTTCAATGCTAATTTGCCGTCATCTTTGACCTTTAACCCCTGTTCCTGTGATGTTTCAGAGCCTGTGGAGGTCATTTCACAACCTGAAAGATGTCGGTGTGGTGCAGGTAAAGGTCATCAGGGCTGAGGGACTGATGGCAGCAGATGTCACAGGTAAGATACTGATCTTAAGTCCAAATAACAAGAGTATATCCTCATACACACTGTCAGAAGTTAGTCTCTTCATTTTTAATCCTTGTATTCATGCTCACATACTCATACAGTTAAAAATAATGTGACAAGCGTGACTAAATTTTTTGCTGTTGTTCTGCAATTTCTGTCCGAGTGAACACTACTTGAATATCTGATAGGTAATGATAACATTTACAAGAATAGTTTTTGCTTAAGTTTTGGATCTAGACTTTGAACAATTTCTGCAGCACATTTTCCTCCACCAGCCATCTGAAATAAATCTGGCCAAAGATAAAGTCAGGGTGTAATTTTGGTTTAAGGGATGATCTTCTGCGAGAATCCTAAGAGAGAGTTAAAGTCTACTTTGTGTAGGACACTAAATTTGTCTCTGCATTTTTAGAAAAGATGCAGGCTGCTCATTTGAATAATAGAGAAAAAGTACACATTTGAACCAACAAATCTCTCTCCCTCCTTCTCCCTCCTCCCGCTCTTTCTCCGCTTGCTCTCTCTGAATCCTCCATTCTCCATTAATTCTTACTTTTAATTAGGTCTACAGTGGACAGGCCTAGTTTTTCACTCTGTATTATCTAGTGGAGAGAGAAGGAAATGTGTGTGTGTGTGTGTGTGTGTGTGAGAGAGAGAGAGAGAGAGAGAGAAAGAGAGAGAGAGTCTAGTGTTTTTCTCTATGGGAAGCAGCCAAAGTCCCATTAGCCAATACAGAGTGGAGCTGTTTGATTTGGGTTATTGCGTGGAGCGACCGGAGCGACCGGAGTGCAGGGCTAATGGCTCTTGTATTTCAGTCGGAGCAGAAAGTTGCTCTGTGACCTCATTGTAGAGCTCATCATGCAGTCTGAGCTTCATGGATTCTTGTAAAAAAAATAATCAAAAGTAAAACTGTGAAAATATAATGTCTATTGGCTGTTTGTTTGCTTTTTACTTTGCCTCTGCTGGCTTGACATGGTCACAGAGAACATGTTTGATTTCAGAACAGTGTCTTTACAACCTGGGATGATTTGAAATTATTGTTAAGGTTCACTTCGCAGTAAAAGTGCAGTATATTCTGTGGTGCCCAACAGGGCTAATATTTTACATAGAAACTTCTATAGCTGAATACAAAACAATTTGAAAAAAAGTGTTGAATTCAGATTTGAAGACCCACAACAAACATGCTTTTTTTAGACTCAGCGTTGGTTTTTATATTGAAACATTTGCATTAGTTTTTGACATCATGACATGGAACCATTTTTAATTAGGGCAAGGAATAAGTTTTTACTTAAAATCTGAAACTTTAAAGTCATTGGAGAATGACTGCATTGCCTGCCATATGTGGTTTACATGGAAGACTTGGATTTCACATGCTAAAAGACAGTATACAGAAGAAGGTGTTTTGACACGGTAAACTTAAAAATACATTTCCTTTGGTGTTCACATGTGGGTTTTCACATATAACTTTTTTGTTATAGCCATAGAGATCTCAAATTTAGACAGTCCACTTATTGACCTTGTTTGAATTTATTTGTCTTACACACAAAGGAAATATTTTTCTTTTGTTCTCTAGAAAATATTTTCTCTCAGTCAGTCGAACCCTTCACAAATAGATACAGTAAGTGAACTTATACAGATAACAGACAGGCAAAGGGGCTGTTTCTAGATGGTTTATTCCGGTTCTGAGTCTGACGCTGTGTGTGTGTGTGTGTGTGTGTGTGTGTGTGTGTGTGCCACTGTCAGAAACAATAGCTCTGTAAGAGCCACATAAGAGCCCTCACTGCATGAACACCCTATTTCAACATCCCAGACCAAGAGAGGGTCAGGAGCAAGGTGAGAGAGAAACAGGCAGACAGACAAACAGACACAGAGAGAGAGAGAAAGGGGGAAGAGGTCAGTGAGAGAGAGAACGAGTTCACTGTCTCTCTCCCATTCATGCTGCCTGTCTCCTCTCCTGTCTTTTCTCCTCCTCCTCCTCCTCCTCCTCCTCTCGCTCTCCTCTCTGGCCATCTCTCTCTCTAATTGAAGTGTTTTTGTGGAGTAGCTCCTCTCCAGCCCAAGTAGGATAACTGAAAATAGTCTCTAAAACCAACAATCCCTTTTGTCTGCCAGCTCTTGTCCCTCTGAGTGGATGCTATACTGTTAGAACGTTTCAGTAGGAACACACACACATGGAAACACACACATGTGCACTTCAGTCAGTTACCAGTAAAGTATAGATTTTCAATTGACACATGGGTAAATACTGTAGATTATATTGTATAGCCTATTAAAAGTGACAAAGAAAGGACAATAAGAAATGCAACAAAAATGCAACTGATTTACCTTTTAATGTCTGTATAATAATTCATTGTGATTATAAAGGAACATGAGAGCGTGCATTCCCTCGCTAACCCCACCCTAAACCCTAGGCAATTACAGCATGCTCCCTTGTCTCCGTACTGTATTCATCCTCCACACTTATCTTGGTGCACCCTGAAATGAGTTTGAGCCCGCTCGCTGCAAACCCTCAGCCAGTGCCACAGAGACGGGACCCAGAGGGGGGAGGAGCTTGGACATTACCTGGATGATCGCTGAGTGACGCTCAAACCTGAGCGTGTAATTGGTTAAGACAGCTGCCTCTGGTGCTGGTGGCCAATAAGGTGAAAGTTCATCACCAATGACAACTGGCTCACTGCAGCAACACAGCCTGCCATGTCATTAAAAACTGAATATTAGAGAGAAAATGGGGGAGGGACGGGGTTCTGCAGAGATAATTTCCATCTCTTAATCTGGGTGATTGCATTTAAATTTAATCAGACCTGATTTGTTTATGCTATGGAAGCACTGGGATGATTAAGGAGGATTTGAAATTTTCACTACTATAAAAATACTGAATGAAAACTTCCGCCAAGATATTATTTTTACTTGTTTGCGATTTTAAAATACATTTTTGTGTGTATTCATAATGGATCCAAGGAAGAGTTTGCATTTTAATACAATACATAGTTTATGTGCAGGGCAGACAAACAAAGTGTGTATACAGAGATGCATTGAGAAGTAGGCTCTTCTGTCCATTGTGTTTTGTGTATTTTGATGTATCTTGTTTTCTATCGTAGGAGTCATAGCTGTCAATATCCACTACAAACACTCTAAATCAATAGAGCGCCACAAACAGATATGAAAGGCAACACCTACGGCTCAGCATTGATCACGGTGACATTTACTTTGCACACCCACTAAATGTCCTGCCCTTGTCACAACATTTGAAGAAAATCACACCAATCAATGACACTCGCATACAAATGCTTCCCCTGACACACGCACACAGACGGACACAAACAAGCACATACACAAATGTGACAGGGGGCTTTGAACTCAATCCCAACTTCATTGAGTCTTGTTATGCAACATTGCTGCTTTACTAACATTTCAATATTCGCAGTATTTTCCCTGGGAATTTGCGTAGGACCTATTTTTTTTACTTCCTGACCCAGCCTTTTCAAGTGATTAGCTTGAACAAACAGCTCAACGGCTCCCAACAGTTTTTGTAAAAAAATAATGATCAAAGGCTGAATTAAGAGTTTTGTTGTTTTTAGTTCATTTTGAGGCAATTGAAGGGAGGTGGGCTGGCAGGCACGGGGAGCTGGTCTCAGTCCTTTCTATGTACAAAGAAATTGAAATGTGTTAGTAAACAAATAGAGAATATATAGGACATAGTACAGTATGCCGTTCTCAGGAGGACTAAATAACTTTGAGGTTATGTTTTTTTTTTGGCATCTCAGTCTCTCTCACCCTCTCTCTACTCAATTACATAACCATAGTAAATTCTGAGTTGAAAGTTTTGTTAGAATGAATTAGCATTAATGTGTATTATAGTATTAAAGTTTTATCCTGTGGCAGTGACAGGCCACTCAAATTATTTTATGTGCTCCTTTTTAAAATTTTTAAATTTTTTTCTATTGGATAACTCTTATTATTACCGTACAATATCAAAATAAAATATAATAAATAAATAAATATAAAATATCACTTGCGTTATATTAATGAAACACCGGCAGCAATCAGCAGTGATTTTCCTTCTTTTTTTTCTCTTCGTAATAAACACGAGGTTAAATTTAAATTTTTAACAGCCAAAAAACCTTTCAATGTAAAAATGATGAGGACGTTATACTTTCTGTGCCATTCTTTCATCATTTAATTATCATGTTGTTCTTGCTTTCACTCATTTTTCTTCACGTCGTTGGACGCTACCGTCTCACCGCTTGCTTTGGAATCACTGATCATGGACGGGCTACGTTTTTCACACCCCTGCTCAGCTGTCTTTATCTGCTGCTCTGAACTTTTCTTGCCTCCAGAGCCACATCGCCCTCTGTGTTCTCGGCACCATCCATTCTTGGAGTCTTCTCTCTCTCTTTCCCTCTCCCACCCCCTCCTTGTGACTGCCCAGGGCACAGTTGTCCTGGAGCTTATCTTCTAGTTGTCGATGTTCCCAGGGCGTTGATAGAAACGGCTTGCAGCTGTTCCACTGATATACTGTTGTATAATATATACGGCATTGGGGCCAAAAGTGAAAGAATCATATTATTGCAGTTCTGATAAGTCCAGGGTATTGGAGCTGTTAGGTGGTATAAGGGGAGGATGCTATATATTATCTGTCTTAATAATATGAGGGATTGGAGAAAGACAAAAGCTGTCAGAATTTATTTAAGATTCTCACTCTCCTTGAACTTTAGTATTTACTGTATTTATATCTCTCTTTTCACTAAAAAGGTAATTCTTGTATTTTTGCTCGGCAGGTAAGAGTGACCCATTCTGTGTAGTGGAGCTGAGTAATGATCGGCTGCAGACTCACACTGTCTACAAAAACCTCAACCCAGAGTGGAACAAGGTCTTCACTTTGTGAGTAGCTGTTACAATACCTGTACCTCTGTGCACACAGACACATATAATTTGTATTTGCTGAAGTAATGAAAAACAAATTGGATTTTTTAACTGACATGTATCTTTGATTTAAAGACTGGTGAAGTCAGAGCAACAGTCTCATAAAAAAATGAAATAAAATTGAAATTAATATTTTTTTAATACATAGCATTCAACAGTTCATTTGTGTTTTGTAAAATGAATTCTGGACTGATCTGAGCAGTAAAAAAACATGTATTGATCACAGTTTATAGTGTGGAATGCTATTTTTGTCATTGAACTTTGAATTTTAAAAATATTCACAATTATTGTTAATACAGCTGCTTTTTTAATAGCGTTTTAAAATGTGTTGTATGTCAACAAGAAATCCAGGACAAGACATTAGCTTTTGTTAAAAATCAAATTTTTGCTTATTAAAAAAAATGTAAAAATCTATTTCTTCTATTTATTCTCAAGTATGGCTATAAGTAAAAATGAATACAGATCTATTTCTACATAATTTGTATATATATATATATATATATATATATAGATAGATAGATAGATAGATATAGATATATATATATAATATATAATATGTTGCACTTTTTTCCACAGCACAAACGTTTGAATTCCCAGTAATGGGACAGGTTAATTTAGTCATTCTTTGAGCGCACATCTTTCTCATAGCCTCCTTTCTATACATAACATCAGCCATCTTCTTGCTAGCCTAGTTTCACACTTTAGTTCTACTTAGCTCATGCAGTAATGTAGTGCAATATCACTAGAGCATGTTAATGGTGATTTTTAAACATTTAACTAAATGCAATAGATGGTTTTCAATTATGAGGGATTTTTTATGCCTCATATAACGTTTCAGATTTTTAACTGTTTTCTTTGTGTCTTTAATGTTTAAAGAAGCTTGTGCAAGATGTGCTAAGTTTCACACTGTTTGAGTTTGTAGCCCAAATTTTAGTATATATGTCAGTGGTGTTGTCTTTGTGTGTGGTCTAGTAATGTGAAGGACATCCACTCGGTACTCGAGGTCACTGTTTACGACGAGGACCGAGACAGAAGTGCAGATTTCCTGGGAAAAGTGGCTATTCCTTTACTAAATGTGAGTCAAAGATGGATTTCTGTGTGTGTGTGTTTTTTTCTTTTCCCTTGGGGATAATGGAGAGAACATAGAGGAACAGAAAGAATGAAAACACACAGTGGAAGATATAAAAAGCAGAGGTTATTTTTGCAACTCCACAGATGAGACTGTTATTATTTCATAAAGAGAAAGAGATGACAGGAAGGAGAAAAAATGGAATAGAGGCTGACAAAAAAGAAGAGATTGATAGGTGAGAAGAAAGAAAATGGGGGGATGAAAGATGATATGAAAATGACACTGATCGAGAGATGGAACGATGCAATTTAGAGAAAAAAGAAGGAAGAGTTTCTCATATATGTGAAAATATATAGATAGCCTCTGAAAGAACTGTGTACCTAATATATCCGTGCTCTGCTGTACAGTATGATTCCCCAGGATAGTTAATTTCTGTTTGACAGAGCCGAGCTGCAGTGGGTAATGAACAGGTACTTGTCAGAGTTGCCACAGTTGTTTTGGGTTCCCTGTCAGCACCAGCAGCTGGGGTTCAAAGGTGGCCCGGGGAGCCGATTCAGCCGGGTATTGCCAGACAGACGCCTGTCATGTCCCTCTCCCACAGATCCAAAATGGAGAACGCAAAGCCTACGCCTTGAAAAGCAAGGAGCTGACAGGGCCAACAAAAGGGGTCATCTTTCTCGAAATAGACGTGATTTTTAATGCTGTAAGTCTTTCTTTTGCTTTTTTGATTCTCCTCCCTGATTTTTTTTTTATTTTGCCCTCCACCCCCCATTATCCTCTCTCTCTCCATCCTCTCTTGTTCTCTCCAGCATCACCCCCCCCTACGCTGCTGTTGTCTTTATTCTGTTTGTCCCCCCCCCGCCTCTCCCATCTCATCTCTCGTCGTCCTCGTTCTCGTTTTTGCTTTAATTATCGAAGACTCTCCCTCAGCAGCCTTTGTTCCCCCATTCACCATCACTGTGTGTGTGCCCTATAGCGGACATCTTGCAGCTTCCTTTCCTACTCTTTCTAGCCTCTGACATGGGGCATGCTCTACGCATGTGCTGCCATGTTTTATCAGCACAGAATGTGTTAGCAAAACCTTCAAAATTATACATATATAGTCGGTCGCTAATTCATTATCCTCATCTATATCATTTTACTTATCTGGATCCTTTTAATTGACTGTCATTTCAGTCTCACCATTTGCTGTTTATGACACTGTGTGTGTTGGCTCCATCATCCAGGTGAAGGCTGGTCTCAGGACGTTGATTCCCATCGAGCAGAAGTATATCGAGGAGGAGCCCAGAGTGTCTAAACAGGTACATCAGCAGCAAACACTTATCTTCTACCACTCTGCCCCGTTTTTATCTATGTGCACCACTGTACCAGCTATTCTGCTTAACTGTCTCAAGCAAAACCAACAAGCCTGGAGAGTGGCATCTTGCAAAGCACAACAACTGTGTGGGCAAGATATAACAGGATGATTGAAGGAAAAACAGCATTTCGTTTTTCTTCCCTCCTCTCTCCCTTCTCTCTTCCCCCACCCCACATCCACTCTGAGTGGTGAATAGAAATGTCAAGCTGTCAGCTGTGGGGTGCATAAGTAGATTGGCCATCCTTATAGTTGGCCCTCTTTGCCACTGCTGCTTTGCACTTCATTGTCACGCCACTCAGTGTGGCGGCACCACAAAGGGCTGAATAGTAGGGGTTGGCCCACATCAGACATGTCATATGAGTGACCGTTTGGGCTCAGCAGTCAATTCTGCACCATGCACAGCCGAGCACAGCCGTGCCCAGCACAGCACAACACACAACACACAGCTCCCATACCACCCTTTTGTCAGCCCTCCATCTATTCCCTTCTTTCCTCACTGTTTCTGCCCTCTCTGTTGCTCTCTGTCTCACTGTCTCGGCCCACTCTATGCTTTTCTCCCATGTGCAGAATCCTTTTTTCATCTCCATTTCACCTCTGACTCACAGAGATGACCCATGTCAACGTCTCGCAATGATGATGTCACTGGCTGCTTTGGAGGGATTGCCCCATGAGGGCTCTTTTGTGTGGTAGCAGCTCCCCTGCTGTTGCTTGCTGTTTAGTGTGCAGACACACACACGCAGAAAAGAAAAGGAAAAAAAAACCCACATAAGCTGCCTCCCAAACACAAGCATTTAATTGCATTTATGACATTTGACTTAATAAATGGCTTCACCACTTTTCTAAGTATTTTTGAGGAATGACGCAAGGCACTCTTTGAAATAACTCATAAAAAATGAAATATTCTTATCAAGGCAGTTATGGCAATAATGAGCCAAGAAGAGTACAGAGTGTACATCAAGTGCATGCGCTGAGGAACGTTGAAATGGATGATTCACAGTCTTGCAGTCCTCAGGGTCTCTGTGTCCCCAGTAGGACACTATACAGTCATCCTCAGTTTGGCAACAAAAAGCTTCACATAATTATACATAGAGAAGTAGGAATCTTCCTCTCATCTAGCATCAAAGCAGCCATGCCACCCCTAACCACATGCAAATCCACCCGGAAACACACACACATATAAGTATACAGACAACAGACTTTCCTGTTGTTCTACAATAATATACTGTATACCCACAGTATACACACATTCAAACGCACACATAATTATCCAAAGAGTACAATAATGGCCTAGAATTTTTTAAACAGTGATCTGCAGAGACAGTTTGTCCTATGGGAGCACTTTCTCCTGGTGGTGACCTGATTGGGTGGCTGGCGTTCTGCGCTGCTGTCATGCTATTCCCTGAATGGTTGGCAACCCAGGGGGAGGACAGCAGTTAGCCAGTTCTTTCTCATCTCTGGCCAAATGCCTGGAGAACCCTCAGGGAGAATCCAGGGACTGTGTTGGAAATTGTTATTATTGTACTTAACTTTATCACTTAGAGAGTACATTTAAAGAAACATTGTGAGTCAGCTTGTCACACTTAAAGCAGCCATTTGTCCTATATTTTGATCCACATCCATGTATAGCAATCCAAAGAAGGAAACAGAATCATGTCCTCATCGTGTCCTCAGTGCTGTAATGCTATAATATTGAAGCAAAAGTGAGGTCAATACCACCAATTTCAAGTTGTAACTTGGAAATGCTCCAGTTAACTTTACAAAGTGACAGCTGAGTGAAGCGCTACAGGCTTTGAACCTATGATAATAAGACTTACTGACAGTATGTCTTTTTGACTAAGGTACTAATTATGAGATGTAACACATTTACTTACAAAACTGTGATGAATTCACATCTTAACTAAACATAAAGGAGAGAAAAGTGACCTCTTTAACAGTATGTTCTCACAAACTTCTAGATCAGAGAGGGACCACAGTAGCTGTGCTAATGTTTGTAGACCAATAACTTTGCTCCTGTTTTACTTTGTCTTTTAATAAGACTTTCCAAACAGTATATAAGTGCAGCTAATGTGGAAAGGTCATAAGACCCTGATATGTTTTATTGTTAGTTTTCAATGATACTCAGCAACCTGTCTCACCACACCTCAGCAGTCACCTGCATATTTACAATACCACCCATTATCAAAAGTCTTTTTTACAAACTGTCCACATGTTTACATGCTGTATATACCAATTTCAAAATGGAGTGATAGATCATGCATATATCATGTTTTTGACCTTAAGCCTTAACTTGTATAAAACATTCACTAAGTCTTTCTCTCCTTTCCAGCTGCTGTTGCGCAACTTCAACCGAGTTAGGCGTTGCATCATGTTCCTTATCAACACAGGCTGCTACATCAACAGCTGCTTCGAATGGGACTCTCCACAGAGGAGCATCTGTGCCTTTGTGGTACGTAGCTGTGTATCACAGTACCATAAATTGTAGCATATAGCTTACATATTAGCACATTTACCAGTGAAAAAAAGAGCTGAAACAGGACTCATGTATACCTTTTTCAGGAACAATTACTTTATTGCCACAAATATGATTATGCTGTATTATTATTAATTTTGTTACTTAAGTATTTAATGTTGGAGAAAGACAATTTCAGAAATATATCTAAATGTAGGTAGGCCTACTTTTTTTCATAGAAAAATTACCTCACACTTTTTGAAATTAAATAAACCCCATTCACATTTATCTGTACTATTATCATCAATAGTATTCTACGTATATTGATGCCAGTTAACATCGACACACGCACACACACACACACACACACACACACACACACACACACACACACACACACACACACACACACACACACACACACACACACACACACAGTAAGAGAGTAACATGTTCACAGAGACTGTAGGGTCATTTTTTGCTAGTATGGATCCTTCACTGGTAATTTCACACTCCAACACGAGAGATTGTTGATGTCTCAAGCACAGTTAAGTACATTCCCACACTGTAACCCCCCACTACAGACTGTTACTCACACTCTCAAATATCTTGATATGATAGTCTCGATTAACTCCTTTTTCTGGCTTTGCATTAAATGTACAAGCACACTTGGTATACACTTGGCTAGTATCTGTTTTGTTGCTGGGAAGGAGTGGAGAGTTGGTGTTGCAGCTTCTACACCATTTTAAATGAGACCCTCAGAAATCTTAGAAAACTTAGAAGATTCAACTACAATCAATTGAAGTGTGACAGGCTGTTCCTGCAGACAGTGGAAATGGCAGCCTCTCCCATCAGCCCCCTCTTCATCCTCTCTCTTGCTCCACCCTCTCTCTCCCCCCTGTCATCTGTGTCTGGTATTAAAAGGTGAAGTGTAATTGGACAGCAGAGCTATCAGTAAAAGACATTCTCCTGCAGGGCAGTGAGTGGCTGCATGGAGGTTCCTACCCTAAAGATGACAGAGCAGTCATTTAATCCTGTCTGGTTTAGTGTCCTGACTTAAGTAGCTACAGGACAGGTGGACCCGCCCTGCCCCAGCCCTTTACCATGGGAGCACTAAGTGTCTCCACAGCAGACATTAGACATTAGCAGCATTTGGCTGTCTGACACCAGTTTCATCTCTGCAGAGGCTTTAAGTGTGTGTGTGTTTGCAAAGCAGGTCACAGTGTCATCACAAGACATAGGTCAGAAGAGACACAGTATTGATCACTTAACATTTTCCCTTTGTGTGTATGAGAATGCTTGTGAATGAGCCTGGCGTGTGCGTGTATGTTTGCATTTTCTCTCGTATAAGGCTGAACTTGGCACAAGCCCTCATGTCTTACAGTATCTTTTAGAATTAAATGAAAATGTCAGACAAAAAAATGTTGAGGAATTCACACAAAACAAGGTCACTTCATAATTGGCAATCTGCATGGTGAATGGAGAGGGGAGGATGCAGCCGTGGATAGCACAGCCTCCATGTCAGCACACAAACACACGCGGGCGTGCCTTGTATAGCTCTTCACCCTTTTTGAAAACACAGCTTATAGTGCATCCATTTCTGAGTAACAGTGCCAACTATTCATATTCTCGTTGTACTCACTTAAATTCAAAGTATTCAGACGATGACAAAGGATGTATCTAGGCCAAGGACATAGCATTTTTTAGTTTATACAAAGTCTGAAATTTAGGTGTCATTGTGCTTTTCCTCTCCCTCCCCCCCTTGCTCTTTTGGGAGTCTGCTATCGTAGGAGTATGCACTTAGCTAAAAGCATCAGAGTATTTAGGGCCTCTCCTCTACACAGGTACTCCCTCTCTCCCTTCCCTTCCATTTCTTCATCCTTCTCTCATTTCTCCCTCACTTTGAGAGGCCTCTTAATCACTCATCTCTTTAAGTGGGTTTTTATGGGGGGCCATCTGGCCAAGGGGGTGCATTCATGAAGGTGTACGGCTGTGTGTGATTATGGGCATGTCTGTCTGTTCACATGTTCACGTGTGTTTCTGTCTGGCTGTCTTTCTAGTAAGATGTACACTTAACTTTCCAGCGTGGCTTTAGCTACAGAGGTGGAGTTGTGGGAAATTCGATCTATAAACTTACAAATGTGTGCACTTCTTAACTGCCAAGTAAGCCTCGGGGATATTGTGGGATATTGTGAATGCAATAGTACATCAAAATGCAGTTGTCATACTATGTCACTTCACAACATTCCCGACACGAAAGCGCTCAGAATTTTCTTCATGGTCCCTTACTCTCCTTCTGCCCAGTGCTGTAATGCCAGCCGCATGTAAACATCGCCCATCAGTGCCAGCTGTGGTTAGTGTATATGTTGTGTGTGTTTTGTATGCATGTGAGAGAAAGAGAGATATCGCATACTCTCACATGCAGCCTTTCTCTCTCTCACACCCACACTGCTGTCACCCATCCATCCCGACAGTGAATCAGCCACCGTGGCAGCTTTGCCTGAGGCGTTGGCACAATGGACGGGACTGAAGTTACCTCCTGTCCTGCATGATGGGTGGTGTCTGTGTATGTGTGTGTGTGTGTGTGTGTGTGTGTGTGTGTGTGTGTGTGTGTGTGTGTGTGGGTGAGTCGTAGTCTTCCTGTCTCGAGGTTAAGCGTCTGCTTCCTCTCTCCACACCTGCAAGCTGAGTGTGTCTCCCTTCTATCTGTCCATCCATCCCTGCTCCTCTTTATCTCTCCCTCCCCTCCCCTCCCCTCCCTTTGCCTTCCCTCCTGGAGAGTTGAGGCCATTGTGGGGCTGAGCGGTGTAGGGTTCTGTTCTCCTGCTGCTGCCAGCTCTCCCCACGGCCCCTGCAAGACAACGCTGTTATTGCCCCAGGGACCGCAGGCCTCAGCAGCTCTTCCTCCAAACAAATTTGCTGTAACTTTATCTGCAATTGGGCCCTGAATTGGGAGCAAATAGAGGCAGCTTTGTGAAGCTTGGGGAAGGGCGAGGGCAGCGAGCTGGTGGTTGTTGGGGAGGCAGGGGAAATGATACCAGGCTCTTTTATGTCAGGCAAAGTAGGACTCTTATCAGGAAGAGAGCCCAGACAAGGGAGCTACTTCTAGAGGAAACTGGAGCACCTATCACCTGCTTTGCATTTAGATAAAAATTCACCCTGCTGAAATAAAAAAGGGGAAAAAAAGCAAAGACAGGTACAGAAGCAACTATTGGAGTGTGTGTGTGTGTGAGTATATACACACACTTGCACACACACACACACACACACACAGACACACAGTGCAGAGACGCCATAGCAGTAAGTGGTACACACCACTCCAGGTCTCTTTAAATTGCTCCTTTGACTCCTCTTCAAAGAACCTGTCTAACTTTTAAAAGTTTTAAAGTCTGGAGTTCGTCTTTGCCCACAGCAAGGGACAGCTTTGAAAGATATTCTTTCACATTTTACTGCTCTCCTGATTTGCAAAATGAATGATAGTTGAAATATTTTGGCATGACTAACAGAGAATACCAAGTCAGAGTTTAATCAGCAGAGATAGAGACTCAACAGAAAATGCGTGAGGCCCTTTGTTGAGGAGTCGGAGATTCAGCTTCCGTACTTCTTATAGCTACCAGTGTGCAGTTGCAGTACTGTGGCCATAAAATGGTGGATGCTTTATTTTATTTTTCCATATTATTACAAAATGACTGGCTTTGACACATTGGTTTTAGTGATTCAGGCTGCTTTTTTATGAGATGAACAGCATTAATTGTGCTGTAAATCCATATCCTGCAGGAGTACAGCAGGGGGCAGTCTAGCACCACTGAATGATGGGAAGGTCCGGTCACAAACAGGACACAGTCTCTCTCCCTCCCTAGTTCCTTCGAACTTAACAGGACTTCTAGTTGCTATCTGGCAACACTTAGTGCCAGCATGGAAATTGATGTAAGAGAGATAAAGGGTAACTCTGAAATCCAAACTTCAGTTTCACTCCGCTGAGACAGAGCATGGGGAAAGCTAGCCTGGTGTGTGGTTAATGTAAGCCAAAGTACTGAATATTACCCTCCCACAGGGCTGCGGCTCAGAGCCGTAAGGACATGGGTTGTGTTTTGAAACAAATAATGCAAGATACAATTATCAGTGTGCGGCACTGAGTACTTGACTACATCATTTTGAATTCTCTATTTTGTCATCGTTTTTAAAATGTCTTCCTGTGTTGAGGGGATTTCTTAATAATAAGAGAAAGCATCAAAGATTATAACAAAATGAAAAAAATGAAAATGAAATCCCAAAAAAAAAACTACAGAGACTTGTCAGAATAAGTTAATTTATTATATTTGTGTATGGGTATTTTACCCAAAATATTACAAATTATACTGCCATGGTTTTGCTTTGTTCATGTGTGTGATTGTCTGTTTTAATTATACGTCTCATTTGTATTTCAACTTGTGCTCAGATGTGAAGTTTGCCCAGTTCAAATGTAGCCTTTTACTGCGTTTGAAAAGGTTTAGCAGTTTTGACAATCTGGAAAATATTATTTTACTTTGTTTTGTGACAAGTGAATAGTTTAGTTTCTTAGACATTGGACATCACCAAAGACTTGTTGAAGCACGGATCATTTTAAAATAAATTATGATACATTTTAATAAAAAAAAGACTTGGTGTATAAAGGTAAATTGTTATTTTGTTATTGCTGACTTTTATTTTTTCACAACATCGAGTAGTTTTGGTGACAAAATCAAATGTCCACCATAGACCAAGTACACTAAACTAACTCTTCACACAGCCTGTCTTTGGCAGTTTAGATAATCATTGACAATATATTCTACGATGGTAGCATGACAATGAGAATCAGAGGAAAATACTCCTTTTTGTTTTCGGACAAATATAAGTTACACATTTATTTGCATCGTTACTCTGCTGTTTAATGCTCCCAAAACTAAATTTGAGAGTTTGCATAATATAAATAATACAGATGCCTATATACCGAGAGACCAACACACTGACGGAGTTATATTTTTACATTACCACACCAGTAAGAATTCAGCAGTACTAAACAGACAACCAAGAGTGGACCACGGTGAGCTTTCCTCTGTATGCGTTGTCAGATATTCACTATGAACCGTCACCGACCACTATAGAGTGCGTCTCTGACCTCACAGAGTCATCTACAAATTATTCCCATAGACTACATCTGGAGCTTCATTTAGCATTTTCCCCGTCTTTTTCCCTGCGATCCTTCATGTTTTCATTGTTGTTGTTTTTTTTCTTCTCTGGCTTTTTTTGGTCACTGACATCGACAGAAGGCTCCTTCCCACTCCCTCTTCCCCAGGCGAAGAGCCTGCTATCTGGTGTAGCAAGCAATGGGGGGTGGCTGTGATCGCCCAGTCCTGGTGGAAAGGTCCATGCATCGCAGGGCCCCTATTACCCAGCTGGGGGATATGGAGAGAGGGCAGAGCTGGCCACTGCTGAGCCTGGGTGTCCGGTTCCTCTAGCTGCCAGTCAAAACTTCGCCCTTAGCTACTATAACCAAATTGAGGAGGAATGAAGGGGGATGAGAGGTTAAACAACCTCAGGCATATGGTGAAGAAAGTGAGATTTTAAGGTTTCATATAAACATCAGGACAGTGAGTGAATTATTTTGTCCGTTGTATGATAACAATACAATGAGCGGTTAGGGATCAAGACTGTAAATACATTAACTATGCAATATATATATAACTCTAGGTTATATTTATAGCACAGTATTTGAAAGGAGCAGTGCGTGTGTCTGCATAAAGATGTTTGTAAGTGTGCAGTTATTTATAGCATCTACCAGAATAGGTTTAAAACAAGTGAGCTCCTTTGTTTGTTAGACTGAAGTCATGTTTCTTCACCTCTATTGCACATTGTTTAATAAGAGATTATTCCAATGTTTATCAGTGTTACAGATCATACAGATATGTGAATTATAATAATGTGTATTGAGATGGATAATTTAAGATTGGTAACATTTTGTGGAGAAAATGTGTGTGTGAACATTTGTTATGTTATGTTTGTCTGTGTGCGTGTTTCAGTTGCTGAGCTTTCACGGTCCAAACAACTTTTTAGGATGAATGAAGGGAAATGGTTTGTGTTGCTTATTAGTTTACAAATATGAATTATTGAACAGTTTCTTTCTAATACTCCTACACAGCTGTATCAGAGAAAGAGTCTGTGTTTGTGAGAAAGTGATGTTGAGCCTGAGAGAGTCAGAAAACAATTTTGATCCTTTTGGGAGATTTTGTTATTGCACCAAGGCCATTCAGGTTTATTTGAAGATAAAATTTTGCTGTGAGCATTATGCAAATGCACTGGTCATTACTAATGTTTAATTTATGTCTCTTTTTGGTTTGTACACTCAGTGTCTGTTAGTTAATTTTATATGAACTTATTGTTCTGTTCAAAAGTATGAATATGAGCCTTTCAAACTTTACTATGTGAGAAGGAGAAAAGTTGAGAAAATTGAATTGTTTAATTGCGCTGTTATTGTGAGGAGTTTTTTGCATTGATATTCAGATGCACGTGTTAGTGTGTGTGTGTGGGTGAAAGGAATATGAAATACTGACAGCACAGTGTGCGCTCGTGTTTGCAGTTTAGTGACCGACTGGCTCCACTACATTAACAGCAAATGTGGATATACAGCCTTGAGTGGCATATTCACATTAACCTTACACTGTAAACATAATGAAAAGCTTGATTTTTTCTTATCCTCTCGTCTTTATCTCTCTGTCTCTATCCCTCATACATATATACACACACATGCATAAACAAACACACACATAAACAAATAAAACAATTTGATTATCATCAAAACCATCAAAACTGACTGTTAAACAGGGATGCATTTCCATATGGAGAGTAATTAATTTTAAATCTTTTGTCATATTTGAAATAATGGATTTCTTGTACTTGAATTTGATAAATACGATTTGCTAGAAAAGATTGAGCATTAAGCATGGTTTGCATTTTCAGAATTTCTTATAATTGCTGCTGAGGTTTTATCAACCATGAAGAATCTCTGTATACCTAAACACGAATTTATTAGAAAACAATAGAATATTTTAAATATACTATTGTTCTATTTGTTTCTGACAGATGGGATACACAATATCCCATCTACCATCTTAACTTTTTAGCAACAATTGACACAATACTGTCATAATATATCAAGCTTCCAATATTAGCAATTTTACTTTCCCACAGATATCTTCTCCCAACCACCGCAATAATCCGCTGTCAGAGGCTAAAGAGCCCTGCCAAAACCAGAATACACGGTTTTAGGAAAGGTTAATTTTCAGATGGTACTTTGCTTGTTTGGTGATGAGAGGGGAGGTATAAAGGTTATGGTTTTGGCAGATGGGTGCAGAGAAGGTTAGAGATGGGGCATACGAGTCTTTTGGGGTAAGAGAGAGGGTATTGGGTCTTGGAGTGACAGGGTTAGGGACTCAGGGTGTGGGATGTGTGAGGTCAGATGCTGGGGTTTGGGCTTGAGTATGGAAGGGTCAGCATTGATGTGCTGCGGCTGAAACGGTACATGACCTCAACCTCTGGGATGATTGGCATGGAGGAAAGAGGCTCTGACGGCTTGTGCTCATTCTCCTCATCGTCCTCCTCCTCAGCTGAAGGCCCAGAAAGCCTCGAGGGTCAGGATATTGAACCTAGGCTCACCAACACCAGGCCTGTACCTTTGTTGAAGCACAGCCTTATTTTTACGCTTTGTTCCATGGTGGTTATGACTCTGCATATGAATGTGTTTGAATGCGTGTTGTTTCCAGTCGCACATATGGTCGCCGTACGTTCTAAGAAGTTTGCCGCATGAGGGTCAATGTGGGGTCTTGAATGTATACATTCTTATCCCACACTGTTCTCACTTTTTTGTTGTCGCTTTTGTTTTGCTGACAGTTTTGTCTTTTTCTCTTTCATCAGCTTTTTGTCATCGTCGTTTGGAACTTTGAACTCTATATGATTCCTCTGGCTTTGCTGCTGCCTTTGGCCTGGAACTACATTCTTATTGTGTCGGGGAAGGATACCAGGCAAGATGTGGTGAGTAACCCAATTGCTTCATGATATCCTTCCGCCTTTCTTTCATTTCACTGTAAAAGCCTCTTTCCATAGACAATGAAGGGTTAAAACTCAGGCACCATTGTTTTATGGAGACATTGCGCTCTTGTTTTATTTATGACATAAATCACATTTACATACATTTCATTCCTCTGATACTAGACTTAATACAAACAATACATATTTGTGATGTAAAAAATGTGACGTAATTATAATCAGTATAGGTGTACAGATGAGTAAGAAAGCAAAATACTTTTATACAAACTCATTTAAAATATACTTTATGATTAAATTGCAGTTGTAAAGTTTGAGCAAATTGGAATTTAATTTTTAAAAAATCTCTCTGCTGAATTTTTTTAAAATAACGCCATCTGTCCCTTGAGGTGCTGCATTCTCAGTGCAAGCTTACATTTCTCACTTTGCCTTCTTTCAGGCAAAGAAAGGGAGAAATAATAGGCTGTCACCTTGAGCTACGTTACGCCACTTACCTGGTAGTATATTTGTTTAATTCATTTATTTTTATCTCTTATACCAATTAAATGATGTCAAAGCAATGTCATGGAGAAACAGACATGTTTTAATCATGGCCAGGCACATTTGGAGAGTAGAGAGTGAAAACGAGAGAGAGAGCTGGACTATGGAGTGAGCGTGAACAATGAAGTGATTAATTTTAATAAGTGCCTTTTTCCAGGACTCAGCTGGAAATAACCAGTGAACAGACATCAGATTTTTTTTTTACAGTCTCTCACCTTCTATACGTGTATATTTATCTCTTCATAAGGATTCTTTGAGTTAGATTGGATTGGATTTGAAAGAGATATTAAATTCAGTCAGTGCAATGAACCAAATCTCAGTGCTGTTTGTGATTGTAATATTACACATAAAAATGGAATTAGTTGCGAATAGTACATACCTTACAACCAAGATTTATTTGTTAAGTCTTCAGAACTAAGCTTCTCTGTTTATAAGCCTCTATTTCAATATTAGAAAAAGTTGACGATAAAATCAGCAAAATACAGGCCATAAGAGATAAATGCAAGCCATATGTTATTTAACAATAACCTGGTGGTTATACAGTAGGTTGTGGTACATACTTAGAATTTAGGGTATTTAAAACGGATATATTCACTTAAGTCAAGAATTGAATGTTAGTAATTGTAAGTAGGTTCACAGACCAAATAAAACCCCTAATTTGTGAATGACAAACTTCAATTTCAGAGGACACTTTTCCCCGCCTGTAGATGGCGACATTGCTTGACAAAAAAAAATCGCATATGACTTAAGTCAAAATCAGGCATGAGGATTTGTTCCCCTACCTGCTGCTTGTATTTATCCAGACCTAATGATATTCTTTTCCCATGCACCTACTAATTATATTGAGGCAACAAAGGTTACATATTCTCAAAATGTGCCTCTCACTTCACATACAAGTAAGTACATGTAACTCCCACTTAATGTAGAATGGCTTTCCTCTCCTTCTTGAAAGGGACTATTGTGTGTCAAGCACCTCAGAAATTGGTTGGAACACTAAGACATGTTGATACTGTTGATTCTCGTATGACAAGTGCCTTTTAGTCCGACAATCCTGTTCTGCTCCGTTCCATAAAGTTGTTCTATGCTCAGAGACATGAGGAGATATGGACACTTATTACTGTACTGTCATAGGATCTTTAATTTCACTGTTTTTAATATCTGATGATGTCTTAGTAGCACTAAGCATGTGTACTTCCACATTTAGACCAGGAATCCTTGACATATTTTTGACTTATTTTAACTTTGTTATGATGGAAAACAGTACCATTTAAAACCGTTGCCACCGACTATAACTAAAGGTATTTACTTTAATATTTTAGTTTAATTTCTTGTAGCTCATCTTGTAGTTAGTCTTTTGTATTTCTTGCCCAGTTACAGTCCAAGCTGAAGGATGTTTTTTTGTCTCTGAAGGTTGCTTCAATATCATCATCTTCAGAGTGTGGTTTGAGGGTGTGTGTTTGAATTAAAGGGATGAATCTGCTGAGGACACTGGGCTGAATAAATCACCAATGCCAGGAAAGTTTTTTTTTTTTGTTTTTTTTTAGCCATGAGGGCAATGCTTAAGAGTTTCATATCTGACCTTCTTTCAATTAAATGTCTCCACTGCCTAATATGAGCACAGTCAGCAATGGTTTTAAATGAGTCTACTGTGTACTTCTTACAGTTCAACAGTCTTGATATATTTGGATTGGAGTGTCAGCGCTGGTGTTGGCTTGTGGTACAGTATGTTGAGAAGTTGGTTTGGGCTGGTGGTGAGATAGTCGGAGGCAAAGGCAATGCAGTACAAGAGAATGGGATAGCAGTAGCATATATGTACTGTAAGTGAATATGCAGGTGTCTGCATGATGCATGAATACTGAATACTGTGTGGGTCATGATGGTAGTGCTGTCTGATGTAGGCTGGTATGTTCTCTTTTATTACAACCAAAGTGTAGAACTACAGCTCATGCAAACGAACACAAAGACATTTGCATCGGTTACTCATCACCCCACACACTGTTTGTGGGGTACTTCCATGTGAGGGGCAAAATACAGTCGTTTGCACATAGAGATTTGTATCTAATGTGCGCATTTATGTATGCATACACGAGCAATATAACAATATATCCGATGAAAGTGGGATTAATTCTCAAAGATTAGCACCATTAATGCTCCTTTTCTTGCCACTGTGACAGTTGTGCTGAACAGTACAGAGCAGCACGGGTGACACAAAGAAGATTCTCTGAGACTCATCGTCTCATTTGTCTCAGCGTTGCAGTCTTACTGCCTCAGGATCGGTGAATGTGATGAACCCTCTCTCCTTCCTCCATCATCAACTCTCTGCCCTCTTCAGTCGTGACATTACTATCCTATGTCAAATTGGAATGCATACAGTAAAAGTAACGTGCTATGTTTTAAGCATTTGTTATTTTCAGGCATTTGTGTTTGCAAATGTTGTACACACACACACACACACACACACACACACACACACACACACACACACACTCTAATACACACATTCAGACACAAGTATCCCCAGAGTCCTGTCCCTGTTTGTTTTCAGACAGAGTTTCCCAATCTACGGTGATGCAGGGGGGGGGGTGGGTACAGCAACAGCATATACAGTATCTGCGTTCTGTGCTTCCTCTCCCGATCCCCATGATTCCTCTTCCGAGTGTTTATCAAGCTGAAGTCATGAACAACTCACTGTTTCCCTCTCACACTTGGCAGAGAACAGAGACAATAGAAAAGAAAACAAGAGAAAAAAGGCTTTCTAATTACTTTAAATAACACACCAAATTAAAGCATTGTGCTGAGCCGAGCAAGGGTCAGCATCCGGAGCACTGCGGCTTTCCAGCAGTCTGGGGCGAGGGTAATGCCAAAGGAATCTCTGCTGAACTCACTCTGAAGGGTGAAAGAGAGAGAGAGAGAGAGAGAGAGGGATAGGCTGGGGGAAGAAAGAAAGAAAACAAAAAAGTATACACTTGAGTACAGACTTCCTAATGAAGTGAAGGGCCTTGCTTCATCTGATGGGTTCAATGTGGGGATCCTTCTCCGATTTTGCACCACAACCACAGTCCTTAACCCTGTCTATAACAAATAAAAAAACACTGTGTTCTCTACACGCTATAATTCACCACTCAGGGTCACTGACTGTTGTGTGGTTACATGCTGCTTTGCAAACAGATCCCGGATCAGAGCTCCTTACCCATGCCCCAACCTTGACCGGTACCTGCTAAGCAGTCGGAGCGTCCTCAGAACAGCGATTAAAGGAGGCAATGCACCAGCAAGGTCACCGACCTCGTCTCTTATCATGTAGCACTCTGACCCGTGAACCCTGACTCGTCAACACTGTTAGCTGACCTTTGTGTCATGCTGTAACATGCTCAGTGAAATAAAAAAACAAAGAAGAGGTCCTTTTATGCTTTTGAATATATGCAGAGGATGATACTGCTTTTACTTTTACATTCATAGCTGATAATGTACTATAAAGGAAAGCCCATCCTGTCTTTCTGCATTTGTGTCCCCTAATGTTGGGAGGTGGAGGAGCACTGTAATGATATGACCATCTCATCTCCATCCCAATCTTGTTTTAAAACCTGGAAAAGTTTGGGGCTTAGATCCATCCCAAGCCTGTTGCAAAGGAAGCTGCCACTAGGCTGGGCTCAGTCAATTAGAGGACAGGCGGGTCTGCTGCAAGAGAAAAAGGCTGCAAGGTGCATGTTTACGCATGTGTGTGTCTTTTCCTAAAAGTGTGTCGTATTCATAGGTGTGCCTCCTTGCATGTGTGTATATGATCGGCGTTGAGATAAACCAGCAGGGACACATCCCAATAGAAATCCTCCCTTGCAGGTCTGTTGGCCCAGAAAGGCCTTTACCAGATGTTATGAGGGTGTTCATTTCAGTGCAGGCTGTCGTAGAGGGCATATACGAAACATGGTGATGTCTCTTTCTACCACAGGATGATGGGCAATTAGGCCTCGTCACACTGGAGGACCATCCTCTTTATCCCATACTTCAGACCATTACATAGATTAACCCACTGGATCTGCCTACCCTTTACAGAAGTGAAGACCTTAATGGCCTGAAAATTCTTCACACTTAGAGACATGCTTCCAGTGACGAGGTAGAGCTCACTACTTTCAACCCACTCTACATCCTAAGTTAGAGCATTTCCATAAAAACAAATATAGAGTTTAATCTCCCTGATAGAGCTAAGTCATCCTTAAAAATAAAATAATTGAGAAAGGTTATCTACTGATTTTGTCATTTTGTATTTGTTTAAATCCATGTAGTTCTACTTGTACAAGTCATAATTTAATCTTTACTTTCTTGACTATGAAATACTCAGTATGACAGCCGTATACTGTTCATTAATGTAAATAGAATCGGGTCTATTTCCGAGATGGCAATAGTGTTTGATTTTATTTGAATATTGTATTTCACTGCCAGTTTTATCTATTCTATTTTCTCCCTGATTTTGTCTCTCAAAAAAACTTTTCTGTGTCTCTAAACACACTGTGCCATGACATCTGCCCTCATTAAGAGACACACACAACACAGGTAGAGAGGAGTAAATATTAGGAAAGCTGGAAGGGAAAGAGGAAACGCTGCCTATTATACCTCTGGAAAGAAAAGGAGAACGAGAAAAGGAGATGGAGTGGGAGCAGGAGACAGAAAAAGTAAGAGAGGCATTCGCAGAGACAGAGGCAGAGGAAAGCAGCGGTGGATGGCAGGCACTCCTCAGTGCGGAGTCAGACATGGCAGTTGGTGACAGGTGACAAAATCAAAAGGTCATGTCACTTTTAACTGGGAGCGCCTGTGCCCCGCTGATTTCCCCCGTGCCACCCCGGCATCACCACGCTCATCTCTGCTCATCTCTGCTCCTCTCTGCTCCTCTCTGCTCCGCTCGCTGTCTCTCTGTCTCTGCTAAACAGGCAGATAGGATGGCAGGCTGGCAGGCAGAAAGACAGGCGACGGGCATAGTTTGAAACGGGACGGGAGCATCGGGAGCATCAGGAATGCCACTGCGGAATCCTCCCAGCCTCCCTTTCATCATGTTGTCTCTCCTTCTCTTCCTTTCCCTCCATTTGTCTAACTCCATTCATCACACTGAACCTTTGTAACTGTCTGTGCTCTTTGCTAACAACGTCAGAAGCTCAAGGTGTCTGCCTCAGCGCTAGTTGTTGTTGTTTTGTATATACAGTACACTCGCTGTAGCTGTTTGCAAGTTTTTCAGTTTAAACCTTGAGCTTAAGCCTACAGATGTGCGTTAGTTTGTGTGCAATAGTTTGCACATCAAGTATGTAGAACTCTCGCCCTCTTTTCCACAACTGATATAAAAAACAATAAAACAAGACAGTATCATCTATCTGAGAAGGACAAACATTGTATCTCTGAATTTACTGTATTTACTGACTGTCTCAACAATTCTGGTGGAACATGAGAAATTGTGATTTCCTCTGAATAGCTGCTGAATCTCTGGCTAAACATACTTGCTGATTTGTGATCAAATAAGCAAAAAGTTAATTAAGTTAGCAATGTTTACATAACTATCCTGCAACTCTATATTTTCCAGTGCTCAGAGATTTGGTGTTGCTTTCATGAATATGGAGCCGCCCTTCTCACCCCATTCCCCGCCTCCAGCTCTGGTAGCACCCTGGCCTCACCCCTATCTAGCCCCCTGCTGGGTGAGCCCTGGCTGGGGCAGTGCAGATGGAAGGGCCCCCCTCTGAGGGCCACGGCTCTGACAGCTTGTGAAGGGCCTGTGAGGGTCAGCAAGGCTCAACCAGCAACCCTTATCAGACACACAGACCTCCCCCAGTCTGCAGAAACTGTGGTGTAGGCAATATACACACACACACACACACACACACACACACACACACACACACACACACACACACATAGACATCCACTCATGGACAGTGCATACCAAGTAGGGCCTTGAGATCCCCCAGCTAGCCAGTCGGCCAAACCTCAGCAGCTGGAGAGGTTAAAACCCCCTCACGTATCAAAGAGGAAGAGCAGCAGGAGGATAGAAGGAGGGAGGGATAGAGGAATGGGAGAAAAAAGGAGGAGAAAGTATATCTTCATGTTCGCTGGGATGTCTGCCTCGGCATCAATTCCCCCTGCGGCTGTCATTGGGAAGGTTAGGAGGGGAGATAGTGCAACTCAGCCTGGCCAGGGAGAGAGTGGAGAGAGTATAGAGGCATTATAGACGAAGGGTGAAAGTAATGTGGCTACTAGTTCAGGTAGTAGATTTTTACTTTGCCTCTGTGGAATATAATCGAGTGTGTGTTTGTGCTTGTGTGTGTGTGTGTGTGTGTGTGTGTGTGTTGGGCGGGTTGGCGTGTGTGTGGGTGTGTGAGGGTGTGTTTGTGCACTTGTTTCATTGATTCAGACAGGATCTGTTCTGCTTCACATCCACGAAACTCGCATCCATCCACTCAAAGTGCAGTTTTTTTGTTCCCCGACTTGTCAAGTTAGGTTTAAAGTCTCCCGTATGTCCCCATACAGTGTAGTTATATGAAAATGGATAAGCATGTCAAGTTAATTAGTTAGCATTTCTTAACTCTTGGGATTTAATGCTTGCAATGAATTTTCCATATTTCTAAACCAGATTTTTCCTTGCCTGTAACCCCAGTTTAAAACTTGTTGTGGCTCTCGCTTAGGTAAGGGCTGAGTTCTATAAGGTACAACCATACTGCTATTCCTCCCACTTCAAACTCAGAGTTTACTTTGTTTGAGTGGAGGATGTAAGAAGGATACAACTGGGCATGAATTAAGACGGCCAGTTATAAATTGAAGATACTGTGCTCCAGATACTGCACAGCGACAAATGCTGAATCACCTTAACTATCGCAGTCACCATAACACTACAGAGCCATGAGACTGTCTTGTAAGCTGAAGGTCATAGTGATGATCCCTTTGTGACCCTGAGAGTGTCCTCTCTGTCCTTGAAGAGGCACTAGGGGTGCTGTTGTGCCACTGACAGTGTGCAAGAAGCTTCCTGTGGAGGCAAAAGGAGAATATAAAATATTTCCTCTCAGGAATCAATAGGTTATCATAAATTGTCTACCTGATAGACAGTTCTTAATTTTTTTGTTTGCTATACTCTTCTATGCAGAGTAGTGCACATTTTTTTCAGAGTAAAGACAATGTTTTTTCCCATTAATTTTATTTAACAGCACTTATTCCTTCACGGACAGTTTTTGCATTGATGGGAAAAACAGTGAGAAAGGCAAAATCAGAGTGATGTAGCAGAGTTTGTGCTGGGACCTGAGCCAACGCAACAGAAACTTAATTCTTGCAAATGGGTTTTTAGGTTTTTAGGCTTTTTAGGTTTAAGCCACTAAGGCCAAACAGATGAATTCATACTTTCATAGCTGTTTGAACTCTCAATGTCCTTGTACTCACTTATATTCTTTGTGTGTATTTTATATTATCACCATCTTTGTATGTATTTATGGGGCACAGTGTAATCTATAAGAGTAGCATGCATCATCCCTGTATCATTTGAATAGGTCTGAATATGTTAATCCCCACCTCAGTAGATATTGAATTGACTGGAGCAGCTCTGCAGGCAATGTGAGCTCGACACGATCCCGTCGACAGCAAGGCTTTGATGCTGCCGTGCTGTAATGATAGTAATTCAAACAACATGATAATGGGGGGATAAGCAGACAAATGATATCATACACCAAACAGGTCTTAGAAAGAGAGAAAGAATGAGGCAAATAGAGAGAGAGGTAGAGGGAGAGAAAGAAAAAAGATGTTTGGAATTCATTGGCTGCACTGAGGTAATTTATATCCTCCCTTACTGAGACAGTAGCTTCAGTATGCGCATTTAGCCGTGGCAATCTTCAGGGCAGATGACATGTTCCATGTCTTTTTATTTATTAATTTTACACTGTGTCTCATTGCAGGAAACATGACTTCTCTCTGTAACCAGAGGCGATAGAAGGGAGAGAGCAGAGCGGAGAGCAGAGGGAGACAAACGACTCTATCATTCTCTCTGTCTCTCTAGGTCATGCTTCTCCAGCTAGCTCACGCTCATTCCCTTTGTTTAAAGTTTGGAGTGTGTGCCAGGCATGCCCTAGTAAAGCCTCTGTGTGGAGGAATCCATTATGTTTGTATTTTGGCATGGGTGAAAGGATTTGGGAGGAACCATGATGACTTTATAAACAGTTATAGTCCATTTGTTTAGAGATACCAGAAGGCTTTCATTTTACAGTATCGTGTCTACATCTTTTGCCTCGGCTGAGCACAAGAATTCCCTCTCTGGTATTTGTATAGTGTAGTAGTGAATGTATTCTATATCAGTAAAGAGATTGTGAACTGTGAACAGTCAAGCTTATTTGTCTAGACAGTGATGGAGTCTAAGTGAACTGGGAATAACCAGTTGCTATACAGTCAGGCAGTTAAAACGAGGAGTGCCATGCATACATGCACGACACTTTGCCCTAGTGACTCTGAGCTATTGATAGAACACACGCACAAACACACACAAGCACTATTGACTCTACCCTCTCAACTCTGCTGTTCTGAACTCCTCTTTGTTTGTGTGGGAAGCTGCATTTCCATAAGAGGCTTATGTCAGCCGCCACATAGTTTCTCCCCTTATTCCAATGATAAACAAAAAGGACAAAAGCTATTGTATTGTTAAGTAATGATTTTTGGATTTCTCCAAACTAGTTTGTGGCATTCTGGAGGTGGTTAGGGGGTTATGGTGATGTCGAGGCTGGGCAAAGGTTTCCGGGGGTTTTGGGGTTGGGGCTGGTAATGTAATACAACAATGAGAGCAGATGAATGCTGAGGTTGACAGCTGTAAGGCTTATGATATGGGTGTTTGTTTATGTAAATTGGGAGTAACAATATGACCTTGTAGCTTTGATGTGTGATTGACAGAAAGAGGGTGGATAGGATGCATCAGTGATCTGTGTGTTTTTGCTTTGGCAGCGTCACGTGAACTCGTGCATGTTCACAAAGACACATAATGACTCAAGTACTCAAGTATCACTGAACAGTAATCAGATATAGTATCACTAAACACAGTTGCCAAAGCTGAACATGTTGGTTCAGGGATTTCTATATATGCCAAGACATTTGTCTATTCTCTTGCTTTCACATACAGATAAAGGTCTGAGCTGTCTGGGATGGACTGCATTTTCTATCAAGACATTTTTCTAGCACATTTCACTGCCTCATAATGTTAATGTAAACTTCTGTCAATGAATAGGAAAGGTTACAACTTGCATGTACCATTGTTATGTTGTACAGTATATATATCCATATGTGCCTCTGAGTTTGTGGTGCTGACATTGTGCACGAATATGTCATTTTTTCTTTGTGTTGTACAGTATGTATCATGGTATCTTGGGGCTTCAGAGCTACACCAGCTCCTGTTTCATTGGTTGTGGCCCACTGAAGCACATAGTTGCTGTTCTTTGTGACTTGCTCTCTGTGCTGCAGGCGTTCTTCTCTCTTCTCTCATGGAGCATCATTCTGTGAGAGGATGTGAAACGATAGATAGATGAATGTGGAGAAATTGGGAGGTAGAGGTTGGAGACGCGTGCAAAGGTTAAAGAGGTCAGAAGGGGCCGAGCACAATCAGAAGAAGAGTTCTGCTGTCTCGTCCTGCTGAATGGTATAAGATTTGAATGCTTTTGTGCAATGCGATTTGACTGGATGAATAGGCTTTAATCCTCAGCCCGTTGAAATTCAAAGCCAGAGCATTTGCTTACATTTCCAGAAGTGTCAACACATTTGAACAACAGAATGTTTCTAAAATTAAATTCTAATTCAAAACCATTCTGAAGCTCATGACATATTTGCACACACTAGTCCAATAGTTGTGCTATCTGCATACTCATTAACAAACTCTTGCCAGACATAACCATAACCAATCAGCTTTAATATGCCTCTTTGGCTGTTCTGATGACGTTAACCCTGTGTTATCTAATGTTTATCTGTACTACAGCTGTTGCATAAACGTTTTTATTTCTCATCTTCTTTTTTCTCTTTCCTCTGTTGCAACTGTCAGCAAGCAGTGGAGGACCTGCTGGAGGACGAGGATGAGGATTTTGACAAAGATGACAAGGTAATTATGTCTTGTGTCAGTGATGCACTGACACACAAACACATACACCCACATAGGCGCAATGCCTCAGGAGGGGTTGACACTGCTTCACAGACCGGAAACACAAACAGACAAACAAAATGACTCCATCTTCCCCTCCCATCTCCTCCCCTGTTCAGTTATTCCTGGGGCACAAACACATGTACAAAGCTTGTACATGTGTTTTTAACCTTTTTAACCTTCTGAAAAGTTTTCTCGGAAGGTGTATACACAGCACATTCCTCACCGTTCTTCCCTGTGATTTGCTTTACTTTGGTCTTTTACCGCAGTTTGGTGAACAATCCTTATTTTTCCCCTAATATAACACGTAGTCGAATTTACGTTACTAACATTGTTCTTTTGCTTCCTGAGAACATGCACCCATATAAAGTTATTAGTTAGCTATTTAGGTTCATTCACTGCTTCTTTATGTCCCAGTAAAACAGCATCTGGGCTTGTCCAGACACTATCAGGTAACAACAGGTGGCTGCTTTACTGCCTCTGCTCGTTTACACTAGAGGAACAGCTACTGAAACAAATGCCAGTGGATAGGATACAGTACCTTGTCAATGTTCCACTCGGGAACGGTAACTGGAATGGTACAGCTCTTTATCCACCTACTGTGTTGTCTGGATTTTGGTGAGGCAAAGAATAATTTTCTGTTCTATACTCCAGTCTGATTAGACTCTAGCAGAGTTAAAGAAGGACAAAATCATAACTTGAGCTTTTAAGTGAAGTCCAAATCTTTCACTGTGAAAACCGTAAATTACTGTGACTGCACAATCTGGAATCTCAAATTACTTGAGCTGATACTCGATGCCTTACAGCTGCACTCCAGCAATAAGAAAGTTAGTAGGCTAAGATTTGATAATTTGCGTGATCTGATTTGGTAATCTTTTCGAAGCAAAACAATTACCATTGCTGTTCGCAATGGTAATTGTGAAGCCCTTTTACCAGGAAATTTGATACCTGAAAATCATTTTGCCTGAGGACACTCTGTATGCTGAATTTACTTATGCAACTGCAACCTCGCTACAACCTCTCCTTAAGGGTTGGAAGTGCAAGTAGGCAACAAAAGGGTTTAAAAAAAACACATTTATAGTGCAGATGGTCAAATAGTCATCCCACCAGCAAGTCAGCCAGTCAGGCAATCAGCCGGCCAGGCAGCCAGTTGGGCGATGAGCACACAAAGATACGTGAGCATTACATCCCCTCCCACAGTGTTGCAGAGGCAAAGTTTCATGGCTGTGAAGTTCCAAGGCTGAAATGCACAGGGGGCCACTGACTGAAGATATGCACCAGTCAACCTTGAACCATTTCTTTTTTTTTTTTTTACCTCTTCTTTATGTCTGCCCTCCATCACCGCATTTGCTACCTCTTCTCAGGGAAAAAATAAAAATACAGGCATTTGAAAAGCTACAGATTATATGAAATACATTTTGGACTTTCATATTGAAATGAGGTGCAGCAGCAGCTTGCGAGGCCTCCGTCAGATTTTGTGCCAAACTGATTATTCCACATAAGAAGGCCTTGCTCTCTGTGCTCACACAGGGCTGGGATGCTGGATAGCACAGCCGCCACAAAGGCTACAATTTACCAACTCTGGCTTCATACATTTTGATCTATTGCCCCCCTCAACTGTTAGCATTTCATTTGAGCTGTAGGGAAGTTGAAAGGGGGGCATTTTCTTTTTTCTTCACATACATCTCTCTCCCCTCCCACTCTCCTTCTACCCTTCCCTCAATCGTCTCTTTCCCTGCCTTTTTTTTTTCTCTTTCATACTGACACATATTCTCTCTCTCTTCCCTTTGCTCTCCCTCCAACCTGGTTAAGTGCAGAACAAATGGAGGCAAAGGCTTAACAAATTTATCTTTTACATTGGATGTGAGGTCTTTTACATTGGATATGAGGTAACTTCAGATTGTATGAGTAAGTATGAAGGACGGGTCAACGAAGGCCTCTTTTATGGTGTAGGCCTATAGGCGAGAGAGGGAAGAAGAGAGAGAGCGCAAGAGAGAGAGGAGAGGGAAAAAAGATTAATAAATGTGCCAAGGCCTCATTTTAATTGAACTTGAAACATATGTTGCAAGTATGTACAATCTGTCCCAGATGTTTACTCCGGCCATGTGCACAGCTCTTCCCGGTGCACCACAAGGCAGCTATTAGCTGGATAACCGTTGCTCCAGAGGCTAAATGGGGTATTACATGGCCAAAAAGCAGAGCACCTGTTTTTCATTGCTTAGAGGACCCCTTGCAGGCTTTTTGCCTTGGATCACCACATGTGTTTTGACTTAACAGATTGTTGGGCAGACGTGAAAAAGTGTCTTTCTTGTGAGCAAGCACTGATATTAGTCACTTAATCTCAATGAAAGTCCAGCATCTAGACTAATTGCTGGGGACGGCTCAGTTGTTAAAGCCAAGCAGGCAGGCACATGAAGGGTAAAAGAATGTTAAACATGAAGTATTTTTTCTTCTTCTTCTCCCCTACTCCTCCACACTGTGCGTTTGTGTGAATGCGCTGACCTTCAACGTGGAATGTTGCTTGATTCTTACTGTCTACACACACTTGCGCACGCATAAAATATGTTAGCAGTATACTGCCCCACTTTTTAACCTCTGTTTCTATAAAACTAATGTCAAACATGGTGGCAAGTTGCAGATTCACCTTTTTTCTTTCCTGCAAAGCACATTAGTGATGCAATACATAGATGTAAGACAAAAGTTTCAAAAAATTGCACACTTAGAAATAATGTTTTATATTTATTCCATATGAAAAGGTGTCACTGTTGTACAATAAAGAAGTTTTTTTTTAATCATAAATAGGGCTGTCATAGATTCAAGTAGTCTAAAAGAACAACTGTGGCTTTATGCAGTACATTTTTCGTTGAGAATCTTAAATGTAATGGGTTTGATTGTAATTTAATGGTGGTGACAAGTTGTGCTGCCAGCACATTATCATTCAAGAATAGGTTTTCATAATAAGAAATATTGAACACAGGCTAAGTTGAAATCATATACCATTCAATTTTTTTCATCTCTATTCTTGACAGTGTTCTGAAAATGTATCCACTATACTCTAGCTAAATACACTTCATTAATCTTATAGCTGATATCTATATATCTATATATCTATTATACTCTGATACTCCTAAAAGTAGACAGTTATCAATTGCCTAAGTTCACCAACTTCACAGTTGTGATAATAGAAATAGAATTGAACCATCGAGCGAAGGAATCCCACTGATCTTAATTTTGACATGTAATCAACTTAGCCACTCTTGTGCCATATACATCACCTTTCTAGTAACACTTCATTTTGCTGGAATATTATCAAAGATGTAGTTGTCATTGGAAATCATTTACTTTGTTTTGGAAAAGGACCTTTTTCAATCTAATGGACCTTTATAATGGTAAACATTTTGACTTGTCATATAAGATAAAGCACATATGTAATTAATAACATTACTAAGGGATTTATTTAGATTATGACCCCCAGTAAACCATGTCACTGAGCAGCACGCACGATACTTCTTGTAACTGGTTAAAGGTGGAAAGCAGCACTTTTCACTGGTATTAGTTGCACCTGTGATTTTCTGCTGACATGTCAAGATATATGCTTTGAAAATGGTCTCTTAAATAACATGGACAAGTATTAATGTCCAAGTATCTGTAACCATCCCTAAAACCCCAATATGAAGCCAACATAGGTTTTTTTTTTTTCCTTTTAATTCTGTTTTCTTAATTTTAAAATGTGGCCCCCGTGTCCTTATGTGCCTTTTCAGTATCTTCCAATACAGCTTGAAGCAACATGGTGAGACTTGGGCTGTGTGAGATAGCAGAAACATGCAACTCAATCCTGTACTGTATTGACAGGCTACTGGCTGCAGGGGCGTCAGCATGCAATGTAGATGTCTCCTCTAACCTGTGGAGTGACTGCCCAGAGCTGGCATGAGGCAGTCACCTTAGGCTCTCCATGGGTACGGGTGTTTGTGCGTGTAAATATGTTTGTGTGTTTGTGTGAGCGTCTTGCTTATGTGTAGAGTGGCTCAGCTGCTGCGCAGAGGAGGGAGGCGCGGGGGGGGGCTTACTAGAAAACGGGAGAGAGAGAGTGAGAGAGAGACCGACTGAAGGAGTGAGGAGATTACCCTCACACGGTTGACTGGTCACTGAAGCGCTCATGCTCTGCTCAGCTAGGCTCCACTAGCCTCAGGAGGACCTGACACAGATAAGATACACACTGCAATCATGTCCTGCTCATGGGCTTACTGCTCGGTGCACTGCCTCTCTTTCTCTCGCTACGTCTATCTATCTATATCTCACTCACACACATACAGACACACACTTGCGGCTACAAAATCTTTCTCCTTTCCCGTTTTTCACTCATTTTTCTCCTTTTCTTCATCATGTGTGCAGTTGACGGTAAATATAGAGTAGATTTTATATTCATTAGCTTGAAAACATTGATCTGTAAAATTTAGTCATTATTTAGTCTTACTTTTAGACCCAATTCTCCAAGGCATTCCACATGAATCAGCACTTACGGTTTTTTCATCCAATTTGGAGGTCAAACCTATAGACTATTTTTCAGTGCTGTTTTTGACCTATTTAAGCACCAGCTCATTATAATTATGTCATGTGGGATTATGTTACAGTTTTGAAGGATGGAGGATAGCTTTCTGTAATGTATATACGTCTTGCATGACATACAATAAATAGTCTCCATGTGATGATTCCCAACCGACCAGCGGTCCAAAAAGGTTATAGCAAGTTGGAATGCACGTCTGGTTTCATGAGTTTTATGAGTGCTATATAGTATTTTTTATTGTTCAGAGGTCTTGATGACTCCACTGTGTATATAAGATGAAGAAACAGAGGATACGATTCTCTGTTTCTTCATTTCTCCTGCCATGCAGTCATCCTCCTACACCACAGTATCTCTTTATCCCTCTCATCTATAGTGCTGAGACAGCCGTTCCACCCTCTGCTGCTTTCCCTGTAGGTTTGATTTATGCACACACATGTACACACACACACGATCCTACACGTGTGTGTTCATAAATGGTTCTCTGGTAAGTACGGCATATAACCCCTGGCCAATGGCTAGTATCAGCACACATATCCAGTTCTCATCCTGCAGGCCTCACAGCCGTTTTCAGCTGCTGATTTTAACACACAGTGTCTGTCGCTTGTCTTTCTCTCCTCATCTCTGTCTCAGCTTCTGTCTCTTCTTCTGTGTACCATTAAACGAGTGCCTAGGCTCTCTGCTCCATTAAATGTTTAATAAGGCACACATTTTGTCTCAGTGTGAATATGGTTAAAAACATTTTTTTACGACTTGTCTCCAGATAGCAGACGGAGCTCTGCAGCACCTTCCCAAGCCCTGGCACTCCTCTCTCAGTCCCAGTCAAGGCACTGCGCTGATCGCTCAGATAGTGACATGGCATAATGTAATTGGACTAAAGAGGGCACTGGGAATTATATCAATGCTTTGGAAAAAAAGTGTGACTGAAATGTTGTTCTGGGGAGGCTATTGAGCTTGTGATGCAGTGGGGTTGTCCTCAGGTATCGGGGGGTTTCAGCTGCTGAGGAGAATGGGAGAGATAGACAGAGGGAGAGAGGGGAAGAGAAAAGTTTGAATGTCTGTGTTCTTTTCTTCTTGCCGCCTGTGAAGGATGAAAAGCGTCATGCTGTAAAAGATGCTTTTGACTTTTCCGCTTCATTTTTCTTCCCATCTCACTGTCTTTTTTTCCATTGTTCAGCAGAGGCGCTGGTAGTAACTGCATTTTAATCATGTTTGGCTAATAGAGGGAGGAATGAAAACAAAAAGGAGGGTGAAAAAGGCATGCAGGGGTATTGTCTCTCTATGCAAAATACACTTCATTGTTTGTTTGTTTTTCCTCTTTGTCGCACACATACATCAGGTGGATCATCTCTCACTACCTCTATTCCCTCCAGATACAAATCTATTGCTTTGTCTTTTGCTTTTTGTCATCTTTCCTTCATTCTCTGACTCTCGCCCATTCTGTTAACACTTCTACTTTAACTCTGGCCTTTGTTATTTAAATTAAATTTTGTTTGGGTTTTTTTTCACCATGGGTCTTTTTTTTGTAGTTTTAGACAGTGTAGCTATAGGTTAAAACAGTGTACAGTATAATCACCACTGGCATTGTAGAGATAGTAGACATGGGTGCTCCTCTGCGTGCCGTATAGCTTCGCAATAGTCCAGTTGACCCAAGGAAATACAAGCATCAAATTGCTTTTAAATTTTTACAATTACAAATTACAAACTATCAAATGCAGGCGAATACAAAGGTGAATACTGAAAAAAAAAAAAAAAAATCAATTGTGACTCTCCTCTACATGGCAAGGCTAAAGCTGATTGCAGTGTATTGCTCATGCTTACAATCTCTGCAGTACATTTGGTTGGTGAGAACAATGTCATATGCACATGCTACATCCTTGTTATATACATATATAAACATAAACTACAAGACCCCAGTGGTAAAAGATCCTCATTTTTTTATTTTAACCCTTTCATCTTAATTTTATCTGGGTTGTAAAGAGAAAATCTCACTGCAATCTATCCACAAGGACCCTAAACCAGACCCCTGGGAGGACAGCTGTGATAAAAACCATATCCTCGAGGATATGTTGGCTTCCTGGCACTTTGAGTGGATACGAACGATGGTGGTAAGTGGGCATGTGTGTGGCTCTGGCACCGACTCCTGATGATGTGTGTCGCTGTTTACCGGTTTCCTATTTAGCTCATTTTCTGTCCAGCGGCCTCTGTCTACCGTCCTGTCGGGGTTTGTGTAAAGTACCTGTTCCCTGTCCGCGTCTCAATTAACACCCATGCACTGCACGTTCGACCCGCAACCCAACCCCACCTCTAAGCCTCTGCCTCTGCCTGCACTTTAAGGTGATGGGGAAGCTAATGGGGCTCCAGCTTGGAAGGCTGCTTCCGTGTTTTTGTGTGACTTCCGTGTGGCACTGTAGGCCTGTTACGCTGCAAGGCGACAGCTGTAGATTGAGGTGTGGCGGTGTGTCAACTATATTTTGCTGGTGGGACGTGTGGTTCTTGGGTACTAAAGGATGACACTGGGTTAAGTGTACTTTATTTTATTTTATTTTTTTCTGCCAGAAATAGACTTTTGGACCCAGATATGTTTTGAGAAGCACTAATTACATTCCTCTCAGAAATAATGATTGTTTTCACAATTTATAACCCCTGAATCACTTATAATAAGCCCCTTTTCTAATGAGTTTCACTGACTTTTACTGAGCCCTGAGTGTGTACAAATGTGTGTGTGTGTGTGGTTGTGGGTAGTGGGGTGATTTGATTGTGCTTGTGAGCGCTTTTTCTTAAAAGTTGCTACAGAAACAGCAAAACTATTTCATATTGCTGGAGCAAATCCCATTGCTCATTATGCCTAATGCAGCAATGTCTACTCCCCCAACTGTTATTGTTCTGAATCACATACACACAAGCGGCTGAAGCAAGTGAACTTTTTGACTGATGAACTATGCATCAAAGGATTACGACTAGCACTCGTTGCACTGCAGGTGAGGAGTTCTTGTCTGCTCTCATCCACCCAAAGTAACTCTCTTCGAGACTCTCACCGAATAGGATTTTTAAGATGGCACACACTCAGCCCTCCCGGTCTCTCATTGGACAGAATGTGGAGCACAACACTTGACAGCAGTGTCGTCTGAATTTGAAAGTCAGACATGTTAGAAGGCAACCGCCACCTTTTCTTTTAACACAAGTCATAAATCTGTAATGAGCACAGAGAGGATGCATATTTTATTTACTTTTTTGAAGACATGATCCCTTCACTTCATAGCGATGCACTCTCGCTCTGTAGCTTTTTCTTTCTTTCAAAACAAAGTTTAAAACAGTGGATGTTACAACTGTTTCTATTGCCTGTGTCTCTCTGAACATGAATGTATAATTAAAGGTACGCCAAAGTTAGCAAGTTTTACAGACTTAGGTGATGAATCAGATGTAATTTAACCCAAACAACAGTAAGATATGATTTAATGAATGAAAAAAGTTTAAATATTGTGTAGTTAAAAATCTTAATTAGTTAAATACAATAGACTTTTTTGTAGATACATACTCCACCTCACAGAATCAAAAAAGCCTATATGTCTCTTAAAAATACATTTCTTTTCCGACTTAATTATCCAAATTCTGTACTTTATCTGAAGATATAAGAGCCCAGTTTTACCCTCATCTTGGAGTATGGCCAAAACAAAATAATCCAGAGTTTAGGTTGAGCAGCAGCAGATGTTTTAAACCAGCCCAGACAGAGAGACTGAGACAGACAAACAGATACACAGAAAGACTGACAGACAGACGGTGGGGGGGCGGCCTGGAGCTGCTAAACCAGGCCAACAGAGGACAAGAGTAATGTTGTCCCATTCATCACACACTGCTAGGCTGGATCCTGGGAAGGACAGGGGAAGGAGACTGCAGGAGCAAGGGAGCAGAGGTGAAGCAAGGTGGGGGAGAATTGGGCAGGGTGGGTGTGCAGAGTGGGAAGGGGTCGGGTGGCGTTCAGCAGGAGGTGAGGAAGGGGAAGTGATCAAGTGCAGAAGTTGTGGGGTGGTAGTCGTTTATGTGTGTGTGTGTGTGTGTTTGTGTGTGTGTGTGTGTGTGTGTGTGTGTGTCTGTGCCCGACCTTGAGTCTGATGGAGTTGCTGGTGTGGTGGAGGTGATGAGAGGCCCCAGGGGGAGCTGGGAAAAGATGATCAGTGGCAAACAACCTCCTGCCACCCAGACACATTAGAGAGACTCACACAAGTGAACATGCATAACACCAGAAACCATTCTCTTTAGGATAGGAAGCAGAGGTCAAACTGAATATAAGTCACTGCCAATACCACCTCATCCTTTTATTCACTCTTTCTCTCTTTCCCTCTATCCCTCTCTTTTACATATGTGTATATTTATCTTTGCTATGGGACTAGGCTGGGTGAAGAGACTAATTAGTACTAGAGAGCATTGTCTGCCTGGTCCACCTTCAGTTGACAGTCATAGCTAAAGTTTGACTTTGGTTTTGTTGGAGCGACCCTCAGCGCACACAGACATTCTGTGTTTACATCCTACACACACAGACATACACATATATACACTCTCATCACATTCATCCATTTGGGCCTATGGGAGTGGGATGCCCCTTCACATCTTAACGTGGCCTTTGTGTGTGCGAGCCACTTGATGAGGGCCAGGAGGACGTGCAGCGCATCTCAACACCCAAGTTAAACAGATATTTATGTGATAAAAAGAGAGGGAGGGAAATAGAGATGTATTCCACACATTCACTCATGAATTAGGTGTTGTATGGGATAAATTATTTATTAAAACCGCAGCCTCAAAAAAAAAGGAACATCTGCCTCTTTCATGTGGCGCTGGCGAGGTGCCAGGTTGCATGGTGGTATCTGAGGCCGGTCGCAGGGCCTTTGTCTCATTTTGTTGTTATATCCTGACAGAGGGGAGATGTTCTTCCAGGCCAACGGGTCCCCAAGTTTTTTTTTTTTAACCCTAGGGGCCTTTCTTAACTCCCAATGTGTAAAATCTGTGACTCATTGTTCCACAGTGGAGTTGGTATTACTTGGAATAGACACCAATGAAACATATAGATTTCATTTTAAGGGCAGTTATTAGTTTACATAATCTGCCTCTGTTTTAGGAGCTGAACAATTTAAATGGTCAATATCGGAAAAATAAAGTTCTCCATGCTGCATTTTACTCACTGTCAAAAACGTCCATCGATCCATCAAAACATCTTCATAGCTATGTACCCACTCCTACTGTAGATGTTCTTGCTTGCTTTATTTTTGGAAACAGAAAATTGTCTCTGAACATTTAACTGTTTTGACTCAGAACTATTACTCCAAACTATACCAAACAAAATACTACTAGATTGAACTTTATGCCGCCAGTTGATGTGAATGAACCTATGAAACCTCCTCTCTGTTCAGCTAAATTACTTTTGTATTTATTTAATTAGTAAGTTGTTTCTTTTGTACACATTTGATTTTTCAGGGAGAGGTAGCAACACATCTAGTTTTAAATATACAGTAGATGCTAATTGTATGCACTATTTATTATTCTGTCATTCCTAATTCTTGCACAGGCTTTGGAAATTGAATTTGTGTTGCCCCTAAAGCATTCCTCAACTTGTTCAACTTTTCAGTGTTTTTTTTTTTTTTTTCCTGGGGTGAAAATGGGAGGGATACTGACTCTCTCTGCAGTTACAAAATCAACAAGAACCCTTTGAGATGCCCTCTGGGAATCACATATTAGCATCCTGTCACATTTTATGTGACATTTCAATTTTTACTGTGCTGCCAGAGTGAGAGAGGCAAAAGAAAAACAAAGAAAAACAGGTGCAATTTTAGCACAGCAGAAATGAGCAGCAGCCACTTGTGGTTCAGACTCATTTCGTGTTGTGATGGGATGTATTCTGCTATATTATAACTGTTAGGTTTATCATTTTTATGGCGTAACCCAGCAGGGAGAACAATGTGATCGGAGGTTAAAATAGTCTCAAATGGCTCTCTCCATTTCCACCTAGTATATATAGGACAGATATTTGAGTCCATCGTAACAAGTCCTCAGTGACATCTCTCTTGTTTAGCTCTAGGCCTTGGGTCAGTGAAGAACAAACTGTCTTTGCAAAGTTTACAACTGCTCACTTTGCACTTTTGCATATTGATGTACTCTGCCATGATGCTATCTCTCTGAAAGAGAAATGGAGCAGTCGAGTACACAGAGACAGTGTGCATCATTCCTTTGTTAAATATTTTATCAAGTGTTTCAAGGAGTTTACCACATTTGTTTACCACAATTTACCAGCAAGTGCAATGTGGTTAGCCTGAGTTGGCTATTTCTATGTATGTGAGTGAGTGTGTGTGTGTGTGTGTGTGTGTGTGTGTGTGTGTGTGTGTGTGTGTGTGTGTGTGTGTGTGTGTGTGTGTGTGTGTGTGTGTGTGTGTGTGTCTGTGTGTGTGTCTGTGTGTGTGTCTGTGTTTGAGAGAGAGAGAGAGAGAGAGAGAGAGAGTGGGTCCCTAGGTTCTCTCTGGTGTCACGGAGGGTTGTTTCTCCTTAACACGTGCAAACAACTCACATCACTTTAACGAGCCTACTCGCCTCTGTCTTCCCTGATGGGTGCACTCCCATGATGCAGCGTGCTCCACACACTTTTACAGAGTTTGGCTCAATGCTAAGCTGATGGGTGCTTGGCTGAGATTTCATATCACACTCCACACATCCAAACAATGATGCAAACTTTGGACATAACCACAAAAAATGCATTTATTATCTTTAAATGACATACCTGCCTTTAAAACATGCAACTCTCAGCCAACAAAGGACACCGTCTCAGTAAATATTTCTGCTGCCAACCTAATGGGAGTTAACTGATGTCAAAGAATTCCTTCTGCACATAGAAACATTTTATTGATTGTCTCAATGTAGTTTTTCATTTAATAACCCAGTAGTATGCTGCTCTCTTGACTTTACCCTGAACTCACATCACCGTCTGATCAGCTCTGACCCTTTGCTATACAGTAGATTATAAAACAAATGAGTTTTCAAAGGACAGATAAACCATCACACAGGAAAAGACAAAGAGAGTGAATAATAAAGACAGATTCCTTTGTATTTATATTAGCGAGACACTCTAGAGTATGTATTCCAGACACACAAACTACCAATGTTATGCATTAACAGAGCACTGATGGTCATGGGCATTCAAAAATGAATTAAAACAGTATATATTCTCTCTTCGTATATGTTCTGTCAACTCACAACTGGGAATGCTAAATTATATTCAGTGTTTTGATATTCTTGCATAAGTATTTTTTCATTTAATTTTACTGCTCCTGCTGTACAGTATATGCAATCATTCTGCTTTTTTCTTTGTGGTGCCTTTTGTTTATATCAGATGTAACTGTGGCAGAAAGCAAACCATGGATATTTAGGATTAATCTCAGAATCAGATTTGCTTCATATCTTAACTGCAATTAATGACATTTCACATAGTGGTATATGTACTATGCTGCACTATACTTCATATACAGGCAAACAAGGTATGTGTACCTAACAGAAAAGTCTTACAGTCGTACAGTAGATGAAATAGTCAAGAATTAATGTTTTGTCATCCGACTTCAGTGACAATTAGTAGAACACAATCTGTACTGGCAGGTACTGTTAACATGTCAGCGTAACACTTTGCAGATGAACCCACAGTTGCAGTCTATTGTAATGCATGATGCTAAACTCATTAGGCAGGTTTATTACACAATATCTGAATGATTATATAGCACACGTCTATATAAAGCAACATCCATCAGAACACTGTTGTTAAAGGTGTTGGGATTTGTAGCATACTTTGAGCATTAACATGACTTGCAGCTGAAGCCTAGTCAAAGCGAGAGGCCTCAGAGATTTCATTTTATTAGCCTTGCCTTCAGGTCTCCAAACAAATCCACTTAGTTTCCCTGAGAGACACAGGAAGAGACAAATGGAAATACAGGCCTTGAGTCTCCTGTAAAGACCCTGCTCCTCGTCCTGGGTGGAACTGGAAGCTGGTCAAGATTGGAAAACCGTGTTCTCATCACAAATCACATCTGAGCTAGTGGTTAACTCCTGTACACACATTCCTCACAAAACAACAGAAAGCATGACAAAACTGAGTCTTTGATGTAACTTATTATACTAGTGATGGATCTGCACTTGAGGATGTGTAAATTTGTGTCTTAGAAAGATCACCTCCCTGGTTCAAATAGTTCACTATTTTTCTAAACATCTAAGTCAACAGAAAGCTTAATTTAACCTTGGCTGTGATGTGAGAATGCCCCGTCTCTGTCCTCATCTTTCTGTATCAGTTCCCTCTCTATCACTGATGACATTGCAGTCTAAAACAAACTTGCTCAGTATGAAAAAAACTGCTTGTAAAAGTCAAGGGCCCTCATCGTCTAATCTGTGTCGGGATATAATAAAGTTTGTGGAGTCACACAGCAAGACCAGGTGTGCAGATCAACCTTATCTAATAGCTGTAGGGTGTGTGTGTGTGTGTGTGTGTGTGTATGTGTGTGAGTGTGTGTGTGTTTGTGTGCATATTAGGTTGCATTATAAGAACAGGTTGCCTGGCTCCATATGTGCGCAGTGTGCGGGGAAGCTGGGAAAACAAGGCTCTCTGTGGCCCTCTGTGTTATTGCTACCTCCCGCCTCCCTGAGCCGTGTTTGAAGACAGGAAATAGGAGTCAGACCGCAGTCCGAGGGGCATGTGGCAATGGTTTATACTCCGATGGCCTCTGACCTATCCTCTCCACCCCCGCCCGCTCTCTCACACCACTCCCCTGGCCCTCAAACACTCTCCCCTGAGTCCCGGCCCGAAAATAAAACGACCTGACCTGGCCCAGCCCGGCTCAGCTCGGCCTAACCCAACCCAGCACAATAGACCCTGGGTTCTGAGATTTGTTTGAGCGAGCAATGAAAAACAGATGGACTCTGAGGAAAGAACTGAGAAGAGGAGGAGACAGGGAGGAAGAAAGAAAGGGAGTCTTGTAAAATATTTGCGAAGAAAAATAACCCAGGGACGCTTGTCTAATTATATCTATTTGTCTTGTGTGGTTTAGCTGAGGAGGCCATGTGGTCTCTCTGACTGCTCTATGGTTCATTTTTCACATTATCTGATCCTGGATGGAGAGCAAAAAGAAGAGGGTGGGTTTGAGGGCAGTGGTGGTGGTGGTGGTGTGTGTGTGTGTGTGTGTGTGTGTGTGTGGGGGGTGTTTTGAGTCGCACTGGGGGGCCTCTGGGGTCCTGGAGGTTTCATTTCTTTGACTGCTTTACTGTCTTCTTTGGGTATAATGATAAGGATTAGTCAGAGTTTTACTTCTCTAATCTAACAGTGTCCACCCATCTTTGTCAGTAACTCAGTCATTTGTATCCATGCTGTTTCTCTAACAAAAGGTAAATATTTGATGACCATGTAAGGTTATGCCATAATCTTTTGGTATCTCTTAAACTTGTCTTACTCTTAAGCTTAATCTTTTTTGTCCTCTTTGGACTTGGTTAACCTAAGTTCTTCAAACAGCTGTTCAATATCCTTATTTTTCCCAGCTTTACAAAATCTGGATTCTTATTAGGACTATGAAGGTTTCTGGCATCTTTGATTTTAGTTTAAGTTTTTTCGTTTGCAAGTGTTTAACAAATACTCTCAACAATAGGAGAAAAGGGAACATCAATTCATCCACTGAGAGAATACCAGCAAGCCGCCCTCCCGAAGGAAAATCAGCAAGAAAAAGAATTTTTAGAGTTTTTTGCTTGCTGGCGTGGTAAGGTACTGGAACTTGATGATCTTGTAATGAAAGTCTTTGTTCTTATTCCACTGCTATTGCCATTTAGTAAACTGACAACCCATGATAGTACCACTGGACACTCTGGTACAACTGTAACTTTCTTCTGATTGTATTAAAGAGTTCTCCTCTTCTTGTTATGCCCCCTTTTTGTCTCCCAAGCATGCCCACCAATCACATCCAGGCATATCCAGTCCGCGTGTTGATGTCCTCACTCAGCCAAAAGGCTCTCGATCACTCTCTGTCACCTCATTCTGTCCAGATTCATCCTGTCCCTGCCTGTCAGTCAGTCAGCAGGAAGCTCGTTGACTGTTGCATGACTTCTTATATTCCTCACTCTGTTTCAGTAAGAGGTGGGGGGATTTTAGATTTCAGATTGCCTGCCTGCCTAGTTTGTGGTTTCTCCCCCCACTCCTCACAATATTCTCAAGTTCTCAACCATCAAAAGTTGAAAAGGAAGAGCTCTTCATGGTGTGTGATGGCGTTAATAAGGATAATAATGATGTCACGTCTGGTGACATCATCACAGTGTGCCAGCGAACAGAACAAAAGGGGGCTCTACCAAGTCTTCTTAGCTGTTTTGGCAGCAGCAGAGAGAAAGGGAGAGAGAAAGAGCGCCCTAAGATTGATGTATCCATTCGGCTTTCAGTTTAATTCTGCCTCTCTATTCACATATTCAAATTTTCCTGTGTGAGCTTTTGTAAGGAGGAAAAAATTTTGATTTGTTCTGCCGACTTTATATCTCTATTACTGCCTGGAATGAAACCACTCCGTCAGTTCGTGCAGGATATCCGGTGATTTGGCTCCCCACTCCAAATCTTTGACGCTATTTAAAATGTATTGTTTTCGCAAAGATGCCTGTGCCCAGCCTCTGTCTTCTCTCTTCCTCCTTCTCTCTCCTCCTGTCTCTTCTCTGTCTCATCCCATCTCTTCCTTCCTCACACTTGCTTTCTTTCTCCCTTGCCTACGTCTCTATCTGTCCTCTTGCAGGACTCGGAGAGAAAGGGCTTCATGAACAAGCTTTATGCCATTCAGGACGTGTGCATCAGCGTGCAGAATGCACTGGATGAAGTGGCCTCCTATGGCGAGAGGATAAAGAAGTGAGTCGTAAGCCCGCTCCTCGGCACCCAGCCCGCTCTGCTCTGTTCTGCACGTCCCAGTGTTTGTTCCACAGTGCCAGGTTGCCCCACTTCCCCTTGCCAGCCTAACCGATAATAACTCAGTGCTGCTCTCAGGAAACACTGCCAGCGTGACACTCAACCCTGAGACACAAACACAGGCAGTCTGTCTTTTGCCCATCACATCTCACTTAACCCTGTATGACCTCTTAACTGAATCATGTACATCCTTGATTGAACACAAATCACTGCAGATGTGCACACACACAAAACCATTTATTTACTGTACACCTCTGCGTACCCAGGTGTCCTCACTTTCACATTGGTACATCGAAACCAAAGGTAAGGCAGGGGACTGTTTTGATTAAAAGTTGTAGTGGAAAGGCCAGAGGTTCTTTCTTCAGTTACAAGTAAAACATTTGAAATCAGACTGAAACATTTGTGGCCTGTGTCTGTAAAGTTGAGAGCATTTTATTGATTATACAGTTTGAAAAGCATTGAGTCATAGTCCATTTACATCCTGCAATGCTGACCTGTAAGACTTTGGGTGAGCTTATTTCCTTCTGCACAGTCGGAGTGAGTGTGAAGAATTTGTAGTGAAGGGGTGTCCAGATCAGCTTTTTGGGGTTGAAAAAGTATTAAAATGCATTCCCTGACTCCTCTTTACATTTTGTCCAGCACGTTTGGCTGGAGTGGTATTTGCCATGTCTCCTAGCTTTTACAGTCCCATTTTCCCCTCTCTTTGCAGCACATTTAACTGGACTGTGCCTTTCTTAAGCTGGCTGGCCATAGTGGCTCTCGGAGTGGCTACCATCATCATCTACTTCATCCCTCTACGATACATTGTGTTGGCCTGGGGTGAGCTAATGTCAAAAATGTGTAATGTTAATGTAAGTAATTCAATTTAAAAGGTATAGTTAAATGGAAATACAGCATCCAAGTAAATCTGTGGCAGAGTGCCATGCAAATTTTTATGATAAAAAATCATAAAGCTTTCAACAACTTATTTGCCATACGGTATGTGCTGATGTCCACTTCTTTCCCTAACACTTCCCTACTTGTCCCCACTTTTTGTCTCACTACAGGGGTGAATAAATTCACCAAGAAGCTGCGAGACCCCTATACCATTGACAACAACGAGTTGCTAGACTTCCTGTCCAGAGTGCCCTCAGATGTACAGGTGGTGGGTGAACTTGCCACGTTCATGTTTCCCTCATATTTTCTGTCTTTCTGACAACACATCTGTCAGATGCAGACATGGGCAAGGGCTAGGGCTCCTTTTATTATCTCCTATATCTCTGTCTGTTTTCTTTCTTTTTCCTCCTCTCAGCCGCTGGCTGAGAGTGGCCATTGTTTTAGCAATACAGACATCTAATCTAATTATTTCAAAGTCGTTTCTGTTTTTTCCTATTAATAGCTTCCTAGTCTAATTCAATTTCCACATACATAGCTGGAGCTGTGTAATATGATAACAAGGTTAAGTGAGTTTAGTGCCCAACATATAACTAGGTTGATTGACTCCATACACATACACTCACACACAATTACAGTTAGCTGTTGTTTCCCAGCTTTGCTAGTAATTGGAACAGAGTGTAAACCAACAGTTAACCAGCCTCATGCGGTTTTGCTTCTACATTAACCGTGAGATCAGATTAAGCTCTGTGGCTGAAGACTACAGATGCTTCGTTAGGTAAAATATATTTGTGTAGATGTGTGTGTATGTAACGTGCTGTGCTGCTCAGGACAAAGTGCAGTTCAAACTGCAATTAAGCGGCAGCTTGTGAAAATCGTTGTGTTATCCAGCACCAGCTCCAGCATGGTGTCCGCTGTGGCCGTTAAGCCCTGCTGTGCTGAGTTCAATACACACGCACATGAACGCACAGATACACACACATGCAAGCTGAGGCTGAGCGACCCGGGGCCACATTGGACCAATCCCCTGCCACATCAGTGCTGACACACTTCCTCTTTGATCGCTTGTTGCCCGAAACTTCTTTCATCTTTACAGGGTCATAATCCTTGCTCCCTTACACACCCCTGCAAGCCCCCCGTGTTCTCCCCCTTTTGGCCCCCGTGCAGTTTTACAGTTTCATATTTTACTGGGGCCTGCTGCAGCAGTAGGCACAAGGCAGGTAGCCACTGGCATAAATGAGCCCAAGCTGTCCCCTCTGGTAAAGTGCAGCCACCTTACACACCTGGACCCTGGAGGAGTGGAGTGGTGAGGGGGCCCAGGCCCAGCAGGTACGAGGCCTTTACAAGGCCCCTAATGAGGGCCTGCTGGCTAGGGAAGGTGGGGGCAGACATGCTGCTCTGGTCTGGTGCCCGTACTGCTGGAGTTGTGCCTACTGTATAAGTAAGTGTGTGAGTGCTACTGTAACAGTTATTGCTGCAGCTGGTGGAATGGTAATTGTTGCCAGGTTTCACTGACAGTTTGGAGACTTACTGAGTAATGTGGGTGAAAGACCAGGGGAGACGGGTAAGAATAGATGTTGGCGAGGAAAGATGAAGATGGAAATGGAGAAACGGGAGGAGGAATGAGGACAGAATGTGCAAGTAGAGCTGACAGATTGTTGGAGATGACTAGTTTTATTAATTATGGCAGGGTAGTCTTATTTGTATCAATAAAATAAGGTAATTGAAATTTAGACTGCTCAGTTAGCTGATAAAGAACTGAGACCTGTGCTGATCACTTTTTCACTGAAACCAAAGGTTAGTTTTCTGCAAAGATACCCTGCTCCGCGGTCGTTGGCTAAAAACAGACCAGAACGTTCTGCTCTGCCGTGCATCCCTCTGCTGCCTCCGGGGGTGGGTTCACTTCATTGCCTGCCCCCACGTTACTGGGTCAAAGCCGTCTGTGTGGATTAAGCCCTTGAGGCTCTCGGATGATGCAGAGAGGTGCTGGGGTACAAATGGAGCGTCCCCTCACGGGCACATGTCTGTGCTATCCACTGGCATTGGTGCAGGGGCCTGATATGCCTGACACCCTGGATGACTAATGAAGTGCTATTTCAGGGCCTCGATTTGACCTAACACACATACATAGTCACACACACACACATGCTCTCCCAGCAATAGTCCATGTGAGGTGGGTTGGGGGTGTTTCAGGGTATCGTTCCGCATCATTTGGAGGTGGGACAGTGCTGCCAGAACTGATGATGTTCTAATGACTTTATTTACAACGGGCGAACCACACTGGGCCACAGTCCGTCATAACATACAGTATGTAACTGTACAGCAACACAGCAATTGTGGAACAGCTTCTGGACTCTAAGTTTTCTCATCTTTCATTGCTCTTCATATATAGTGTTCAAGTAAGTAAAATAAACTTTTTATTTAGCAGCAACAACATTCAGTTCTCATCAGTCATACAGTTAGCGGGTAGGTACTTTACTCTTGCAAACCAAGCTTTTCAAATCACTGACACTGGGCCCCTAACTGCACTGTCAAACATCCTTTAAAAACTAGATCCCCAGGGGTGCATGGAAGCTGCAACAGGCAGAGCTACCTTTTTACCATCTGAACAGTTTACTTAAATCATTATGTCCCTCTGGGAGCAGCAATGTTAAGGGCCGGCATGATGTGTAGTGCATGTGTGTGTGTGAAAGAATCCCTCTCTTGGTAACCGTTTCTTGTATCTCGTTTGGATCTTTGACCAGTGTGAGCTATCTTTGTGGTCATTATCAGGGAATCCTTCATATCATCTTAAACGAGGCCAAGCTGAGCACCTTTATAGTGCTAAGTATTCCCTACCTGGCGTCTGGGAGGTGTCAGTGCACTAGTATGTTTTACAACACCATTAGCCATGTGTGCTACGGTGTGCATAACTACTGCCAAGGCAATTAGCATGCCAAGTGGCTCTTTATGATTGGTGTAAAGGAGCTGGATCAAACCTACAGTTCAAAAATAAGCATGAAGTCCAATTTAGTGACTAATGAACAGCGGGGAGTTGGGTTAATATTTTTAGACAACATTTATGTTGGAGATGAAACCTCAATGGACATACAGGGGTCAAAGGCAGGATAGTTAAATGCTGAAACGTTGCCAGATGCCATCACTCACATCTACCAGAGGTCTCTCTCTCTCCTTTGCTTTGCCCTTCCCCACTTTTGTGACAAATTTAAACATTTCACTGGAAGTGGCCAATTAGTCACTATTCAGTATGCGTCGTGCTACAGCAGCTAACAGGCAAAACTTTCCTTACTTTGTAAGTTTTTCCTTTTTTTGCTCACTGGCTTATGTCACCTTGACATGCCTTTTCTTTCCCAACAATAGACATGAATGCTGAATCCTCCGATCTGCAGATGTCTGAACTGTCCACAATCGTGTTTCCCTGGAAACATTTAATAACCCTTATGCACCGTTAGGCGTCACATGAGATGAAACCTGCTGAGTTTTGTGCTCTCTGGAAAGGACAGGAAAACAGAATAACATAGTATCATTAAAATGTAGCTCCCTTGCTTTTTTGGACTTCATTTATTTACTTGCCTATTTGCCTTTTTTTGTTCACTGTCACCCACCTTGCTTTTGCCTTGTCTGTCTGCCCACACCAGCATCATCAAAACACTGTCAAAGGTTCAATGCGAGAGGGAGAGAGAGAATTAGAGACAGCGAGAGAAGGAGAGACGAACAGGTCCCGGGATGTTTTGCGGGTAACACCGTTAAACGAAGCGCGCTGCATGGTACACGGCGCTCCTTCAGCAGAGCACACTTCAAAGCCTGTTTTGCACTTGTACTGTCAACATTTGGGATAGGAGAGGAGAGGAGCGAGGGTGGAGCAGCCTTTGAGCAGCGCTGGGTCTTTACCCACTGCCTCTCCTGTTGATGTTCCCTTTAAGCTCCCTGCTCATGTACCAAATTGCTTATGTGCTCGCCGCATTACCTCACTTTTTACTTTCACCCAATTCCAGTTTCTTTTATTTTACTAACGTCCCACTTTCTCCTTGCCTCCTCTGCCTTTTCCCCTGTTTTTGACTTTAACTAGCTCTTGTTGTCTGCATTGGGTTGGTGCCTGTGTGTGCGGTTGTGTGTGTGTGTGTGTGTGTGTGTGTGTTATTAGGTGAGGTGAGTGGGGAGCCAGGGGGTATAGCATCAGGCAGGCCTGTCACCTGTAAGGGGGAACTGAACCTGTGACGCATGAGCCCCATTTCTCTTGGCTGGCAGCTCTTCACAGAGAAACTCCTGTTTGATTGAAATATTGTTTATTCCTGCACCCTTTTTTTTTTGTCGATCCCCTACGCTACTCTTCGTGAAAACAAAACCCTATTTTCTACTGACATGCAAACTTTTCTTTGTGTGTCTGCACTGACAAAGAGTTTTGTTTGGACAGGAATGTCAGTGCTCAGAATTAAATTGCTGTATTCCTTTTTGCTGCTGTAGGCGTTTGGCCATATAATGGGACCACTAACAGCCAGTGATCCCGTACTATACATGTCCTACTTTTGGATCCATGGTAGCTTGTTTGAAACGTGCAGCAAACATTGTGTGGGAATGAGTTTCATATGGAGAAACATTTCGCTAAAAGGTGAATTTTTTGGGGAATTTGCTTGCAATTATTTGATATTAACTGATATATGTCTATGTGACTAGGCTACGTGCAGATGTGATGTTACTCCTTTACTCATGAGTGAATTAAATCATTCAACCATTCACTCACAAGTTCATCCATGAATGCACCACTGTCATTGATTGTAGTCAATGTGGGCACTCTGCCAGGAGTGTCATGGTCCCTTAACCAAACTACCACTGCATACACACATGTACACACACACACAGATGGGGCCATATAAACCCCTCTCTGTCCACTGGGTTTTTGTTCCGTTGTCTGCTTTAGTTGGCAGGGCTATAAAAGGATCCGCACCCACATGAGAACGGTATATGTCATCACTCGAACGTCCAGAGATCTCCCTCTGTCTCACCCAGTCTCTTCTTCCTTCTCGTTGTTTTCTCTCCTGTTTCCTTTGTTGGTTTGTTCCGCTCTTTGGCCTTCCTCCCTTCATCTTTCTGTATATTTCTTTCCATTCTTTCTCTCGTTTCCCAGCATCATACCTCTCCTCCCTTGTTCTCTCCACCTGGATTGCCTCCTCGTCGCCTGTCAGACCATCTCCCAGTCTCTCTTCTCTCTCATTGTATCAAACAAACCGGTTGTATTTGTACAGCTGTTTAGTAGGATGTCAGTTTGCCTTGCGGACAGTTACGAATCAGTGCAGTCTGGCTGCCTAGTGAGGCATAGAGAGTAACACATGCTGGCCTAACCACCCTGTAAGCACCTTAACGGGACATTGGTGATCATCACTGTGACAAAGAGGAACAGAAATACCTCACTGTATATGTGAATACATACAGTGGATTTGTATGGGATTTTAATGACACAAGGGTGGCAGGCTGTTGTGTTTCGGTGTGATGTGGCAGGCACGGGGGTGTTTGTGTGTGCATGTGGCTGCACACATGCACACACACACACACACACACACACGTCTCTTCGCATCTCGGGTTTGTACATTGCAGGCAGAGGATACTGGATGGCATTGACGCGACAGTGGAAACCAGTAGAAGATGGATGATAAAGGCTCGTTCCCAGCCAGCACTGAGAGACGCTGCTGTTCACGTCCACAGCAGACAGACCCACCATGAGACAGAACAGAGAAACCATATTGACGTCAGTTTGTTGTCTGCCTGGAGAATCAGAGAGGGTGTCAGTCAGTCAGACAGGCAGAGTAGCCTACAGTACAAAAGCCCAGGAGGGATCCCACAGACAATACTGGCTCTTTGGTGCTGTGACTGTTAAGTCTTGTGTTTTTTTTCCTCTATTAGTATTCTGATTCAGTGGCGAGTACTTGTCAGTGACTTGAATCTGTCTAGGCTAGCGACTGTATTTGTGCGTGCATGCTCGTGTGTGTGTACATCTGAAAGTGAGAGACTGCCAGAGTGACAGTCTCTGGTTGTTGAAGCTCAGCCACTTTGATGCTGTTGCATCTGAGTGTCCATCACTTAAGAGCAGTTTCTTTCTAAACTCCACTCACCATCTTCGCAACACATCGCGTCAAGTGGGAATCAGTTCCCTGTGGGAGAAATAGGTGACACTCCCTCTGTGCTGATGCTGAACCTATTGTGAAGTGCTTGCAGTGTGCCACTAAGACATCTATTTTAAGGAATTGTTACGAAATTTAGGGGATATTATTCGTTCACTTCCATGTCATGAGATAGATGAGAAGACTGATACCGCTCTCATAAAATATATGTCCTTTAAATATGAAGCTACAGCCAGTAGATGGTTAGCTTAGCTTAGCATAATGACTGGACGTGGGGAAACAGCTCGCAAATAAGCAAATAAGTGTATTTCCAAAAATTGGAAACTGCTCCTTTAAGTTTAGGCTAAAGTGGGGCCATAGAGTATGTAGACATGCATACAGCAAATCAGTGAGTTTTGGTCAGCTTATACTTAGATACTGTAACTGCTAACGAAAAATAACATGAGGCTTTAAAGAAAGTAAAGTTTTTTGAAAATATGTATAGCTCAACGGGTACATCTTGGCATTTAGATTGTCTTGGTGGGGGGCTTCATTGTTATTAGGAGAGTTAAAAAAAGTGAGCACACACAGTGCTGTGTGATGCATTGAACGACAGTACAGTGCCCATCAAACGGAGAAATTCTGGACTTTCCCCTTTTCCTCCAGCTGTTTGTAGCTATAAGCTGATGTTGCTGTTCTGCACCTAATGGCTGACAGACAGCAGCCTCATTAGCTCAGATTTTCTCCAGTTGCCACCCATTATTGAGAAAAGGAGAAGCTCCACGTAGACAGACTGCTCTTTGATGGCTAACTGCACTTCAGCCAGTCTCAGTAGAGAGAAAAGATGTGGAGGAGACTGTTCTAGTTTTTTGTACCATGAATGATGCGAACACCGTGTAAATCTCTAGTGTGCTTGTTTGTTAACCTCTCTGGCCAGTAGATCGCATGTATGTACACTTTCTAATGAACATTTGGGTTTTTGTCAGAGAAGTAAGTCTATCTGCCTGACGTTTATAATTGGCTCTTTATTCAACAGCACAGAAACTGAGAGTTAATGATTTTGTCCCTAATTATACAGCACAGTATGTATAAAGCTACATGGGATCAGTATTGATACTGAAGTAGCTGTAACTAGCAACTAAGCACAGTCTTTGGTTTTCAAAGGGTTGCGATGCATTTTTTTCCCTACCTTCTGTCTCCTTCCCATCTCTCTGCCCTTTCTCTCCTCACCATCTTGCCATGCTGAGATGACTCTGTTGTCTCTCCAAGCTTTCCCATGAGCCTTTGCCCTGTTCTGTTTGTGTGTGTGTGATCCCTTCCCCTAGGCCACTGTTCCACATCTGTGGAAGTATGTGTATATGTGTATATTTGTGTGCGTCTGTGTTCGAGCACCAGTGTATTTGGAGCTTTGAACAGTGTACAATGATTTTGTGTGTGTGCATGTGAGTGTCTTCATGTGTGTGTGTGTGTGTGTGTGTGTGTGTGTGTGTGTGTGTGTGTGTGTGTGTGTGTGTGTGCGTGTGTTGTAATCAGTGTGTAATCCCCTCCCTGAGGCCACTGTTCCACACAGCTGGACTCAGAGAGCCTCTGGAGGATTTCTGTGCTATTCAAGCATCCTTTGCTCTTTTCACCTGACCGGCTGGTGTGTGTTTGTGTGTATTTGTGTGCGTGTGCGTGCGTGCGTGTGTGTGTGTGTGTGTACGTGTATGTATGTGTGTGCATGCATGTGTGCGCGCTTCTGCGTGTGTGTTTCTGTTTTTCTGTGTGTTTTAACAGGTGCAGTACCGAGAGCTGAAACTGGATCCCAATCCCAGTCCAAATAAAAGGAAGAAAAACAACCCCGGGTAGATGACTGTGTCCGCCCACCAACTCCTCTCTTCTCTACTTGTCTTCTCTCTGTCTATTACTGGACACGGAGGAGCAGAGGAAGACGGCTCTAGACCAGCTCAGCTCAGCTGTCCTTCCCTTTTTCTTTCCTATTTTCCTCTCTTGACCCCTTTTTCTGTCTTTAATTACCCTTGATGTACAGTACAGTTTCCTGATGTGTAATTTTTGTATAAAAAAAGACAAGAAATCCCTTGAATTATTATCACCATTATGAGTTTGATTGATTTTAAAGGCGAGTGGGAATGATAGCTGGAGTGATCTTCTTATCTCCATCACCCTGACAGCTCAGTGGACTCTGTCCATCTGATTGCCACAAGTGTCACACAATGAGTAAAACGAAATTTAAAATTCATGCCCACTGTTCCAAAAAGACATATTCAGTGTTTCCATGTTTATCAAAAAACAAGCCTTACATTAACATTCTGTGTTATCAGTCTGCAAAGGCCTTTAAGATTTTTTTTTTGTTTGTTTTTTTTGGTCATATTTTTATTTTGAATGATAATGGAAATATGTTTATATTTTCTAATTGTTTTTGTATTGAAGTATCTTTGGTTTTCTTCCCCTCTTGGATGTGGTTATGATGTTATGTTCACTGGCAGTAATTTGGATTGCCTGCACTTAACTCAGCCAGCCAAATTGATTAGCAATTATGGTGGTAGCCTCCAGATATGTCCTTCTCCACAAACACAAAACTGGACCAACAAGCTGAAGGCTTGTGGTGGTATCTGTCTGTGCTTTCCTACAATGTCCAAATTGGCTTTTTTTAAAGACTTGACTCCAAAACAAAAACAATCCAGTCACTTTGGACAGTCACATTAGTTTAAAGTACAGTGAGTCTGTATTTCTTAAAATCGATTGTGATTACATAATCATCATTAAATAGTACCCAGAGGAAAAAAGGACAAAGTTAGATGGTTGGTGTTTAGCCCCAAATATTTATCACTATTAAATACCCAGATATATTGTTTAACCCCTTAAAAACATGTCAAAACCTCCATCACTCAGTCAGACAGATCCACATTCTCTGTATGTCAGGAGGCGCAGCAGACTGGGCCTTCTGCTGTCGTGGTGTTAATATAGATGTCACCCAGTCTATGCAGAGTGTCGCCAGGCAGGCAGGCCTTTAGGCAGCTGCAGCCCTAATCTTGTTTGAAAGGCTGGTCTCCTTTACTCTCATCTCCCCATGTGTTTGCTTCGGTGGCCACACACAAAAGCATTCACACATGCACAAGCATGCATGCAGACACAAGAAAAAAAACAAAAAAAACCCTCTCACGTGAATACACTGCTCGCATACAGCTACTGCACCTACTTGCACACAGATGAAAACATAATATCCCATTTGAGCAGGCACATTCTCTCAGGCACACACACACGCACTCACACAAACATGCTCTCTGTGATGCTGTGCCCCAGGCTGGCCGCCCTCTCCATCTGCCCCACCTCCTGTGCCCACAACTCAGCTTTGATCTGTCTTTCCAGAGACAGAGGCTTGTATATGTGAACTGTGCAAGAGTGTTTGCGTATACACGTTTATGCAATCAAAGACATGTTGCTTTTCTCAGCGTTGGTATGTGTTACAGTTGTATCCCCCCTCCAGCTGTAGACTGATGTGTAGATTCAGTGGGTCGGGGTGTGCGTTAGTGTGTGTGTGTGTGTGTGTGTGTGTGTGTGTGTGTGTGTGCGCGCAGCAGAAGTGCCAGCTGTTATTTGGTGTGCTGGTGTAGAGGGCCGTCAGCTAGATGAGCAGCAAGTTGCTGTGTGACAAGACAAGGCTCTGGGGGGACTTGGGCCTGAGATGTCAGGGTTGGAGGGATGTGCGTGTGTGTTTTATGCTATTTCAGATCCTTCTTCCCATCATGCCTCACTCCGTTTGCTCTCTGCGGTTCCCTCATTCGTCAGTGAGCGGGGTTGTGACCCTGTCTGAGGGGACGGTCTCCTGGGCTTCTCGTCGAGCATCTGTTGAAAGATCACAGCTCAGGCTACATTGGAGGAAGTCTACTCTCATCCTACTGATTCCTGCCCCCCACACACATCTTTTTGTTCCCTTTTACCCTTTTTGTCTGTCTGTTCGTCTGTCTCTCTGTCTATCTTTATCACTCTAAACCCCCTTAGCAGCAACTACAGCTCTCCCCTGCCATTTTGTCATCCTCTCGTCCTGCCTGTCTGCCTGCTTGCCATCACCTCTCCTGCTCGTTCCCTCCCTCTTTAGCCATCCATCTCCATGCTTAAATATCAACAGGCTGGGATCTGTCACTCCAGAGGGCCATTGATTTTGTTTTGTTGTTTTGAGGAATCCACTTGAAAGACAATAAAAGACTGTCCCCCAAGAGCAGTGTCGCAGACTGATTATAGCCTCCTCAACAAACAGACTCTGTGGCTCATGAAGGATGGCTTTTTATAATGCCTGAAGGGACTGTTTGAATACCTGATATGTATGTGTCTACTACTGTATGTAGTTATTTTACAGCAAATTGTGGTGACTATTGTGTGGTATTGCATCCAAATACTGTCTTTTTTTGGTCATTTATTATTTGGTTTTGGCTCTGTTTGCAAGCAAACCAAAGTGTTTTTATTTTGTATGCTGAAGAGAAAATAAATTATATAAAGGAATGTATCGGATTGACAGTTGTAAAGGAAAGAAAAAGCACTTTTATTTGCACCAGGTTGAAATGACTTTATTTTTTAAATGATACAGTACATAGTTAACTACTTATTAATTTATGGTTGTATTTTATACAGTATGCCTGTTGATGGTCTGGTGATGATATTGTAAAGTAGGTGTATGCCTGCCTCATTTTCTAAGATCTGTCTTTTTCCGCCTGCAACGTTGCCTGCCTGTGACATCATTTTCATGTACCCAGTTCTGACCAATGACATTTCAGGACAGGAATACTGTACGAGCTGACACGTGGGCAGGTCAGGAGGGGTGAAAGAAAGAGCGAAAGAAAACATGATGTATATTTCTGGTTTGAGAAATTAAATGCATCTGATGTATGTTGCTTATTTTGGAAAAAAAGAGACAAAAACACGAGATTAAATATTTTTTATCATCTTCAGTGTGTCTGGATTATTGCAAAAATTTTTTTCCAATTGACAAGTTAATTTCTAAGCAAACACTGGTAAAAGCAAAGGGAATATAGGACTGTTTGTCTCCACCTCAGAAATCAACTACGCTCACAATTTTAGGTTCAAATCCCTCCCCCTCACCTGCGTTGCTCCATTGCCCACTTGACCCACCCCGACACGCAGATCTAATCCCCTCATTCATGTTCAGCTTCAGGAAGTGGCTCCTTCCTCACTACTGTCTGTGTGGCTGAGACCCTGGGTTCACATCAGTGCCTCAAGTATCTCAAACCAGGATGACCTCTGTGAGAGCTGGTCCTACTTTTCCACTGTCGTCCCCACATAAAGCCTCTCCATCTGTCAGAGCACCTCTCAGACTACAACTGCAGTAGCCATTTTCCTCTGACTTTCTGCTTATAAAATACTAGACATGATAGCATGGGAGTGTAGCAGTCAACTAATTTACGTTCATTTATTTTGTAACAAATAATAGTTAATAGTTAACATGTGAAAAACAATTTTATCTTTAAACATTAAGAAAAATATACATGAGGTAGTAACAGTCTACACAGAAATATTAGTGTTACTATCAAAACCTTCTAATGAAAACAACATAAATACATTTTTCTATTGCAGAAATATTTGCAAAGTATAAAACATTTTAAAAACAAGGTAGCATAATATAACCAAACCATACTATCACATTCTTACCCAACTACCTGAATGGGAAGACAGGAGAATGCCACGTTATTTTGGAGGCACATATTCAGTGAAAGCCAGAACATGTCCGTGGCCAGTGTAGATATTTTGCGGCCTTGGTGGATTGTATGAATTAATAGCTGCATATATCGGGAACTGATGCCGCTTTGTTAAGATTTCAATCACAGGTTGTGCAATTAAGTATTTTTCAGTGTATTGTCTGTTGAGCCAGTGTCACAGATCAACCACTAGCGCTTCTCGCCGAGACTTTAGATCCTCCAGTATCTCCATTAGGAACTGTGTGTTCTGTCCTTTGCACTCTTTCACAGCCTGGGACACCTGCCCCAGGTACCTCCCTCTGCTGAGCTCCAACAGTGTGTGTGCATCTTCCACCAACCTCACTACCCGCTGGTCTGTCCATCCCAAAGACACCTTTTGGAAGGAGTGTGTCTCTAGGGCCCTGACCAGCCTGTAGCCCAGGCTGTGGGCCTTGTCATTGGGTTGCTTGAGACCTGACAGGCCCCTCTCCTGCTGGTAGGAGAAAATTAGGTGGGCCAGCAGAGAGGATCCAGCCTCCAGAAGGGGAAGGTTCAAGACTTCAGTCACTTTGTTTCTTAGGGCCGAATCTCCAACCTGTGCACTGTGGAGGAGCTCCTCCCTCTGACTTGTTGTAGAAACCAGATCCAGTGCGGTCCGCCTGTCTCCATCAGTCTGCTGCAGGAGAACTGAGCCTGGAGGGGAGAGAGGTGTAGAGGATGGGATCACACAACCTTTACAACCATCACAACTCAAGGCTACTACATTCTCCTTACAGGTGTGGCACATACTGTGCACATGACAGTGTGCATTTCCACAATGACATTGCCACACTTGAAAAAATCGTATGCATGGGTCGAAATTCTGCAGCAACAACCTGCAACAAGTGTAACTCCAAATGTTCACTTGGAAAATATTTTTGATACTTAGAACGGGAGTATATATATTTTTTTTAATTGTGCTACAAAATCAGTTAATCTGAGTATTTTCCAGTAAAAAAAAAGTCAACTCAAATGGACTATTCTTTTTACATTTTCAATAAAATCACAGAACACTTCATCAGTACTGTACAAAAACAGAAAGAGGGTCTTTAAGAGCTCTATTAAAGTAAGACAACTCTGCATGAAAGCATAAGGACGAGTGCATCATGTGTTCAGTTGTTTGAGTGCTGTGGACATGTTGCAATGTTCACACACACAAACACACACCATGACAAAACAGAACATTTAAATGCAAAAACTCCTTAAACATTTGACCACCCCAGTATTCTTCTACTTTATCTAAAGCTCATCTTACAGTTGCCTGTTTTAAAGCAGTGAGGGATTTGCTCTTGTTGGGATGCGGCATCATCTGAAAGTGCTTGTAAGAAAATTAATATTTGGTAATGAACTTGAAATGTGACTTATTATCTTAGGTGACATCCACTGCCACACAGCCAAGCTACTGTGGGCTGCAGCATCGTTATGAAATAAGAGACAATGCACTGGTCAATGGCAGGACACAGCAACAGATATAAACAGCACGCAGACACACACACACACACACACACACACACACACACACACACAGGAACACATATGCTATACAGTACACACATTCAGCGGAGTGCGGAGTTTAAGTGAACAGCTGTTTTCCCATTGGGCCTCAGTGCCAGTCAGGGCTTTTAGCTCACTTCAGCACTAACTTCAACTGACACATTGTCTAAACTGTGTGACTGGCAGGTCACTTTGTGTTTGTGTAATAGGCGCAGAGGGTTAGTGACCTGATGGAGGCTCTGCTCTCCTGTTAGGTTTTTGATGTAATGCTGTGGGCGAGCTCATCGGTATCATTGGTCACACAGGGAGCTACTGGGGTTGACAATCTCACAACGGACTTTGTCTGTGACATCAGAAAATTGTTCAGTTAAAAGTTCGCACTTCATAGAGAAAGTGGTTTGTTAGGACGATGTATAACAACAAAGTTACACATTAACTCAAATCAATTTTGACTGTGCTAGAAATACTGTGCCTAGGCTTGCAGTTTCGATGAATATCAGCAGTATTATTTTAGTGAAAGAGGCACATCACTTTTAAAAATCATACAATAAATACAACTTTCCAATATATTCAAAACATATCCAGTAACCTTGACTTTGCCCTTTTAGGCCTGCTTCACTACATTCAAACTGAATATGAACACATTTGTTCTCCCCTCTTAAGAAGCCAGCAAAGTTATAACTGTGACATTTACCGTCTCCTCTCTCTACTCTTCTGCTTTGTCTCTTCAGACTGAAAGCCATTTTCCTTTGTCAGACAGGCCCGTGCGCACTTAGCCTACATGGAGCAGGTCGAGTCTAGTGTGAGCCCTTTGTTTGCTTTCAGATAGTCCCATTTCTATGGCAATCTGGTCTTGATGGCACTTGACTGTTCAACCTCGGCAATGCTGCTGCCACTTGTGAGCGAGTTTACAGCTCTGTGGAGGCTCAGCAGGACACACAGACGGCTGAAAGGCTGTTTGATACCACCTCTGGCAGTTGTTTCTGTTTGACAGACACTGTGGGGCTGCAGAAAGCATGATGTTTTAAAGGAGGGACAATCGTGTGTGTGTGTGTGTGTGTGTGTGTGGTGCATCATGTGTGTGGTGTGACATCAGCCACACTTTCTGAGACTAGCAAATGCCATTTTGACAAAAAGAAAGCCTTGTTCTAAATGATGCTATAAAAAAAAAGTTAAAAGTGGAACGTTATGAATTCTGAAATTGCTCTCCATCTCTCTGTCTGCCACAGAAGTAACACTGTGTGTAGCAGTTATGAGATAATCGGTAAGAGCTCACGTAGCTGTTAGCGGGGAAGGTCAGTGCTCATCTACCTTTTAGTGCTTCAAGCCTGAGTGGCAAAAACTCAATCTGCATAAATTGTGGCATTAATCTACATAAACTTTTACATAAGCGGGGAAATTTCAAATGCAGGGGTCAGGCGTCGGGGGCAGCAGTCAAGGACGTAAGAGCACAGATTTGATCAAAGTGGCCACAAGAGAAAGGCAGAGGGGAGGGAGATGGAGTGACGTGGTGTGTATGTGTGTGTGAGAGCGAGAGAGAGAGTGAGGTTGTTCACAGCACAAGCATAATCACTGGGTTTTCATAACAAGCTGTCCTTGCTATTACGCTCATCCAGTAGGAGTGGCTGTAATGTGTGAAGCCAACCATAGCGTGACACATTGCAGAAAGGTTCAGGTCCACCAGAATGTGTGTTTTTTCAAAAACCACTGCTATAGTACCCTACACAGACACATGGGCACATGCAACACCATGTCTGCTGAAAAATGGATCCGTCTTTGTCACTTCCAGATGAGAATTACAAAAAAAGATGGAATGGCTTTTGAAGACTGAGGCTGTTTTTCTTCATTCTACATCCTGTTCTGCACCTTCCATTGAGAGGACCAACCTTGGACTAAGCTTGCAAGGGGCCTTTAAGGCTGGACCACAAACCCAAGCACTCTGTGGAGTGTTTTCAACCAAAGGGGAAGAAAAGGATGAAGGGAGGACAAGGTTTACTTCTCCCACTCCTAGCTAATTCTTTTCCTTTCTTCAAAAATGATTCCAGCAGTACTTTTCTTCAGCTGGCACAAGAAAGGGGCATTGGAACTGCTATAAAATATAGTGAACACAAAAATAAAGAAAACAAGGGCAAAACTCAAATTAAAAATCAGTATGTGCAGGGAATAGATATATACTGTTTGTGCATGAACTAAATTTATAAATTGCTTTACACCAGTCACTCTTGAAATGCATGATTTCCATGCATCAGTTAAATAAGTATGTTCTCCTCTCATGGGGAAATGGCTTGTGGCAGCAGCAAAGATATGTAAATGATTATAACAGAAATAGGCATAATTTAGGCATAAAGCACCAGACAAAGCAGCACTTACACTACAAGTCGGATTCCCAATTACAACTGTATTGTCAAACAAGAGAAACCTTGTTCCTCTAGTAGTGTAAATATACAGTGAAACCACAGAAAAAGCGGTCCTTTTCACTGCTCTTGTGAAAACTGGATATGGCTATAAAAACATCTGAAACACAAATTCCACCCAAAATAAAGTAACAGCAATCTGCTCCAGTGCCTTCAGCTGCAGTCCTGTTGTTCACAAACGTGCAAGATGCAAGTCATCAGCATGAGAGAAAAAAAAAAGGAAGATCACGAGCGCAGGTTTCCAGCGTTCCCTGCCGTCATCGTGTCAAACCCGCCTGACAGACAGGCTCCAACCGGAGGGATGACACCGGTGTCGGGAGGAGAGGGCCCCTGCAGCACGGCCCTGGGCTCGGCTTGCCTGAAAGCCTGCACAATTGACTGTATAGCTGCGTGTTTGATTGTAGATCTGTCTGCCTGAGAGCTAACTGTGTATGTTGCTGTGTGGTGTATGCTGTTTGTCACATTTGCATTTTTACCCGCGTGACTTTCTATTTCCATTAAGCATCAGCTTATGTCCTTTGCTTTTCCAAGAATTAAACATGTCTTCTACTCCTATACTGAGGAACTCTATACCGCGCTTGTATGTTTCATTCACTGGACAAGAGAATCAGCTGCTCTTTATTATTCATCATTGGATATAAAACATGCTCTAATATTCCACCACACAGCTCAAAAGCACTTAATACAGCCATCAATGGTCATAGCCAGTGCTAAATTACATATTTTCTAACATAAGACACGAAAATAGCATCACATGCTGTTTATAATGTAACACACACACACACACACACACACACACACACACACACACACACACACACACACACACACACACACACACACACACACACACACATACACATTATGAGACTAGAGGCTGGGGGATGGTTTTGGTGCAGGGACGATGACTGAAGTGAATCCAGGTATTGGCACTGGGTGTCAGATATGCTGCAGTGGAGATAAATACAACACCTGGGGGATTACATGAGAGCACAGGGTAATTACACCATTCTTTATGTGTGTTTGTGTGTGTGTGTGTGTGTGTGTGTGTGTGTGTGTGTGTGTGTGTGTGTGTGTGTGTGTGTGTGTTTGTGTGTGTGTTGTGTGTGTGTGTAACATGAACATGAAAAAAAAAATGCTAAGCTAGACCCTCAGCTCTGAAGCTACAGCAGAAAGAAAACATACATGCAGAAACACACACACACACACACACACACACACACACACACACACACACACACACACACACACACACACACACACACACACACACACACACACACACACACACACACACACACACACACACAGGCATACACATACATACAGAGCGCAAAGCCCTTTGGCCTTTAGAGGGCAGGCGAAGACAAGAAATATAAAGCGAGAGTGGAGGAAGGGAAAATTGGCGCAAAAAGAGGGAGGGAGGGAAGGAAAGAAAGATGCAGTGCTCCCTCCCCCTATGTCTCTGTCTCTCTCTCTTGCTCTGTCGCTGGTCTGAGGCTGGGGCTGAGGCAGACTAGCTGGGAAGCAGGCAGCTCCACAGCATGGTAAACATCCTCTCTCTCTTTCTCCTTCCCCCTCGCTGACTGAAAAAGAGAGGCAGGGTGAGTGTGTGAACTGCAGCCAGGGGCACGGCATCACATATCCACAGGGAGCTGCTAGCTAGCGACTAGAAACAACAGCAAAAACAACAAGGCCAACCATGTGAAGCACCAAAGCAGCCAGCGGAGAGATCTCAGATGCAGGAAAAAGAAAGACCGGCCAGACATGTGAATATGCTCAAATCTCTCTCTGCTTTAGCAACAGGGTCTGAACGCTCAGTGATATTTTCCTCCCCCTTTTTCTACCGTGATATTTAGAGTATAAAAAAACATGGATGCGTTGGCTATATTTCCCTTCTGAATTCAGGTTAAATTATACTAATGTGACTAGAGCCAGTGGAAGCCTATGTCTTCACAGTCACAGGTGAGCATTACCTAAGAGGCTGTGTCTGATTAACGCCTTCCTGGACTCTTCGAAGCCAAACACAGCCTGGCCAGGTACAGATTAGAACTGGATCATATGCTTTTGGAGGAGGTGGGGCAGATAGGGTATGCTGTAAAGGCATGGACACCAACCGCTTGCTTTGTGTAATCCCCTGCCACTCCAACACCTCTAGTAAGGGGGCATCAGATACAGTATATTCTGATAACTGGATGCTGATCAGCAGGGGTAGATTAGCATTTTCAATGATCAGAGCTGAGCCCTAAATGAACCCTTAAGTGGTCTCTTGAAATCAGAAAAGGCTAATCACTGCCATCAGCTGTTAGCTCTAATAATATGTCCCGTACTGAATCATTGTCTTCCAATGAATAAACCGTTTACTGTGATGCCAAGAACATGTTCACAACCTTATTCAGTTACTCAAACTATTTGGAAGTTAAGCCTACAAAACACAGTATACCAAAGGGAAATCAATACTCAATCCAGGAACACAGAAGACTGGACTGATATAAAGACATGTAATAAATAAAGACTGCGATTTTAGAATTCAGTGTCTGCAAAGCTCTCCTGGGCACAGTTATTTAATACAACTTCAACTTACTGGGTTTTATTTTCATGGCAAAGACATGAGTGCAAGAAGTGCTGTGTCGGTGTTTTCCTGTACTTAAAATGCTCCCTCTCATGCCCATTGCCACATGCATGGGGCAAAGGTAAGACAAAGATGTGCAAGTTTTATGCTGATGATACAGCACAAAGTGAGGTGTTGGTTTAGTGACAAAACTAAGAGTCTACAGCCATGCCGGCAGCTCTTTAAGGCTGTTTTTTTTTTTTAGGAACAGCGGTGCCCTGAGTTAAATGCTAACATGCTCACAAAAACAATCCTAACACGCTGATGTTTCACAGGTCTACTGTTTATCATGTTTATCAGTAGAGCTAGGGCTTATGGGAATGTCATATGTTTTGTAGGTGGTGCAAGAGGAAAAGTAAAGTCCACTGACTCTAATTGCTAATGAATTTCAAAAACAATGTCCCTGTTGATACCTATAATCCACATAACACACTGTCATCAGTTTTCACAGGGACTATTCCTTCAAGGTCTGTGACAAGATATCTCAAGAAGTCATTGAGAAAATATTTTTTTTTTGTAATTTGGACAAATCCTCCCTTTTATTCTCAGCGTTTTCCTCCTCCACAGTTCGCAGCAAAAAGTGAAAAATCTTGATGCGCGCTCGTTCTCATTCGCTCCTCTCTCTCTCCCTCTCTCTCTCCTCATACAACTTACTGAGCGCAACAGCCCTTTTAAATTGCAAAATGATATCATAATGCAGAATTATAACTGAGATCATTTTGGTTAAATCTAATAGGGCCGAGACCAAGAAGCAAGGACTCTTTAAAAATCTTCTCTGGATAGTTGTGTCAACAGGATTATCATGAAAAACTGTCAGTTGATGCAATCATATAAATGCCTCAAACAAGCTACTGCTTTACGCACATTTTGGCAGCAGTAATGACATTGTCACATTTGACTGCAGCTTTAAAACAGAGACAGTTCTTGGTATTATATGAAGTCTTTACATTTTACTTTGTGCTGGCAGAGTTAGACTTGAGCACTTCAGACTCACTATACATTCTTGTTGCTGAAAGATGAATAACGCCGTAAGCTGTATGCGCCATCATTGTGCTGCTCCTAACCCTCTGTTTTCTTCACAGGACTGCATTTAGAGTTGAGCTAGAGGTGGCCTTTATGACTGTAACAATTAAAAGTACAACACTCTACATACGCTGTAGGATTTAGCCTGTCATTGAAAGCCCGCTTCACGCAAACACACTAAACTGCTGTTGAATGTCTTCATTTTCATCAATGACCCACTCCACCAGAGTTCACACCACACACTGTTGACTTTCAAAACCCATTCTTGACATCTTGGTAATAGGTTTCAAATAAGAAAAATATTTTCTCATCCGTATTTTCTGGACTTTTTTTTTTCAATGTACTATTGAATTTCTTCCCGAGTTGTTGCTGAATGTTTTAATTTAAGGGGGAAAAAAATAAAAGTGTAAATGTCATTTTGTACTCGTAGAGTATATGATGATTTAAGTTCAGGGCTGGAGCACAGACACAGAGAATGATCTTCATGGCCAACAAAACAACATCTCTCGCTTTTCAATCAGCCCAGAAGCTAACAAAAGAAATGAACTAAACCTTGAAACTCGGCTTTGTTTGCGGATGGAAAGAGCATGTTTTCAACACTTACAAATTCACAGCTCTCAATTATTATGTAGTCCTTAGAAATAAATATATGACAAATTCTACCTGAGGTGAAAGAGGACAGCGAAATAAATAAAAATTGTTTAATGTTCCTTGGCCTCTGCCCGTTCCTTTTCACATAAGCTAGCTCCCGGTGACCTTCATTTTCACTAAATGCTGTAGTTGTTTAAAAAGGAAAAAAAGAGCAAGACGTGTGTTTGTACATTCCAAAGATGGTGCTTGCTGGGCGTTAAGTAGTCTGCAAGAAACCGTCAGTTGTAGTTTGCAAAATCATCATCATTTCTTTGATCCTCTCTGGCCCTCATCTGTATAAAACGCGCATGCACACACACACGCACACGCACACGCACACGCACACGCACACGCACACACACACACACACACACACACACACACACACACACACACACACACACACACACACACACACACACACACACACACACAAGCACACAGGGTTTATCTGAAAAGGGATCTCACCCTCCTCTTGGAGCTCTGTGATGAACAACAGGGAAGAGTGTTGGATAGAGCTCTAAACTTAATCCTGGCAACCACCCGCAAAACGCAGAAAGGTTTGGGGGGTGGATAGCGAAAGACAGGCAGGAAGAGAGGAGAAAGAAGAAGAATCTAGTTGAAAAATTCCCAGCGAGGGAAGTCCTTGAAATACAGCCTGGAGAAACCTTCAGCTGAAACATCAATACACCCGGATGAAGCCGAGAGTTCCAAACACAGCCTCATCTCTAATAGTACGAGTGCTCAGCTCCTCGCAGTTGCCAGTTCAGGACCCACAGGGAAATAAGTGCTGAGCAGAATGAACTTTCTTTACCGTGTTGACAGTGAAGAGGCCCAAGTGTGTCTAAAGCACTACCTGTGTGTGTGTGTGTGTGTGTGCCTGTGTGTGTGTGTGTGTGTGTGTGTCTTTGACAGAGATAGACAAACAGACAGAGACAAACCATGACTGACTTCGGCGGTCCGAGGGGACTTTGTGTTTCCTGTGCCACTGAGCAAATGACATCTTTCTGCTCCACAAACACTCGTTCACATTAAGATCTGCAGGGACCATCGGATGCTGTGCAGTAAGCGTGACTGTGTGTTTGTGTTTGTGTGGTTCTACAAATGATGCACAGAAATCCAAATAGAAATTGAAGAAGCATTCATGTAGCAATCTCTCCTGCCTTCTTGAACTTGACTCAAGCCAAACAATTAGACGAATGATTGAAGGAAAAAAAAAAACACTTTTACACATACCTGACCAATTCTTTCTGCTCCTATACTCTTTTCAAGCATCTAAATGAGTCTGTGTGTGTATGTGTGTGTGTGTGTGTGTGGGTGGGTGTTTGTGTTTTACAAGTCGAAGTGGACTAGCTCTGCTTACTAACACGGTGGGCTGTATTGAGAGGATGCCATCAGCGATTACAGTCACAGGGCAGAGTGGTGACAGCTTAAAGACCCTTTTCTCTATTTCTCTACCCCCTTTGCTCACTGACACGCCTTCTGTGTGTGTGTGTGTGTGTGTGTGTGTGTGTGTGTGTGTGTGTGTGTGTGTGTGTGTGTGTGTGTGTGTGTGTGTGTGTGTGTGTGTGTGTCAGTGCCAGTTCTGAACTGCACAGCTAAAGACTCCGGGTCATTTTCCATTCCAATCAGGGGTACCAACTGCCCTGGCCACTCTGCACAATTTAAACACTCCTAACAGCTGAGGAAGAAGCACAGAGAGCACCACATACTTAACTTCAAGCCAGCACACACTCATTACAGAATTTGAGATTCAGTAAAAATATTTGTGCATGCATACACATACACCAAAACATATAGCCAAGAACACCTCCATACTGTGCAAAAACAAGCCAAACAAACACAAACACACACACACACTTATACGCAGGGTCATGTGGGGTGGCCTTGGGCTATGGGAGAAGGAGGGGAGGAGAGCAGAGTCAGCCTTGCCCTCAGCCATGGCATCCTTTCCTTGCCAGATCCAAATGCCTGGAGGGACTGAGGTAGAGGGGGTAGGGGGTGGGATCCATCCTCCCACCCCCCTACAATTCACCACTAAAAATGCACGCACACACACACACACACACACACACACACACACACACACACACACACACACACACACACAGGCCTCCAAGCAGACAGGCTTACAAAGGGGTGAGATCACTCCCGAATAAAGGCTTTGTTGGCGTGCCAGTGTCAGTGTTGCCCTCTCTTGCCTTGGCAGCTAGGTTCAGCCTGTCTGTTGGAAACGACTAGGACAATAGGGTGAATGCCTCAATGAAAAATATAGTTCCAGGAGATGGGCACTCAGAAAAATAAAACACAGGAATGTAATAAATGAAGAGAGAGGAATCTGGCCCACTAGCCTGTTTTCCTATCATGGGACGGTGCAACGTGTCTCCCTACCCAAAATTTTAAAAAGTAGTCTGATGTATGGGTGTTAGAAATGCAGCCGCAAGCACAAAAGGCCTGTCTGAGTTTAGAGTAAAAACCGGAATGAGCAACAATATAAAGATAGGGTAACTAAACATGATGTAGCCCCCAAGACAAAACTTTCCACATTTAACAGTCTAGACTTGCAAAAGAAAATTCTTATGCCTATCGATGGTGTCCATGGCAACCAGATGGAGATCACGGAAAAGAAACCACGAGAGAGTATAGCCTGGAGTCAAGAGGACCTCCTCCTCACCAACTCCCTGCTGTAGCCTTTAGACAACCCGCCATCAAGGTGTGAGGAAATAGCTAACAGTCAGGAAGAGAGTGAGTAGGAAAGAGAAGTATAATGTACAAGCCTGCAGGTGTTTCAAATTGAGAGTAGTCTCATTCCTGTTCTTCTGTTCAGTCCCTGCAAAGAGACCTGGCCTAGACAACAGGCCAGACGTCTACTGCACAGCCACACAGCCACACAGCCACACAGCCACACAGCCACACACACACACACACACACACACTCTCTCTCTTCTAATTTTACTGATACAGATAGCTGCTTCTTCCTTTGACCTCTTTTAATTTGCTCTCCCTCATGTTAGTGAGGAAGGGAGAAAAAAAAGGAGCGCTTTCTTGTTTCCTCTCCGGGACTAAACAATCCCAGTCTAATTTATTTTTTGAGGACAGAATATGTACATGTGTTAATGGGAAAGTCGAATCAAATTAACTATAATTAGTCAAACTGAGAAGTGAGCAGAGGCAGAGGTATGTTACATGGGAGACTTGTTCAACACTGGCAAATGGCACCCCTTCCCACCGTCCCCAAACACACACACACACACACACACAGACACACAGACACACACACACACACACACACACACACTGACTTCCTCTGCCAGCAGCTGCCATACGTCCAGCTACATCACCCTCTCCTGAGCTCCGACTGCTTGTGGCACGCAAACATGCAGACATCAAACTAGTTGTGTTGTGACAAATTTTAAAAAAAAAGAAACCTCCATGTAAATTTTGCAAGCAGTGGATCCTGACCTCTCTAATCTCGTCAAAAAGACATTAACAGACATTTTATGAGGTGATGCTGTAATCTGTTTGGACAGACACAGCAGTGCAGGACTGAATGAGGATTATGACGACAAGCAGTGGGGGCAGAGGGAGAGTTGGTATTGATGATCTAGAATAATACAGTGAAAAAGCAGACCACTGCTGGTGCACACTGGATGTGTGCAGCCCATAATTCTTTAGGTACTCTAGGTAACCATAAATACAAACTGTAATAGCTTTTTCATTTCTAGTTTATCCAAAAACATCAAAATTTTGTCTTGCCATCAACAAATGACTAAGACAATTTTACCAATAAAAACACCCTCAAATAACACAAAAAAATATAAAAGGCCCAAAAGTAAACATTAAAGGGGTAGTCTAGTGAGAAATCCAAACTTTTAGTCCATAGTATGGATCAAGCCTCCAAAACCCTAGATACTGTATGGGAAATAACCCTGATGACATCATCAGGGTTATTTTTTCAGACTTTGTAAAGCTTCCTCTATAGCCACAGAGGACATTCTACAACTCCTTTGCAGGCTGAATTGTTATTAATGTGGCAAAAAACTGAACTTAATGTGTAAAATTGGTGCAGTTTCCCCTTAAAAGTCCCACCATCTACCTGGAGGCTAGTTAAGATAAAACTGGCCCTGCTAATAAGGTCGAACGCAGCATTCAATCTGTCAGTAAGCTCTGCTACATTTGTTGGCTACATTAAATTGAAAGCTTGTCTTGGCTACAGCAGAAGTGACATGCAGACCACCACTGCAGTAAATCATTAGCTAAATGGCTAATTCTACAGATCAGCTCTCTTGGCAGCCAACTGGGCAGACAAGTTGATGGTGTTTTATTTTAACATTATATGACTCCATCAATGTGACGGAGACCATTTGGTTTAATTTATCATTTCAAGGAAGATGGATTACATGAAGACATATAAAAACAGTTGGTTATATCCCATCCAATTTGGAAATATAAACATGTAACATACAATTAGAGAAGCCATTTTTAATTGAACCTGCCTGAGTAATGGCACTGACAAAAATAAAGCATCAAGACCAATATCAGTGTCACAGTTTCAGCTGTTATCAAAAACTAACCTGTAAAAAATGAAAAATCTGGTTCTTTTTGTTTGGCAGTCACAGTAAAAGCATTAGTCTAACCTAAATAACATGCACCTGGATACACAAAGGAGTTAATTTTCATTTTAATCCATTTATGGCTGTTTCCCATATCCCTGTATGTAAGCAGATCACCCAAAAAGAGAGTTCTGCATTTTAATATTATGTATTGTTTCATGTAAAAAGGCAGCAAAAAAGTCTGCCAGAGTGAGAATGATACACGCATTAACTCAATGGATGGATGGATGGATGGATGGATTAGAAGAATGACTCTCCTAATCACAAGTTAGTTTGTTATTGAAATGCTGCAGCCAACTCTAAAGTATGGATGTTGGAGTTTGCAACATAGGGGGCCAAAACCCAGATCTACTTCCAACATATGCAAAACACAACCACTCACAAAAGCGCTGATGTATCACTTAGCCATAACTTTCAAGACCAATATTATTTGGTAAAACATTCGACTTTCATTTAGGTAATATAAAGATAAAAGTTGTGTTAATCCATTTTAATAGTGTTAGATGAACTCAGCTTACACTCTAAAGCAAGTGAGTCTCTGGATGTGTTTGTGAAGTTTACCCACCTGCACGCTCCAGTAGCATTTTGGCAATGTCCATGTGTCCATTAAGCAGAGCATCGTGAAGTGGACTGACTCCATCCACCTGGTTATTAAGCACAGGGGTGGGGTGGTGACGTAGCAAAGCCTCCACACATGCAGTGCTACCATGGTTACATGCTTCATGCAGGGGCGTCCAGCCTGCATGATCTACATGGTCATCAAACCAAGCACACACACCAAAATTAACACAAATTACTCAATAGGAAAGGTATATAATTTGGAGAAAAACAAACTGTTATCTTGTATCTTTTAAGGTTAAAAAGGTTAAATATATCTTTTAAAGATTTCTGATATTTGAAGAGTGAGTGCAATGTTTTGTAAAGAATTTTGGCTATCAAGCAGCTGAGTTCATATGTTCAGTACATCTCCCAAAGTATGTTACGGTAAATCTGACTGGAGGGTCATGATGAAAGATTGAAGATTTGGAGAGGCTTGTGATAACTGTGGCACGAGTGGACTAACCCACTGCATCGCAGCTAAGTTGTTGGTTAGCTCTGTCAGCTAACAACTCGGTTAGCAAGCGAATAATTTGGTACAAAACTTTTTAAAAATTGAAGACTGAGACTTTGCTAAGTGATTAAAGCGAATACTGTAAGTGGCACGGGCCATATACACTACATCATGCTTTGCATGTAAGTTCACTTTTTAAAAAAAAGATCAAAGACTTATCTGTCTTTTCCAATGCCATGAGACAAAGGACATTAATATGACTGAACTAAGGGTTCTAAAGACTATTTAGGTACAATGAATGTGCCGTTAGACTGTTCAACATTCTTGTTTGGGTGTTAAGAATAGGTTATTAACCACTGTTAACGTACGTCACACATAATTAAAAAAAATGTAATTTCCAAGAAACGTTTAAATAGTTTAGCCCATTTTTAAAAATATTTTACAGCGTTCTTTACAAAATTAAAACCTCATGGATAGACAAGTCCTGAGGAATAAACCAACCAAAAATGTTCTGCCTAAATTAGCATGGGCCTCATTTTGGGAGACAAGTGCAAGGTGACAGCGGTAATTTTACCATTTTGCCCATAGTTCTGCTTGATCAGAGTTGAGACATCACCTCTTGTGTAAGCCCCCTACTGAGATGCAAGTTAATTTAGGCTGCTACTAAAGGGCGATTACAAAATCGGGGGAACCTTTGAAACAACACAACATTTCCATAAAAGGAAGGCAAGTCATTATATTTGACCTAAAGGGACAAAAGAAAATCACTCTGAAATATCAAAAGGAAGTCAATTCACTTAGCAAAGAGACCATAAATTCATAAATCTGAGCCTCCAAACCCATCCCGCTCTTCCTGGACACACCCTTTACATTTTAGCTAAAGGTTAACCTCAATGATGATGCACACGCACTCCTATTTTCTCTCCTCTTTTTTTTCTCTAATATCAATCGCTCCTCGAAACCCTACAGCAAACAGTGGAAGTGAAGTGAGATAACAGTGAGACAGAGGTTACAGAGAAAGGGAAAACGAAAAAGTCTAACCTTTAACGTTGACGTCCGTGCCAGGAAGCGCCAGAATCTGAAGCACTGTTTCCACTTGGTTCCTCTTGCAAGCTCTGTGGAGGAGGGTCTCTCCTTCGACCAGGACACACACAACGGACAAACACACCCAAAAGAGAGAAGAGGCGGAAGAGAAGAGAAAAATCCAATATTAGGGTGTGCCCGATGTCCTGCCCATTGTCCCCCTCCATATGGTGAACACACCAATAAAATACCACAGAAATGTCCCCAAACACACACACAAAAAAGCCTGACCTAAAAAAGTACGACCCGCCAATGAGGATGCGATTTAAGAAGAGTGATGAGAAAAGGGGGGAGATCTTTCAATGAAGAAAAAAATGGGAGGGAAAAAATTAAAGACGGAGAGTTGGGCTAATTCGCTTCGCTCTTTACCTCTTTTATAGACAGAGATTTTCCACTTTCAACACAAGCCCAACAAAGTTAATATCGAGGCAGTCGACAAGTGAATGAATTTGGTGGTAAGAAAGTAGTCTCCCTTCCTGTCCACTCGTCCCTATATTGTTACTTGAGAGGAAGTTATGGTAGACAGCCCACGCACAAAGCCTCGAAAAGGATTCTTCACAGATCCAGGGTTCAAAAGCTCCGCTGGGCATTGCCAGTGTCACCACGTGATATTTAATCAGCAAACTAGCAGTGAACAGGCATGGAAAAAACCTCTCAAGGATTCCATTTACATCTTTAAACACAATCCCCCCCCACCCTCTTTTCTCATCTTTACCCCGTCCCTCACTTTTTCTGATACAAAATTAAATCAAGAATATATTAGTGGGCCAGAGCCCCCCCCTTTCATGTATGGCTGAACTTCAGAGGGAAGTTAAAGGCCAAGCATGAGTGGCTCTGTGCTTTCCAATATAATACAGGACTGCAAAGCCTGTAATAAATGCTTTACTAGCTCTCCCCAGGACGCCATGCCTGGACAGGGGGCTCCACTCCAGCGCACACATAGCACAGTCTGGGGCAAAAAGAGGTGGAGGAGGAGAGGGAGGGAGGAAACAGGGAGGCAAGAAGAAGAAGCAGTGGAGGAGAGAGTGAAAGGATTTCCTGCATTTCAAAGCATGCAGAGGAAATATTGAAAAAAAAGCTGGATCCTATTCATTCTGAAGAATTCCTTTCTTCCATGAGGTGTCTTTGAGGATGCAGAAGATGCATTAAATGCCATCAGCTGGTAGTAAAGAGGTTGAAGAGCGGAGAAAAAAAAAAACTGGGAAATAAAAGGACTCTTTATCAAAAGGAGGATCAGTTATGTTCTCCCAAAAAATCCAATCCAAAACCTAACAAACAGAAGTAAGTTAAAAGTTTTTAAAAGCACACATTTTTTTAGTGCTGATCATATCCAGTTCAGAACAAATATAATTTACAAACATGCAATATGGTTTAATATTTCTCAGCACATTTCAGTTATAAATTTTGTCACTACACAAACCTCTACGAACCAAGCCTCTACCAACACTCAGGATAAGATTAAATGGATTATTGGAGCAGATGGTTAATGGTTGGGTGTAGTTCCACGCTCAAACACCACTCTACACCCAACTATAAAACAAAGTATTTAGAGTATTTTTATGTTGCCTCATTTAGTTGATCCTGCAGGTTTATATAATTAAAGTATTTTAGTTGTCACTGAATAGGCTTTTCAAGCTTTAAAACATGTAATGGAATAATGCTATTCAAAAGTCAGAGTTACATGAAAAAAATAGAAAGACATTAGATACAAAAATAGTCACTTATTTTCTGTACGAGTGCTAAAAACAAGCACTCAGAAGCTGTGAGAACACACAAACAGGCTGATGACGCAGGTACTTGACTGAAACCTATTTCAAGCACTTTGTTAGGTGGTGTGTACATAATTTCAATAGGCACTTCCATAAATGATATTTTTACTACTTCAGTAACTGTACTGTGATTAAACAGTAATGTCTTACTTCAAAACCTGGAACTGTATGTCTGACAACTTGATTGCTGAAAACCAAATGACTGAAATCACTTCTTTAGTAATATTTTGCATATCTGATTTTCATTCTGAAAATATGTTGCACTGTAAAAATCATCTTGCATATAACAGTGTTTGCGAATGTAACGTCAGAAAGCAGACACTACGGTGGTTGTACAGCATCACCATCAGTAGCAATAATGAGGCCAATCAATGAAGCAAACCAACATTTCCAATCTAAAAATCAAAAACACCCAAACAGAAGGTGGAGCGCAGACCAAACTACAGTCCCTAATGAGTAAGCTGTACTGTGAGGCACGTCAGTGTTCTACATGCGCTGCTCTGCTATTACTAGGCTCTAAAATGCTGTGATTAAACACCCATTCCACTACACCCCATGTGTACACATCCTCGCAAATGCCAGGGCCAATCCACGCACTGTTAAATCACTTTAATGGCTCCAATTTGGACACAACGCCTCTATTATAGGGGTAATTGCATGCTCAGCATTTACAAGCACGGAAAGGATAAATCCGCCTGTCCTTTTCTATAAATCCCCTGTTTCACACTTTAATAGAGAAGTATAATGTATGTGTTGCTCTTTATATCCCTCAGTCTGCTTGCTACACTCCTGTAAAGCGTTGCTTGGCCTGCCGATCCCTTGACCAGAAAGCTGCTGGGAGCCTGTTGGTATTTGTCAGGAATGTGTTAGAAAGGTATTCTGTGCCAGTTATTGGATATATTTAAAACTATTTGAGGACTACTGCTGTAGCTGGCTCTGACAGAACTGGCAGCACGTTAATTCCCCCAAATCAAGATTACTGCAGCTTTCACTGTGCTTCGAAAGAATTTCCTGGCCTTAACCTAAGTGACCATCATTTAAAAATGCCACTGGTAGAGATTTTAATGCAATACGTATCCATTTAATCACTCAAAAAAACAACATGGGGCAGCAACAAAGGGCCATACTCTCCTCTAAGCAAACAGGAAGTAATGAGACAAAAACACAAAGTGTCTCTTGAACAGAGGTAAGCAAATCCTTAATATAAACGCTTGATGTACTTTGGCTTGCATTGTACCTCATTTGTATATCGAGCTCACAAAAACCTTTACCTCTGTCATCTTTTGTTATACTGAACACATATTCCTTATTGATGGCACATAGAGGTGCAGTAAGAACGTTGAGATTGATCAGAATCAATATTCACTACAAAGAAACCTTTTAATTTACTGGTTACAGAAACAGAGAGAGGTAAATTAAATGGAAACCACCGAGGCAGTGTGTTTGATGGCCAATCTCCACATCACAGACTTCTGAGGTAGCTTATGTTCCCGTCTCGCTCGTCCCAAATCTAGCTCGTGCTGACGACCACATCAGTAGTCGAGCAGCAAGTTCCAGCATGCTTGGGCTGATTAGACATCCACTCAGGTTGAAGTTGGGTGGAGCTATACTAGAAATTACATAAAGTCACCAAACTCCATGTACTTATATGAATAAAAAATATATAAGTTGTCCCACCCTAACCAGTGAAACAAATCTTATGAATAAGCGAGGAAGATGTCAGTCAATCACAATGCTCTACAGCAGATTAGTGATTCAATATTTGTCTAAAGGTGAGACTGATTTGCCAACAACTGTTTGCAAGGTCAAGTATAAACTCTCAGTCTCAACTTTTAAGCCAACACTGATAAGAGGGCCTTAAAATGTTCGAAAAAATTATCTGCAATTCTATAGCAACTGTGCAAACTTCTTCTTTTGAGGAAGACAGTGTAAAACAACTGAAAGCTCCAGAACAGCTACTAATGGACCTTGTGAGAATCTTTTTTGCTAGTATCTGCCTGATTTAAAACTTTGGGTTAAAATCAGTCAGTTCTAAGGTATGTCCATTAGAGCAGTTTTAATAGTTTATAGGTTGTGGCAGTAATTTTTGACAAGTTGCCTTGTTTAGCATAAGTTACTGAAAACAATCAACCTAGTCTCTGAATTATGCTGCATGATTGATGACTTTAAAGGTTTTTCTCAGGAATGACATGAAGCTAAAAGCAAACCAATTTTAAGCAGTGGAAAACATACAGCAGTTCTTTTTTGACATTCTACATACACTGTATTGAGGCTGATATAAATTGAAATCTCTGCTGAGCTTCCACAAGCAAACATGGGACTGAAAAAGAGAAGTTCATCCCAAATCCCTCAACCCCTCTCAACTACTGTGACAAAGACACCGAAGTTCTAGGAGGCAAGAGAGATGTTCCAAAGCAAAGAAGTGCAGTATATAAGAAAGCGAGCTTAGATATGTGCGTGAAAAAGCCTGTAAGAGAAAGAGAGGAAGGGACAGAGTGAGAGAGTGAGAGAATTGAATGAGAGGGCGAGAGGGGAGGATGCTGTGCCGATGGTTCATCAAAAATTAATGCCAACCGCATCGGTATAGAGATCACGTAGTGGAAAAACAACACATGCCAACAGCCTTGAGTCTCTTGCCTCAGCCCTCCTTCCTCCTCTCCCTCTCCTTTACCCTCCACCCCTCCTTCACATCAGCACAGGGCCTTTCTGATCAGGTGGAAGGGGGAGATATAAGCTCTGACACCTTCGAGAGTTCACACAGAGTGCCATGCCTCTAATTGCAGGAAGTTCCACCAGTGCAGCCGCTCTATATCTGCAGTGCTACCCTAATTGCTGCATTTAATATCCCTAAAACGGAGATCTGAGGCACACTCTGTGTACTAATATGCGTTATTGTTTTGTGTGAGAAACCCATTATTTCTGTTCGGGCCATTTATTTATTTATCTATTACTTTTTTAAAGGGTAAATACGACATTTGGAAAAAGTGAAACAAAACAAAGAGCGCAGTGTTGAATATAAACGCAAATAGAACAAGTGGAGGAGGAGGCGTGATAAAGAGGTGGTAATACGGTCCACTCTTTGCCCCCAAAGTACACGATAGGCGTACTTATGCAGCTAAGTTTCCCTTACAGCTGACTAGATGGAAGCGTGGTCTGATGCAAATCAATCACTCTCCCCATATATTATGTGCACTTCATTAAACTGAAAGTGATGACAGAGCTATCATGTCCCTCTTTACTGATGACCTAGTGCAGTGAATCAGTCCACTAAAAGTCTGCTCCTTGCAAATGTAAGGCTATATTGTCAAGGTGTGTGTGTGTGTGTGTGTGTGTGAGTGAGTGTGTGTACGCGCCATACCTGCTGCGTTGACTCTGTTCAAACCTCTGGGGATGTTCTCTTTCTCCAGGCTTGTTTCATTCACCAAAGAGCCCTGGGTTCTGCATGGAAACAAAGGACATGGTCAGAGGGGTTATGAGAAGATATGCATGTATGTACTAAACCTAATTCAATAAGAGATTACCCATGATTCACATCAGCAAGTCCAATGTTTCAATGACTGACCATTTCTGCATGACAGCGAGGAGACCCGGTGGTGCAGAAAGTGGAACCGGCATCACTGTACTGTGGGAAGTGCCATTAGCAAATGAATCCCTCGTGGCGCTGTATCATCTTATATGAAATCTGACAATATCTGTCAAACCCCTACTGTGTTGGCCACACATACACACACCTCACACACACAATCCTCCATTCCTGTCTCCAAAGCACTTTTCCTCCCACTTAACGCCTCAAACGCGTAGTCGGAGAATTCAATGTGAGCAAGCACATTAGGAAGAATAACTAGTAAAAGAAAGTGAAGCCTCTTCAAAGTAGTGGCGTGCTAATAGCTGTGGGCTGTCACTAGTCTTGTGAGTGGGTATGGGAGATCTGCCTGCATGAAGCCTGACAGGTGTCTTGTGTGTATACGTCTGTGCATGTGCGTGTGCACTGCATTGAAGCACAGTGCCATCCGTATTACAGCGAAGAGGCTTGTTCCCTGGTAATTGGCTTGTTCAGAAGCCAGGAAGGAGCTCCCAGCAGTGAGGAGGAAACACACGTCCTGTCACGTTGCTTGTTATTAGCAGGGACAAGGCTGAGAAGAGATGAGATGAGCTCCGTGTGTACGTGTGTGTTTGTGTGTGTGTGAGACAGTCCATAAGAGTGTCTAGGATGAGGGTGCACCACTTCTCATCTCAAACCACTTCACCCGAGTGTCCCCTGTCCATATAGGCTGGCAGCAGTGGATGTTGACAGTACTTGGCTTGTATACGCCCCAGTCTCTCCTTCCCTCATGGTGTACTTTAAGAGGCCAGCATGCTGTCAGTGGCCCAGTGATCATTTCTGGGCCTGGGGCAGCATGTGCCCTTGGAGACCGACTTTCAAGAAACTTGTGAGCAATAATGGAAGTAATGAGGAAGTGCATGTCCTATGCCACAGCAAGTAGAGGCTATACATTACATTTTTCTACTTACTGTAATTCTACCAAAAAGGCCATAGCAAAAAAAACTCCTGCTGTCCTTTTTATCTGTCTCCATTGTTAAATATTAGTAGGGTTGATCTATTTACAGGCTTTTCTTTCTTTTCAGCTGAATATATATATACAGGTTTGGTCAGAAGAGATGGAGCCAAAGTAATGACAAAGTCCAGTGATTTGAATAGATAACAGCAATGCACAGAGCTTGATTAAACCAGCAAGGGGAAAACCTCAGTTTAATTACAGCTTCCCTTCTGCTAACAGCACTCACTGCCACGCAGCCAGCCGGCAAGTCAAATGGCCATCTAAGCAGTCAGTCAATCAGCCATCCTGTCAGCTTGGTATGGCTTGGACTTGTGCCCTAATGGCAGGCTGTCTGTTGGTGCAGAAGAAGCACACTCTCCATCTCTCAAATTACAGCAGCTTCAAGTCACAGTAAAACAACCTAATGCGTTCTAACTGCCAGAAATCAAAGATAAAGGGGTCATGTGGCTCCTCTCGACCTTTAGGACCCTGTTTTCATAAATCCAACACCCAACATCTTGCCAGGATTTTGTCTTATAATATCTCTATTGACAGTTTGAAAAGGGAGCTAAAACAAAACTGAAACCATTTAAAACCATTCCTTCTCTATTAAAACCACAATCACATTTGTGCTATTTAAAAATACTTTTGTCACAGTTTTTATTTTGCAGCATTAGGAATTACTGACATGTGTTCTAACAATATAGTTGATCTCTTTTTTAAATCTAAGTAGCTCCAACAACATTGAGAACTGTGTTGCAAACTTGTAGCAATTGAGGAGTGTGTCAGACTCATAAATGCTTCAAAATAAGATGTGTTAATTGATTAAGAGTGTCAACATCACCAAAAATATGTATAATTTCATGAATTAATCTGTGAAAAATGAGGAAACGAGATTTACGTTTGGTTTCTATTCTCAATTTATCACAGGCTTTGTCATTGTGATTCCGTTCTTTCTTTTAGGGTCAAATGATTTTACATGCCCTTTGGCATTTCTTTATCTCACACGCACAGATTGCATTCCTTGTTTTATTCAGTTCTTCTCATGTCTTTGTCAAAATAAACTAAATCCTTAAAACTGTAGGGAAAGCAGTAATTAGAATAAGAGCAGAGAAGGAAGGAAGAGGGGATCTGGTCAGTGCATGAACCAGTAGCCTTCACATGAACTTGCTCCCTGGTGACTTCTGCCCTTCTCCAGGCCAACTACATGCTGGGGGAAGAGCAGATGTCTGACATGGGGTATGGAGAGTGTGTGTGTGTGTGTGTGTGAGATTGCGTTCAGAGAGGGATTTAGTATAAGAGATGGAAGATCGAGAGAGGCGGAGAAGGGGGGTGGAGGCTGAGAGTTGGTGGTCGTCTGGGAAGACAAAAAGGCCTGATGGGATATCCCAGTCTGTCTATCTGTTGGCTTCCTGTCTAAAACAGACTTAGCACTGTTTATGAGTGCGCGCACGCGTGTGTGTGTGTGTGTGTGTGTGTGTGTGTGTGTGTGTGTGTGTGTGTGTGTGTGTGTGTGTGTGTGTGTGTGTGTGTGAGAGGAGGGGTCTAACCTCCCTTTGCACCCCTCCTGTCAGCTAGCACACACTGATAGGATCAGACCTGGGCATGACCCATCACATGCCAACTCCTCAGACTCTTTCTGACCTCCATTTGCCTCTCACCAGCTTTCCCTCAGTCACCCCCACACACACTCCTCCTCTCTCCAGGTGTTCCTTTGTTCCTTTTGACTCACATTTCTCCTCCCATCTGTACATTTTCACCCATTTTGCCTCATGCATGATGTCTAGCCTTATATCTATGGGTGGAAACCTGACAATGGAGGCAGTGTAGACTGCTGGTTGAATAGTTTTGTTCTTTTAGACACACAAGCCAACAAAGATGGCAAAGAGTCATTCAACTCATTTGACAGGATGGTAGAAAGTGGCAGATTTTCTTTTACAGTTTCAGTGAAATCTGACCAGCATAATGGTCAGTCACAACATTAAAACCAGCTACCGGTTTTAATGACTACAGGTCCTCCGTGCCTATCTAAATCTATGTCTAATCTAAGTTTTTTTTCAGGAAACTAAAAAACATGAGTTAAAGGAGAAACAAGAACAAAAGAGAGAAGAGCAAAGGACTTGCGTACACTGCCATTTGAAATGTCAAGGCTGATCTTCAACATAAGTAAATTTACAAGAGGTTTGGATTTTTAAAATGCGGTTTAGTACAAGAAACTGAAACAGAAAGCACTTGAAGGGGCAAAATATGTTCAAGTTGGTTTAAAATGTATATAGATAAGTTATTGACCTTTGTTGAGTCCCCACCTCTGCATGTATGTCCTAACATATTGTGCTTCAGGCTCTTGTGAAAATTCATCAGGGAGACTAACAGTGGTATACACAGACAGCTGTGTGTAACTGACCCGCAGCCAGTCTCCTGGCTAGTGCAGCCGTGGGAGGTGGGTCCAGTCCTGAGGCGAGCATCGCTGGGACTTCGAGCTAAACGTCCCAGAGCAGGCAGGTAGGACAGCACCTGTCAGACAGACAAGTCAGACGTTGCTTTTACACTTCAAGTGAATGTTTGCGTCTTTAAGTGACTGAGGAGGCAAAAAGACAGTGAGTGAGTGAGAAAGCCAGATGTTCTACTGCAACGTAATGGTTGACTATATCAGCAATCTGTATCTCTGTAGCAGCTAACTGTAATATGTAACAATACAAAACAACTTTGTTTTATGCCTCTTTACTAAAGACACAAAAGCCCAGTGAAAACAAAAACTAAATGCTTAAAACTGGTGTATTTATCAGAAACATTTTAAATCAGTAATGTAGTTAGTTTATTCAATTACTTTATCAATTGTTGTATTTTTACAAACTTTTGTGCGTGTACTTTTTTAATCAGAATTTTTCAATCTTTAACATACTGAAAGAAATTGAAATTTTCTGGTACTTGAACTGAAATGGAGGCTAACTGAACTCTGTAAACTTATGGCTAATTAAGTAAACAGCACATGATTGTTTTGAATCACACAAACAAAAAGTGTATGCCTCAAATTATGATAAAGTCTACCAATGGCAGCGCCCATCCCATAGAGGGCTGATGAAAGCAGTGGGAAAGAAATGGGAAATCAAATGAAGAACAACAAACACATACACACCATTTTCTTGAGAGAGAGGGGTTCATCTCCCACAGTGATTCCATTTCTGCAACAGAGATTCCTGAATATAGCATCCGCCATCACCAACTTAAGTCTGGTAGAGGAAACCCTGACAACCAGCTCTGACAGAACCACTGGAGACACATCTATAGGACAGAACAGAGGGAAAATATATACAACATACGATACTGTCTATAATTACTTTGTTTGAAAAAAAAGCCAGGCTTGGTCAGAAAGGAAACAGTCATTTTCATAAAGAGTTGTATAATTAAAACATTCAGAAATTACAATGACAATTTTTCAGCTAAGTATGGTGATTAAATTACTTAATGTATTCCACTGCATATTCTGTTTTCACTGTTTTTTCTGACAGCAGTATCAGCTCAAAATAAACATTGTGATTAACACACACAAACCACACAAAATTAAATTTAAAAGGACAATATTTACAAACATGACATACCACAGCAGAACATTCAGTGGAAGTGAAAACAGATATTCTTCTAGCATTCTTCCTATTCTGCAGTTTTTTTTTCAGTTTTTATTCCATACCCTGGCTAATAACAGCAAACTGTTCTGCTAGGTCTTTCAGGCCCTTTTCCACCAGGTTCTGGTTCAGTTTGAAGTGCTGCTGACACCAGAACTCCACCAACACAGACAGGAGGTCCAGCAGGGTGTCCGCCAAATGCAGCCTCTGCTTCTCATCTCTCTCAGCGTAGTCCTTCAGTGAAGATAAACAATATCATCATCAGGTTCACACTAGGGAGTTAGCAAGCTCTCAGAATATCGTAGAAGAAGCAGCTGAAGTTTGTTGACCATGGCATTTAAAAAGAAAAATTTGACCCAACTGGCTAATACAGATCAAAATAAACCTACTTTTGTTAGTTGTCTAGATAGCAGTAAACACACCATCCAATGAGAATAACAATGCACAAGTTCCACAGTATTTACCTCAACGGCGGCCTGTACCAAGAGCTGGGTTAGTCGTTTCACAGCTCGAGACAGCAGGGTGGAACGCTCCCACACAGTCCAGAAGGTTACATACAGCAAAGATCCTGACGATGATGCCTGAGAGATTCTTGTTCCCTTAAGGAGCATAAAATCCCTGAGCCAGAGAAAGGCAGGGGTGAATGAAGGAAGGACAGACCATCTAATTCTAATTATGATCCGTTAAGGAATATGTATTCATATCTGTGGGAAAACCCCACCAGAAACATGCTTGTGCAAGAAGGATTAGGGGTCTGATACAAATAGCGACCACCCTGTCTCCAGATGTGTATGTGTAAGTTGGTACCCTGTGGTGACGGAGTGAAGCTCCCCCTGGAAGAGCCTGAGGAAAAATGCCACGAGGTCACGATGGAAACGTATCAGCGTTGGCAGGGCAGGTCCAGGGAGGGGGTGACAAGTGACCTCACTGGACAGGCAGTAACTGAAGGAATACACACATACAGAGAAACAGTAAATATATGAGGAAATTACTTTTAATGGAAGAGAGGGTTTAAGTGTCTCTCTTACCTAATGTCTTAACAATTAAAAGTGTAAAATTATTTGCGAGAATAATTTAACAAGAAATCTCCTGTAACATCAGGATTACCTGATGGCTGACTCTAGAAAAGGCCAAAGGCCCATTTTACACCGAGGACACTGCAACAGCTGGGTGAAATACTTTTTCACTGAGCTGGGAGCGAGCCAGGGAGGGTTGGTAATGAGCAGGTTATGCATGACCTGCTGGAAATTTCTTAGGAAGACGGCTGTGGCGTTACCCTGTGACATAATGAACACACACATTACAATAGACCTGCAATGACTATGTCAGAAAATTAATTGAGAACTAAAATTAATTGTTCACGTAATTTTACAAGCAAACAATGTCAGGTTCCACCTTCTCCACTGTGAAGATCTTCTGCTTTCCTCTGTTTTATATCACTGTTAACTGACAATCATTGGCTTTTGGACCACTGGTCGCACAAAACAAGGCCTTTGATGATGTCACCAAAGACTCATGGGGAAAATGCGATGTGATATTTTCTGATATTTTATAGGCAAAAAAATTAGTCAATTAATCAAAAAAAGTAATTGTTGGATTACTTGACAATTAAAATGATCCTTAATTGCAGCCCTAAATTGCAGTTTAGTCCAATTACACCGATCCCAAAAAATAAGACAAAAAGGCAGCTATCCAAATTCAAAAATACTTTCATACAGCCCATGGGGCTCTTGCCGCAGCAGTTGGGAAATTCTGAAGTCTGGTAATTTCGGTCCTACCTGCTGTGCATAATCTAAGAGGGAGATCAGGTATGGCACTGGTGGCAGCAGACCTGGGAACACAGCACTTCTGACTGAGTCCAAGGCTTCAGTGAAGAGACCACACTCTATCATACTACCAATATTGCTAAAATCTGTTTCTGTCGCCTGGAGGAAGAAAAGAACAAAAATGAAATGTAAGAGGTATATGGAGAGGAGGAGAAGACATGGCACTCAAACATATGGACGTCAGAAAGAGGAGAAAAAAGTGAGGGCAGAAGGGTAATGGAAATAGGAAGTGAATGAGGATCAAAAGTTCCTGGGGGTCATCTCTGACTGTCACTTATTGGCAAATAGCATATGGACTCTGAAAGTACAGAATGGAAATACATGAGCACTTGTAATAGCAATCTGATGGAGATCCACTTGGGTAAAGTATGAGAGGACAGTGGAGAGTATTGTTAATAGGCCTGCCAATCAAAACTCTCAGATCAGCTGACAGTGGTGGTTAAAACGGTGACCTAAGTATGATGCGCCCTTTCTCTAGTTGTCACTTTACATTGAAATGTGTGACATAAAGGAAATTGAATGACCTGATCTTCTTGATGAAACAAACAGTTATTTTAGAGACATGTAGTAATGATCAGGGGTTGGGGGATAGGGGTGTGTGTATGCATGTCTACCTGCAACTGTGGACGGTAAGGGTCATGGTAACCCAGAAATTCAAGGAAGCAAATTCTCGGCCGGCCCTATAGCAAAAGACCCTATTAATAATGTCAAACACATACAAAGCAGCCAACAAGGTAATTCAAGGGAACAGAAATTAGACCAACTAAGAGTTTATTATGATTACGACGAACTATGCTTCAGTGCAACACACAAAAAAACAAACAAACAAAAAAACAAAAAACACACACATACTCACCTCCTTTTTGACGACATAGTCCCTGAGCTCTGTCTCCAGATTAGAGAAGTCAACATCAACAAAGTTGGCATTCTTCATCTCTGCTGGATGATGATCCGTTACAATGAAATTCATATCCACGCAATTCCTCTGCCAAAAAAGGAGGGGGCAGTTTTAGACTTTTAAATATTTTCAAACCAATATTTCTACATTTAAAAAAGCTTTAATATGAACTGTTAAAGTAACAGGTTTGAGCAACCAATCAGCAGCAAAATAAAAGCCTTTAAGACTTGAGTACTGACTACACCATATAACTTAGGACCTCAAGACTTGAGTAAAATTAAAGAGATAAACATAATGAAGCCCCATAATCAATTAAGACCATATCTAATAGATCTAATTTATAGATCATATCTATAAATTAGACTGACTTACCCCAAAAAGGTGCTGGACAATATGGCTCACAGGGTAGCAAGGAGCATTGTAGGATTTTGAGTTCTCTGTGACGGGTTTAGCCATGACATGAGTGATGGAGACATGAGAGGGAGGAGGGATGTGGTAAACCTTGGCCCTGCCTGCGTTTAGCAGCCTGTGAAAGGTTAAAGAATAGTATATTTATTATCATACTTTGCAACTTTATTCACACATGGAGGGATTGCTGTGATTTGTGATTAACTATTTTTGTGTGACACGTCACCGTATGAACATCTCTCTGCGGCTGGGCTCTTGGACCATGAGGAGAACCCTCCACCCTTGGAAGGCCCCCGTTAGTCTCCCACTGGCCACCTTCTCCCTCCACTGCCTGACAGGGTAGAAGGCAGACTTGGCACCTGTGGAAATGGCCACCTCATAGGGTCCCTCTGCAAGCCAGGAACCATTCTTAACACTGTCCAACACATAGTCTGGAGTCACAACCCACTTTCCTGATGGGGGGAGTCAAGAGTTGGAAGTAGGTCAGATGAGCGGTCTTGATAGAATCAGTTTGATCAGATATAAATTATTTATGATCATCCATCATCATCATTCTAATAATCATCCTGACTGACCTGCAGCACAGGCTGCCAAAAACTTTTCGCAGGACAAAACCTGGGGGATTATGAGGTGGGTGCTGGCATACTGATAGACCTGAAAGATAATCATTGCATCTGTTTATGGACATGTAAAAAACAATAATATAGAGCAGACAACCAGAACTGGGTTTTCATATGTAAGAAATAAATGATGATTTTGTGGGGAGACTGGGCACTGATGTTGCAATTAAGTGTAATTAATTCAGTTCCTCTGTTCTGTTTCACATAGATCAAAACTCTTCACATGTGAAAACTAAGCACTTAAGTAACTTGTTTTTAATTACTTTTTAATAAAAATTTACTTGGAATCATTAAGTTGGATGACAGAATTTTAGAATAACACAATGTGATCATTACAATACGAGTCGATAAATAAAGAGACAGATTCACCGCCCAACCCCACCTGCAGGAATTATAGCACAATTTAAAATATTTTAGCGCAACAAGGGGTAATTTAAGTAATCTATCCAAAATTATATTAAGCCGTAAAAAGCTATATGAAGGACGTGACCATTCATCAAGTTAATGTATCAAAATTTGCTGGTTCTTCAAAAGATTTACTTGGTTTTCTTTATTCGGATCTCGAGGTTGCTGGTGAGACTAGTAACCAATTTTAAGACACCACCGTGGCATCCCTGTTAAGGTGTGAAGGTGCATCTGAATAATTATTAAATACAACAGAAAAAAAGAAATTAATCATAATTCGTGGTCCGCTTTAGCAAATTACTTCATAGTTTAGGCTGAAATGGATCCGTCATTCCCCCCTTAAATGTTTTGGAAGGATTTCTACTCACTGAGCCACCTATGTATTTTCCGCCCAGCTGCTGGATCCCCTGGACCAAAACTCTCTTCTTATCGTGGATCTTTATCCCAGAGATCTGGAAAACATGTGTGCACATCTCCATCCTGAAGAAGAAACCGAAGAAGAGACAAGATGTCTGCAGGATGTTAAATATATGTCAAGTAGCCTCTTTTCCTTAATTGGAGGAAATAATGCTGCAATACTTGTTTGACTACATGGCTTAGATTGCTTTCACTGACACTACAGGCACAGCAGGAAGTGGATATTTGTATTGTCTGGACTATATATCGTGACACTTTATGTTAATTTTGGGGATTTCACTTGACTCAAGTAGTTCATTACACAGTTTTAGACTAACTACTTGCGTGCAACAAGAACAATTTGGGTCTACTAAAACTTTCTGCCACATGAATAGCTTTTAATAATCTTGCACCTTTACAGTCCCAGAGTTGACTGAATGACAAAACATCTGGGTCCCGCTCATTCATCACTAAGTTTCCAGTTGTCTGGACACATCTGACTGATCAGGTACCTTTGTCATACCACCGATAATGACCGAGTCCTCCCGGTTACGTACAGGCGCGCCAAAACTCTGGCACTGACTCCGACATCCAGTAACTTGAGCAGTGTTTTGTTCCAGTGATTGGCTGCTTCCTCAGAAAAAGATCGCTCAACTTCGCGGACAGACGTGCGTGGCGACTTCGCTCATTAGTTTTAATAAACGGTAGATGTGTTTTACATCCTTGCGCCTCTTCGCCACCAACTACCATCTGTTGACAGCTTCACGGCAGAGCTAACTATTTGTGAGAGGGGAGATTATTCATGTATTAATATTCGATACGCATTATCAACATTTAAACGGCCGTGCTTTCTGTTGAAAGAAAAGTAGAAATTTAAGAGTGTGTTATATGAAATTCTATGTATCATTAGTTAAATTAATATGTTATTCAGTCACTACGGAGTCAGCCCTCCGCCCCCCTCTTGTTTGTCAGTTGGACTTTTCCATCGAGCGGAAGTTTTCATTGAGCTACTTCCAGGTTGTTGTCACGGACGCTTTTCTGACCCCGGAAACAACCAAAAATAACTGCTTGTCAAAACTGCACTGCGAGATTAATGGTAATATCTGATCGATCGATTACATCGATTTGATTCTGATCGAGACGCGGCTTATGAAACCGCACGGCTTTTTACAGAAAATGTTCAGTGCAGTGTTGTGTTGACGTTCAGTGACGGCGACAGATGAGCTTTTCATCACAGTATCTGCATTTTATTATGTGCTGGCGTACAGCTTTGTTATAGACAAATGTGAGCAACGAGTGATTGCAAATGACGCTGGCCATATTTCCCCTACCTGTAATGGATTAACTTTCAATCAAGAGACGAATATAAAGGAGCTTGTAGAAGGTAAGATACACAAATGATACATGTGTTGTCGCTCAAAGTAACGACGAATCAGTGCAGATGTTTATGTTATATGGGTGCCATGTGAAAATTTTTGTAAAAAGATACAGGTAACCTGTCGAAATCAGCAAATACAGTGTCAGTTCTTTGCCATGCAGAGACTAGCTGCTCCTGTGATGTAAAACATTTGTATGTTTCTGGTCAAACACCTGAAAGTCCAAAGGCTCTCTCTCTCTCTCTCTCTCTCTCTCTCTCTCTCTCTCTCTCTCTCTCTCACCTCTCACTGATGTGTTGCTTACACCTACAAACATGATTATGGTTAACACCAGAATATACTGAGAAAGACTATGAGATTAAAATATAATCAAATGAGCGATATTATCAAGCCTTATGAAAGGGTTTGTTTACATAAATAATCACCAACAATTTTGATAATCAGTTGATCATTAATTGGTTAACCATTTAAGCCATAAATTAAACAAAAATACCAAATGTTTGCTGGCACTAGCTTCTCCAGTGTCATGATTTGCCACTTTTCACTCCTTTATCAATTCAGTACATTTTGTTTTTAGCCTTTTGGTTGGACAAAACACAAAATAATAACTTGGGGTCTTAGAAATTTTGATGGGTTTTTTCTACTGTTTTCATACGCTCTATGATTAGACCTTGATCGAGCCGTTAATCAAAAATCTGATCTAGTAGGTCCATATGTATTTCACTTCGTTAGGTCACATGGAAATATACTACCGTGAAAAGTAAAAGTCATTAGTGGGACTATCTCAGTGATGTGTTGCTTACACCTGCTGTATCAACATATATTTGTGGGTAATACCTTAAAATAATAAAGACTATTATACGATGTAAATAAAATGTTACCAAATTAGAATCAAATGAGAATAATATGTATGCCCTAGTTCTGAAATGATTGGGTGATTATTTATTAGCCATTTGGCAAACTTCATCAACAACAGTTTTGATAATCAATCAGTCATACATAGATTAATGACAAAAGTTATAAATGAAGAAAAGACACCAAACATTTGCAGGCTCCGGCTTCTCAAATGTGATGATTTTGTGCATTTCTCTCTTTTAAATGGAATACCTTTGGGTTTTAGACTGTTAGTTGGACCAACAAGAAGTCAGGAAATTTCTCTGCTAAATTGGGATGGATATTTGTCATTATTATTTGACATTTTGCAGAGAGAGATATGTTCATAATTTAAATTATTGTTTCTTGCAGCTCTATTGAGCGCTATGCATTTTTGCAGTTTATGATGTGCTGAGGTAATTTACTTTGTACCTTACTTTTTATACCTAAATACATTTTTTGTGCAGTTGTCAAGTACAACCATCCAACCTTTATGTTTATCTAGGTGTTGTATATGTCCATCCTCCTACAGTAAATTTATGTTTAGGACAGGAGTATTTAAGCTTACTGTTGGGATGCGAGAAGTTGCACAATACGATCTGCTCCAGTGTGACAATATTGCCTTTTTTTTCCGTGGCTGAAATTGATTCATTGCTCAGGGTACCTTAATACTGTTGAATGATGATGATTATTCCACAAAACAGCAACGACAAGTAATATCAGGATTAAATCATGTATTATTAATTCCCTCAGTGTAGGCTAATCACATAGGCATTTGTTAGTTGTTGCACTGCAATTTTCAAACAATCTTACACAACATATTTCAAGAGGATTTTATGTCCACATATTTCCCTGTAGTACAGAAAAAAAGTGACCAATACATTTTGATAGTGCCTCCTATATTTAGCAGTAATATCACTATATTAAATCTGATGAGACTAAAGCCCACCTATAAGCAGAAAGGACTTACTGTAAAGAAGTGCATCAGTCAAAGCCAGTACAGTGTTACAGGGCCACAAGGCTGCAAAGTAACAGTGAAGCCACGTTCCCCCCCGGGTATGCATGAGATAGTTTTCAGCAGTATTGTGATCTTAGAATATGCACCTATTTAATGTATTATGTTTCCTTTACAGCAGACTGTCAGGTACCCCCTTTAAAATAATGTTGACTTTAACTTGACATGCTCTAAGTGGCTTTAAAGCGGTGGCCTGGGGGATGTGCTGCTAAATATTTCAGGACAAACTCATTACTGTAAATGGGGCTGTGGGTTAGCCTAGCTGGGGTAGACAGGCAGCAGTAAGAGAGATAGGACAGTGATGTGTGTGTGTGTGTGTGTGTGTGTGTGTGTGTGTGTGTGTGTGTGTGTGTGTGTGTGTGTGTGGCCGTGTTTCTTTCCATGTTCCAATAGCTGTGGAGTCGATGTCTCGGCATCGCCTGGCCCAGTTGTCCCTGTTGCAACACTGTAAAACACACAGGGGCTCCTCCAACATCTGCTTTCAAAAGAGCTAATGACAAGACAATGGAGACCGGATGATGTAAAGTGTAGTACTAATGAGGCACTGTGTGCTACCTGGAGAATCCTGACACAGCCACAATTACATGTACACACTCATGCTTAAGGTAACTGGTGATATGTTGGCAGACCAGGAAGATGCCCAGCAGACATACAGTATACACACTCAGACCTTCTGTCTGTCTGTCTGTCTTTAATACACATAAAGAGAAGTATAGTGTTGTAAACACTATCCAAAATCACATGAACACACACACACACACACACACACACACACACACACACACACACACACACACACACATACACACACACATACACACACACACACACACACACAGAGGCTCAGCCCATATAATTACAATGTTGAATTCCTAATCCATGGATTGAAAATCTTCTTCCCTTTCAGCAATGGCTGTGCATAGACCCTTCTCAGACAGTGGCGCAGAGGGAGCGTGATGATGAGGGGAAACAGTAAGAGAGAAGAAGAGAGGGAAAAATAATAAAGTACAAGCTTAACTGGTGGGGCTGTCAGCGGAGGAAAATAATATTTGTCCAGCTGGACAGGCCTCCCTTTGTGCAGGCTAAATGAATGTTGAGCTTCCTGTCTGCCCTGTCAGGGAGAATGGCATAGACTGTATGCAGCAGCGAAGAAGCGGAGCGGAGTGCAGGGAGCTGTTTGGAGTTTGACAGGGATTATTAAAATCAGAGCAGATGATGAGGAAGGGGCGAGAGGCGGAGTGTGAGAAAGCCAAATTGACACAGACACTCTCCATTACCTTCCACTTGACTCGTGTTGATGACAATGTTGATATGAGACCCAGCAACCCGGCACCGGTGTGGGATTGGCTGTTAGCATGAGCGTTAAGCACCACAGGGTAGGGGGGTGGCCCTCAGTTCTGAGAGACGTAGGGAGATGAGTTGTTTATTTAAAGCCTTGACTGAAGAGCATCTCACCACATTGTTTATTTATTTGGTCTATTTTTTTCCAGTGCTAACTCACTATAGTGTCAGTAGGTGGAAATGGTTAGAGGCTGAGGCAATGAATTTTGATCAGTGGTCTCCTCCTACAGCAAATGATTTTCTGAGGAAAGAGGAGGGGAACTGGAAGATGCTGTTTTTGTTGATGATAAGCTTCCTTTTGTTTCAAGTCTTTCAGGTGAAATTGATTTGTGCCTCCTAATAAGACTCCTGTTTGTGAATATTTTAAATGATTATAGACCACATGACTGTGGGCGTCTGTGTATAGCGTGTGTGTGTGTGTGTAAATGTTTGTGGTTAGTTTCTTGACAGACAAGTACGATTACACAACACACCAGATCACGTAGCCGAAATATATCAGTCTACATCGTTGACTTAATCCTGACACCATTGTTGTCTTTTGCATTATTTTGGTTTACGAACAGGTATACTGTTGGTAATGCTATAAGGCCTCTATATCTCTCTTTCTCTCTGTAGGTCCTTTCCCTGCAGAGCTTTATGGAGTGGCCAGGGGATTTTCCTGATGATCATGCCTTTGTGGAGCTGCTGGTTCCAGGGGTTTCCAGTGAGCTGGACTTTGAACAGTTTCTAAAAGACACAGAGGAGAAACTCAATCTCAATGCCAGCAGGTCAGTCAGAGCAGTAAAAGCATTGACTTAATATGCCATCCTGATCTTTCTGACCTCAAATTACAATAGTTCTTTCATTTCAGAGTTTTACCCCTTTTCTTTGAATTCCACATCCTCCGACGACTTTTACTTGCTTTTCATCAGTTTTAGAATTTAAGCTCTGCGATGTCAAAACAAGATTGAAATTAAATATTGTCCCAGTTGACATAGAAACCCCAAATAAGAAGAAATTGAAATTAACAGTGAAATTTTTAAGGCAGAATGTTTTTGAGGGATTATTTTCTGGAGGAGACTTACATTTCTCTGTGTGGATGTCAGGTGAATGACAGGAAGTAGAGTGCATTATAATGCACAGTTCAGTATGAGAAGACAACACTGGAACAATGAAAGAAATGTTAAACAGTACCTTTGACAAACCATAATTAAAACTTCATGTTTACTTTGGTGGATTTTTACTTCTCAGACAGTTTTCACATATGTGGAAGTTGTTTTCTGAACTTTACAAGGATTAAGGCCAGAAAATGGCTTACTCTCTGAGGTTGGGAAAACAAGCTCAGTCTACCGCTCAGAGAGTGAATGGTTAATCTAAACACACTGTGTGGATATGTCACCTGTCTTTAGCCTAAACAAAAATCCTCTGAAAATACATTCTATTAAAAACATACAATATTGAAACTGCATAAATACTTTTCGTTTAAAATAAAGGGATTTGTTCTCAACTGAGAGACATCCCTAATTTCAGCTATGTCTGATTTCTTTAGTCTGAATTAAAGGATTAAGAGAAACCTGGTTAGCAGGTTGTTGGCAAAATTTTCTGGCACTGTACACAGAAGTCTGACAGGATATTTACTTGATATGCAGAACAAAGACCTAAGACTGTAAGTACTACTGTGGTAGCAGTGCGGAAGACTGAAACAAAATTATTACTGTGGCTGTGTGTTCATGAATCTAAAATGCAGTAATTAAATTCAAAGTCTGATTACGAGTGACTCTGAAACTAAAGTAAATACATCGATTTCCACAGCTGAACAGCCTGTTTGTAAAATTCAGACACATTTGCACAGTAGGAAAAAAAAATGGGAGCTGACAATGACTGTCCTTTTACTTTACACAATGCACAGCAAAAAAAAAGTCTTGATGCTGCAGTGTCATATGGAGCGTCAAGAGTGCCTAACTAATACACTGAAAATATACAAGCTTTGGTGCAAACATATGGTAGAGCACATGGGGAAATCTGACCAGCTGCATGTAGCTATGGGAGTTAGACTAACCACTTAATGGCAGTAAAGGTAATTTGTCTGATTCAGCCATGACTGGATTACTCTCAATAATCTGGTTTTTCACGTACGTGTAAATGTAGTTAGTTGGATTTAATCTGTTTAGCACTGTTGAGGACTTTCACTGAAATGAAAAGGTTTGTGGTTGCTTTCTATTTCTCTCTATGTTCATGGTTGAGCTGATTTGGGATGGTCGCATTGAGATTCACAAAGAGGCCTTTATCAAACTTTTAGAAATATGTAACAATATTCCTAACATTTAAGGTCAAGTATTTGATAACATAACCTGAAAGAAGAATCACTCTTGGTGGTTCGATTCTATTAATTACTCAAAGAATCCTACCATAAAGTGCAGCTTAACAACTTAAATTGGACTTTTTTTTCCCTTTGCACTGTCACAGCAGACTGAAATATAGACGTATGTCAATGATGGTAGACAGGTATAGTTGGAGAGCACAAATAGATTGATAAAGAGAGATACATGGGGGTGTGGGGGGGTGGATCTATATTTCAGGTCTTTTATCGTTTGTGGCGTTGTGAGGCTGAGGGCAGATGATGAAGGACAGGCTAAATGTAGCAAGTGAACAAAGCCTCACTCTGGCACCATTAGTGTCTGGGACTCATCCCTTCCTCACTCTCTCTCTGTTTCCCTCCCCTTCTTTCTCTTTCTTTCCTTCCTCCTCTTAAATGGGAACATAATAATTGAAGATTCCACATCTTGAAACGAAAACCCTTGGGTAGGTAATTCAAGGCTTATTACCGAAGGCCGGGCCATTTTTCTGCTTTCTAAGCATTAAAGGGTTATTTTGTGTTCCTGCAGATGGGAGAGGGATAACCATTATGAGAACAAAGCGTCCAGATAATGGAGAATGGGGCTAAAAATAAGGCAATCCTCCTCTCACCGTGGGGGACCACTGGTCAGTATCTCTGTCAGACTGCAGCTAACTTCCTTCCAGACTACTTCAGGACAGCCCTTTTACTGTCAGCACACATCCAGGCAAACAAAGTCTTGCAATGGTGGGCTGTAGACATATACACACCCAAACACACATCCACAGCTCACTCACCTGCTGCCTAATTGACTTATTGGTGTCTGGGTGAAATTATGGAAGTGGAGGAGAGGAAACGGAAAACGAGAGATGGAGGAGACAGAGCTGCCCACACCCATGAAGGACTTCAGACAGTTTATGGGTCATAGTGACTGGCCTGCTCCCAGTTCTCACATGTCAGAGATTTTCCTAAGAGCTACTCCCTAATTGAAGGAGATTAAGATAGGCTGACAACAGAGCTGGCTCCCCCAAATTGAAATGCTGTAATCCATTAGTTTTCATCAGATGGGACAGTGGCACGGTGCAGGGTTGGGTGGGGAGTTGGGAGTGGTGGGCCACCAGGAAAGGACCTCTAATGAAGTGTTAGCACAGGCCTGGAGACTGCAGACAGGCCTCTAGCCTCACACTGGCAAGGCAAATGGCTCTCACTAGTCGCCAGCCAATCTTGATCACGGTACAAAATCAATACTTTTAAATTTGATTCTCTGTGTGAGAAAGTGCTTCTGATAGTCAGGATTTTGCTTGTGTGCAAGCAGGTGGTGTTGAAAGTCTGCGACAGTGAAATATTGTGCAAGGTTCCCTTTCAGTGAACAAAAATACTGATCTGTAGTCCTTGCAGTATGTGGTTGATGTTGTGTTTAGCTGTGCGTGACACGTGTGTTAAGTTAGTATATCAGCTTTATCGGTTCTCTGGTATCACTAGCCGGGCTGGGTGGCTGGGGGGCTGAGGGCTGAGGGCACTAAGTGGGCGACGGGCTGGGCCAGTATGGGATCTGTTTTCAGTCTGTTCATTCAAGCTCATTCACTCCCTTTCCCCCTCATAGAATGGGGCCCTTTGATGGAGGAGATATTCAGTTCTCAGGCGGCTGGTTTGGCACTGAGTGGAGCTGGAGCTTATTTGAAAGGGATCTTCCTGCCCCCGTTGCCTCCAACCCCCCACCTCCTGTAGGTGAGCGGAGGGGAGCAGAGCGCGACAGACAGACAGCCCCACAGCAGCCCACCCACACTAAATTAATTCTGACAAGGAACTTAAGATAACGTCAAAGCGCTGACTAATCGCGGGATTGGGTTTCTGTAAGTCAGGGAGCTGTGAAATGTGCCATCATATCTAATAAAAGACCTCCGGTTGCTCCCTTTTTCTCTCTCAGCAGTGGTGAGGGTTAGGGGGAGCATGGTTACGGTGTCAACTGTCTAGCTAGACCAGTCTCAAAAACCATTAGATTTCACTTCAGCAATGAAAGTGCAAGTGTATGTATGTGTGTATCAGTTAGGGTAAGATGATTGACATGTTTGTCAAGAGACCTAAAGAATCCTTTCCTCCCAGTTTCCTCTCCCTTTTTTCTCATTCTCCAGGTCTTTTGTTGAGTTCTGCTCCACCATTTTTGCCATTACAGGTTGGTCCATTGTCGTCTTTACTCAAAAAGTTGAATGGATTTATTTTCTGTGACTCCTCTGTTTCCTACCCATTTTTACCTTCCTCTTCTCTCATTCTCTTTCTGTCTCTTTACTCGGTGTCTGAGCTGTTGGCAGTGAAAGTCATCAGGTTCGGAGCTAATCCTGCCAAGTTGATTAGGCTGCAGGTAGCTTTCACACCGGCGGGCAAAAGGTCGCAACATTGTAGAGAGCTGGATCGACTTTTTGACACAGACCATCCACATTGACTTTATAACTTACAGCACAAGGCCCTAAGGAGGGGTAATTGAAAGGCGAGAGCAAAGAAAAGGAAATAAGGAAAGTAAGAGTTTTGAGGAGAGTGAATGAAAGGAGTGGGGGTTGGGGTGGGGGTGGGGGGGCTGTGGAGGTAGGGCTTGAAAATGTATCTGAAGCAAGTTCTGTTGCGGTAGCCATTAGAGTACATTGTTTTGTTGTAGTGAAGGCAAGAGTGAGATGATTGGGAGTGGAAGGAGTACGAAGCCTAAAAGCCATTCGCCTTCCTGTCTTAGTCTATGGCCTCACATAGGTTTCAGGTCAAAACTCTAATTCTGATGTGTCCACGTGTTGCCAAATTGAGTTCCAGAGACTGTAGTAATATCTCACTGAGTCCTGGGCTAACAAGGTGGATGTCCTTTGAAGCTGCAGTTTATCTGACCTCAACTACATGGTTTAGTATACCTACGTTTTTTGTTTTTAATTAACTTCAGAGAGTCAGTGAAAAGTGAGCTACAGATGGAAGCCCATTTGAAACCTGCTGTCTATGTGAAGTCCTGGCATAGAGCCCAGAATGAACATCCATGTTTATGACGTACTATAAAAAAACGTACAGTGCTCTGTGCTGCCATTTAATCTACAGCGTGGTTTCATTGCAAGACATGGCATAGGACAGAAATCTATGCTAAAAATTAAATTTAGAACATTTCTTACTTCTGCATTTATTCTTAAATGTACAGTATATTTCTTCTCTTTATATATTGCCCATCCTGAGTGATCTTAAAAAAGGGAAGGGAAAGTGTTGTTATTTTAAGTCTACTGTAAGTACATTTTCTCAGAAAATCATTTCTATATTCTTTGTAGAGAAAGCAAAGTCAGAGGTCACACAAACAAACCAGCATTTGAACAGTCCTTTGTGTTGTTGTAAAGTGGTGTCAATTAGTTTTACACACAGTGCCATCAGCAATCCTGAAACACGCTGTTTTTGCTTGATCCTTGCTAAAGCTGTGTTTTACAGCTAGTGAGCTTTGGGCAAGCAGAGTTGCTGGGCTCACACAATCTGTCCCAAAATTTAAGGCACTATCTTTCCTACACAATGTTCATACAAGAAAAAGCATGAACATGCAAAGTAATACAGAAACACGGACACACAGACAAGGTAAAGTGGGAAAAAAACATGATAAAGGCCTGCTTTATTGAAGGGGGTGAAAGTTCTGCACTTGTGGTAGAAGTATTGTCTTGCATTGAATCATTTATAATCTGGGTTTCTGTCAGTCAACAAGTTGGTGTCAAGAGAATAAAGTGAGATGAATCATTTGGCCTGCCTAAATAAGAAAAAAGGGGGAAGATAGTTAAAAAGAGAGAACAATAGCATTCGGCAGTGTTCAATCTAGAGGACAGAGGTTTGTAACAGTCTATAACATTTTATCCCCTTGCGTTTTTCCCCACTGAAACGAAAGGCAGTCAGATTGAACGGTTATTTAATGTGTTGCCATTGTAAGACATCTGGACGCATTCATGGCCCAGGAGCAGGCAGGAGGCAGTTTATAGGCCCGCAGTAGGGGATGAGCTGTCTGATGGGGAAAAGGCACTTTGGCTTTGTATCATGTACACTCACACGCACACATTTGGGAGACAGAGATGTAACTGCAACTAATCAATATTTCCATTATCTGTTGAATATTTGTTTGAATATTTGATTAATCATGCAGTGTATGAAATGTTTACCAAACTGATGTATTAAATTATTAATTTCTTTTTTAAATGCCATCACAAAAAGGTTTCAAAAAAGTAATATGATGAACACATCTCCAAGGTTCAAGCTGTCATTCATTGATTGTCTTGATTTTCCTTTCTTGGTTGACTTTCATTGATCAACTGATCAATGATCCAATTTATCATTTCTCCCCTACTACTATATGCACTACCGCATAAACACACACATTTACACATGCAGGTTTCTGCACACACCTATAAACACACCGTCACACATGAACACAACAGCAGCATTCACAACATCATAACATGTTTAATTATGCAGGTTTGTAGGCCTACACACACACAAAGACACAGACAAACACACGTACACTTATACACACTGTCTTACATGGATAAATATGCATTGATTTGCATGGAAATGACTAACATGTCGGGCCCAAAGATGTCATTTCTAATCTGTCATATTAAAGGGGAAATGGAATAGCTGATGCAGTATGTTAAAATCAAAAGAGCTGTTTGTGTTATGTGTGTGTGTGTGTGTGTGTGTGTGTGTATGTTTGTGTGTGTGTGTGTGTGTGTGTGTGTGTGTGTGTGTGTGTGTGTCAAGGGGAATAGTAAGACGCGAGATGGCAAGAGGCGTGCGTCTCAGATGCCTGCCGATGCCTGTAACGCCACTTCACACCAGATGCTTAGCACACACTCACACACTGATATGTCGATGTCTGTGTTCATTACTGTTGATGCTTCAGTATCTGTCTTCTCACAGTGCAGACACTGAATGAGAGTGAGGGAAAGCAAATGTGATATGCTGTGTGGGTTCATTTGTACCTTCAACATTGTGTTTACGTGTTTGTGTGATTGTAACGTGACTTGATTTCTGTATTGTTACTGTGTGCAGCAGCGTCATCTGGGTATGTTCGAATGGCTGGGGTGCACTTAATCTCTCAACAGTATCCTCACTGGCCCAGCCGATCTTGACAGTTAAACACTTTGTTCAGTCACGACTGGGTATGGGAAGAGTTTAGATTAACGAGAAAATGTTGGCTTTGTGCTGGTAAACATGGCATGTAGGAGAATATCAGATGGACCAGCTGTATCTGCATTCAGCATTTTACTCCTCTCTGTTGTTGTCAGAATGAAACATGAGCAGCAAAAATTGAAAATGGCTGTTTCGGGGGGGGGGTTCCACTCAGTTTTCTAAGGTAACATTTATTTTGCTTTATTTTCTCTTTTATTCTGAGCTTGGTAATGCATACACATCATATCCCCCTTTCACTCAGCATTGAACAGCAACTAAAGGACATCCAGGCCAAAATGGGAGACTCCCGGACAGGGGAACGTCCACCGAGTCCTTCAGAGTGCCTGCGGTGGTTCAGCCTCAGAATGCACAACAGTACTAGGCCTGTTACCACAGGGCATCAAGAGCTCATGGACTTTTTCAGAGCTATGGTAATACATCACAATGTTTATGACACTGACTGATGGTGATGATATTAATAATAGTGCTATTTGTTTTAAGTAATTCCCAGATAATAAAACTGCAGCAAACTGAAAAATGGAGAAGACTGATGACTGATGGTGGTTATGTTGATCATAATGATTAAATCAATCTGCATGGATATTGCTGAGTATCCTCAATTTCTCAATTAATTGCACTGACATTTTTGTTATTAACGTTTAGCTATCTGTTGATCTGCAGCCCTGTTTATTGACAAAACCTTAAGATGTTAGAAGACAGCCTTCAAAATGTTTTCATAATTTCTGTATGAGAACCCTTCATATCCTCCAGTGAAATACACAACTTCATTCCTCTGTTCCATTCAGCAACAGTACCTGAGATCTGAAGAAGATGGGAAAGAGGAGGGGACACTTCAGCTACTGCTGAATCTGTCTGCCCAGTGTGGTGTCTGCTTTCCTCGTACCCCTTCTTCTTCCTCTTCATCTTCCTCTCTTCATCCTCAACTGACTGCATCTTCCATCCACTTGGTACATACAGTCAGAGATGATGCTTCATTAGAGGTAATGCACCCATTTTGATTCGATTCAGTGTTTCCTGGTATTTAATTTGTCATTAGGTTAATTGATTTAATGTGGAATTCGACAGCTGAATGCATTGAAATGAAGATATACATAGCTACCACAAAAAATAAATATTCAGATACCTCCTGAATGGGGTGAAGTTGATCATTTGTATATTTTTTCTCTTACCCTTTGTTTTATTATTTCCCTAAGATCCAGGAGGCATGGGATGAGGTGCGTGTTCAGCTGCGCCGCCACCTGCTGGACCGGCTGTCTTCCCGCAGCCCAGAGCGTCCTGGACCCAGACAAACTTCCACTCTGTCCATCCCTGAACGGATTCACTGTCTGCAACAACTGTTCTTTCTGTATCCTGAGTCTGAGGTGCTCACACATTACCAGGTGCGGTAAAGTATTGAAAATGCAATAATGAAAAAATTCTTGTGACATATTCCATTATTTTCTGTAAGAATTAAATTTATATTTGTGTTTAAATATATATATGTTAGCGAGTGTTTTACCACCATGGTTTAGTTCTGAACGATGTTGTTGTTTTCCGGACCAACACTGTCCATTTTCAGCACCAGTATGATACGATAGTATTCCAGTGATTTTACAATGATATATTATTTTGATTTCATTTATCCAGGGCCTAAAAAGCCAATCTGTGCAGGTTATTCTGCACTCGTCCCTAACCTCCAGCCCAAGTGGTGAGACTGGCTTTGACAGACTGGCTCTGGGTTTCCGTTTTGTGATCCCAGCTCTGACCCAAGCCCTCACAGAGGAGCTCCAAGTCCTTTCAAGACTAGCAGAACCACACACCATCCTCGGTTTCCTTAATGCCGCTTACCTCAGCACTGTAGCACAAGAACTGGCCTCCCTGGTGGAGAGAGAATGTGAATTGGCCCTGAGGGATAACACCACACTCAGCAGCAAGATCAAAAAATATTCAGCCAGGTCCCGTGCAACTGTGGGTAAGTGGCTCTTTTTAAATATTTTTTAAAATCTGATTCAGTAATTTACTGTTTCGCCTGATTCTGTTTTTTTATTTTTATTTAGATGTGCCTTACTGTTGTTTTTTTCCCCTCAATTTCTACCTTCTTTCCTCTCCTCCTGCTTCTTATTGTTACCCAATAAGGACTAATGACTTTCACTGTCTCTCCTCTCCATTTTTACTTTTCTGTTACTTTCCAACTGTAGTGTGCAGTGATCTGAGTCAGAGCCAAGGCCTCTGTAAGTGATTGTCAATAACTGCTTTTCCCATTGTAATTGCTTTCTTTTTGCTGTCTGTCTTACTTTCCTCTTCACGAACAAAAAGAGAAGAGCAGCATTTCTACGGCCAAGACTTCTTTTGAAACTACCTCTAAACATTATTTACCACATACGTTAAATATGACTATGATGACCCCGATATGGTCCAAGCCATATACAAGGTCTGGCAACAGTGTGTTTAAGCCAGACTTAATTCACTTCTTCCTCTTGAGACTAAGGCAATACGTACCGTGCCATCTTGGCAACTGGTTTTAGTGTTGACAACCATAGCTCTGCTGTCTTCTTTACAGGAATTCCTTAAAAAAAATCAAAATAAGGTTTATTAAAACAAGGAGAGAGCAGCAGCAGCACCTTCACACAACCTTATGACCTTAAGGTGGAGAAGGGAAATTGATTAATCTTAACCTCCCTCTTACTTTTGAGCAGTGATATATCTGTGTAGGAAGAACAGCGGGGGGTTGAGGAAGAGTTGGCGCAGGACTAAGAGCAAGGTTCAACATTCTCTTGACCTTGTTACACAGTGGGATGGATATTTTAGAGAACACAACAATATGAAGAAATACTTTCAATATTTGCCACTAATGCAGAATGTGTCACTGTAATGGAACATGCAGTGATGTTATAGACTGAGACTAGAGACGAGCACAGATCTTCACACGCTGTGTCACTTTTGATACTTAATTCCTCCCATATTCTCTTTGTTTGTTTCATATTGACCTATTTACAGCCTGCTGAGGGTAAAGATTCAAAGTAAAGAAAAAAAATGTAAAGTGTGTGAGCCATTGTTTACTTTTTCAAAAACGGTGCACATGTCAGCTTCCCTGCGGAACAGGGAGAAGAGTGCTTTTACATCTGCCATTCTTCGATAAACACACCACCAGCCTTGTTTCTTTTTCTCCCCTTTCTCCCTTTCTATCTCCCTCTCTGGTTTTTACTTTCCCTCTCCTTAAACGTGAGATGAGAGGAGGCAGCCAGGATAATTGGCCATGCGTCAGTTGGGCTGTTTGATCACGTAACGTGGCGGAGGCTACACACCTACGTGCCGCTCAACAAACCGTCAAATGTAGCACCGGAGGCAGAACACGGCTCCAAAGGGAGCAGGGGACCCGTGCTGTGTAATGATGGTAAAATGGAGCAGTTTTGCCTGTGCTGGTTTTGTGTGTGTGTGTGTGTGTGTGTGTGTGTGTGTGTGTGTGTGTGTGTGTGTGTGTGTGTGTGTGTGTGTGTGTGTGTGTGTGCGCGCGCATGTGTGTGCGTGTGTGTGTCTTTGAGTATCAGCTGCAACACAGCTTTGAGGGCTACAACTGGGATTACATTTTTGTGTTGTTCATGTTTTAAGTCCCCCCAAAAAAGCTCAAGAACCTGCATACCCACCACCCAAATGCCCGTGACTCCTAAACACCCAAAACTTGAACATTAATGCATAATCTGCTTTCACACTTTACTGTCTATATGCTATACCCATAATTGTCAAGACAATAATGCCAGTGGTAAAAATTTTCACGAACATCCAATGACTCCTTAGATCTCTCCCTCCTTCCTGCTGTGTTATTGTTTATTCCTGCAGTAGAGGCAGGCGGTAGGTATATTTTGATAAGAGTCATGCCAGGGAGACTGTGCAGGCTCCCAGGGGAGCAGCACTGTCTGTAGCATCAGCCACTGTCAAACCATTGAACCATTTAACAGCGTTCACGGCGAGATCTGCCTCCTCTTTTAACCCCACCGACTCAAAGGTAGGCTCTGACATTGTACCTAGACAGATGTGAAGGGTCTCCCCCCCCACCCTTTTCCTTTCCTCCATCTCTCCTGCGTCCACTTCCTCTCTCTTTTTCATTTCGTGTCTTTTTCCAATTTTCCTGTTGTTTTCCAAGTGTAATGGGGTGAGCAGTGAGACTGGGGAGTATGCTAGACAGGTTGGCTGGTCAGAAACAATACAGGCTTTAAACCTTACTGACACACCTCACTGACTCTGCAGGGGAGGGTGTGGACCAAGTCTGCATGTCACGTGTGTGTGTGTGTGTGTGTGTGTGTCTGTGTGTGTGGGTGTGGGTGTGTGTGTGTGCGCGTGCGCATGTGTGTGAGCGTGCTGGATTTTGCCAAAATAAAGCAAAAACTGTAATTTAGATTTCCCAATGCCTGTAGCTCTTTAGAGTTATGCTGGCATAAAGGTTAAATGCCATCAGTTACAGTTTTAATACTTCTCAACAATCTTCAAATGATCTAACTTTATGATTTTCTACACTAAAAGCTGCATTAGGTTTAAAAATTACACACTTTTTCTTTCATCAACGTAGCTAGTTATTGCTCTTGTTAATATAAATAGTAGTGAACGGAATTTGAATAACCTTTAGCTAAAGTTGGGATGCACCCGAAAATGGAAAAAAGCCAAACACTGCCAAAACCATTTGCTATGGTGCAGTTTTAGTGTGTTTGTACCTTTTTGCCCTGTGCATGTGTGTGAGTGGCAACTTAGGTGGATATGCATGTGTAGAAGTGTGTTTTCAATCACCTTTGCGCATGTGTCGTGTACGCCTTTGCCCATTTGTCTTTGAGTCAATGCTAGTGTGTGCACTAATTGCAGGCTTACTTAGAAAATTGTATGATCAAGAGAAATTTAATACCTCCGTTTTTAAAAATGCATCATTAAATTTCCATATGGCATCAGTAATTTGCATGTGTATGCATAGGAGATCTGTGTTTTTGTAGGACATCAAAAGCTTTCATTCCAACTTCTCTGCATACACACTTACAATTTATTCCCTAACAATCGACCACAGGGGTGAAGTCGAGGTTGTGAAATTCTGTTCAAACACTTCACAGCCCCATTCTGATAGCACTGATTTGAATTCCACTTCCACTAATTTACCCATATGACGACGTCGGCAGCTCCCTATAGATAAAAAAGGATTGAGTTAGAACATGTATAGCAAGCACAGTCACCCGCACTGCACCCCCCGCCTCGCCCTTTCTGGCTCTTTGAACTCTTTCTTAGAGAAAGCAGAGCAGCCTATTCAGCGGGGAGAGAGGTTCTGTAGTGACGCGAGATAGCTAGGCTGAGGCTCTGACTGGCATTGGAGGTGCTTGTGGGGATTGAGGCTACTTGGGAATGGCGTTTGTTAATATTTAATAAGAGCAGCTCCTCACTAGATCATATCTCTGCCTGAGTTTATACACACTGTCAGCCAGGGACGTGCACCCGCATTCTGCCATGTAATTATGTGCAAGGTAGAGGGTTTGTATGTGTCTCTGTGTACATGTGGCGTGATGCTTCCAGTTTATGGATGATTCTTCTTTTATGCCACTCTCTTCCTGTCCTTGTAGATTCTGAGAAGGCCTTGTTTAAAAAAGTTACCACACAGAGCAAGTGGTTGTTTACTAATCTGAATGAGAAGAGCAGGGTCTTTACTCTCTGGTTGTGTTCATGCATTTGTGTGCCAGTGTTCATTTTCTCTAAATCATGGCTCCAATGAAATCACAGAAAATAATATTTTTCATGGCCCTTGAGAATGTGTATTATGCATGCCATTTATTTTTTTCCCCCATTTCCTCTGAGTGGTCACAATAGCTTTTGTGTATCACTCTTGAAAAGCTCAAGGATATGAACATTTTCCTGGCACCTTCTATTGAGAAAGCACAGACAAAAATGGCTGGCTTATTGAGAGCAGCCAGCACTTCGTGATGAAGAGTCAGTGTGATTCGCCGAGGGCTTGAAAACAATAATGCGAACAAGGGCACTAAACAAGTGGGTTTTAATGAAATGCTCCCATCAAGACAATACATTCCTCCGTGTTCTTCATCCAGGCTGCTTGGTTCAAGTACGTGGAGGAAGCCAGAGAAATCTTAACCCATATCTCGTGGTCACTGCAATATTCCCCACAAAGAGAGCCAGAAACAGACTGACACAGAAGAGGATATAAAAACAAATATCAAGCAGAGGAAGGTTTGCCCTGATTCTCTGTCACCATAAAAACACCAACATCACAACTACACCTCATTGGTAAGGCAACTTAATTGAGATATCGAATATTGCTACTTTCCCTTTCTGTGAAGGGCAGGTGGCCCCTGCTGTGGACTGGTTGGACAGAACCCAGGGATAGGGCCACAAGAGACCAGGGCTTGGGTGGTTTGTGTGTGTGTATATGTGCGTGCATGTGTCAGAGTGTGTATTTGGGAATCACAGCAGGAGGCCTCCCATAATAAGGCTGTCTGAGCGAGCAGTGGGCCGCAACTGACAAAGAGGACCCCAGCTGTCACAGGGCCCGGCAGGCGGTCCACAGTAGCTCAAAGCCTCCTTCTACCCACATACACACAAATAGATGCTCAGAAGTACCACAAGGCACCCACACGACCCTGCTTGACACCCTATGAGATGAACACACAAGGAGGCATGAATGCATAGAAAACCCAGGTACTAAAAGAAACACGCAGAAACGCTCAAGAGCCATAGCAATACACCCCTGGAGCAAAGCCCCATGATAAGAATGAAGTGGTGGATAAATACACATGTGCACACATACACAAGATTGGGATGAACCCGCCCATTCTGATATTTAAGTGCCTGGCTATAGTGGTTAACACATGTATGAATGTGGATACGAGACAGTACACTAAGAAAAGCACATAGTGGCCACAGCAGGAGACACCTGGAGAGTTGTGTTGAGTCATGTGCGGCTGTCTATTGGCACTCTTGTTTTCACTGCTGCTGCTCTGCCCCTAGCGGTACTTCTTTCACAGTTTGCATGAACTGTTGAGTTCAGGAACTGTTTTAAATTGGGTTGGCTTGAGGCCTGTTACTATTTGTAGGACAGAAAAAAAATAAAAATAAAATTTGTTTCATTGGCAATTTAGATTCCAACCAGGCCACTGTGGCCACAAGGGTTAATACTTGAACCCCCTCTATTCAATCTATATACTTCTGATTAAAGGGGAAGTGCGTTGATTTTACACATCAAAGTCTGTTTACAGGTCTTGGTGAGTCCTACTGCATATGGGGAGAAAAAGTTGTATAAAGCTTTTTGCGGCTCCAGAGAGAGCTGCGTGAAGACTGATAAACTGCCTCAAGTGGCTCAACTTGAGGCAGCATTGGTCAGGACTGAAGACAAGTCTGAAAATTAAAAAAAATCTGAGTGCGTGGAGTTAGAAAGAAATGGGCTTACCAAACCTCTGTAGCTGGCTAATCATCTCAGCTGGAGGTTCTCGGCTTGAGGCCACATTAGCCGGTGTAAGCACATACCCGAATATCTGACTGAATTCAGTCGAGTTGCATTGTGGATAATGTAGGCACCAGGTTTTGACAAGGAAGGAGAATGCTTGGAATAAAACAGACTGTTTTTCTGCTTCTGCTATATCGGTTTTGATACTTTTTTCTATCTGTCCATCGTGAGTCTGACAATGTTATAGAAGCGCAGTGTTAAACTAGTCAAGTATTAATTAACATGTATATGCAAATGATATCCAAATCTTAATTGTTCTCTAGCCTGGTTACTATGGTCCCATTAACGTACAGTTTCAGAGCATTAAACTAATGAAGGAACAGATGTGTCAGCATTGACAAATAAAGAAACATCAGAAATAATTGTTTTTAGCCCACAGAAAAGTGTCCTTGGATGTGTTGAACCAGGCGGGAAATGTGGGTGTTATTGTGGACTTGGTTATAAATTTTAGCAGTCACATCACCTCAGTAACAAAATTAGTCTTTTATCATCTGAAATGGAGTCAGGATTCATGTCTAGACGGTATCTCAGACAGTTCTTCCATGCTTTTATTTCCAGCTGTGTTGAATTGTAACAGTCTCTTTTTGAACTCAAAAGCTCTTACGCAACTATAACTTGTCCAAAATGCAGCCTCCAGGATGTTAATAAAAACAGAGATACAAACAAATTAATTTTTTAAAAAGCTTTTTTTTGTATTTGTCTTAGTCTGTTTTATGCATTTAATGCAATATGCAATGCTTCTCCTATTTCCGATATATGACGTGCTAAAAGTGCTTGCCTTCTGAAATTCTTCCTACCTTTTCTCTCTTGATCTACTGAAACCAAATGCCTATATCACCTAGAGGATGTAGTACAACACACATGTGCGCAAACACAGAAAACACGTCTTCACATATTGTGATCACTAGATAAGATACTGGAGGCCAGTTGGGTAGTGTGGAAAGAAAGGCCACCCCTCTGATGGTCTGATTTACACTACAGAGGGAGGGAATGAGAGATAGAGAGGAAAATGAGGGACAGAGGATAATAGGGGGAGAGAATCTGTGCTGGGGAGAAATTAAATCAGTGGCTAAATTATTGCATGATTGCCCATTCCCCAAAGACTTGGGCATCATTTGGTAGAAAGTGTCTAATAATTGGTTTTCGGCCATGTCAGACACATGCAATTCCCCCTACTAATGGCTCTGTTAGGAAGAACTGGGCCTCCTGGGTCAGAGAAGGACAGAAAATAGCCAGACAGCAAAAAGCACCCTATGCCCTTTTTCCTCAGATAAACGAGGGAACCATAGAGAAAGAGAGAGAGACAGAGAAGGAGAGAGATGGCAAGAAGGAGAGATTGTATATTTGAGCGAAGAGGAAATGAAGTGGCAAGAAGTGCAGCCAAAGGGGAAATGCTCTTCACCGTGAGTTTAATACATCAGACTGGGGATTTGGCAGCCCGCCACACAGCAATTGTTTACCTTTTTGCTCACTGGCTGCATCTGTTCTGTTTTGTAAACGGCACTAAACTATTCGCCCGTAAACACCGGAATCAATAACAACTGCTAAGGGAATTCCCTTATCCCGCCCCTCCCTCTCTTCCTCATGTTTTCATCCCTAACCACCACCCCTTTCCCTTCCCCTAGATCTCCTCTTCTCTTCCCTTTCTCTCTGTTCCCCACCAGTCAAGAGCAGTATGTGCGTGTGCACATGTGTGTGTGTGTGTGTGTGTGTGTATGTGAGACAGAGAGTGTACTGTGCAGCTGATGGTAGAACCTGCAGGAGAGACAGACAAGGAGAAGACTGATGGCTCGCCAAAAATACCTGATCTGTTTTTTCCTTTTGTATTAAATTGTTGTCATTGTTAAAAGCTACAAACTGAAACTGGCCACTGCAGACCCGCAGAGTTCGCTATTTTCAGAATTTATAATTTTTTTTTTTTTTTTTTTTTTTTTTTTTTTACAATGTTTCTGCTCCATATGAAACTTAAAGCCCCTCCCCCACCACACACACACTGTTTTCTGTTTCACACATTTTGTTGAATGACATATAGTATCACTTGACATATGCTTGTTTTCTTGGAGGGCTTCTGATAAGATTCACACTGATTATCACAGTAATATGGCTAACCATTGATTTTCATTTTGTTTATAAGAACACCCTCACACTATAATGTCACATGGAGGAGCTCTTATATAAACATATAATTTTTGCCCAGTTTTCAGCACCAGCCCTCCCTTATTGATTCTCAGTACGCTGACCTTTGGTTGAACTCTTCTGCCTGCTAGTGCCCTTCCTCATTCTAGTGTATGAGACATGTTATGCTCTATGCTATATGACACACCTGGGTGCTTTTAAGCACACCCTCTCCATCAGCCGGCTATGAGAGCCTCCATTTGGCCTCACTGTTGTGACAGAGATATAATGAGGTTTAGATGGCTGTGTACTAGACTGCTATGGCTATAAGGCTATTTGGCTAAGGAGGCGACTATAAATACCTATATAGCCTGGGCGGCACTGCTCGATGAGAGGCTGAGGCATTGCTAAACATCAAGGTCATGTACGACTACTTAGAGTGTGACTTAGTGAGCAAGTGAACCAGTCATAGGGTCACAAGTTGATGGAATGAATAGAATGAATGGGGAGAAAGAAGACAGATATTGCTCTGGAAAACTTGATGTTCAATGAAGTGGAGGTTTATGATTGCTATACTCAGATGAATGCCCCACAGAAGGTGGGGGGCTATAGTGATAGCTTTTAAGAGAATCCAGCGGCTATCTCAAATGTTTCCCTGTCTCATCCAGGTTAGATTGTTTACTCTTGGGTTGTTGACAGCTTTAGTGTGACCCTGCAACTAAACAGAAAGCTCTGTTGATTTGCTGGTGACTTCAGATATAGACAATGGTTGGCGGTGCATTTGTGAATGTGTAAGCTGGAGAGGGAGGCTGGCCTGTTGGTGTCAGCCAGGTCACACATGTAAACATGTACTATGAGGTAGTTTCTTTAGCACAGACTTCCACTGGACCCCATTACAGGGGAGCTGCCGGGCTGCGGACCCATGCAGCTTAATTACACACACACACACACACACACATACACACAAATGCATGCGTACATATTTTAACACACACCAAATAATTGCACAGCTATTCACATGCGATTTCCTACACGCTTGCACACACGCACTTGCACATAAATACATGTATACAGTACACTTAGACTTGCAAACACAAACAAACTTGAGGTCAGAATATATTCCATGGTGACCACAGTCTGGTTACAGTGTGGCAATTATCCTGCAAGACTGACATGTGCAAATGTATCTGAAAGTGTCTTCTACAAATAAAGTTATTCATAATGACCTGCATTACATGCGCATAAACACGTGTGTGCTCATTTGACAAACACAAACGCAAAAATCTCATCGATTCTCACTCGTAAACACGTGTAAATATACACAAGTGCCTACACACATACCAAGTCAAGCCTCATGCATGATTAAACCAGGCATCCTTGGGGACAGCGTGTTGTCATATTGTCAGATTTTGTTTAACAATATGGCAAAATTACATTAGGACCCAGACGCAATAATGTTACAACTATTGGAAAAGGGCCCCCCTCTTCTTTCTTTCCTTCTCAAGGCTCAATCATCTCTTTGCTTTCAGAGTCAAGGCTAATACTGAGCTCATCCATTCCCAAATGTTTTTGCAGTGGAGGAGCTCATTTAAGCGGACACACAAAAGTATTTGTGCATGTGTCTGGAAGTATGGCAACGCATCTCCCAGACGCCCATTCTCCAGCTTAATGCGGAACATCCCCCGGGTGATGGCTTTGGCAGCCTCCAAAATGGGAAATCCATATTTGCCGAGGGGGTCATCGGCGGGTTAGGGGGAGAAAAGTTTTGTGCCGAGAGAGAAGGATGTGCATATGTGACTTCTCAGTGAACAAAGTTTTGCATATTTTTTCAATGTCTCTTTGTTTATGCTGTGTATTGGGAAAACATGAATGGGTCGATATTTATAAGAGATGTCGTGTGACTTCAGGATGGGGTGTTTTCTGATGAGGGCATGTAGGTTGGGAGGTTGGGCTGAAAACCTTTTTTCATGAAATGGTTTGTTGCTTTACTGAACTGTAAACTGTAGTCCAACCCTCACTCCTAATCTGTCACTCACACATATACAAGCATATGCACTGTTTATTTTATCTCTTTCCTCTTTTACATTCAGTTTTTTCCCCTTTACAGCACCAGTGGAGCTTCCCGTGAAAAATAGGAGCTTTAGTTTGACCTCCCACCAGTTGAGGGCGTTAACCCAGCTAGCCTACACTCTGCTGGGGTTTGAGAGCAATGTGAAGGAGCTGGTCACTGACATGACCTTCATTAATTGTACAGGAGACTCTCCCTGTGTAAAAGGTATGACTCCATCCCTCAAAAAGGCACACTTGTGTATACATATTAGACACGTAATAAGGGTTGTAACTACCACTGAGGTCACTGAGGTCACACTCGCTGCATTTTTTCTGTGAATTTTGGAAATCTTAGCGACCTGAGGTGCAGTTTCTATTTCACAATTTAAAAATACGAGATTCTTTAAATTTTTGGGCCAAAAAATATTAAGGTACATTCAGTGTTTCCTTGCATATTTTTAAACACCATTTAGTTTAGAGTTAGAATTTGCAGAAAATTATCAAGCAGATAATGAAAAATTAAAATGTGAATAATTCAAATAAGTACAAAAGTAAAGACTTTATTCTGTGAGTGTTTTGGGGTTACAGTGGGGGGACTCTTGAACTCAGAATTTTTAAAACTGAGGCTATAGCCCTGCATGTTTGCCACTCCTCCAGGCATAAACAGTCATGTTACACAAAGTCAAAAACACACACACCAAGACACACACACACACACACACACACACACACACACACACACACACACACACACACACACACACACAAACGCACACACACGCACACTTACTTGTTCTAGCGAAACGTCTGAGTTATGTCTGAAGAAATGTGTTATTTGAGTCGAGAATTATCTTGGGTGTTATATAAGCCTTTAGTATCCTTTTCCTCTCTCCCCTTTGAACTGCCACTGCAAAGATGTTAAATGAAAGCTTTTGGTGCATGGAGTAATTTCCATAAAGGTTACATTTACAAAAACAAGACTTGCAGAAAGGCTCAATTTACAGAGAGGTAAACAGCCTTTAAAGGGCAGTTATCCAAATCATTAATTCCAGGCAATCAAACGGCTTAATTACCAGAAATTCATCAGATGGGCTTAAAGGTCAAAAAGTGATGCGCTTGCTGCTTCCTTCTTCTTCCATTCCATGCGGTCTTGTTCAGCTAAATTGCCTCGCCTGGGGTCTTACTATTCGCCTTCTGATTAGGAAACTGTGGCCTTGATCTCCACGCTTTTTAATTGCAACCCAACCCAACATCCTGTATGCTTGTCTTCACACAACCCCCTGCACTCCCCCAAACATCTACACAATCTTACCCCATGGAATTACCCCATACACAGCTGATGCTATCTGGGTTCAAGTCCCAACTTTAGCCTTGTAAAGCCATCACCATTAGCATTTACTGCCTGTTTCTGCTTCCTCTAAGGCATGTACAGATATACTCCAGTCACTGTGTCTCATTTTGGCTATTGGGGAAGAGAGGAGCAGTGTGAACCATATTTGTCTCTGAGTTACATATGGTTGCTTTCATGTTACTGCACTTGGCATTCAGTCAGGCTTTTAACACATGATATCATACAGTATATTATGGGTGATATGGAAATAGTCCTGCTAAATAATGCATAGATTTGAAAGATGCTACGGACACCCAGCATATAGCTTTTCATTTTGAAATTGGGATATCTTCTGCATAATTATAGGTCCCTTGTGAAATTTCACTAACATGATTCGAGAGCTTCACTAGGCACAGTTACTGTTTTATGTGTTGTGAGATGTATTACACGATGTTTGCATTAAAAAAATATACATGGTAGTAATAATATATATTGGTCATTTAGGCATCTTGAAAAAGAGTAGAGAGGACATGCCAACAGAGAGCAAGAAATCAACAGCAGAAACACTTCTCCAAACACCAGAGGTGAGTCTTTTGCTTGTGCTCCTTTGTAAGACCCTGCAAGAAAGTTTCTATTCTATTACAACTATTCAATGTCATTCAGCCTTATTATCTTTTTCTATAATTACAAATAGGCAAGACAATTTGTAGCAGTGAAGTAGAACAGGTGAAATATTCCCTTCAGCACTCAGAAATTAATTGGATGCTGGCTCATCTTCTGTTTTTCAGCCACAGGTTCTGGAGTTTAACTGGAGGTCAGCATTTAGGGGGCTGGTCCCTCAAATGGAGCATTGTGTTAAAGTGGTGCTGGATGATGTTTGCGCCAAGAGTCTACAGCAGGAAGAGGCCATATACTCTTCAGGACACACCTCCATCACCATGTGCTGCACAACTGGACACACCGCCATAGCTGCCAGCACCACACATCTCAAAGAAGATTCCTTCTACACGTACTCAGAGAGACAGACTCCCAAAATGATAGCCAAGGTACTCTCTGATATAAAGTAAGACAGGTTCAATTTGAGCAGATCTGATTGAGGACATGCCTTAAGCACCTTCAGTTATTTAGAGTGTAGTAATCCAGTGCTTCTCAACAGTGGTGTCTTCAATGTTTTATTTATGATTCATCGTTATACTATACTATAGTTCTGTTAATTTCAGTAAAATGAGACAGAATTCCTTCATGGCAAGTTACAAAAACACAAATGCACTCTAGACGAGGGGTAATACATGAGTTAAATTAAAGAAGTGTAGGTCAACATCCACAGTGTCTGGCATCACAGTATATAACCTTCAAACTGGATCATCTTTTAATTCATACCGAAAACCAAAAGGGAAAACACATCTGACCTATCCTTTTAGTTTTCCTCTTAAAGGCACAACCTGTAATCCTAATCTAACAAAGTGGTAGGCTTACTGCCAAAATAAAAAACGCAACAGAATGTGCTATCTCTTCTAGACTGATTGACAGATTTTTAAGTACACCGACTAAAAGTAAACAAAAACTGAGCTGGTAAACCAACAAATGTAGATTTTAAATCAGACTTTTGAATGTAATATGCCTAATTTATATGGGAAAAAATGTGATAGGGCTAAACAATCTGGTAATTTACAAGTTGGTCCCTGCCATAAAACCACATAATTCTTATTAGCAAGGGTCGGTACGAAGTCAGTTGCAAAGACAAAAGTCTGCACAGCCAAAAGCACTGCTGTCAGGAAAGTGCTTCCCTTCACTATCATTTATGCCATAGACATTCTTACAATATTTAATCAAAAAAGTTTTTATTTATGAAAAAAATACTCTGCTAATACAGTGCAAGGACTCATGGTTGTTAACATGCAAAGGTCAAGTCAAAATTTGTATTGTCTACCCCATTTTCTTTATTTTTCAGTCTCTCTTGAAAATTAGAAGTTACAAATGAAATTTCAAAGAAAAAAGCATTATCAGAATGAGATTTAAATTCTGAATATTGCATCAGTTTCAGAGACCCTCTATTGATCTGTCCTAATATACCTTGTGCGTGAGCATGTTTTACCATACTAACCGGTGTCCCTGTCCTATTCATCCTCCTTTATCCATCTGGCTGAACTGTGCAGGTTTAAACACATCACCAAGACCCAGGGAGATTAATGGTTTTTGTAGCCCCAAGGGAAAGCACCCTCTGTAATAGAAAGCCCACATGATATAGGTCTGGCACAGTTGACACTTTGGATCAGAAAGGGTCTTGGGAAGAGTCATCAGTATTACTTGAGGTGAGGACTCTGGGGACAAAAGAGAGACAGAAGAAACCAAGAATTAGTAAGGGTGATATTATTAGGGCTAGGTGGTGTGTAGAGAAAGTTGTTGAACAGGGGAAAGTATAGGGTATACAGATGATGTAGATATATACAGAGGATGTATCACAAAGGCAAAGAGGCTAGGGTAGAGAGCAGGATAAAGAAGGGATAGTGTGAGAGAAGGCATAAGAAGAGAGAGCCTGGGAAATGGCAGGGAGAGGTGAAGAGGGCACCAGAGATGGACTTTTCTCAGGAGGAAGACCAGTGTGTGATGTGAGACTAGGCTTGGTGTCTAACTCTACAAAGGATCTCCAGTGTTTGGGATTTCTTTTTTAAATGACATTGTGTTGTTTTTTTTCTTTCTCTTCTCTTTATCTTCTTTCCAATTTTACTATTGTTGATCAACCAGCGAACTTCTCCTCCTGAAGCTCCCCCAAACTTTTTTTAAACTCGCATACCTCAATTCTCCTCTCAACTCTCCTCCTACCCACTACTCTCCTCCACGCTTCACGCTATACAGAGTCTTATCATTACTACCTCACCTCACCTCTCTTCTCCAGCAGCCCACTGACAGTAGTTGTGGCTTTTATTGCTAACGAGCGTCAGAATTTGTCTGTGCTCAGGACCTGTACAACGTGTTCAAAAGTGAGGGCCTTTCAGCCCAAATGTCATACATGCATGCATTTACATCCAATAACACTGAGCCAGACAGACATCCGAAACAAGAGCGTTTTATATGTGTGTGTGTGTGTGTGTGTATATATATATATATATATATATATATATATATATATATATATATATATATATATATATATATATAGTTTTTTGACAGTAACCCTAGTGTTTGAGCAAAGAAAGAATTACTATACAAGAGATAAGTGTGAAATATAGCCGGTTCAAAGACATTATGCTGGATCAATATTTCACACATTTATATTCATATTTTCATACCTCAATGCTCACTTTTTTCATGTGAACCCACTTAACTGTCTATCACTATATATGCAGGCTGAAATTATACTGTTCATCCATCAGAGTACTTTAGATAGTGTACAGTCAGATGTGTGCTGAATGCCAAATACCCTTCGTTCAACAGCTGGTTCTCACCCTCCTGTCAGAACCTGGGATTGAACTCTTCTTGTTTGGGTGGGCCCCTCTAACCTTGATGCTAGTTCTCGATTATAGCAACAGAAGTGCCTTTTCTGTATTCAGACTTCACTGAACCCCTCAGCCTTTGTTCAGTTCTCCACTTGTCTGTCTACTACAAATTCTGCATACACAAATAGGCCTCTCCAATACTTCAAAACTTCATACAATCTCTTTCACTTGGCTGCAATGGTCCTGGTGGGAATCCAGGCTTTGATCTTAGCTAGTTAAGGGTTTCAGTCTGACTTCAACATGGACGCATTCGTGTGGTTGTTTTTTTTTTTTTTTTTTTGAGTGTGCATGTGAGGGTGACTGTCTGTTCAGTACATGTGTTTTTGTTTGTGTGGGTGCTTTAGATGCTTTTCCAGGGTTTCTCCATCACCCTGGTAGTGCTGAGTGTTGTATCTGCTTTTTCTCTCTCAAAGCTAAGCTCCTAATGACTACATGCAGTCAGTTATTGACTTAATTGTCCAAATGGCCATTGTTCCCAGGCCTTTTAACCACACTGGAAGCTTTTCTGGAGAAATTGTGTAAAGGGATAGTGAGATTGTCAATTGTGTACACATGCTGGAGCCCTGATCTGACAGATTGTCGAACTTCCCGGTCAGCCCTACAGTAAGTCAAGTAATAGAGTCTCTGACTCTAGACACAAGTAAAACATGCTGTTATTGGTTGATTGATTAACCTGGCATCAAGTTTTCTGAGTTATGGTGATTGTTTTTTTTTTTTCCTCAGTTTGACCCGGCTTGGTAGCTCCAGGGAATATGAGAAACATGCTTTGTTTTAAGGCTTTTAAATAATCTGTGTGACACATAACTCACATATATGGGTGTATAAATTTGGATTTGAACTCACACACATCTTTGACTCATTGGCACCTATTGATGTCAATAGGAAGCACATGAAGTAGCAGAGGCAGTGATGTTGAGGTGTGCACGTGTCTTAGCGTGCATCTTGTTCTCTGTTTTAATAGGTACAGTACATGGTGCTTTGTCTGCACGATACATGTTACACTATTACACAGTATAGGCATGCTAGTCGTATATTTTGTGCATGAGTTGGCAACCAGCACCACACCAATCTAACACACAGATACACACGCACATAAACACTACGACACCTAATCTAGTGCCTTGTTTGTGAAATTGGACTAAGAATGGACTATCAATATTATATTGTGTCATCTGTGCTGATTGACACAATGCCATCATTATATGAATTAAAAACATTAAGATTTCAGCTTTAAGTAAATACCAGCAGATATCCAGAATGCTTATCTGTGTCTCAGCAAGCATACACACTCAACTGTTTTAAAGTGCCTTGATCAGCCAGTCTCCCAGCCCCCATGGAAGGAAAGGTGTTGGCAGCCCTGTCCCTATAGGCCTTTCTTCAGGACAAATATGGATAAAAGAGATAAGTGTTGGTTGTTGCTCTCTCAGTTTATAAAATAAGCTGTAGGTCTTTTATATTGCTGAAACATCTGTCTCTCCCTCCCTCTCACTCACTTTAACGTTTGCTTGACCTTTTCTTTTTCTTTCCTCTCTGCTCGTCTGATGTCCACCCCTCTTCCTATGCACTGTAACATTTCTGTTTGAATATGGTTACCACGATGCATGCTGTTATAAAATGTGGCAAGTGCTGATGGTTCCTCCGTAATAAAGGTTTTATTTGACCTATTTATGCGGAAGGCATGTCTTTAGACAGCTGTACTCTACAATTGCAATGTTTTCAGCTGTAATGGCTTTCACAATGTTAGGGGAAAATACAGGTGTAATACTCAGCTCAATCTCGAATCATTGTCATTATGATGTCCTCTTGCAACTGTTCCATTATTCACATCTAATGAGGTCTCTTTCTGATTTTTTTATTTTTTTATTTTTCCACTTAATGACAGATATTCCCTCTGTTATTGAGATCATCTTGTCTTTGCCTTATCTCACCCCTCAGTTCTGTCAAACAATCATTGCGGAGTTGGATGCCTTACTACCTTTGGCAGCAGCCTGCAGGGACAGCTCTCTCCTTGAGGTGCGATCGAGCTTCGTGGAGGCGTGTGGCAGGGCATCGTTTGCCGTGTTGGGCCGTTTGCAGGAGCGGGCCCTAGAGGTACCATCCTCTGCACCCCTGAAGAACCTGCCTGCTCTGCTGGCCACTTGCATTTATGTGCACCAGCGACTGGAGCACTACCATGCACGGCTGAAACATTCAAATACAACTGAAGCTGCAGCTAAAGTGTAAGGAGACGGTGTGTGCATGTGTGTGTGCTGGTGGGATTGCGTATGCTTGTGGTCATTATGGGATGGGAGGGGAATGGTATATTGGCTAGAGTGAGTTTATGTATGTGTTTATTTTACTATCTACAGTATATCTACAGCATGTGTTTGTCTGTCTATCCAACTATCTATGGCCTCTTCCAGTATGCACTGTATGAAAAAAAGTTTAGTGACAATAAACGGAAAATTGTGATCTCAGTGAACAACTTGAAATTCAGTTTAGAAGTGCCTGCCTTTTGCTCTACGGTTACGGCAGTTATGGCTGCCTTGCCGGAGGAACAACACCATAATTGGTGGGTTTGTTGAAAAGTCATCCTTGTTGCTTTCTTCCAGCAATGAACCAAATGTTGCATTTACAACTGAGGACTGTACAGCATAGGTTCCTTTGTGCTAAAATCACAGAGATAATACTTCCTGGGACCAAATTCACACAACAGATAATACTTTGAACTGCATTACAAACAATTTCACCAAAGAATGAATTATTATATCACAACTCACTCTAGCTACCCTGTATATATAGTCATATGACTTTTTACTTCAATCCAAGTCATAAAATAGATATTTAATAAGCAACAGGCCAATTCAAGGAAAGAAGGAATGGATCAAAGAGATTACTGCTTCCAAAATGTGTGAGCCTTGTAATACAGCCGGAAAACAAAAATTGTACATTTGAGATTAAGAGGAGGGGTCCAGAGAGTAAAAAACAGAGTGGAAATGATTGACGGGTGGTAATGACAGCCATATTATGTCTACATCTGGCGAGTTTTTATGCCCGGTAATACCCCCTTAACCTCTGCTCTCAGCAGATCCCCTCTAAAGGCATCCCTGGTGCCCTTAGTGCTCCTGTTGCCCCACCTCTGGCCCTGTGCACCCCTCCACCTGCACTTGCACTGTGCCCCCTCCGGTCATAAAGCACTTTCCTCTCACTGCACTATTCGGTCCCCCTGGTTTTAAGCCTCCTGCACCCCTGTTAAACTCTTGGCTCTCTCTGGAAAGTATCAACGCAGGCAGATTTAAAGGATATGAAATGTCACACTGGACTCTTAGAATGAATCATTTCTTCTTACATCTAATCATTTCAGCTCATGTTTGTTTGATAGCTTCGTGAATATACAGTAGTCAATTATGCATTTGAATTACGGGATTGTGCCCTATTGGACTCTTGACCCCAGCTGTCCCTTTTTTTTTCTTGATATACCATATTTATTATAGATTTTACATTTTGTCATTACCTTTAAAAGTTTGTTTTTCTGTATGCCTAGACCCCTGACCCTGCTGCCTATACAGAAGTACCAAGATACAGTTGACGCCTTGAAAGACCAGCTGACAAGCTATTGTATCCAGGTTTGTTCTGCCTGCATTCTGCAGGACGCAGAGAGTCACCACTGGGATGACCCAAAACCCTTCTACGAGGTAAAATGTCCTTACATTTCTTGTAATCTGTTTGGATGAATTTTCTTTTTTACCCAAGACATCCTTGAAAATTAATCAACTAAATTATGCTAAACTTGTGTATGATAAAATATACTTAGTAGTCTTCATTCACTTCATAGAGTTTAAGTTTGTAGCATTTAAAATAAATCAGTGGAGCGTGTGAGAGTTACTTGCCCCCAAGTCAAAAAGTCAGTAACACATAAAAAAACCCCAGCATTGTTTGGTATTTACTTCATTGCTTTCATTGTGAAAATTCTAATGCCACTTGTCTTAGGAGGCTTGATCTGTAGAGTTTGAGGAACTCAAGGAATTATACTCTGGAGCTTTCTTGCTTCTTCTTTTCATTCCCACAATACACCTTTACCTCCCACTCTCCCTCTTCTAACTGAGCCCTCTACTCTGAGCTCCCTGAGAACATCTGTGGCTTCCATGCTGCCCCAGGGGCTCCAGGGATTCAGCTGTCTGAAGTCTGCAGTCTACACTGGGACTGTCTGGAAACAGCATAGGGCCCCTGGAACTCCCCTACCTTTATGCCCTTAAACCAATCTAAACCTCCCCTCTCTTTCTTACTTTACCCTACTTTTGCCTTTTTTTTCCCTTTGTTCCTCCTTCCTTCTCTGGGTCACTGGTGTCAGACAGACCTGCTGTGCGCAGGTGTGTGCTTTTGTTCAAGCACGCCTGTGTGCATCTGTACAGATGAATGCATGTGTGGGTGTGCAGCAGCATCTCAGGATGGGCGTTTCATTTGTTGTGTGTATATATGTATCTATATTTTTGATGTCTGTATATGTGTACTTGTATGTATCAGGTTCCCATCTCCTGGATCCACAGCCCTGTCTCTTGGCTCTTTCACAGCTCAGTGCAGCTCCAGAGAGACCTTTCTCCAGCTTGCAATTTTCTTTCTTTTTTTATTTTACATTGATATTGACACATGAATAGTTGTTGGCAGAGAAACATTTAATATGCTATAATAACAGCATATGAGGTCAGTTAAGGCGATCAAAAGAAGTTTAGAACATGACTTTGGCTACCTTCCTTGTCAGGATTTTGCCATCAGAGCCTGAAGAAAATGCAAAATTTCATATGTAAAAAAAAAAGCAGTTATGAGTTTCCAAGTTTATTCCATTCTCAATTCCCTGTCCAAGATTCAATCTTCACTCTTGCCAGGTCGTCATCCTTAGTAGGAATTTGTTCATAGTTGAACTGGCTGGTTGAATAAAATTTGACTTGAATGAGCGGATAAAACATCCAGCCACATATGTAGTTGTGGCTGCTCTTGGCTTGATCCAACATCTGTGTCTGCGTGTGCTCCACTGAGTCCACAGGTGGAGGATGGCGGGCTAATCCAAAACATAGACCTTGGTCACGCTCCCCATCAACCAGCGATCCCCAAATGACTAGCTCCAGGGAGGGAGAGGGAGGGAGAGGAAAACTAAAATATGAGGTAGATGAGGTGAAGTGGGAAGAAAATTAGAAGGGACTGAAGGGTATGATGACTTGAAGACAGGAGGAATTTGAGGAGTTTTGGACATGTCAGTTTCTTCGCCACACACACACACACACACACACACACACACACACACACACACACACACACACACGCGATCTACTGGAGCAGTTTATCGTTGGAGGCTAAACATCAGGACTTTGGACGAGTAGAGGTAAAGGAGGGAGGTTTGAGGAATGAATCCCTCTATATCTTTTCTGACAAAGCTGCAGGATGCCAGGATAATAATCCCCTCTTCTTCATCTGTCCTCCCCCTCTCTCTCTCTGTCTGTCTTTCTTCTCATTCTTTCTCGTCTTTGCTCACGTTATTCAGAAAAGTTCTCAATTTCTCCCCTTCTCTCTTTCCCTCTCTGTATGTGTGAGCGTGTATTGTATGTGTGTGGGAGTGTGTGCCTGTCGTGATGTGTTCTCCAGTTCAGGACTTTAAAGCAGTCTAAAATCCCAGTGGGAGAAGAAACCCAGGTGCAGAGTGCAGGTGGCGTGACCACTGAGACATCCTGGTGATGACAGACCTGTCTCTGTCTCTGTCTCTCTCTTTCTTCTCCTTCATGTTTTCTCTCTCTTTCTTTCCCTCTATTTTTATCTCCTCTTCTCTGCTTTTTTCCTTCACTGTCAATGTCCATATCACAATATATCTTCATCTGTTACCCCCTCCCTCCCACCCACCACGTTCTTCCACAGGGCGAACGCTGTTCTTTTTCGGTGCAGATGTGGTTCTACTTCCTGTGTGGGCTCCGTAGCGACCTGTGGGTCGTCCTTCCGGCAGATATGGCCAGGGAGGTGCTTGGCCAGGTGTTGTCAGAGACGTTACAGGTGCTTGTGCAAAGATATGCCAGGGCCCGTCCTTCATACAAAAGACACCTGCAAATCAGGTACTTTATCATGTAACATTCTGACCTCAGTAATATTAATTTGAGATTCACTCTCTGTGATACATAGTAGGCTACTAAATCACGATATATATACCAGTATTAATTTGACAATATGAAATTGCATATACTTTAATAGAACATTTTATCCCTGCTGCAGAGCAGAACTATAATGGGATGATAAATAAAAAAACAATCTTACTACAAGGTCCTTTAGCTTTAAGGACTTATTATTGATGTTGGATTAATAGCTGAGTTTTGAAGTTTATTCTTGACCTTGGAAACTGCAGTTGAGAAGACAATCTCAACCTCAGCTTTTTGAGTGGAAAACTTTAAGATTTCACTCCTGGTTGATTTGGCTACATCTGTAGTTACTGGTGGTAACAGCAAATGTGGCTTAAGGTCACAGAATCCTGGGGGCACCAATGCCAACTATTGTCGTTTTCATAAAGAAGTCAGGAAATAATTAGCCTTTTTAAATCATTCTGCAAGCAACCATGATCTGATTTTTTTTTTGCTGCACATGGCATGAGTCTGCGAACAGCAGGGCACATTGAAAGGAGTTGGTTCCCTTGCTGAGAAGTTGGAGGTGTGCAGCCTGTCGTCTGCAACTCTTAATTTAATAGCTCATTGTGGCTGCTCCTTCTTGTTCCATTCCTCCCTGCAATATTTCAAACTGATACCCTGTCCAAAAATGCTGAAAACGACTGTTGTCTTGTTTTGTAAATGTATTTTTGATGAACGATAGCCTATTTTGAGGAATAAACACATTAAATTTCCTGTGAGTACTTTTTTAATAAAAGTCAATTTGTGTTTCACCAGTTAAATGATTTTAATGTGAAACTGCAGCAGTAGGAAATTTTCGATTTGCATTAGCAGTAACTTAACATAGCATTTATATATAAACATTTTATACATTTATATAGCAAATATATAAATAAAGTAATATTTTCATCAGCGGGTCATAGGCTCAATCACCATTGTGTTACCTCATTCAGCGATAGATAGTGAATTAATAGACATTTATTTAAATGAAAATTTTTGGGATTTTTCCACTTTAAGCCAAAAAGGATGAGAGGTTCTGAAAGTGATTCGAAAAAAATGCAAATTGGGACACTACAATTCCATGACAAGTAGGGAAACTTAATTTGCTGATGTTGATGTTGACCATGTGATATGATCAAAAGCTTTAGAACAGCCTCTAAATGGACCTTTTCTTAATTTCTGTTTTTTTCATAAGTAATTTGTAGTTTTCCTGGAAATTGTCAATGACTATAGATCTTATGTGTGTACCTCTGTGAGTGATTAAGCTTTTATGTTTCGAACTGCATAATTTTATCTTTACGCTCCTCATGTATATCTTTGTATAGCTGACTTGAATGTAGACATTGGTTTATGCTGTATAATGTCAATGAATGAATGATAATTACTGATGGCCTAGTTTCACTCCGCTCCTGTGGGCCTGGTGGTGAAGGTCTGGACGCAATGTTGGCATGTCATAGGCACACTATTTGTACAGGTTCAAGAGGTCCTCTTCTCCATCCTCTTTTCTGTCTTTTTCCTCCAAATAGCTGAATGATGACAGTGATCAGTTTAAACTGTGACACACAATAAGAGGATGAAAGAGTGACAAATAAAGTGCAGTATACTGTACAGTTTTAGTTCAGCATGATGTCAACAGAAAGCTTGGTTTATGTTGCCTGGAGATGCAAGTGTTTATGAAGGGACAGTTCAAAAGTGTAAGACTAGTCTAAACAGATGGCTTTTCAAAGCTTCTCCAAGTTTTCTATGTGTATGGAACTCACATGGGTACTCTTATGCTACCTCAGCTCTCTTGTGTCCAATAACGATTTAGGCCACAGGGAAGCAAGGATGAGGACATGATCGATGATGAGCAGCTCTCCCCAACCAATTGAGGAAACAGATTTATGGGCGTTTAAATGTAAAAGCACTGACTTTTATAATGAAATTCAAAGCCAGCAGTACACTTAACTTTCCAACAGTAAAATCACCAGGAGGTTCTGTTATCTGACTGACTGTGCAATGAGGCTGTTATGTCATGATGTAATGGTGGATGCCAGCCTTTGAAGACAGAGTTGTTCTCTTTCAGCGCCTTAACATCATAGAGCCTTTCTCCTTCTCTCTCTTTATGTGTTCTCACATATTCCTTCACATCTCATCTTTTCTGTTTTCATCTGTGCATTCACCTTTTCTGTTTGCTTACGGTGTGTCAAAGATGTGACATTACAGCGACGTTGCTGTATGTGGAGCAGCTTATGTGGAGTTTGTGTGAAAGTCCTGAGGCCTTGGTGCACTCCAACCCTTCTTCAGCAATTGCCATAATCGTGGGTGGATCAGACTGGCCATACCAAATCCACAGCCTGTGTGAGCAGCTCCTGACAGTCCTTGTCATTGTCACAGCACCCCTATCTTTGCTGCATAGGTTTGTATGCACATTATGCTTTCGTTATTTAACTTACGTTCCAGTAAAATATTTTTTTACATTTTTGTAAAATAGATTTTGTATTTTAAAGACCAGAGAATGGTCATGTGGCTGCTGACTCCGAAACTGAGCATGTCTCAAATGACCATGGATTTAACCACACACTAAATTTTATAATAACATGAGTGGGCTGCTAATGGTAAAAAATGGATAGCTACGTGGGAGGACACGATAAGATATATATGGTTATATGACATCACTACCTGAAGTACTCATTGCAATAGAGAGGTGTGAGTAGATTTTTTGTACATTGAGGATGTATTGCTCACAACTGCCACATGCAATCTCAATTCCCGCAGGACATTTATGAGTAATCCTGCAAAGGAATCCACGCAACACCAGTCTGACAGCTTTGTTGTACACTGGCTAAATGCTATCAACCCTGACCTCTTCACAGAGCAGGCCATACGGTACGTTAAGTATACCCATCATACCATCTATCACCCGTCATATAGCAGGTACACATACAGTATGCATGCTCACACACAAACACACATACACGCACACTCTGGTATGCTAAGCCATCACACACACCTCCACCCACCGTATGTAGAGAACCATATGTCTGTGTGGAGTTATAGCAACATATTCTATGTGCAGATACTGTATATAACCAGACTTACCCGTTCCTCAGGGCTTCAAGCTAGAGTTGCTGTGGTAATGTAATACAGATGAAAGCTAAGAAAGAAAAAAAATATATATATACTATCGTTGCCGCTGAGACTGATTTTGTTTATGTTGATGGTTGCTGAGGGCTTTACACGTGAGGTGTCAACAGATTGCACTGTGGTGTGTATGTGCTTGAGTATGCCTGAATGTGCACATGCAGCCATACATGTGTGTAGATGTGTGTCCAGTTACTATTGTGACCTCTACAGTGCAGTCAATCACTCTCTCCCCTAACCCTTGACTCTACCCTCCTCCCCTCTCATCTCCCTCACAGCAAGAGGTGATGTCATTGCGTGCTGATGGAGCACAAATCAAACTAACCCCCCGTCTCCTGCTCCTAAGTATTGGAGAGCTGAAATTAGTTTATTTTTATGACCTCTTTATTTCTCTGCTCCCACCTCCTGCCTGCATGCAAGGGCGCCAGGGGGACTGCCAGTGGCCCGGGGGCCTGATCCACAGGTCCTCGTCCAGGACCCGGCCTCTGTGGCCAAATCTTTCCCCAGCCCATTAAAATAAAACCTATTGTTATGTTTATTAAATAAAACAATAGTAAAATCACAAAGCACATAAATAAATCACCCAGCATTACAGGTTATAAAGAAAGCAGCTGAAGTTATGTTTTCTGGCGTTACGTGTGTTTCTGCATTTGCACATATTTAGGCTTTGCATTGCCTTTGCACATATGTGTGTGTGTGTGTTAATATGTGTGTCTATATCTGTGTGTCTTAGTTCTGTAAGCTGACCCTGCGCTGTAGCCGGGTAGATTTATCAGAGCAGTTAAAAGAGGATTTCTTCTGGATTTGCAGTCCCAGTGACATCATAAATTGCGCTGTCAGATCGAGGCATAGTTTTCCTCAGTCAAGCAGCAGGGTGCACCCTGCGCTAGCTTTCTGGCTCAAATAGAATGGTTAATTTCTGGGCAAACACCCCCTGTACAGCTTCCTGCCTCCTCGCTCTTCAGAAAAACTCTGTCCATTCCTTCCATTAGATTTTATTGAGATGTATAAAGTAACATGCAGGCACACACATGTCAGCATGCTCTCACACTTGCACACATACATAACCACAAGCACAGGCACCGAAGGGTGCACACGCACACACACTCAAAGGATACGGCTCATTACCCACAGCTGGCTACAGCCTCTTGGTTATACAAAAGATGTAGGAGGGGGGTATTGCTGTATATTCATGTATTTGGCTGTCTCCCAAATGTTAATTTGCTTTTAGCTGGCCAAGATTAGAGCTAATTCCTTCCTGGTGCACACTATAAGTAAGCGAGAGTGAAGGCATTTGCAGACAAAGCTTGTATCAGGAGTGAGTGACACCGAAGGAAGCTACCATTGTGGCATAAATACTATTTCCTCCTACATTGTCATCAAAGAAAACTTTGACTTCTGTCTTTGTGTTTCACTTGTGAAGCTTTTTCCCTCCTTTGTTGTCTCTTGCTAAATGGACTGCTATCTGTACACTCACCTGACACTGCAGAACTGTCAACTTTGTTTTCCCTTTCTCCACTCTCAGAGATGGCCTTATGGGCCGGGCAGCCTTTGCATATCAGCTGAGGCTACTGACCTCTGACCCAGGATGCAATCCCAAGTTGCTACTGCGAATGCTGCTGTACAGAGACTGTCACCTGCCCAGAATACTCCTGGAAAACTCTTGTAAGTCTGTTTTTCAGAGTACACAGATTGGTATGTGTTAATGGAATGAGGGCACACTGTTATGTATATGTGTTGTGTACATGCCTAGCTGTCCATCTTTTAGTAGAACATTGAAGACACTTCCTTTAATTCTTTAATATGATCTTTTTTCTATAATACTGGACCCACAGTCAATCATGCAGGGGCTACGTGTGGGAAGGTGTTTACCAGTGTCTTAATTATGGTACTCTAAGATCCTAAGCGAGTTATATAGACCTTAGATGAGCTCTATCCATTTTATGAAGTTATCATCAGCATCTTTGCCATCATCATCATTTTCACCTTGGTCATCATCATCACTAAATCAATAGAGCGCAGTAATAAACACTCAACAGGCCCAGGCGGAGCACACAGGCTGACCTTTAAAGATTTTCCCTTCCTTCTTCTCTCCTCTGCACCGACAACAGTCTAACCTTTAAAGACTGTTGTGCACTGGCACATTAATTCACATTATAGCGACCTCATTAATAACAACTCTCACTGTCTTGTTCTCTCGCTTGGTCTGAGTCTGGCTCAGAGGCTCTGCAATGCTTCTCCCTGCAAGCTGCCGTAAATCAACGCTGGAAGCGCTGACTCCCGTGTGTTATCACGGTGACGGGCTAATTAACCAGGAAGCAGACAGACAGAAGGAACAGCTTGACTGAATGCCTACACTCCCATAAGCCACTGCATTTCCCCATACATTTATATAAAGTACTAGGGCACTGCATGGTGCTGTATAAAAAAAATTGAAATTTATCAAAAATTTATGTGTAACATATTCATAGATAACTAATACAGTAAGACACACATATGTATACACCATATACCATTCAGTGAAACCAGATTGGAGGTGTGGGTTAGAGCTACTCTGACTCATAAAAAACACTAAGACATTTTGAGTTTGCTGTTCACAAGAAGCATCTGCTTCTTCTGGCTACTCTCCCTAGAAGTAGTTGCCCAGCAAAGATGACTCCAAATGCATAAGGCAGAATGATCAATGAGGTAAAAAAGAAACTCAGCGTAACAGCTAAAGGCTTAGAGGAATCACTGGAGCTGGTTAACATCTGTGTTCATGAGTCTACGATATGCAAAATATGGTGCACGGTTGCATGGCAAAACAGGACAAGGAAGCTACTGCTGCCCAAAAAAAAAAATTTAAAAAAAATCACTGCAAACCTGAAGTTTGCCAAAGAGCAGCTTGACACTCCACAGCATTACTGGGAAAATGTTATGTGGACTGAAGAAACTAAAGTTGAATTATTTGGGAAGAACATGCAGCACTATGTAGGGTGTAAAAAGTGCACTGCATACCAACATGAAAATGTCATCCCAACAGTGAAGTACGGTGGAGGGAGCATCATGATTTGGGGTTGCTTTGCTGCCTCTGGGCCTGGACGGCTCACCATCATAGAGGGCACAGGGAAAATGGATTCCGAAGTTTATCAAGATGTCTTACAGGATAATGTTGGGGTGGCTGTCCGCCAGCTGAATCTCTGTAGAAGTTGAGTGACTCAGCAGGACAAGGACTCTAAACATCAAAGTAAATGTACTACAGAATGACTGCAAACAAAGAAAATCCACCTTCTGGAGTGGCCAGTCATAGCCCAGACCCTATACACATACATACATACATACTATATATATATATATATATATATATATATATATATATATATATATATATATATATATATATATATATGCTACCTATTTATTTGCAGGGTGATCACATCTCCTCCACATTTACAGTAACAGTTTTCGCTTTCGTAAAACCCCTAAATCTGAATTTACACTACTTCTGGTACACTCGCACACTCATACACACACACACAGCGTTTTTATTATCATCAGTCTGTCTGCTTCCAATTACAGAGTTTTGCAGAGAGGGCCCTCGTGACTGGTTGACTGGTTGTCCGGAAGATAAACAGGTGTATGTATTGGCTATGTATCAAAGTTGGATAAGCCTTGAGACAGAGAGGGAGGGACAGAGAGCGAAGAAAAATAGAGAAAACAACCAAGACATTGACATAGAAACACAAACGCAATGAAATTATTGTGTGCTAGTAGTGGAAGCAGAAGTGGAAACTCCACAGAGATGTGCCAGCACACTGTCATCTGTTTTTCTGAAGTCATCTGCTGCTCCATAATGGGATCCTTATTAAAAGGCACCTAGTTAACCTGCCATGCTCTCCAGCACCCCAGTGGAAATTAATGTTAGTTACCCTTGTTTCCTTGGACCATTGCAGCCACAGCAGTGATATCCAGAACACCCTCTCCTTAAGGACCAATTACCAGACAGGCAGAGAACACGATGCCACTATAACCCACATAATGCTGCCTAATAGACTGATTGTAGGTCAGGGTGTTTGACCACTTTTGACTGTGTGTGTAAGACGTGTGATAGTGAGAGAAAAAGAGAGAGTGAGGGATGTAAAGGGAACTTAGAGATGGAAACAAGGTGACAGATGAAATCAGTTCTCATCTGGAATTCGAGTGGTGGCAATGCTCCCTACCTACCTGTTATTAAGCTAGCTAATATTGCTGGCCCTGTGATGCAGCCGCTAAATTATCCCTGTCATTTTAAAATACTCCAGCATTAGTCACAAGGAAGCCATTTTTTTCCATCACAGCGCCCCCTCATTGACTGCTGCGTTGCATGAACTTTCCTATTCAGATAGCTGTCATCTCCCAAACAGTGGACTGACAGACCGCTGGATATCTGCCACCTCTGGAGCCGTGGGCCTTTTCTCAGCAACCCCTGTCAACTTAACACGCACACACTTGTAAGCACACAAAACACATAGATAGACATCCATATGGGTTACACACGCACACACCTCCATCCTCAGCCCTGTGCTCAGACAGAAACCCCCAAAAGGACACCCTGTCAAAACCTCTTCCTTTTGACTTCCTGTCTCCATGTGCTGTGGATCCCACAGCCCGGGGCTTTGAAATGTGTTCCTTTTTTTTCTTTTTTTCTGGTCTGTTTTTTTCTCCATCTAACACAGATGTGGGTTTTTCTTCCCCTTCTATTCCACAGTGCCTTTTGTTCACCCTTTCTGTTAACATGTGTCAGGTTGGGCAGCCTTGACATTTTCCAGTGTGTTTTTGTGTAAAGAAATCAAGATGCTGTTTCAGAGGATGGGGTTTTACATCTTTCCCTACCGACCTCCATAAGGTTGAAATTTTCTGAATCATAAGTCAGATTTTACACTCATCTACACACCCCTAAGTGAATATATGCGTAAGGGTAAGCCTTCTTGTCTCTTTGTGCATCCTGTTGTTTTTGTTTTTTTTCAGGTTTTTGCCAGGAGAGCGCCTTAGAGGTGTCTACAGAGAGTTGCCAGGCAGGAGATGACTTCATAGTCACATTGTTCAACCTTCTCAGTTGCATGAATACTGTTCCCAAGGCCTTGACTCAGGCTCTTCAACCATACCTGGAGCGGGCACACATATGGGAACATCTCTTCACACTGGCAGGTAAAGTAGGAACTAGTTGCCGTATAATATTGTAGTTTAGGGGTCATTACTACAAACTGGCATTGCATTGATGTGGGGGTTGATATTCAGTGTATTACTAGAGGCCACAGTACTATTCTATAACTTACTACTACACTACCCCGCATTGTGTGTCAAACACTGTGTGCTTTAACATAAAATGCTGTGATCACAATTTATTTATCATATTAATAGAAATTATATATTCATGTTATTAAATAATATGTTCATATGGTGGGACAAAAAATGTTTTTGCTGCAGGAGAGCAACTTTAATAGCATTTTTTATAGTTTCATTGCTCATTTACTTGCATGTTATTTGGCTAATAAGGCAGGATACTGTATTATTCATCTATTCTATGCTAAAAAATAAAGTGATAAAAAAATGCTAAGTCAGTGCCATTATCATTTCATGTTGAATTGGAAAACTAATTGTTAAATCTATAACCTCCGTAGATATTGAGACACAGCTGTTTGATGGTTAGATAACAGGAAATGAATGTCTTATTTAGACATTTGACCACTTTTTCTCTAAATGTATTAGATATATTTCTAAATACAAGAGTAAATCTGCCCACAAAGAATCTCTGTTTTTTTTACAGGCACTGTTGACATTGCATGTATGTGAGCTAAAGCATGACTTTAATATGCTGTTACAAAGACTGCAATTACTACCCAACTATTTCTTTCCGCCTTTCTCTGTTACAAGCTTTGATACAGAGCTTAATCAGAACTCCTGTGGAGTATGGACCTCTTTTTTGGTGGTGATTTTTATATCCTGGGAAAATTGTAATTATTGTAGTATAAATTAGGGTGATTGGAGAAGAGTTTTTGGATGGAGACAGAAAACGGGAGGGGTTGACAGAGGGAAAGAACGAAAAAGAGATAGAGTGAGCCAGAGAGAAATTCTCAATGTCATCCAATCACCATTTATCCTCACAGGGTAATTAGTTTAATTATTAGACTGTGACATATCTTTGTATTATAATTTTGGTTACAGGATACCCCCATTGCCCCCTTTTCTATTTGAACTGTTCACTGAGTTAACTTTCATAGATTACATTGAGACTTTCACTATTTCTGCACTTACACTGATGTTTCATCACACCATCGCTTGTTGTTTTAAATCAATACACTAGTCAATACGATAGCGGGCGGTATGAAGTCTGAAAACCAAGTGACTTTGAAAAATAGGTCTAGGTCTCACCTGTCACAGCCTCTCCTTCGAAAAGCAATATCAATTTCAGTTCCGCTCTCCTCTTTTTCTGTGGGTCTGAGGTCACACATTTGTTAGGCGTCCCTGGAGATTTCAGTGCACTTCCAGTGCCGCTACAGTACTATATCTCTTTGTTGTAGCCTTTGGTTTTACAGCCAGTGCTGTAGGAAGTTTATGGGTGCCATACAACTTCATGCTGTAGCTGCTCTGCTATCACTGTGAGCAGGTTATGAAAGGGCAGAGCGATGAAAGACACACTGCACCTGGAGTAAGTAGTAAGATTTCTACGGTGAGGCCACCTGGTTTTGATTGAGAACATCTGAATTTAACTTGAGATGACTTGCTTTTAGTATAGATATTTCAACAAAATACCGTAGCACTCTGGATTCACAAACTGTTTGTGTCTCTGTATTTTCCCATGGTTTGATAAGTGGAATAATTTCTAACACTTACTGAATATGGTATACAGTAATGACTGTGTGGACTATTGCTTGTTTGAAAACCCCAATAGCACAATGCCTATAAAATAAAATATAAGCCACTCTAATTTGGTAGCAATCATAAAATTCCATCTACCCTTCATTTTTATGTAAATAGTATTGCATGTCTCTGTCCACATGTTTTAGGATATAAGACCTTGTATAGTAATAGAATAGTATTTTGATAGAATACCGTTAAAAGCTCCTACATACAGCAGTGAGAGTCTTCTTTGTGCTGCATCTCTACTTTAAAAAAAATTAAAAACAGGGCGTTTTTTACAGAACGGAACACATCTGTTTATTAAATTCAACAGGACATCATTTCCTTTATCAGTTGATTTATATTATTTAAAAAAAAACTAGTCACTGTCATTGGGCAGTCTCAAAAATTAAAAAAAAACGTGACGGCATGTGTGCCATTGCAAGACAAAGGCACAAAACTCTGCATTGCACTGAATTTAGTCCAGTTGGTGAAGCATACATTTTCCATGCTGAAGTTATAATCTCAAGAGAGTCAGTTTAGTATTTTGTAACCTGTTATCTGTGTTTCTTCTTCTTTGACTTGGTCACTCTTACAGCACCAAACTAGTCACAGCCTAACGTTAACTTTGTCCTCGTTCTTGTACAACTCAGCTTTATGCTTTTATGTTTTCAAATGAAGTCTCAAAAATCAGTGACAGATAGAATTTGTAGGTCTTAAGTTTGATACTCTTTCAGCCACCCTTCTTTACCTGCTGCATTCATTTACCCTTTTTGTCAGACACAACGCGGACAGCACCTGTAGTGATCAGCTGTGTCCGAGCTATAGTCACCAAGTCTACCAACAGCCTCCTGGTACACCTGGTCTCCATGGTGATGGGTTGGCAGGTCACAGAGGAAGTGAGTGGAACCTTGTTCAAGCAGAATGTACCAGAGAGTGTCATGGCTAAAATACCCAAGGAGTGGAACTACACACCACTGGAAGCACGGAGAAAGGAGACTGCCACTAAGAGTACGCGCTAACTGGGTGTCACATTTTCGAGACAAGAGAGTTATTAGAAACTGTTCTCCACAATTAACAGCGAACACTTCTTTCTCCTTCCAGCTGTCGTATCCCTAGCCATTCAAGCCATGTCCTACATTTTCACCAACCTGCCCTTGGCTGTAGCGTCTGTGCCTCTCTCCATTCGCTTCCTATTCCAAACGGCAGAGAAACACCTCTCCCAGCATGCCCGGCAGCTGCGCTTGGTGGGTCTGTTGCTCTGGGCCTTGCTAGGCTGCCTGATCCAGGGCCTGGAGGACCCGGACACACTAGAACAGATCAGTGGTTTGGCCCTGGACCGCGGGGCAAAGGACCGCCTGTCCCTGCTGGCTGAGTGCCTACAGGCTACCATGGGCATTCAACAGAAAGTAAGGGCTAAGGGTTATGTATCAATCATATCAACAATAATAAGTTGGGGGTTTGATCACAATTTAGGGTAAGGTAGACCATTATATTGTTCTGTTGTGGTGTCTCTAAAGTACAAATATTTGTTAAAAACAAGCTTGAATGTTTACATTTTTATGCATTATATATGTTTAAAAACCCTGATATCATCCTTTAATCACATTGATGGTTGATTTGATTTTCTGTCAGGAGTTTTATTTTCTTATTCATTTTACCATAGTGGTCTGTTGTGTGTCTGGCAGGGTGTTCCCAAACCCACAGTGCACCAAGTGCTGCAGACTCTGGAGGAAAAAAGACCCAAATGGACAAACATGCAGCTGCAGAAGGCCCGCAAGCTCTGCTCAGACAGGTGAGGGGTCAACTGCAGGGATTTAGCAAGAGGTCAAGGTCAGAATAGTATTGATTTAGTTTATATTAATGTTTTCATACACTGAGGAAAGTGCCATACATGTTATCCATCATTGGTCTCAGTTGGTATTGATTATTCATGTGCAACTTCAGCAAAAAACGAGGGATTCATTTTATTCTGATTATTTTTTATCATAAAAACATTCTTTTTATAAAAATGAATTTCCCAATACATCATTTTAATTATTTATCAGTAGTAAGATGAAGGTTGAGGACTGATAGTCTGATGAAGGAGGAAGTTCAAACTGATCAAACTGACTGATGGTGTATTCAGCCACTTGACATTCAATATATATACTGAATAAAACAATGAAAAAGAATGCAGCTTTGACATACTTTTTTTAATTGAGCATTCAAATTCTGATGTATCGTATCATCAAGATCATTTTTCATTGAAAAACTCTATGAGTAAGATCAATGAATCTCACATGTGTTTGTTGTGGTTAATGATGGACATGCTGTCTGACTGAGTGGACTGCAGGCTGGAGTGATGGGAAAACAGCTTTCATTTTGGGCTGAGCTTTGACCTTTTGCTCTGCATTTTTGTAGCTCGTTCCCAGAAATTGCATCTCTGGTCACTCACTTCATCATAACAAACTCTGGATGCATCCATTCTCATAAAAAGGTTTTTCGGCACTGTAACACAAACATTTACAATTAAAAAAAAAAAATGAAATAAATAAAAACACTAAGTAGATTATGGTCAGTTCTAGGAAACGCTGTCTGTTTCTGTGACTGGAAGAGGGGACGAGATGGGGGAAAAAAGAGAAGAAATAGGAGGGGGTTCAGTGGAAAAGTGAAGGAAGAGTGATTATGTATCACCTGTCGGAGGCATTCAGTGGGATCATTACTATTCATTAAACTAACCTTCACAGGGAAGTGACGCCTGGCTTGTAAACAATCAGAATACAGTGTCAGAAAGAGAGAGAGACTGGTGGATGTAATAACTCCAAAAACAACTGGCACTTCACTCACTGGCATCTCAGACACACACACACACACACACACACACACACACACACACTAATGCACACACCTACACTGAAACCCTCTACATAGAACATTTCCCCTTTTAGAGCCCTACAACCTCTTTTCCCACATCCCACTTTCCCTCCTTCCTTTCCCAACTGTACCCCCCCCCCTCCATGCAACCCGACTTGTCTTTGCAAAGTAATTTGTAGAGGAGAAGATTATTGTTCTCCATCATGGTGACCCTGGCTGGGCTGACGGGATGCATACACAGATGAAGATGAATGCAGTTATTCCTTGGCGGAGGTCTGCCTCTTTCAGGGCACATTGGCCCTAATGACATGATTGATAGGCTGTCCCAAATCCGGAGGGACCCTCATTAATCACCCCGCTGACTGAATCCAATCATCTGCTTCACCTGCACAGTGATGGACAGGAAAGGATACAGTGCAGGTGCTGACACGGATGCACAGCCACCATCACCGACAACACCACTGCCGGGCCGCCAAGCAAAGGAATGAGAGGATGTACATGGACAAGCCGGGACTCCTCTTCCTTTGCCACTATCAATGTCAAGCAGCCAATGGCTGGCTGACAGGCAACACCATTTCTGCCACCTTATAATTACAAAAGGGGAGAGAGAGAGAGAGAGAAAGAGAGAGAGAACAATGACAGGAAGTGTATGTGAAGGAGAAGGTTTGATGGACAGCAGTGTGATATCCATCCATACAGGAAGGGCAGGAAAATGATGCCGGTGTCTGCCAGGGTTGGGGACTGTACATGCATGAGGACCTTGACACACAATTACACACACATATACACACTTATGAACACATACACCAATCATTTTTAGTGCAGCAGCATCCTTCGTTCAAAAACCCAGTATGTATCTCATGAATGCTTAACTGGACTGCATGGTTTTCCAGAGATATATTGGAGCACAGTGACATTTCTTTCTTTGCCAAGAATTGCCTTTTAAGTTAATTTGCGCTCTGTCATGAATGATTCCTCTAAATATTAAAAAATAATTAATTTTAAACTCAGGAGTCATTATTCACCTAATTTTCTTGTGTATAGCAAATTACAAATTTTATCCCAAAGTCCTCTCTAAACTTGAAAATACTTTCTCAGCCAGAGGTGGTATTCAGATACAAGCTGACATCATCCCTGTTCCTGTTTCCTCTCCTTTCTTTTCCTCTCTCCGTGTTTTTTTCTATCTTTGTGTTCCCTCTCCCATTTCCTCCTTTTCCCATCTCTGTTTCTCATTCAGTGTATTTGAGCGAGAAAGGGAGAGTGGAGTAGCTGCGGCTGAACTGACTGAGCAGAAAATAGGCCTGATGCTGCTGGAGGTCTGCCACAAAGCAGGTGGCAGCGACTACCTGAGGCAGATCTATCACATCATCCAAGGCAATGAGGTAGGGAAGCACTCCCTCTCCCCAGCAATTAGGTGGCTGCTGGCCTGAGGCCGCAGGCTGTTCAGGAAGGGAGATAGAGGGAAGAGGGCTGCTGCTTGTGTGCAGTCTGCTTGTTCTGATCTTCTGTTGTTCAGGTGACCTCAAGGGTGCAAACCTACAGTGATATCCTGTGTTATATGCTCACCACATGGACTTCCTAGAGTTAGCATAGAGCTCTTTGGAGGAGATCAGACTGAGGAGGAGCAGTGATCCTTTTTTAACTCAAGTGGAAGTTATTCTAGCTGAATTCAGTTCACAGGAAAAAAGTTTAACAAAATAAAAGTAGCAGTTCTCTAGAAAGTGCCCAAGATAATTGGAGTAAATATATGTAAATATTATATACATAGAGATTTTAGTGATATTTTCCTTTGAATAAACAGTTAAAAAGTGATTTAAAGTGAGAGTGAACTCTTGGAAAATAAATAAAAGGTATGTATGTATGTAAAAAGTTGGCCTTTCATCTCTAGCAAAAATCAAACTGAAACATCCTCCACCTACAGTGTACTACATTTATATCTCACAAACAGCCTGCTGCTACTGTATATCACGGAGACACCATCATATGCTTGTCTGCATACTGTATCACATGAACTTATGGACGTTATACCTACAACATTGGCTCTTTCAATGGGGGAAATAATTATAGGATGAGGCTGGTAATATACTGTACTTTTCTTACTGTCAGCAAATTCCATTAAAAGGCCAAAACCACCAGTGCATTAGTCCATTTCTCAACACTTTCGGACTTCCCCACCATGCCTGGGACACTCAGCCCCATCCTTATTGGTTCCTACTAAGGACATAAATCATTTGTAGAGTTTTGTAAAACAGGTGGACACTGTACATTTTAGTAAATGTCTGTCCAACATTAATAAGTCATGTCTTTGTTGGGGACTATCTTCAGCTGTGAATTTAGTGTTGTACTAAGTATTTACAGTAATTATTTTTAATGGAGGAATGCTCATGTAGAATTTAATTATTAAAAATGTATTCCAGGAACAATAAAATGGCAATTCATAATAATGAAAATAAAGATAATGGTGAATATACCTAAAAGTACATAAAACATTCTGTACATAAGTCACAATTTTTATGTGTTTGCACAACGGCTCCATCCTCATCAGGCATAAGTGAAAAATTCTGAAATGCCTGCTCAATTATACTTAAACAGAATGGAGAACCTTCAAAGATCACTACAGCATATCATATATATTCATAGGTGCAGTAATAGAGTTGTCTAAACAGCTTGTTGGTGCTCATTTGTGTCATACTGACATGGTCATCCTATAGACTGTCTATTAGGACACAACATGGAATAACACCACATTAGCACCATAAACATTATGCTGCTGTTGATGGAATCCATAAACAGCTGTAACTCTACATAGCTATTTGAGAGAATGTTAATGGGATTCCCAAACAGGCTCCGAGTTACCCTCCTGGCAGCTCGAGTATCTCTACCCATCCAAGGTCGAGGCAAGAACATGCAGGTCAGGGACAGACTAGGCTGGTGGTGAGGTGGAGGGAGAGGGGGTTCAGAGGGCATGTCAAGCTGACGGATGGTTATATATGGGATTCACACCAGGATGCCCATGTACACACAAACACACTTCGAGACATACTGTACACACATTCATTACTTTACACTGTACACCTTGCAAGGCATCTGTACTAAGTAAATACTGCGAAGGTTACTAAAACAAAAGTAGAAAGTGTACTGGTGTCCTGAGAAACCTTTTTCTCTTTCTCTACGTCTTTATATATTATGTCTATTTGTTCTGTGTTTTCATTACTTTATAAAGGAATAGCTGTGATTAATTTCTACGTTTTTGAGGCTTATCAGTTAGGGAATATGTAGATAAAGACCAATCTGCCCATTACTATGCTTGTCTGGAAAAAGTGCAGCAGAAATATGGTCAGAACTTGATTAGTTTATGCTTTTGTTGAGTCAGTCAAACTGGACATCAGTGAAAAACAAACTTAACAGAAGTTAATTATCATTATTGCGAGCCAGTGCTACAGCAAAAAAAAAATTCCAAATGTCAGTTACATTTATGAACATCCTAGTGTTTGCTTTGTTGCTCTTTCAATTTGAGTCTGGTTTAGAGAACTTTAAATTTTAGATAACTTTTTGGCCTTTGTCTGTTGGTCTTAGTTTGTCGGCCTTTTTCTTTACAGAAGTTTTCAATGTCAGTCTGTCATAATGTGTCGTTTTCAACCTTTATCCTCTCTATCTGTCCTGTGTGTCTTCCCTTCTCTTTCCTTCGATCTTGGATATAGGAACTGTTGATGTCTAAACTGAGTGGAGGCACAGACTCGTCAGATGATCCTCCTCACTTGGTGCACTTTGGCCTTTGCTCTGATAGTCCTGTGGACGCAGCCTGTTTCAACCCTCTTCACCAATTTGACCACATTGGCAAGAAGAAGCTGGATCAGGTTTGCCAAGCATTTTTAGGTTATCATAACAGTTGGTAGCAAATAATTTATTTATTTATTTTAGCTCATTGAAATGTTCGATATTCTAGTGATAATTGGAGGTTCTTCATGTTGTTTTAACTTTCTCCCAAGGCCAGAAGCTTAAAGTTGAAGGTTAGGAGCGCTTTTAGTCTCTAGTGAACTGGATACTGTGCCACTCTTTGAAGTTGTCAGGTCTTTCTGGGGCTCGGCTTCCCCATTCTCATAGATCGCTGCCTTTTCCAAGCAGGAGTCAGACTGGCAGAAAGAAAAGAAAACTAAAAAGGTGAAAAGATGACAGAAGTTTTCTTTGTCATAAAAAAGTGAGTACAGTCATAAAGTGCACGTCCTTGGGGCTTTGAACCGTATACCGCCTTACCCGAAACTTATCCCCAAGAGTGCAACTCTTGAATTTCAGGTAATGTTTAGAATTTTTTTTCTTTCTTTAAAGGGGATACATCTAGCTACAGGTAGTATTTGTTCACTGTGAGAGTTGTCAGCTTGCCCCCTCATTTTTATCCTACTATCAAGGGAAGTACCATTGATATCGCACAAAACAATCAACAAAGGATAGTTTTTCCTCAAGACAGGCTGGAGTGTGTCTTTCTACTATTTAGAAATGGATTAGATATATTTATACATTTGTGAGCCCGTGTAATGTAGTAGTGTTGCCGCTATTGTTTTTCAAGAACAGACACGTTTTAATCCTAAAACTTTGCCTGTTTTCGGCTTATCAAAGGAGGCTGCATAGCTTTGCATAGAAACACCCTATTAAGAGAATGATTAAAATGCCTTCTCTGCTTCAGGTGCCTGTGTTGTTTGTCAAATAAAATGGAGGGAGGAGGAAAAAAAGTTACATCCATCAATCACCTATGAGGAAGGAGTAGGGTGGGGGGTGGGGGGTGGGGGGCGAATGGCTAGATGGATGGAGGAAACGAGTGGCGTTCTCTTCCTTTTGTCAATAAAACACAGCCTGGAGTTAAAAGTGACATTTTGGCAATCAAAGCAATCTGATTTTTATTTGCTTTCCCAATATGGTGCTAGTGAGTTTGTGCATGTGTGTGTGTTTAAGAAAAAAAGATTGGCGGGCTGCCATTGAAGATGGAGAGAAAAAAGGAGAGCAGTCAGAAGAGTAACGACTCCCTCCCAAAATTGATTTATCTTTCTATAAATGATGGCTACATCCCCCCAAATGGATTTATAAATTAATTGCTGTCTTATTGGAATAAAAACCTTCTTGTGCGGACATGATTGATCGCCTGGTGTCGGTGGCCTGCGCTGGGGACCCCCCTCCTCCTTTGTTAGTGGGTCCCAGCTGGAGCGGTAATGCACTGATGGTATTAACCCTGATTAATAACTAACAATGTGCTATCGTCATACATCAACAGAGTGCCGTGGTCGACTGGGCATGGGACTGGCCAAGGCTGCTGCCAGCCTATCAGGGCATGAGTCAGGTCACCTTCAAAACTCTGCTGGCCAACAGGTAAAACAGTAATTTCACTTGTTACATATACACATGTTCGCTGACAGCAGTGTATACGTGTGTGCGCGAAGGCAAGTGTCTTTTTGTGTTTTCATGTTTTCATTATTATCCTCACAGGGGTTTCTGTTTGTGATGAGTCTTATCGTGAAATAAAAGCCTCACTCCAAAGAGGCATGTGCTGCATCAGTAGTGTCTTTACCTGCACAAAATAAGGTGTTCACTTGGGACTCCTGAGGCAAGTTTTTTTCCACCTCTAAATTCCCTTTTGCTTAACTTTTTCATAAGCTTCAGTCATTGGGAATCATACAGCCTTGCTGCTCTTCATCAGAGGTTCACTCTTCCACTTTGTTCGAAGGCCAAGGGCTCCTGTGGCTTCCCAATGGGAGGCTGAGCTATCAAGGGAACTCTTTGGAAAAATTATATTGTAATACTATAATAAGCTGTGTATGTTCAATCAGGGCATCCTGTCTTTGTGATTGCACATTCACATGTGCAACTGTCTGCATGGACAAAATGTTTGCAGAATTTGTCAATTGAGTTATTCCTGTTCTTTGGGTACTTTGGAGGCCTTGAGACAGATATAGAAGTAGTTAGATTTGGAAAAAGAGCAGCTAGCTCAGATTTTGGTGTCACCTGATTGAAGAGTTTTTCACCCAAGTCCACCTCTCATGTCCCATCCTCCCCTTTCCCCCTCCTCTCCTGTTCTGCTCTGCAACGGGCATAAATATTTATGCAGGTATGTGACACATATTAGATGGCAATACTTCAGGCTGTTCCCTGTTCTCCATTCACAGCTGTCACGCTGCCAGATATCAGGGAGCCATGGGGCTACTGCACCTTGTCTCCACGCCTACGCCCAATCCATTCTAAATCACCGCCATTGTAACACACACACACACACCTTTCTAACAAAGGGCAAGCTCTGCATCTGCCAAGGACACAGGTCTAATAAGGGTGAAGTATTCAGCTCTGTGCTGTGACGAGCTTTGTCGCCTTCATGACTCTACCCCCTCTTTCTGCACACACATACACACACTCCATTCTTCCTCCCCTTATATGCTGCTTTGTTGCATGTTAAAACAGATACTGTCATTGCTTGACTGAGCCAAATTAGTGTTGGGCATTCATGAATAGAAACTGAATGAAGTGGATACGAAGTCAGATAGGAAGAGAGGGAGAAAAAAAGAGAGATTGGACTTGCAGTTCAGGGCTGTGAGTGACATGAAGAGAGAGAGAGAGAGAGAGAGCAGTCAATAATTACAAGGCACCAAAAAGTATGAGGGAGGATGGGAGTGGGAGGGGGTAAAGGTTATATAATTCACCCTAATCTCACAGTATCAAAGTGTCTGAGATTCTGTCATTTGCCTCATTAGCCTCTTTTTGTTGGGCCAGAGGAGCAGATTTCATGGAGGATTTGGAGAATGGCTTCGGTTCTGCCTGAGACGCTCGCACAGAGCAGGAAGTTAGTTTCACGGCTGGCGACATGTAAGCTGTCAAAGTTTTCCTCAGATCCATCTCTGACTCAAAAATATCTCTCAAGCTATAGAAGGCCATTCACGGGATAAGCTCACTGATGTCGGATCCACTGATCCATTTGTTAGTGCAGATAAGGATAATGCTTTCTGTGTAACTGCAGACTGAAGTGCCCTCGGCTGTTTTCACAGAGGCTTCTCAACAATTACTCTTTTGCTACCTACAGTTGCTGGACAAACCGCAGGATTTAATCTTACACACTTGACAATATTAATAGTAATGATGCTGCCTCATACTGTACAAAAGACCTATCATTGTGACCTTGTGGTGATCTTTATTTTCTATCTTGTAAGTTTTAGTCTCCTTGAATGACTTCCCTTCTCTGTACACAGCCAATATTTTTTTTCATTCCCCTGACTGTGTGAGTTAGCAGTGTGGCCCATTGGCCTCCTATATATTTGTTACACTGGCAGGACAGTTATTGTGCCCAGGGTTTATATCACATTCTAATGGAGCAAGGCTATGAGTTAAGGGCGGTAGGCTTTTACACCCAGGCTGTTAAATCACTGTTCAGATGACTTCATTAGCAGAGCAGGACACATGCTGAGACACTTGCGCCTGCACACACATAAACACACACACACACACACATGCACGCACACACAGTACACACTTTCAATCTGCTACCTTGACGGTGTAACATCGGGGCCAGACAGGAGGGAGAGTGGATTTATACAGGTGTGTGTGTCCTTCTTTGTCACCTGTCACTTCAGTTCCCTCAGCACGATGGCTCATCCATCATCTGCAGATTGAGCTTTTCAGCAGAAACCAGAATGATTAATACTACCCTAGGACCCCCAGGGTTGACTGGCTGACTGGCTGACCTGGCGTCCTGGCAGGCTGGCTGTTTGAAAGAATAGATGGTTGAATTGTGTGTTGGCTAACTTTTAGCCTGCTCGTTTGCTGACTAAATTGCAGACTGGTTTGATTAGGTACAGTGATGTAGGAAGTAGTGATCAGTTGAAGTTTAGCTGGATTAATGGCAGGATAAATGATAGTTTGACTGAATGGCTGGTAGAATAACCTGTTGGCTGTTGGCCTGCTTTGATGGATGACAGGTCTTGAAAATGGATTGATGGATGGGTGATGGACCGACTTCGAGAATAACTGGCTAACTGTTTGCTGATGGCTAGAAGCCAGACTTAGACTCCCAGTCTAGTTTTACCCAAGTTATCAGGTCCTATACAAAATTTGTAATTGTGTCTACACAGTCTTTTAATCCTTATAAATTTCCTAGAAAGACTTTAAATAACATTTTAGTTTGGGGTTTTCTGTTTGTGTTTTCTGTTACCTCTTACACATTTCTTTTCATAAGCCCATTTTTACACTTTTTACTTATCACCTTTTTCTGTACTTAAATCCTGTCAATTAGCCTCTTTGATAGATACTGATGCACAGTTAACTTATGAAAGAGAGATATGGCAAAAATAAAATACAGTATTCAAGAAACAAAGTTCATGGGACCTCAATAAGACTACAATATATTTCAGATTTATATCAACCATCCTAATGTGTATTCACTGACTTCCTTTATCACAAGTCTCTATCAGCTTTAAAGTAAGTTTCCTTTCTTGCAATCAGTGACATTACATGCCCAGGTTAGATATGTATGTATGTGACATTTCACCTTAAACAATTTGCACACCATGGGTTTGTCTTAGTTGTCGTGATCTACCGATGGAAATGTGTCGATACTTCTTCACTCCATGACTTCAAGTTACCAGCTGCCCTTTGTTTCTAACCTAGAGGCATGGAGTTAAAGTACTAAGTGATTCAACTGATACTGAAATCATCTTTTCTTTAGTGAACGCTTATAACTCTTTCGCAGCGTACTTTTGTACGAAACAGTCAAAAGCTATACACCAAGGTTGGAATTAATGTCAGCAATGCCGACCCATCTCTTTCTTCTTTAACTCTGATTGTGTTGCAAGGCCATTATGAACTGTAGTCTTTTATGTCATTTTTCTGTTGCATCCAAGGAAAATAAAACAAATGTTTGAGAAAAGTGTGGAGCATTGCCACTGACTAAGGTAACATTTTAACTGTCATCTGCCAAGGTGACTTTTTGAGAGTGTTTCTTTGTGTCTATATGTCAGAGAAGGTCCTCTGACCTGGTTCATAAGGGATAGTCTAGTATGAAAGATGAAGCTTCATGTGTCACAGGGTGGCTCTTCCACTCCATCATAAGGACCTAATCTCATTCAAGGACATTCATGCTTACATCTACAACACTGATCCACTGCTCCAGGTACTGTTTCCTAAAACCACTGTGGGACAACACAAAAATTTCACACACAGGCCACCAGAATATTTAAAGTTTGATATGCTGTGGCTTGTGCTATTTTTACAGCAATATTCCGAGTAAGCACTTGTCCTCACGATTTTATTTCACACATTGACAGTAAGAGAGTAATAGCAGCATTGACCCATAGATTTGGTAGCTTAATATGGCAAGCTACTCTGTAACTACTGAACACTAAAGCATTTCCTCTGCATTGTCTCATTGTTTCTGTTACCCCTCAGGCCCATAACAATAGCAGTTTGTGGAAAAATGCCAGTCTGTGGCATTCTCTTGCTTGAGCGGCTCCTTAAATTGCAGCGATAGACACTTGTGATTTCAGGAAGTGGGCAATCGCCATCTGTTCCTGGGTGCTGCCATATGGCAGGCCTTTTTCTCAGGGAATAAAATAAAAACAAATATGTCAGAATGTTCGTCTTCCTCCACGGACGCTGATCAACCTGGGGAGAAGCTGGATCTCAGTGTGTCTGGATTAATGGTCTTACTTTACGCTTCAGGGAATGAGGGAGTATGTGCTTGTGGTTGGTGGGGATTTGTGTGTGTGTATGAGTATATGCACATGCCTGTTTGAGGGTATGCATGTGGTAATGCACATTTATGTACCTGGAAGTATTTCTGGAATCATTTATCTGACTTAAAGGGCGATGTTACCATACCATTTTGAACAGCTGGTTGCCCTAGTCTTGGAAGCATTAAACAACACAGGAGAAAAGAGCTTCAAGGTTGGCCAGAGTGACATTTCATGGGTGCTGCTGCCAAAGAAACTAAAAGAAACACTCTCAAGCCATCATCAGGCTCTCCGTCTTGCAAGGCCAGGAATTCAAAAGACTTGTCACTTTTGAAAATCAGGAGAGTGTGATGTGTCATTGAGGAAGGGCTTCTTTCTTCTCTCGTCGATCCCCTTGTGTGTGTCCCCTTCACTGACTGACAGCTAGGGATGCGAGTTTGTGTTGGTGGAGACAGAATACATCTTTTGTCAGCTTGGTTATACATGGTGTGTTTTGTCTTCGCTACCCCTGGATAACACTGACACATTGAGGTTTTCATTAGCCGTAAGCAGGTGGTGGAGCAAAGGGACGAGCTTGTGCGTACAAACTTGTCTGTTTCCATGCCTGCATGTGTGCATCTGCACTACACCAACTTGTATACCGTGTTCATATCATGGAGGGTGTACATGTGTCTGCATGCATGTGTGTAAATGTTCACTCTTATATTTCATTGTGTGTGATATTTGGGGGTTTGCTCCAAAGGCGAATAAATCAGTGATGCCTGGGATAAGGCCGTGGCCCCTCCTCAAACTGCACAGACAAGCTGAGAGGCTCATTAATCAAACGGCCAGTCACAGATGTGATGGCTTCCACACAAACCGCCAGCAGACTGTGAAAGTCACATCCAACAGAGTCAACTGTCAGCCAGGCAGGCAGGCAGGCCGCACTTTTCCTCTCTCCCTCCCTCTTTCTCATTCTCTTTTCCCTCTTTTGTATTTATCTCTCAGTCTCCCTTTACCTCCACTCACCTCCAGCATGATGCCTCAGTGTGATACATCTGAAATATTTGTCTTGTCCCTCTAAAAACGATCTGGAGGGTCGAGGCAAATCCATCTTCACAGAGAGTGGTCATGGTCAAACCATTCTGGAGACATGAGACATCAGTCATTACTGCATATTGCTGTGTTCTCTGTGGTTACAGAAGACTTTACTTTGTGGTCCAGTATAGTTGAACAATATCTTTTTCTCAAACCTCGGCTATCCAAATTCTCTTGTAACCTAAATAAATTCTAATTCATTCGATATATGAAAGTTGATAGCGAGGTAATGATTTTACTTTGGTAAAGGCCAGGAATACATTTGGGTTAAGTTTGAATTATGGAAATGATAGGCAGGTCAATACATACTGTTCATTGTGTCCAGCTCTTAGTATATATGGTGACACAGTAAGAACAATTTCACCTGTGATTTCCACTGTACAGAGAATTCAGGGGTAAAATGTGCATGCCTCCTTCATGGAAATGCAGTCATGTGAAAATGAGTTTTCCATTCCCTTTCTGGTTATTGTATCGCATATCATATTCTAACAATTTCACTGCCGCAATCTCCACTCCCAAGGGGTTTAAATTGGTTACAATTGTTAACAATAGTTGCAATAATATCACCATTCAGTGACAGAATTGTTAGTACATAGTGCTAATGCCAAAAGGCAAGCTTCTCAACAGGTTTATCTGGTTATCCCTCATGTATTGTGACCTTTCTCCACCTGACCTCTTTAAATTTCCTTTTGTAAAATTGGGCATTCGGATAATTTCATACCATAAATAGAAACCTCTGTGATTGTTCCAACTTCCAACCTTGGATGGAGGAATAGTTGGAGAGACTCTGTAACACCAGAGCTAAATGAAAATACCATTTAATCTACTGCAAACCCCTCTAAGGATGGATAAAAATGCTGGATTTTACAGGGAAAAGACAAAGCCATCCGCTCCTGATTAAAAATGGCAAGTCCCAAGGCTCTTTAATACACTGGGGTATTTGATGGTACAAATATAAAGACAGTGTTCCACACAGCAACAGCAATCTATGCTTTTGTCTTAAGTATGGCTAATTCTGTTGGAGGGAAGGCACTTCTCTTGTTACGATGCCAGAATTTTGAGGATGACACCAGTAGAGTCTGACATAACTGATCTACATCTTACAAGATGACTTTTTGCTACACAAACCTTATGACCAGCTATTTAAACCAGGTTTATATAGATATAAAATGAGCCACAATTTAGCAACTGCATGGCCTATTTAACACTTTTTTTTCAGCAACCGCCCGCTTTGGCATGGTTGTCATTGGTTTTCTCTAATGACAACAATGCCATGTTTAGTCCAATCACACAAAGGAAAGGTTCAGGTTAATGTTAAAGTAAAGTGAAGTGAGAGATCCGCCTATCATCCTTTGTACAGCTTACTTGAAATAATGTATACCTATAAAAAAATGCCAATGAGCCTTGTCACATTGCATGAAACTGTGGACTTGCATTGCAAGCCTTGTACAGAAGTAATAATATCAATATTAATTAAAAATTCAATATAGCTACAGTACCATGGCAAACACAAAAACATATTAATGTCACAGCAAAGTGGTCACTAAGATGCTTTGCTAACTTATCACACTTTACCTTCATGTATTTTGTGGCTACACCTGACTTTGGGAGCTTTGTAGCAACTTTTGATCAGAAATTCTAGTATGTCCACTGGGCATTTGTTTTTGTGAGCTCTAGCAGCAAAATAATTCCAAATTTTGCCCCTGGAACCAGTTTTGTCAACCAGTTTAAATCGACTGGGATTCAAGACCATGGCGGACTGTTTGACACAGTTGCCATGTTTCCTTTTTAGCTTACTGCAGCAGTCCATTGTCAAGGGCCAGACTGTGACCGTCTGTTCCAGTCCATCATTGTATTCTTCGTCTTTATTTCTACTATTCTGTTCCATGTGCCATCATTTTGTTTCCTTTGTCAATACTGCAGTCATGAGTAATAGTAGTTTAACACATATATAAGCAGTTGTAAATGTTGATGTGTTTTTGCCTACATGTGTGTTTACTGGGGCACCAACTTCTAGCCTAGGAGTTAGAGAGACCATCCAGTTGCTGAAAAAGACTAAGAGATGAATTTTATTTCTGATAACATCCAGATATGTTATACATTTTGTAAGGGATCGAACTCTTTATACTCACTCAATGCAAGTCACTCTGGAAAAGTGCATCCGCTTAATGCCTAAAACATAATGTCTGTGTGTGGGTGCAAACTCCTGTGTGAGGCTGTGTGACAGTGAGGGTTTGTTTTGGTGGTACATCATGAGGTTGTATCCTGTCGCCAGGCTCATTAGCCCGTCGGCAGCGACCAAGCTGTCCTAGCCAATCGCTATGCTCCACTCGGCTCTGCCATTTGCATGTGGTCCAGGAAGAGATAATTAGAGGGATCTCTGCCTGTCACTGTTAATCTGGGACTTAGTGAAGGGCTGTGACGCCGACATGCTGATCGACATACACACGCAAATGTGCGGCATTATACTCGTGTTCACACACTGGCATCCGATATACACACACATGCAAAAACGCCAAGAGTAAATACAGTACCTGCACAGAAATACTAGCATCATGCACAAACAAACACACACAAACACCATCTCTCTCATGTTTCCTACCCAACTCTGCTGCCGAAGTGGGGGGGGTAGTCTTTATTAAGTCCTTCTTTTTAAACTGTGACCAGTACAGTTGTCTTTTTGTATCTTTCATCTCTAATACTGCAGCATATTACAATAAAATAGATCAGAGCTGCTTCTCCATTGGTATGGTAATGATAGCATGTTGACTCAGTGGCTGTTTACACCAGTTGTACTATGCTGTTTACACAGGTTTTTAGAGCCGTGCTCAGATAGACTGTGTGCTTGTTGCTTCCCAAACAGGCAGAATGCTCGGTAAGCCTTTTGAACAAGCCCAGCTGTCAGCCTTATATACTTTCACACACGCACATCGATAGGCACACATCCCAACTAACATGTACATGTGCTGGTGCACTGGCACGTCCCCAGCCACACACATGCTGAAAACACACAAACTCACTCACACATCGCTGATTGGCAGGCCTCCTGTTTTCCCATAATTCCGACTGATTTATCCAATCAATCTCACTTGGAGAGCTGCTAAAGCGTTGACTAATATTAAGAGTAGAACATGCAACAATTAAAACATCCTTTAGGTAATTACAGAGCTGGTTTAGCAGCAAAAAACTGAAGCATTTGATACATTCAGCATGTTGCCTGTTTCTTTTATTTGTACCTGTTTGATAGTTAATCGGAGGAAATTAGCTATATCTGTGAATGTACCACCTTTAATGCACATTCCACATATTCTGTAAAATATCATATCATTAGCTGAATATGTCTATGCAAATATTGACTCTGTTCACTTAATTAAACATCATAGACAGGGTTTCATCCCGTATAAGAAAATCCAGTGTAAAATGCTGGATGGATGTTCTTGTCATTGCAAAGCCTATTTTCCACCCAAATGACAGCTAGTCCTTCTTGCACACTGTGGGACTGTTTAATGGTGCATGTTGAGAGAGAGGGTGAGCACCATGGCTGACCTCATCTGTCCTGCTCTGTGACCCTGTGTCACCCCTGATGGCACATAATAGTGCACGAGGCCTTGAATTCATATTCTAATGCAGTCACATTTGTACTCTGCGCCTCTGCCTTTTGTTCAGGAGCTCTCTCTACAATTGTTTCCACTTTTTTTTTTATTTTCTTCATCATTCTCTCTGTCTTCCTCTTGTCTCATAGACAAATACACACATGCAATCATGCACACATACTAACACTTAGACCTACTCAGATACACTTTCGCTGAATTTAAATAGCCTGTCCTGTCCTCCTGCCTCGGTGCCATTACAGGTAAGCACAGAGGTGCACTTGTCTTGACACTTGTCTTGACAAATCTATAGACAGCCAGAGAGAACACTCCAGCTGGAATCAACCCCCTCTTTTCAGCCTCTCCTCTCCTCTCCCCTCCTCTAAATTCTAATTTGGGAATACAGTATTATTTGAGTCAGCAAAAAGTACAAAAGTTAAAACATAAGTATTTTCAGCAGATGTAGAATGCCATTAACAATCATTTTACATAAATGACAAAGTATTTTGTGTTTCTTTTTAGTAAGAACATAAAAAAGAATATTCTTTATCTTGCTATGTTCAAAATGAGTGTTGGCTGTTTTACTGCGTGATGCACAAGCATTAGCTAATAGGGCATTATGCCTGAGAATAGGGTAATAAAAATGTTCTTACACCATACTGCAGTAAATGCTTTGGCTTGTCAAACCAACTTCCTCTCTTGCATGACATCATTTTCACCTAATGTTTACATTTTTCTGTATCACTGCTGACGTCTGCCAAGCCTAGCCATACTTTTCAGTGCAACAGTAGCTCCAGCCAGATTAAACAAATGTACTGACACATGTTGAACCTATGATGAGGATGGAAGCACAGCGGATCAAAACTTCACTTTCAGGAATCAAAAAGGACATTCTTAACAAATTCCCACTATTTATGAATTTACAATCAGTTCCAATTCAGAACAAATTCTTGATGCCCAATCTTAATTATAGTCTAAGCAGGCAATATCAGTATATACTGTAAATATAGTGACCAGGTAGTTTGTCTATCTGTGGCAAATGGTAACTATGTGCTTGCACTCTCCCGTCCCCTTTCTTCTCACTCTGTTTCCCGCACCATTGTGGCTTTTACTATATATTTCTTTCAACCTTTTCTCTTTTTACCTGCCCTGGCTCCCCCTCTCTCCTATCTTCTCAGAGAAACCATCATGGGTCATGTTTTTCTGAGTCTTTGATCACTGAGTAGTCTTTTAGCATGTTGACTACAAGGCCTCTCACCTCCCCAGTGGTTGTTGCAAAAGAGGGGGCACACTTATCTGGCTTCTGTGATGTTGATGGTTGAAAGCATATGGTTGAAAGCTGATGTTGAAAGCGTGTGTGTGTGTGTGTGTGTGTGTGTGTGTGTGTGTGTGTGTGTGTGTGTGTGTGTCTGTCTGTTTGTGTGTGTGTGTGTGTGTGTGTGTGTGTGTGTGTGTGTGTGTGTGTGTGTGTGTGTGTGTGTGTGTGTGTGTGTGTGTGTGTGTTTGTGTGTGTCCACTCAGACATGATGAAAGACTGTGTGTTATAGCACTGTGTTGTGATCATGTTGCAGCTACATCGTATGTTCTGAGTTGGTTGATAAGCAAGGCAATCTTTTGTACTGTATCTGACAGATAACGATTATGTGACACCATCATCATTAGGGACAAAAAAACTCTTAAGTGCTTAAAATTCTTTCATTCTTTTTAAATAGCTCAAAATATTGGCAATTAGATCTCCTAGTATTTCATCCATATCTATTTGTTCAGTTATTGCATCGAAAACTTCCTTCACTGTGCCATAATGGGTTTGTCCTAAGGGCACAAACTCTGGTTTAAATATAAAAAGCCTTTTTTCCCCTCAGTCTTCACACCTTATGTGTGTAAACGATGGTTGGGTGTCTGAGAGCTTTGCAGCTCCATCCAACTGCAGAATTCTCCCCTTTGTAAGATGCAGGGGATGGCCTTGATGTGACAGTCTGCGATGTCAGCCCAAGTTGTTTTTGACAGAAGACAAATAAAAAGGGAAGGAGGGAAGAAAAAAAATAAAACATAAAGGCAAAGCATTGGAATTTTTCTTCTGAGGTGAATTCCCTTTGCAAAAATCAATTCTTTATCTCCTTCATTTTCTTGAAAAAAATATCTTTGTTTTCCACTGTATCTTTTGCTTTATCATGACTGTTAAGAACAGTCTGTTTGATTGCATTTGCCACTGGAGACATTTAGTGATCTTGATGGATTCTTTGGATGCAGGACATAGGCTTGCTAGAAGCATCTTTTTTAGATGTTTTTTCCCCTATGACATTATGGAAACAGGTTTCCCCTTTACAGCATACTGAATGGTGAGTGGTATTATTTGACATATTGTACTGCCACATGCCAGTCTATAAGAATGCCAATGACAATCATAGGAAAGGACATTTAGATTACTGTTGAGGCTCCCCATCCTGTCTCTTCCTATCTGGCGTCCTATCACTCCATCTGTTTTGTAATCTGTCTCCTCTTCATTTTGATTTTTACTTGTAATGATGAAGAGTTGGTCAGGGAGGTTTAAAGTGTGTGTGTGTGTGTGTGTGTGTGTGTGTGTGTGTGTGTGTGTGTGTGTGTGTGTGTGTGTGTGTGTGTGTGTGTGTGTGTGTGTGTGTGTGTGTGTGTGTGTGTGTGTGTGAGAAAGAGAATGGACAAACTGGTGTTGGTGTTTGTGTGAATGGGTAGGTCTTGCCAGCCTGGTATGTGTGTGTATGCATGTGTCTCCAGTATTTCTGCTGTCACTGAGTCTGAGTGTGACCCTTGGGCTGTACCCTGCAATCAGTCAGCCTGCCTAGCCCTCCTGTCTGAGTGTTCCTCCTCCAGCCCTTTAAAAGAGCCCTTCTTATCACTGTGTGGTAGACCTTCCCTCTGCCCCTCACTGTTCTCAAGGTTAGCCTCAATCTGCGGCCTTTCTGTTTTCGTTATCCTTCATATGCACCTTACTGGTATCTATCCATTCTCTGCTTATTACACAGTCTCATAAAGGACTCTGGATGTTGGAGTTTTTACCCTCCATCCAGCTCTTTCTCTCAAGGTGAGCCTCTCCCAGTGCTCTCCATATAGTCTTCCACCAGCCCTCTATCCAGTACTTACACTCATCTGACAAAGGGGTGTGGAAGTTTAAAGGTGGCTCAACTCCCTCCACCTTCTCATCCTCACTTTCTCTCAAGGTGAGTCGCTTCCTGCTCTTGTCTTTTCTATTTCTCCTCTCCATCTTGTCATCTCACACACCCTCATTCTTAGATACTTAAGAAAAAAACCCTGGGAGTCAAAGTTGGGCCACACTGCCATCTCTCTCGTTCTCTCTTTCTTTTGTTCTGTCTTGGAAGGCCTGCCCACCTCCTCCTTGTGGGTGTCTGCAGGGTCTGTAGTTTTGATGCCCACATGCCTGGTTAAGAGATCAAAATGCCTGCAGTTATCTTAGTGCCTGCCAACAGTAAAGGCATTTAAAGGAGGTTCTTCCAATGTACACTGTGTCCATATCTACCTAATGTATGTGCTATAATCCTGGCATTGCCGGGACTAAACATGTTGGAACACTTGGCAAAGAAAACTGCAACAATGGATAAAAATATGCCTTCTTATTTTGGGGAAAAAAAGCACTTTGGTACCACCCTGTTCCCTAGAAATCACGTTTATATACTACTACTAATGTGTTTTCTGTCTTACATTTAAAGTGAAACATAATTGCTGCCTAAATTATGATAGCAGGGAACATTTTTTCTAGTAAAGGCATTTTCACGCTTTTGAACTTCACACATCTTGTATGGTGGACGTACAAAGCACAGGACTTTGACACCGGAGACAGGAGTTCACATCCTCTGTCTTGCTTGTGGGTAGTTTTAGGCAACAAAAGCTCATTGGTTAAGGTTAGGGAAAATTTTGTTTTTCCCATTACATGGTAATAAAGTAAATTTGTACTGTCTTGTGCTTCAAGTTACTGTTTACTTTTTCGATTTCAAATTGATAACATGTTTCTTTTCCTAAGCTTAAGCAAGTGCTTTGAGTGCTTAAGTTAGTTTTGACTTACAGCCAAAACTAACTATCAAAAAGTTTTAACCGTGCTTTCGGTGCTATGAGCAAGTGTGGCTACTGGAGGAAAAACAAATAAAAAATGTGTTGTCAGTGAATATTTTGCAGATCAATCGCTGTGACAAAGTTGACTGGAGAAATTTGAATACTTGTTTTCATGTTTAGTTGTTTGTTGGCGATTTGTGTTTGTTAATGTGCATATAATAACATCCCAAAAGTCAATGTCTTATCTGTTATCCATTAACGTTTTCAAAATTAGTTTTGCAATGGGAAACTCCTAAATAACACAAGTATGAGGTTAACAAGATATAAAATAAGAAAAGAAATAAATATGATAGCTTATTTCCTGAAAACCCATTTTCTAATCTAAGTTTAAAACGTACCGTTTGACTTACAGTAACATACAGCTTTCAGTACTGCTAGCTCATCACTTCCTCTTGAGGTGGTTGCGTCCATGGGGTGGGAGGCCACCGTGGGCGGATATCTGTCTCTCTGTATCTGTATCACTGAGAGCAGATGTGGCTGATATCTCCGTCATCTCAGCATCTCAGACCTGACAGCACCGATCACAATCAGTCCCCTCTCCGGCTCTCCCTCCTGCTATCTGGTTTTGTCTGTATCACAACCTAATCCGTATATTATACCAGGTGTATCTATACTTGTCTGTCTCTTGTTTATTGTTGCACCTCACTCTTCATATCTAAACAACACGTCTCTTTCTAACTCTCTTCTGCGCAGTAATGGTGCACTTTGGGAATATACACTATATGCAAAGGGAGTTGGTGTTGGGAGTGATTCTGCTGTTATTTCTGTACAGGATTGTGTATGTATTTTTGTTTGTGTGTGTATGTGGGTAGGTGGGTGTGTGTCAGAGAGCATTTACAAAGGGATCAGCCCTGGGGGTGTCGATGCATCGCTGCAGTTGAGGGAGAGCAAAGGGGGTGGAGGCGAGCTAGTTCACAGCAGATGTAGCAAACAGCCAACTAGCTTGAAAACCTCGCCTCACTTGGCTCTGCACTGCACAGTTCACTACTTATTTATTTATTTTGGTTAGGGGGCAAATGTATGTTCAGTGTTGTTGGATATCACTGACAGAAAGGATCAAAGAGCGACACCACAAATGAAGCTGTCAAAGTGGCCCGACAGCTGGGTCCCGAGGCGAACATCCCTCGCTCGCACATTTTATTATGATCGCAGTGAAACCACACAGCAAGAAGGAAAGAGAGAAGGGAAAAAAAAAAGAAAATCATCATCTCCCCAACCAGAGAGAAAGAAAAAGAGACAAAACGAGCGCCGCTGTATCATCGCCGTCCATGATGGAATGAATTATGAATGTGTGGAGGGGATTAGGAAACAATGGTTGAAGTCACTAGGATCCTCGCCTACTTTCCTCACCCTCAGCCTGGCAACTAATTAGCACTTTCAACACCAGTGTATGATCTCATTAATGTGATTTCTGCTTATGTAACGTGCATGCACACGGGCACGCTTACATACAAACACATGCACACACAGAGATTGCAGTATTATTACATAAAGCAAATGAACATGTAAGTGAAAATGTATCGTTTATTGTTGAGCTAATGCAGTTAGAATGATGAATCAAATGTTTCTCTAATGTTGAGATTGCAGTAATGCTGTAGGTTTAGTTGACAGTGCCGTTGAGTGTTTAGAGTATTTACACAAGGCTTTCCCCTTACATCTTGCAATTATCTCAGCAATTTGGTGATGTTTGATGAATATCATCAGTCATGGTATCATAGTGCTGATTGGTACACAGCAAAGACCGTTACAATGCTGAATTATTTCTGTACCACCTTAATAGGAAAAGAAATATTTCCAAACGATACTGGTGGTACAAATTTTTAATGTTTTAAAAGGCAGGAATACAATTTTTTCACATAATTGCACAGTCTATTTGTATAGTAGATACAATTCACATCAGCTAATTAGTATCCACACACTGAGATATAGGGAGAGTGAGAGAGAGAAAAAAAGAGGGGGAGGAAGCAGGGAGAGGGTAAGGGTAGATAATTAGACAGAATTAAGCCATCTCTTTTAATCTAGCCCCTGAAAGAAAGAGAGGGAGAGAAAGAAAGAGAGATGGGGGTTGGAGGTTGGGGTTTCTGGGGGTGAGGCCTACACATTCACCCCTCTGCTCTCTCTCTTGCTCCCTCTCTCCCTGTCTGGCAGAGGGTGTGAATGTGTGGGAAAAGAGGGGCCTGGTGCCTTAGCCTCAGCAGAATGGATCAGCTTGTGTTTCTGAGGCTCTAGAAGTGTCCCATTGTCATGATGTCACTGCAACTCAAGAAGGCTGACCTCTGACCCCTATGGATTCCTGGCAGCCCACCGCAGCACCCCCACACCCCCACACCCCCACACCCCCACATGCCAAAAGGGCCAGATTGCCGCTGGGCGCCCACTAGGGGGTACCCAAGCCTTTTGCTGTGGAATTCGAGGTGCTTGCGGCTTTACGGCGTGCATTTCATAGTATGTTTGCCAATTAATCCGTCCGTCTATGTCCCCCTGTTTAGGGGTCCTTTCCCTTGTTCTACCCCATTCTTTTTTACTTGCACTCCCTCAGTCGCTCTGCCATCTCAGGCAACCATGGCTCTTTTTCTCTCTGCGCTTTCTAGATCTCTCTCTCTCTCTCCCGCCTACATGCACTGTATCTCAGTACCCATGAATATAGTGAGCGCCGCCAGATGTCGCAAATACATCATCTGAGGGATGCGGTGGTGATGGAAAAAAGTCAAGGCACGTACGAGTGGGGGATGTGAGCCAACTTGAGCTCGCTGAGCATTTGTGTGCGTGTGTGTGTGTTTGTGTTTTTGTGTGTGTGTGTGTGTGTGTGTGTGTGTGTGTGTGTGTGTGTGTGAGAGTCACTGTATGTCAGCATTCATCCGTGCACGTGTGCATGTCTCTGTTTTCCAGGGTGTGTGCATGTTTGTGTGCATCTGCGTGCACGTGGGTGAGTGTGTCCCTTTTCTGTGCATACGCATGTGTGGAGGTCACAGCAGGTCAACATATTGTCCCTCAGATGTTTGATATTTTATGTATAAGAGGGTGGCTAGAGCGAGAGGATAAGCACGTTCCTGACAGAGGCATCTCTCTGCCACAATTCGCTACCTCAGCAATGTAGAGCCCAGAGTCAGATCAACAATGGAGGGGAGCAGCCTTATACCCAGAGAGAGCTGATGGGTGAAAGGGGGGGGTCTAGAAGACCAAGACTGCTGCTGCTCCTGCCTGACAGCACTGTTGCAATAAAACCACTTCGCTTGTGTGCAATACTGTGTTTACCTATGCAATTTGCTGTACTGCATGCAGCAAGGCACATCATGAACTTGGAACAACAATGCATGACAACACCCTTATTCATCTACATGGACCAAACAAAATCAGTCAACATGTGGCCAAGCCAGACATACACAAGCTCTTTTTTGCTTTCGCAGGTTTGCGTGTGTTGCTGTGTGTGTGTGTGTGTGTGTGTGTGTGTGTGTGTGTGTGTGTGTTTTGGGGCCAGTCAGGGCAGAGGCGGGGCAGTGGCACCCTCAGATCAGTCCTGGTGGGGAGGAGATTCCCCAGAGTGGAGCTATCCCAAACAGCGCTCCTCTCTTTCTCCTTCAGGGGGAAAAGTTTACTGCCAGCTTGCTTTTGTAGTCGGCCTCAAAAGATTTGCAGCAGTCAGCATTAAAAGGCACAGATCTAAGGAGACGCCTCCAACTGAAATACCTACAGAGGAAGGAGAAGAGGAGGAGAACGAGAGGGGAGCAAACTGATACGAACATTAAAGACAGACGTTAAATGCTCCTCTTTATATTGGCTTTGTACCCCAACAACAATAATAACAACAGAAATTCCAACCATCATCTCCAGGTGCTTTTTTTTCCTGCTAATGCTTTGATTCCATCCTCTTTTTTGGTTTTGTCCTTTTTCACACTCTCATATTTGAGCTCGGTTGTTGAAAGGTTGATTTCTTTATTCCCTACCCCACACAAACATGCATACGTAGGCTGGTTACCAGGGTGATGATGTGGCAGAATGACATCATGCCCTGACTGAGTTGTATAGTGGGTCGTGCTCTGGCAGGGTTCATGGGATGGTGGCGTGGGCTGGTGCAGCACTCCTCAATGTGTTCCCTCCATCCTTGCCACTCTTTCTGTCCCTCTCCTTCTCTCTCTGCATCTCTCGGGGATCTAAGCATTGGCTTGTCCAGTACGCCGCGTGTTCCCTGGGAAAAAGATTAATTATTCAACACACAGCCTCAATTAAATTTGAATTCGGCAGTTCAAGTAACCTTTTAGCATGGCACATTTATTATTAAGGCAGATGCTTTGGCCCTGTTTAGATTTAGAGCTTATCGAATTCTTTCAGCCCCTTATCACATAGGCAGTTTACTTGTGATGGCTGTGAGGCTTGGCCTTGGCTTGGCTGGAATGCGGTGGGATATATTTTCTGAAACAGCTTCTGGTAAACATTTCTCACTATAAATTTGTTTTACTGAAGATTTTGCAGTATATAATATGCACTGAACAGCAGAGTAATTTTACATGGGACTCATGCAGAGAAGGAGGGATTCATATGGTGAGCTACTTTCATTCAGCTTAGTATCCAGTTTGGACTTTCACCATTAGAAGTGGCCATCGACTATAAGACAGGATGTCATTCTGACCTGCATTTTCTAGTTTAATAAATACTTAGAAACTTGGAAGCCTTCATCACTTGCAAATGCCTTCATTTTTCATCATGCTCCTCTTTCATTTCCCAATTCCTCTGCTGAATAGAGTGATGGGGTAGGAACAAAATAATGACTAATAACAGCAGGAACATACAGAGAAAAAATTAATCGGGTTTCAGTTTAGACCAGACACATATACTCTCTGCTTATACATATTTAGCAAATGCTCCATGACTCCAGATGCTTTATGCCATCACATGGTCACGAACACACGAAAACTGATACATGAAAACACAAATGCTTACATTTAGACCTGCACACAACATTACATTTAGACCTGAACGCAACACAACAAGGAACAACAAGAAACAGCCTTGACGGTCGCTCTCAATGATCCCCCTCCCCCAGTTCCTGTCTCCCCATTTCTCTCTTCCTCCATCAGAGGAGGTGGTGCCTTTGTCAGACAGGAGCACAGAGACCTCACAAAGCGAGGGAAGATGTCACAACAAACAAAAACAGCATAGTAACCCTCCGAAATCTAATCAGCAGCCATTGATTCATGCTCTGAATGGAGACTGAGTACCTTGAAAGTGGCTCATCCAATAAGGCCATAGACAGCATGACAGGGGCCTTCACAATTCAGCCGTATAGTTCCCCATCAGTCTGTTCTCACCTCTAGACTCGGCTCTACATACTCAAAGATGATACAATAACAACTCCACTCCAGCATTTTGAGTCCTTTTTAGTTAGGTCCACTAATTAATCGATGTGCCTCGATCGCTGATTTTTTTCTCTGATTTGTTGCATGGAGTAGTTTTGGAGCAGATTGTACACTAATAGGATTGCTTTGTCGATGCAAAGAGATACTAGACTTTAGCGCCTTAGTTACTCTGATTGTGCTTATGAAGGACGCTTCAGTCTTGAAGTTAAGCAAAGGTAAACCTTTAACTAGACACATTTCATCAATGGTAATCTTTATAGAAACACAGAGAGTACATACTTGTGTAAGACTTTTGTCTTCTCTTTATTCATTACATGATCATTATCATTGTTTTGCTTCTTGCTTTCTTTGTCATTAAACAAAAAAAATCACATTAACAATGTAACTCTATCAACTCTTATGGGAATCTGTGACATTTCAAATGAAATTATTTAATCTATACGTTCATGCCCTTCTGTGCTTTTTAAAAAAATGCTCCATATAATGCAACAACTTTGCTCTTATTATTTGTAATGATACTTTGGCATTATAGGGTAGAGGTATTGATTTTGGGACCCAACGCATTTATTGTGGAGGTAAATGTTATTATTTTAATATTGGACTCATGCTAATTTAATAGAGCGTAACATACACGTCAGGGTATGAGCCGCAGGGGTCTCTCTCTCTCTCTCCCTCTCTCTCTCTCTCTCTTTCTCTCTCTCTCAGTTTCTCCCCACCATCATGCCACTCTGCTTTGTACAATATACAGTTATATCAGATAATGCCAAAGACCAGTCATGGCTGCTCTCCAGTTTTGATTTGATGGGCCCTGCTTCAACAAACAGAGCTGATATGTTTGGAAACATGATATGGTCAAATTTGTAGCATATTTACTGGATTGTGGAATGTTATTTAGTTTGCATTGAAAAAGTTGATATTTTTGTGAATCCCATTCACTCCACACTAAAAAAGGTTACTACATTTTATGGACCAGTGAAAAAACTCACAAAAATACTCACAAGCTGTTCCCTCCACCTCTCTCTTGTTTTGTTTCCCCTGTATAGCCGAGCTGGCAGTCCTTCCCTCCATCACTAGTCGACTCCAGACTCATCCCTTACTTCCTTTTCTCATCATCTCAGTACAGCGTATTAATATTTCATCGACTATTGAAATATTTAATGGAGAGCGCCATCAGCGAGGGTACCTTTACAGTAGAGGAAAGCATAGTGGTCAGGTGGACTATAGGCTTCCTGGGGAGGTCAAAAGGTTACAATCTGTAGGGTTATGTTATGCAATGAACAGTTTTCAAACATTGAATGTATACAGAGAAACTGTCATGGGTATAGTCTGCTCTAGGTACAACTTGTATGCACAAAAACCCCAAAACAAAACTAAACAAACAAACTAATCATATCATCCTAAAAAACAAGTAACTACAATGCCATAGCTGAGATTCAACAAATCTCTGATTTCTTCTCCTACTTTTAAATGAGATATACTGTATGTCAAAACAAGTGACCCATCTAAGACATTATCTAATGATTATCTAAGACATTTGTAGTTGTCATTTTCATGTGAAAGTAATTCTAGAGGACTAGGTCTAAATTTACTGTGTTTTAAGTTATTTTTGGGGCAAATGAACCACTTTTGAAGAGGTAATGAATTCTATATCTGCTCATCCATATCAACAATTTCTTGAATAACTACTTACTATACTGACATTGTATGAAGACATTACTTTTTGTTTTACAGCCAGCAAATTTATGAGTCCTCCAAGTGGCGTTTTCTTGTCTGATGCGCCTAACGTCTGGACAACATCATTTGTCTGTGTCTTTCAAAACTGTTAAAAATCATTGTTGAAAAATAAATCAGTTTCGTGAAGTGACAGTGCTGTGGTTGACGTCAGTTTTAGGCACAAAAATAGCTTGGTTAGGTTTAGGGAAAGATCTTGATTTGAGTTAAAATAAGTGCCTTGTTAGGCTATGGAATGATCGTGATCGTGCTTTAAAAAGTAACAACCCTGCCTGTCAGTTGGAAATGGGAAATTAACTTTGGTCCCCCGTGATAAAGGCTGATGTTGTGTTGCCTCATCCGACCTCCTCCTTATGCAAACTTTTTTGATCTGTAACGGTGACTCCTCACTTCTGCCTTTGCTCCCGTCGTCATTACCACACCTGCTAGAGGGCTTTGTTCATTGGACATAGACATGTTGTTGTGGGGCACTTGCTGAAACAGCTGATGCAGTCATTTTTCTTGGGAAGACAAGTCTCAATTTATGGATTGACATAAACTTACATATCATTTAAGTTTACTTGTGTGTGTGTGTGTGTGTGTGTGTGTGTGTGTGTGTGTGTGTGTGTGTGTGTGTGTGTGTGCGCGCGCATTTGTTATCATGATCATCACATATCTCACTCCACCAAGTGCAACCCATCTCATGATTTTTCACTATACTGTTGAGTTGACTGAGGGGTATGTATGAGGGGTTGTGGGGACGACCTCCCCCACTTTTCTTAGTAGACTAGAAGATCCCTGGCCTCTCAGTTGTTGCCATGGCAACTGACCCATTTGCCTGCTGGATATGAAAGAGAGGGCGAAGGAGCTTGAGAGTAAGTGTGAGACAGGGTCAGACAGATTGACAGACAGACAGGTATAGTTGTAAGAATATAGGGAAGTCCTTCTACTTTGCTATCGACTCTTCAGCAGTATCTCTGTTTCTGTCTTGCTCTTCCTGTCCCTCTCTCTCTGTCTCTCAGCCATCTAATCAGCTGTATTAACACAGGCATACTTGCTGAGCAGGGTTAAAAAGGGCATCCATTCACTCAGCACAGACACCCTTCACTGCTCCCTCTGCGCATTTGTCTGTGTATGTCTGTGTGTGTGTGTGTGTGTGTGTGTGTGTGTGTGTGTGTGTGTGTGTGTGTGTGTGTGTGTGTGTGTGTGTGTGTGTGTGTGTCCTTGTGCATTGTTTAGTGGGTGTGTAAAAACTTATTAGAGTGGGATGTAGGTGTGTGTGCATGTCTATATATATGTGTGTGCTTACCCATGCTTGGACAAAGAGGTGGGGCCTGCTTTTAACACCCTGTCAAAGGCGTTACCAGCAGAAAGCAGCAGAAAGGAGGATTTTGGGATGGCCTCCCTCCAACTCACAGATATGAAGCTGTCATGGAAAGAATAGCTGCATTCATTGAATGACACTTATTTTCTCCCACTTTACACAAGTGTAGCGAACAAAACAGGCAGGGGAGCAGCTGAGGAAGACATTTTTTTTCGCCTTCGTCGGCAATGACAGACATGCAGCAATTACTTTAAGTCTAAGCAGACACCAAGAAAACTGCCATTCCTGCTTAGCTTTGTTACTTTGTTCTTGCAAGCTGCCTTTGGCTTTTTTATGTTTACTGTGGATGTGATTTGCATTTGTGTGTGTGTGTGTGTGTGTGTGTGTGTGTGTGTGTGTGTGTGTGTGTGTGTGCGTGTGCGTGTTCGTTTGTCTGTGTGTGTTTGAACCTCATGCCTTCTGTCTATACTTATGTCTTGGCCTGATCTCTATTTAGCACTTTGCACAGTCATTGCCATGTGTTACAGTTGTGCACTGGCAATACGGACATCAAGTCTGCAGCTTCTTCCCATGCACACTTCAAAATCTGTAACTGGTAATGTTATGTTAATGCCTTATGTTGGTTAGCTTAGTCAAATTATGCCTTTGAATGGTGTAAGAAACACCTAATAAACAGACACAAATTTTCCTCATGCTGTCTTTATTCTTATTTTTCTTTTTTTTGATTTTGCACGTCAAAATGGTTACAGAGTGAATTGGATGTAAAGCAGTGCTTTCGTACAAAAACAGCATGGCTAGCAGTGGTGGAAAAGAAACAATTCATGGAAGAACAAGAATATGGTGTATGCCTTTGTCAACCAGTCAAGTTGGAGGAAATATGGTCACAATCTCCCCTTGTGTTCCTGAGTTAGGGCGTTGAATAATGGCCAGAAAAGTGATTTTGCAGAACATAAAAATGTTACAGTGAAGTTGACCTTTGACCATTTGGATATACAAATGTCAATACGTCATAATTTTATCCTATTAGACATTTGTGTGAAATTTTGTCGTAATTAGTGTATGAATTCTTGAGTTATGGCCAAAATCGTTTTTAGCGAAGTCACAATGACCTTGACATTTGACCACCAAATACTAATCAGTTCATCTTTGAGTCTACCTGAACATTTGTGCGTAATTTGAAGAAATTACCTCAAGGCGTTCCTGAGATATCGCGTTCACGAGAATGGGACGTATGGATGTACGGCCAGACAACCCGAAAACATCATTCCCCAGCCACGGCTGTCGCCAGCATAGAGGCATAAAAACAATCGATACCAAAATTAAATTTATTCTATTATTCTGTCACACTAGAAAGATGCATGATTAGAATTAATATTCTTTCTGATTGTGTTTGCATAATTTAGTTCTTATAATGCACTCTGGGGGAGGCATTTCCTAACATCTCACTGACATCTCAATGAACATACTCCTCAAAAAACTCATCATACAAGTTTGTTTGTCCGGCCTTTGCAGATAAAATATGCCATTCATGCTTTTCAGAAACGTTTTATTGAATTATAATTAAAAGAAATTGTGTGAATTAGTAGCTGTTGTGCAACAGTGTACAGAATGCTGTATTAGCTTTGGTAGTAATGTCTGAGCCACTTGGATTCAACTTAGGTCAAGAACACTATGTTGTAAATACGCATGGTTGTTTTTCTTGTCCTATGGTCTTGCAAGAGCGCTGCAAGTCTATATGTGTATATGTTTGCTGATACAGTATATCTATTTGAGTACTTTGATCAGTCGGGGTTACCTAATAGCTTGGCAGCAATTTGTCTCTCCACTTTGCTATGTGCCTTGGTCTAATCTGACCTTGGCTAAATTAACGGTCCTTTTGGTGCGGAAGTGGATGACAGTGTTTCCCTGTAGTCCACCTTGCCTCCCTCCTGATTCCCCTTGCCTCTCTCTCTGCCTACCCTCTTGCCCTGGTGGCCCACAGCCCATTCTCCCACTAAGACCAGGTGTCCCACCACACCAGAGAACAGTGTGTCTTAATCAGTCCCACAGACGTGCATGCCACACAATTCAGGATACACACACACACACACACACACACACACACACACACACACACACACACACACACACACACACACACACACAAATAAACCCACACATTCACATGCACTCAACATAAACTTGCAATCAAGCACTCATCCATGCAAAGTCAAATTAAGCACACATACACACACACACACACACACACACACACACACACACACACACACACACACACACACACACACACACACACACACACACACACTGCAAGGTACGCCCCACTGTCACCCTGCCTTATGTCTAGGAGTGACACTTGGATGACACCAGCAGCAGGATTATAAGAGCATATTTATTAGCCTTAGCGCTGGCCATATGCAAGGCAGTGGTAGGAGTGCACACACAGGTACAATGAGTGAGGGAAGCCAGAAACAGAAACTAAATGACAATTAAACCCCATTAATTATGCAATGGCTAGATGCAGACAGTGGCAAATATTTCAGGTCCAGGTCACGTTCTTAAGGTCTGTACACCTGTTACATTGTTTATTGCAAAATTTTCTCAAAGCTGGGCTTTTTAAGATGTTGTGGGGCATGGGTTTGAAATCTCATTATATTTATGTACATATCAATGTGTGTAACTTTAACAGGGGAAATGCAGTGGGGAAATAGTATTGGTCATATTTTCCAAATCTGCATTGCCTCAAAACACTCTTAAACAACACGTACTTAATGCACAGTAAAAGGAAGTTACCAGTCGTTTGGAATAAAATACTTTCTAGGGAGTTATTTTCTTTTCTTTATCTGTAGTGCATTGTGCAAGGAGACAGGTTTGCCCTGCATAAACCTTGACATTGGAATGCATTAAGAAGTTTTTCATATTGAAATTTAGAGACAAGTAGCAGATAAGGATTAAAGGACTTTCGAATTTAAAGGAGAGAATTGTTAAAGGGAGAAAAACAGAAGAAAAGACATGACTTGCTGTTGCCTTTTCCCTCCTCCCTTGTCCTTATTATCCTGTTTGGATGCTTTAGGGGGACAAATGAACTTCAGGTGCCTTGAAATCTCTTAATGAACTCTCTTTTACCCCATCCTGTCCTGCCTAAACTAAGCTGGCACAGCAGCAGTTGCTTTATTTTTCTTTGGTATATGAGTGGCTACACAGATCCAGACAGAATCACCCGCTTAAGTGGAGGCCACACATTTCTTACAGAAGGTGCACAAACGTACACACCTGCACATGTATATGGTTGCACGCCCACATAAAGCTCGATGTCATTCAAGCTCACACACATCTCACCACCACCACTAGCTGTCTACCATCATAAACATACTGTATGTGCACTTGAAAACCCACAAGTATGTCTGTTACAATAAATATACAATGCATCACTTCATGTGTAGATGAAAAGCTGTGCTGTTGCTTTCTATGTTTTTACATCTTAACAGGCAGGCACCAAATGAGGTAGTGTGTTTTCCTACACCAAATAATCACTCTCTGATTATCTCACTCAATAGAAAGACGAGCATCAAACAAATAGCATGGGGCATGTCCTCCACAAACAAGCCAATAGGTTTTCTGTTTAGTCCATTGCTTTCACCTACCAAGGTCCATTTCCCTCTGTCTGCCTGGCTGCATCTTATGCGGCTGGTGCAAAACTAAGCCAAATCAGTGCAGTCTAAATTTACAAATGGGCTAGGATGTGATACTTATTTGTCCTGTACTTCACTTAGTCAAACATATGACAATATGTCAACATACCTAATACTATGGAGCTGGTCAGCTTTTAGACATAGTAGAGAAAAGCAGTTGCACAATTCACAAGAGAGAATTACAGCTGCCTAGACCAAGGACGATGAACAGCAATGAAGAATGACACGGATTTTAATAGAACATATGTTAAGCTCAGTCAGCATGGCTAGCTTTCTAGTTTCCTTCAGCTCTTTCACAGCCATGGATGTGTATGGAGTTGGCTGGCTGGCTAGCTGGCTGGCACTGTTGGCTGCTCAGTGGTCTTGAACCAGCCTATTTGAAAAGCCTGATGTGTTTTATTTGGGCCTGCTTTACACTGTCATCTGCACTTGGAGATGGACTGTAATTGAGAGTCAACTCTAATCTGCACTAAGGCAAGCTGAGAATGTCTCAGAGGTGAAGGAAAAAGGAGTCCCTGAATTAAATCTTGTGCAGTGGTGTTTTTACGAAATATGAATATATATTTTTGACCAAAGAATTTTAATACTTCTGCCTGTGGCTGATATTATATCTCCTCTCCTCTCCTTTATCGTCCCCACAGCTAAAACACACGCATCTGTTTGACTCAAACTTTACCTCACTGGAAAAGGCTGAACTCAAGGTCACCATTGCCAATTACCTTTTTCCTTCCCTCTCTCTTTGTCTCTGTCTCTATTCGTCTTTCTCCCTTCTTCTCTTTTCACACATAGATGATCTCTCTTTGCTGTCCTTGGATTTAAGCAGCAGAAATATCTAACAGCACCGCGTAGAAAGTTTGGCTACCAAGAGTGTTAGTGTGTGTCTGTGCGTGCATGCTCATATGTGGGGTTTCCAGCAAAAATGCCCAATCCGCAGTAAACCTTGGGAAGCTAGTAATAGCTCAGAGGAACACTGTGGTTGGGGAGGCCAGACCCCAGCCTGTAATGGTACCATCTGAGACAGTTCAAACATATCAGAAAAGACCTCCGTGTGAGTACGTGCGTGTGTGCGTGCGTGTGTTGGGCTGTGTGTGTGTATTTTTTTAATATTAGTGCTGTAGTGGGATTTGAGCATGCCCACATGCGTGTTCCATATATAAGTGTACATATTTTTGTGTGTTTTAGGGGCAACATGTTGGGGCTGGTATTTCTATGCTACACTATAACGACATAACACACACTCTGTTTGAGTGTAGCCCAGACGAACAGGCTGCCAGTGAGGTTATGGAGACACAGTATGGCTCTGGGGTCACGTAGGGAGCTGTACAGTATGTGCTGGGGCAGAGAGCGTCTCAGCAAGGCAAGGCCCTTCTGTCTCCCTGTCATCGCCTAGTGCCATTGGGGGTTGAAAGTGCCAGCGTGTGTATGTGTGTGAGCGGTACAGTGATGCGGGTGGGCGCACAGCCGAACGGGCACTTGACTGGCACTGTGGCACTTAGCTAGCGAGTAGCTGCTGGCTTGGCGGCGCTCCAGGTTAAGTCGGCGTGCTGTGAGGTTTTTTGTATCCATGTGCGTTGGGTGATGTGGCACCAGATGCCACTCCATGTGCCCAAATGCTGTTGACATTTGGAGCGTGGGCAAGTGGGCACACAGGAAGGAAGCAGAAAAGAGGAGGGAAATTCAATTAAGATGAAACAGCAGCCTCAGCCATTGTTACAGGGTTATGGGTTGCACTGTTCACACTCATAAACACATAGACCCAAGCAGGGTCATCCAGACATACAAATACAAGAAAGGCATATAAACACACACACATTTGTCAATTGGATGCATGTATATATGTTTTTTAAACTGTATGTGGGGAGATGGCGGATAAAGAGAGCTAATGGAACGAGGTTTAGGGGAGGAGAAGAAGAAGGGGCAAGAGGACGGAGAGAGCGCATAGAGGGAGGTCGATTGAGAAATAGGCTTGTGTGCGCATGGGTGTGGGTGGAGTGAGGGTGGTGGTGGTGGTGGTGGTAGGGGGGGGGTAATTTGATTAAGCAAGCTGGCAGAAGGAGGAAGCGGCAATGGTATGGTGATAGGTTGATGCCAACTCCTCCTGGCATGGCCTTCACCCTTATTCCTGACTGAGAGGAGGTGGTGTCGGAGGAAGGGCTCGAAGTGTTTGGCCAGGGACCGTAATAAAAGAGGATGAGAAATGGTCAGATTCAGATAGAAGAGATGAGTAAAGACAGAAAAAGAGGGTGACAATGGGTGCCGAGGAGTAGATGAAGAAGAAGTAACAAGGAGAGTGACATAGGGATTCAAAGACAGAGAGGTGAGATAGAAAGGTGGTGAGTAGGTGGTGAAATGAGGAAATGGCAGGAGGTGAAAGAGTAGGAGGTGTAAGGGGCAAACTGATGGCACCATGTTAAAAAAACCCCTCTCACATTTTTTATTAAACTTTCACACAGTCAACACAGTCCATATTTATTTTTCTATAGATAAAAATAAGGTTTTTCAATCACTATATTGAGGGAATTCTGAAAATTTTGTTTAATCAGTGGCTGTGCGGCAGTGTGGGTTAAGAGTTGTGTCAATGGGCTACCAACAAAACTCTATGGTGAACTGATCCATTGCTTTAAGTTTTGTTATCCTCCCACACCTCATTCACACATACACTGCCTGTCTAAGAAACTCTAAATGATGAGGACATTGTGGATTGAGGGTGAATGACCATTGATGAGCCTATTGTCATTATTGTGATGAGCACATGTACTTATAAAACAGGCAGACAGACGTGTTGTATTTTCTGAAACTTACTGTTCCAGTGAATTCTATTCTTGTAATATTTCTGCTTTATATTTTGACGATTAATGTCACAACTCTAATGCCATTATAATATCAATATCATTATGATTTCATCACACTCTTTTTGGTAAGCCTCTAGCTTTTCAGGTGTCTAATTAATAGTATTTGTATTTTAAGACCCTTGAAGTAAAAATATCAGACTCATTCCTCTCAATAGCATAAAACATAACTGCAGAAGAGGTTCAGGAGGCTTTAGGGCCCAGTTTGGGTAGCCCCCAACATGTTTTCTAGTTGGTAACACTAAAAGGCAGGCAAACACACACATACACACACACAAACATGCACAGCCTCATTTAGATGCAGAAAGCTGGGGCTGACGTCTAGCATCAGGTCTCACAATAATTATTTTAAATTGCTACGAGGAACACAGGTCCTGGTGGGATATATTACCTCTACTCTAACCAGTGATGAATTTCAACCTGCACATATATACACTATAACCTTCCGGGTTTTTATATATGTTTATATAAAATATATTTGTGCGTGCAAATTTGTGTGTTTGTGCATGAGGTCGCAAACAGCATGTGCCTGCATGCTTGTGTGTGTTTACGAGCACATGTAGCTAGTGGGTGTCCTTTTTCTCTGTGTCAGTGTAATGTATATATTTCAGGAGGGTCTGGCATGATTTTTTACATGTTGAGACAAGGTCATATGACTGCATCTGTGTGCTTATGTATGTATATATGTACAACTGTAGGACTGCTGTGCTGAGTGGGTGTGCTGTGACTGCTCATCTGTATAAGTGGTTATTTTGATCAGGTATCTTAGTGTGGATTCCCTGCAGACCTGAGCACCTACACACACACACACACACACACACACACACACACACACACACACACACACACACACACACACACACACACACACAAACACACACTGCTTGACATGATGTAGACTCTGTGTGTTTTTGTTGTGTGGAACATTGCTTCCATGTACCTGTCTCTTCAGTCTACACCTTATGTGGGTCAGTTGATGCAAGGGTGTAGGGTGTGCAGGTCTGTGTGTGTGTGTCGTGTCGCCCATTAATGAACTTGTTTACCTTAATTTCTCCTGCTTTAATCAGCAACAGTTTTGAGAGTCATTGCATCTTTTCTGCTCTACCCATCGCAAAGAAAAAACCAACAAAATCAGATCACTTGAGAAGGTTGATAGTTAAATAGATAGATAGATAGATAGATAGATAGATAGACAGATAGACAGATAGATAGATAGATAGATAGATAGATAGATAGATAGATAGATAGATAGATAGATAGAAAATAATAACTTAAGTATCCATGCATTTTACTGTTCTACAGCATTTGGCTCATAAAACATCCCATACTAAACATGGTCAATGTAAAGTAAATGGATATCTGTGTGTATTCTGTACATGTGGTATTCAACCACAACTGGACATACTAGAAAATGCAATGTCTATTATCTGTAACTAAAATTGAGTATTCTCATTTAGTATGCAAGTGACACCAGCATTCCTCATAATACAGGTGGCATACTGTCATGGTATGACTCTGCTTGTTGGAGAGAAGGTAATGGTGTGAGGTATATATGGATTTAACAGTCCTAGTCCATATATGGCAGGTTGTATAGCTTCATAAACTCAACAGAAAGAGAAAGAGAGAGAATTACAGAGTTAGACAATGAGATGCATTCCTTATCTATCTGTGCATTTCCTCATCCCTCCCTCCACCCACCCATCCCCCCCTTTTCTCCCTTCTTTAACCCCCACCTGAACCTGTCAGCTCTGTATTGCAGAGAATTTTCCAGCAGCTCTTCGACATCTCACTCTTGCCCTGCCTGTCAAAGACCTCTGAGGGCAGAGAGAGAGAGTGAGAGAGAGAGATTGAGGGAGAGAGAGAGAGACGATGTACTGATGAATCCTCTCACAGAGCAGAGAGTTCACCTCTCAGGTAATCCTATAAAAAGCCAAGGTGAGATGCTCCTCTGCCTCCCGCTCATTATAGCATCTTTACCCTGCACCACAGCCATTGCTCTCTTCCTAGAGGTATATTGGGATGGTGGTGCAGAGGGACGGTGTGGGAGGGGGGGTGATGGGGAGTTGGGCAGGTGGAGGCAAAGACAAAAGGGGAGAATGAGACCTCCTCACTATGCACACAGTGCTCACACGTTGCACCGCATGCACCACATCTGTTAGACTTTTTTGTACCTTTCCTTCTTCTTCTTCTTCTCCCTCTCCCTCTCTCACTCCTTCTCTTTTTCTCTCTATGTCCCTCTCTCCCTCCCCTCCACTCCCCTCTCAGTTCCTTTTTTAATCTTTTATTCATAGCTTAGCAGGTGATGAAAAATTTATGCCCTGAGTCTGGCATTGAAATAAATGCAAAACGAAAACAGAAGCAGTTTATACTGACAGTCTGAATATCTCTATCTAGAACAAGGCTGCTCGCTGCAAATCAGGAAGCCTGGTGCTCTCCTGTTAACTCCGCTGTGTAAATGATGCTTTGTGGCTTCCTGCGAAGCCAGAAGATTAGTGTGTTTTGTTTTTCCCTCTACTCTCCTCCTGTCATCTTACCAGAGGGGAGGGAAGTGGGCACTTTTTTTTTTAGGCACCTTATCCCAAATCTTTTCAGTAACTCCCCTCCCAAAGACACTAACCCACCCGGCCCCCCAGCCCAACACTCTTTCCCTCCACTCCCACCCCCTGCCTTGTTTTCAGATAGCCGATCAAAGTGAGCGAAGTGTTAGATTTTGTTGTTCTACATTGTGATTGTGTGTTTTGTCAAGTGTATACTCAAGTGTGTGTGTGTGTGTGTGTGTGTGTGTGTGTGTGTGTGTGTGTGTGTGTGTGTGTAAGCCCCACTTTAGCAGGAGCTCTAAAGTCCCCAGCCTGGCTTAAAAACATATCCACCCACACATGCATACACATACAGATACACGCATACGGGTTGGCCCTTACGGCTTGTAAGAGGGACTATGCCTCTCTTTGGAAGTGTTATACAGAGGCTAACTCTTCCCGCCAGCGCTGGCATATTGCTGCTGTTGGTTTTGGAAGTGGTAACCCCCACCCCCACCCCCTCCTCCCCCTCCTCGACTATTTGTGCAATAAAAAAACAGCTGTGTTAGTGAATATGCATCATGCAAAAAAGTCGTAGAGTCCTTACAGCATGATTGTTATTAAATGTGTAGAGACCTCATGCTTTCCAACAGTGAGTTTGTGTGCGTATATTTGTGTGAATGATAGAACGAATAAGAGCATGCACATTAACTATGACTGTATGTGTGTGTATGCATACTTGCATTGGTGTGTGTGTGCATACGATGCATTGTGAAGTCCTGCTGTCAGCTGTAATGATGTGTTGTGGTAGAGTGCTGAGAGCAGAGAGGCCGGCTTGGCCTCGGCCATGGATCTAACTACTGATCTGATACTCTCTGACAGCCAGGTTGAGGGAGAGAGAGAGATATAGTGACGGAGAGAGAGATGGTGGAGGGAGGGTGAGGAGAGAGACCTGATTTAGGGCAGAGAGGAGGGATGGACAGAAGTTAGGGCCTAGAGAGAGAAAGAACAGTCAATGAGGAGAGCAGGATGAAGGACTGGCCAGGGCTAAAAGAATAGAGAACAGGCATTTCTCTGAACCACTTTTCATGGTTATGTCTAATGTGTAGTTTGAGGGTAAATATATTTTTTGGTGCACACATGTTGTAATTTTGGTTGCTGATATCAAAGGAAAATTATGTTGTTTCCTACTGTAGGACGTGACATAGTCTAGCTACAGCAAGGCATTTTCCTGTGGGAATTATCATTAAGGAAATTCTTGCATTACTGTGTATGCATGTGTCTATGAGATTGTGTGTACATGTGTGCATATGCATTGGTGTAACTGTGTGGCCCTGGCCTTGCCCCAGTGCCACAGTCTCTGGCAGATCACGATGGTGTGTAGAGAGTACGAGTCGTCCAGCAATTAAATAAAGATCTTTAATTGGCTGCTTCATATTAGGGTCAGCAGCTGGAAAAAGAAGAGGTTTGTCGCGTGCACTTCAACACACTCATAATACGCATATGTGTACACACGCGCGTATGTTCACACTCATATACTCACATACACAAACACACACGGCTACTGAACAAAATTCAATTATTAATGGACTGATTGCTCGAGTGGAGCTTCTCTGGGAATCTGAACCTGCCACACTGAATAAAATAAAACCACTGCTTTACATTTTCATTATACCAAACCGTGTTTTAAATTGCAAATGCGTCTCGGAAACCCACCGTTGCCCCTCCCTCCTCTCCTCCCTCTCTCTCCCCCCTTTTCCTTGCTGTCTCACTACAGCAACCCTCTCCTCCTCCTTTTCCCCTTCCTCACCAGTTACACGTATCCATGCATGCCACAAACACTAACACACACACACACACACACACGACCACATGCTTGAACATTTTACTGCTATTGCGTGTGTGTACAGCAACCATTAAGCAGTCTTATTAAAGGGAAAGGTTGTGTGTGTTTGTGAGAGAGAGGAGTTGTGTGCATGAGGAAGTGCTTCTGGGCCGCAGCAGAGCTCCTTCGCTTATTTGCAATCAGGTCAGACAGACAGCACAGCCACATACACCACTGTCACCTCCCTCTAGACTTCCTTCTCTCTCCTCTTCTCTCCCCATCCCGTCTTTTCTATCTCTCTTCCCCTTCTCCCCCTGCCCCCTCTTCTGAGTTTTTCCCAGCTCCAGTGAAATAGCACATTTTGTCAAGAGTTGCATATCTCAATTATCTCCTTCGCAATACTGGGGACATTCCTCATTGTTTCGCCAACTTACTCTCTCTGCCTCTCTCCCATGCTCCCGCTCTCTATCTCTCTCTCCTTACCCCCCTTAAATTTCCTATTCTAATTTACCTTCATATATTTAATCCTCACCTTGGTTACCCTCACTCTGTTATAGGTTAACTTAAAACCAAAATACTGATTTCGAAGCGCACATTTGTGTCCTCATGTGACAGGGTTTTGTTGTTTTCACATCTGCCTTTTTATGTGTTGGTGTGTCTGGTGAACTTGTGTGCTTATTTGTAACCCACAAGTCCTTTTTTTTTTTCTAAAAAACATTGCTCATATGTCTTTGCCAAAGTGTTTTTGGTTTGCACTTCCAAAGGATCATTTGTCAGTGAAGTTACAAGAGTATACATTTTTGTTGGTGGCACTTTTTCTTCCTACAGCCATGCTGCAATTGCTAACCACCCATTTCCTCTTATGTTTATTCCAATCAAACTACTGGGGCTGCTGCTGAAAATTCAAAATGCATGTCCTCCTGTGCACCAAAAAGTTTTTTCTCATGAGAGACCAACCTGACGCCAGCTGTTTTTAACAGCAAAAGTGTAAGAAGTGTGGGAAAAACTAAGTGGCCATAAGTTGAATTATGTTATAACAGTTTGAAATGGGATGTAGTAAGATGGAAATGTATTCACATGAAACTTTGGAGGACCATTACTTTGAATTGACATTTTTCAAACATATTTGTGCTTGCTGTAGGTGTGTGTTGCTCAGTTTAGTCTCAGTTTGTGTCTGTGTGTGTATGTCCTATGTGTGTGCTTCACTATATGCACACGCACTGAGGACCCACATGTCTCTGAGTGTGCTTGTCAGCAAACATGTATGTGTGTGTGCTATATTTTTATGCATACCTCCCTCTCTCCCTGTCTGTGCTCCTGTTTCTCTGTTTCTCGGCTACTCCTTTTTTCATTTGTGTATATTCTGGCTTTTCATTTGCCTATGTGTGTTTGTGTGTGAGGGAGAGAGAGTGTGTAATAGAGAGAGAGGCAAAGATACTGGTAGTGGTTATGGAGAGGGCAGAGAGGCTCATGGGAGTTGTGCTAAGGGCCATAGTATCACTCCACTGTCTCTCAGGGCACATTGTTTATGCATGGGGCCACATATGCAGCAGGCACAGACACTGACTGCAAACTCCCAGAGACACTGAGGCTGTATGTGTGTGCGCGTGCCTGTGTGCATATAAAAGTGCATAGCGCGTACAGAATGTGTGTATGCGGCGTGTTTATGTTTTCAAGAGTTAGCACTTGTGTTTATCTTTGCGTGTGTGTGAGTGTGTGTCTGTGTGTGTGTGTGTGTGTGTATGTGTGTGTGTGTGTGTGTGTCTGTGTGTGTGTATGTGTGTGCTTGCAAGCAAGAGAGGCTCCCGTCGCCATTACAGCCCATAGGCGGGACAGTGATCTCATCCTCTGGTCTCTGTCTCTGACGTGTCAGCACCCTGCCGGCCATGTTGTTCACCTTCACACTGTTTCTCTCTGAGAATCTGTTAACACACAAAACGCATACACTTTTGCATATGTATGTGGTTGTATGTACGTGTGTGTTTGTTAGAGTTTGATTTTGTGTGTGTGAGTTTGCCAGTCAGACAAGTGGAAGGTCAAGTACTTATGGCTGCTACCTCCCCCTCCCTTCTGCCTTCTCCCCGAGAGAAACAAGCTTGTGCCAGATGTCCTGTTAACAATCACCCCTCGGTCCTTCCTGACTTCGCCTCTATTTCTCTGACTTTTCATCCTGAGTTTCCTCATTTAATTAACTTCGTCATCCAGTAAAACACTATGACAAGGACCCTGCTGCCTGTATTCTGGTTTCTCATACTTTAACAAACACATTACAGACCCAGCATATACACTATGTTCCCTCCATTTTAGGAAGCGGGATTTATAATGATCATTTTTTCCTGTTAACACATCTATGCACTCACACCTGTAAACGTAATCTCTTGTCTACCTGTCTCTACATGGTTAGGCTAAAGTCATGCTCATGGCTGTGTGTGACTATTTCTTTAAAAGAAGTTATACAGTGTCAACTGTATAGCTTTATTGAACTGAACTGCAGAGAGGTGAAATTTGAGACTACCTGATGATTTTTCTTCAAATCTTCAGGATATTTTGCTTAATTAATTACTGGAAACCAAAAATGAACATTTAGTTAACCTTTATTTTACAGATATATTTTTCCAACTCCATACATTTAATTATATTATTATAATTATTAGTAATCACTTCTTGATATCGATGCCTCATTTACAGTGCACATCATTATCTTTATAAATCCCTGTACACCTCTTCACAAGTTGCACAATTTTTACCTTCCCCAAGGAGGTTATATTTTCACCTGTGTCTGTTAGTTTGTTTGTTGGTTGGTTTGTTTATTTATTAGCAAGATTGTGCAAAAAGTACTGAACTGATTTGCACCAAACTTGGTTGAGGGATGGGCCATGGGCCAGGGAAGAACCTATTAATTTTTGGTGCAGATCTGGTTAAAGAGGCCAATCCAGGAATTTTTCATCACTTTCCTTAATATTGTGAGATATTTGATGTAAAGTGAAGGTTTTGTTCAAATGTTTCAAGTCAAAAGTTGACAATAGTTCTTTTACAACATTTTTATATTGTTATCCTAGAGAAATATATAGTATCTCTTTATATACTGTATGTAGGCTGGAGTCAACAAAAGCATGTATAGATTGTGTAGAAAGGCTTGCTGCATAATTACTTATATGCATCCTTTACGTAAAAAATACCTCACCCGTAATTAAAATACAGTAAAATTAAATGTGATAGATCAGGTTGAAGTGTTGAAGTCATACATGTCAGAGATGGAGATCTAGCTACTGGCATAAGATGCCAAGAGGTATATGGATGTCATATCTGAAATCCTACACGCTTATGTCATAATTTGCTTGGCGCCTGGCCAATCCAGCTCCTCCCTTTTCATCTAAATAGATATCGTAGAAACTATCTATGTATGTGCTACATTGATGTTTCAGTGCATCGTGAAATGGCATTTCTCCTCAGTGAGTGTCTGTTACTAGTGGCTTTGAAAGAAATGTGTCATTG